>NC_083559.1:9342500-9967500 GCF_018135715.1 Danaus plexippus | reverse complement strand
CTAATTTAATTTTCCTCTATCAATAGGGTTTCTGGTAGAGATCTCTTTTAAGAGATAAGTTATCCTTTGTGCATCACTTTTCTTTTTTAATTAATTTTGTAACTATTTCTACTCGTGGTACATAAATAAATAAATAAAATGCTAAATTAATATAGAATAGAAGTATACATGTAAAAAAATAAATAAATAGTAATAAAACTTGTTATGCACAAGACGACATTACATATATTATACGTCTTATAGGTATAAAACAACCATACGAAAAATGTGTCATCTGTGTTATAGTCATTGTCTGTACAGTAGCGGTTTTCTGAGGCTATTTCGCCGGATCGACGCTCGCGCAGGTAAGCCTCCGGGGAAAGGAATGGCTAGAGGGGAAGCGGCGGCGGAGGAGGGGGGTATCTCAATGCACTTGCCGGGATACAAGGAGACGTTCATTCACAATGCACACAATAATCCATGGAATACGTGTGTCTTTTCATAGGACGTCAAGTTATAACAAAACTTTAAATTGTAGCATTATATTTTATACATATAAGATATTTCTAATTATTGAATTATAAATAAAGTATTATTAAGAATATTATTGATTATCATTTTAATATGTCCGTGAATAGACAAAATAAAGATGTGACTTTAAATATTAAGTAACATGAATTAATTATCGAACACACTCTTTGATATCACGTAACAACATTGAATTGTTTGGGAACTGATCGCGGATGCTGTAGTCTCACGTCTCTTCAATAGACTTTATCCTGTATTGCACCTTTTTAGGAACTTGTTTGTGCATAGATACTTATCACCCTTATAGTATAATAATTTTATATAATTTTCCTGTGAATTTAGGACTCTCTACATAATTTGCACAATTGTTCAGTATTACGTAAGTATTGCTAATTTATCAAATAAATAGAAAAATATTATAAAACTACAAACGCAAGCAACAAACCTGCAATCAAATTATAAGCTAACGTGTATAAAGACGAATGTCTTTTGTATAATGGTCATGGTACAATCTTCATATTATTTGAATTTATACGCATTTTTTTCCACGTTTAAGTCTATCTACTGCTAATAGCTACTAAACATTGTGAGACACAGTAGACAATTTTCATTCAATTATGTTAGAATTCCTGGTTATAGTGATCACAGAGAATAATTTATAATTAAAGTCAATTAATAAACCAGTCGCTTGCAGTACTAATGACATTTAAGACTTTTGCTAATACACATAAAATAATTTTGATAATTTATTTTCATTCTTTTATCTCATCCTATATCACGGTAACTATAAAGTCATCGAAACCTCGGACAGAACTGGAAAAAAAAAACACGCAAATTAACTCCGAACAGCTTTTTAGTTAACAAATTAGTTTTATTTCAATAATAATTCCTATTTTATAATATGTCAGATTACATAGAATGTAAGAGCTATTAACAATTTCGTTCAAACATCACAAATAGAACTAGTAATCGTAACTATATTGCAATATTTTCCCATTAATCTTCCTTCCAAGAATTAATCTTCCTTCCTAGAATTTGTCTCTATCAGGCAGAACATGGGATTGGAAACCGATGGAAACTTCTTATTGAAATGTTAGCCTGACTGATGAGAGTTAAACAGAATTTTTATGTAAATGTTACAAAAATATGTAGTTATTTGATTTCTTAATGTAAATAAATTCTATATTTGCAGCTTTCCTTATCCAGCATTTTGTTTTAATGTAGTTTTTACTAATTAATTCATTCAAATATTTCTTTTTTTAGGTCTCAACGTGAGTTCTTAGGAGGATATTTTTTTTATTGGTGTGTTTATTTAAATGTACACTTACACTAACCTCCTCTGGGCTACCGCGAGTTAAAGTTCAAAATGGTGTGGACGCAACAATTTTCCCCAATTTGTTTAAATTGTACACAACTTTATATATATCGAATTTTTATCGCAAAATCACAAATAAAAAGATATACACAAAAGTACCTGAATTTTTTGCATAAATTTTCTGTTAGGCGTTTTAGTCTTTATGTAGCAAATAACATCAGGGCAATCTTGTAAAGTGATATTTAAGAAAAAATCCACTACAAATTCAACTTAATAGGAGTAATTTATTTATGTTTTACTCTTTAAAAAAAAAGTTACCATTTGCCTTCGTTTTCTGTTGCATACTTTAAACTAATTCATTTATCATATGAGATAGTTTTGGTCGAGTCGAGTCAATTAATTATTTTATGATTATTTTTATTAAATAATTAAAAAAATTATGAATTGGAAATATGTATTTTTTTTATTTATGTCTAAGAAGAAAAAAAGTATAGCCCCTTTTATTGGCCCCTATCATAGCTCACCTTATTAGTGATTTAAAATATATAATAATTGATTTATCTTGTGCTTACAAAAGTGTAAATGTGATACGTATTTAAAGTATTAAAAATGGTAATTAAAAAAAATATATTGTAGCTTTTGATTTCAGCTACAGAAAACGTAAATATTTTAAGAATTGACCAATTAAGACATTCATAACTATTTATACCACGTATTGTAACAAGGAGATCATAGCGTCAGACCCTAGCAACACAACAATTTTTTAAATTATTTTTCAAGATTTATAACCATAACTTGAAATATGATTGTCGTAAAACGTCTAATAAGTACCAGTCGACTATTTTAATAAACGATAGTAGTAAATTTTAAAAATTTATCCTCAGAACCTCGTAATTTGTTCTGAAACAACCACTTGAAAACTGTTTTTTATTTCCAAAAATTATTTTACACTTTTCACTTTAAATTGGTTTTTAATTTATGAAGCTTGTTTATCAAAAAAATATACAAACATGAGTTTATTTGGTACTAAAAGTATTTGATAGGATTGATAAACATGTACATGTAAATTCCAGTTTCAATGCACTTAAACGTATAAATGGTTTTTATAGGATATTGTGTAAATACATTATAATATTATAAAATCACTCGTTGCAAACAATTTCAATAATAAATGTATATTCGCATTAAAACTGGTTAGCATTTATTAGAAGTGAAGTGAAAATTCACTCTTAACTTAGAATCGCACCTTCCTCTTCAATGAACACGGCGTTGGATAAGCATTTCGTAGTGTAAGACGACATCTAGAGTACTATGTTATTAAGAATAGGTGTAATTCAATTTGTTACAATTCAGTGATTCATATAATGATTATTGAAATCTACGTACATCTGCAATATCATGTCTGATTAAACATTGATGATTTATTATTTGCAGATATATATTAAGGTGTTGGAATTAATTCGTAGCGTTTGATGAGAGATGGCGTGATTATTACAGAGTTCTGTTTATTCCTTCAGAAACAAATTGATCGTTGAACAGCTGTTATTAGGTACTGTTTTTACGACACATCTTATTTTTAATTATTAATAACAACAAGTGGCAGCTATTTAATTATGTCGAAATTTATACCAAATAAAGTGTTTTTGCGGGGAGTTTTATTAAATTATTTTAATATGAACAAAGGTGCTGCAGAAAGTCATCGGATTTTATTAGAAGTTTACAGTGAACATGCTCTAGATGACCAAATGTATCGAATATGGTTTGCGCGTTTTAAGAGTGGTGATTTTGATTTAGACGACAAGAAATGACCTGGACAGCCAAAAAATTTGAAGATAAAGAATTGGACGATTTACTCGAAGAAAATTCATATTAAACAGGTCAAGAGTTGTCAAAAGGAAGGAAATTGGGTCACATATGAATTAAAACCCAGAGAGGCATTGAAACACGTTTTATGACCTGCGAACTACTGCTTGCACGGTACAAAAGAAAAAGTTGTCTACATCGATGAAAAATGGGTATATTACGACAATCTGAAACCCAGAAGATCATGGATTAAGCCCTGACAACCATCATCATCAGTGGCAAAAAGCAATATTCACTGATCTAAGCTCCCCCATTGTATTTGGTGGGATTAACAAGGTGTGGTTTATTATGAATTGTTAAAACTCAATGATATCATCACTGGAGATTGCTACCAGTTACAATTGATGCGTTCGAGTTATGCATTGAAGGAAAAACGGCCGGAATGGAGTAAAAGGCACGATAAAGTTATTTTACTGCTCGACCTTACGTGGCGAAACCAGAGAAAACTTACCTGGAAACATTGAAATGGGAGGTTTTAACCAACCCGCAGTATTGACTTGATATTGCCCCTTCAGAATACCACCTGTTTCGATCAATGGCTCATGGTTTATCAGGGAAAAAATTAACATCTTATGAGGATTGCCAAAATTGGATCAATTCATGGATTACCTCCAAGGATGAAATGAGGTCGTGAGTGCTGAACGCACTGTTACTGTTGTACTCTCCAAAGTGTATCCTATAGAATGCCGAGAGAAGGGCTACTTTTCGCCTGTGCTTTAGGTTACCTAGATTGCTTATAATCAGGCTGTGGTTACCAATAAGCCTTATTACATGTCTTTCTATGGAATCCAATATTTCTCAGCGCCTGCCCAAATGTGACGACTGACGACTTTCTCACTTTTGTAAAGACATAGAGTCAACTTGCAGCTGCCTTAGCTTTGGACTCAAAGAACCGCCCAACGTCAAGGTTCAAGGATACCTCTATACGTAATAACTGAAGCCTGTCAGCGTATTTTAAAGATACATTCTGAAAAGTTGGAGTTAAGATGAATGGACTCTTCTTGGAAGTGAAAAGACATGCTTGCTTTTTGTTGGCGTTAAATAACATATTCTTAAAATATATAGAAGGGTTGAATGACTTTATTTATTTTAATCATTAAAATAACATTAATCATTAGTTAAAAAAAAAACAAACAAAGGAAAGGAAAACAATTTAAATCTGTTGCAAAGTAATTTACAGATTTCCATTTTCGGGATGTATCTTGAAAAATTCTGATTTGCTCTTCCGGCTAATGTAAAAATCAATATTTATTAATCTGATATTTGATGTAGTCAAACAGCAACATTGAAAACATAAGTGAATTTGGTAACAGGAACCTACAATATCTTACATTTATAAATTTAGGTCATGACATTAAATTGAAAATCTACATTATTCCATACGGAATCATACGGAAGTGAATTTTATTATTCCTGGAATTCGAAATTCAAAACATCTTGCAACATATACTATATCTAGAGATAGAATTCTGAATATCAGAAAGTATTTACGTTGATCAAGACCGAAACTCTCCTTTTAAACTCTCATAGGAGCCGAATTTTAGAAAATCTGTCATAAGCTACCATAAAACAACGTTCGTTTAATTTCCAAGTTGAATAATTCAGTGTTCATAGTTATTAATAAATATTATATTAGCGGATCTATCATACTTTTATTTTATTTACATGAAAGTGAAAAGTCCTTTATATGTTCTGGTAGTGAATGAATTCTGAGAATAAAAGCTAACTGGGGTACAGAAGTAAAATTAAATGTTACATTTTATATGTTTAATCTATAATTCCATTTCCTCCTCCACATAGTCGTAATCTTTAATCAATACGTTAATCTAAATGTAGAGTACATTTATGTTATTGCAAGAAGCTACTTTCAAAAGAATTAGTTTTAAAGCGAGAAAAAGAATTTTTAATGTCTTAATCAAAGGGAAACCAATTTTTTTTATTACGTATCATGAAAAATAATACATATAATATTAATATTCTAAATTCATATAATTTTATTCACAAAGCAATCTGATTTTACTAATTAAATGGATGTTGCATTATTATTTATTATGTATAAAGTCTCCTTATACGATTTGCAAATCTTTTACATCGGAATAGAAGTAATCATGTTTTTGTCTGTAAAAAGAATTTGATTCTGTTTTTCTAAACTTTCAAACCTAGCTAACTTATGTATTTTTTGACTTGTAAAGCTAAAGTTTATTTATTTATATACTAAGTAATAACGAGGAACTATGTTCTTGATAACATTGTGTTCTTAATAAATTTTTGCTTTGAAAAGATCTACAATAAAGAACAGGTTTCTAATTCTTTGTAAATAGCTTGTTAATCTTAAGTAGCAAATGGAATATATTATAAAATAGTAACATTTAAAGCGAAGTTACCTTCGTCACTTGCAAACTTTAGAAAATAGCAGTTAGAATTTAATTTTCTTATATAAACAAATGAACACTCTATGCTTTTTAAGAAATTTTGTACAAACATTTTTCTATATTTAATTTTCACTGTAACATTATAAAAAAGGCGGTCATTAGTCATTAACTTGTGAGTATAGTCTGTAGTAATTAGGAGTATTATTTATTTATTCAGTCCAAAAGGGCATGCGCCTTAAGGTTCTCTTTTTAACGTTATAGTAAAAACAGCCAGAAGCATTATTCTGCTACTCCCAGCCGACGGGCAATTTACGTGTTAACGCACAATATTGTTATTTCAAAGGCAAAATTTAATACGATTAAATTGTTCTGCATTATCTTAGATATATAAATAAAGAATATGTATTTTATTTTACAAAGGCTTAAGCGAATCAGAATTATTATGATATATGTGTGTAGTTCTATACACACACACACACACACACACACACACACACACACATAGAAAAAGAACAAATAAAAGGATAATAACGTTAAGAACAATAAGTTAATATCAAAGAAATAAAATCTGAGATTTTCACTTATAAAACTTAAACGACTCAAGACAAAAATATGACATTATTTAAAACTAATCAATGATTTTTTGGGCAACGGAAACCTAAATATAGTCGACTCTGTTTTCAACCACAATTTCAGTTAAAATATCACTCTGATAATAATAGACTATTTCTTCGATAGTAATAATTCTCACAAAATAAAAAAACTGATATTGATGATAACATTAATATAAACTAAATCGTATTAAGGTAAAAATTAATTCAAAAAGTTCATTGTTAAGTATGTTTAAAATTTTTGTTTTAGTAGCTTAGTATTTTTTTTTTAATTTTCTTCTCAAAATAACTCAGACAACCTTTAGGGTACATTAACAACTGTATGGGAGGTTTATTCACACTTCAGAATGACAAATCACCAATATCATAATCAATACATATTATACAACAAAGTTCCTCGCTGCGTCTGTCTGTCTGTCTCTCTGTTCGCAATAAACGGAAAAACTAAACTACTGCACCGATTATCAAAAAATTATCACCACTCGATAGCGTAATTCTAGAGTAAGGTTTTACTATATAATTTTTAAAGTTTTTGTATTTACTTGTATATACATTAACTATATTTGAGCCGTATGAAAACATGAGCCGTCTGAGAGGCTTTAAGGAAAACGCTGCCTGAAGTTTTTTGAGATATAACAAAATAATATATGGTGGAATTGTGTATCTTATATAGATCTACAGAAAAGTCCGTGGTGGTATATATCTATACCTTAAGGATAACATTCTATATCCATTTTACTACTTTAAAAAATTGGCATTCCTAAATAAAGCGTTTATTGGAAAGCTATTCACATAAATACGGTTTTAAGTCTTATCAAAACAAATTACTTCTTTTTCAAGCCTATATCAGTATCTGTAAATTACTTTTTTATCATTTAAATCGGGCGTACCATTTGAAAGTTATCATAATATAAGTCTAATTATTCTCAAAATTAAATAGGCTATTTTTATATTTTTTGTTAAGAGCCCGTGCAAAGTCGGTGCTGGTACCTAGTGTTTATTAAAACTAGGAATTTAAAGCCAAATAAAATAATAAACTGCTGTTGACACAGTGGATGAATTAAACAATAGAATTGTATTAATGTTGTATATTCTAAAGTTTGTGGATTATAGAATATGTGTTCTCCTTTCGAGCAAAGAATGCTGAGAGCTTAAGAAGAAACATTTAAGTAATGCTAAGTGATTAAATGATATATGGACTGCAATTTATTCCTAATAATTCCTGCGATATCTCTGCATGGTGGTTCATTTATTATTATATGTATATGTTACCTTTGTAATTTACCTAGTATTTTTTCGCAATTATTGAAAGATAGAAAGCTGTTAGGAATAGCGCCATCTAAATATATTTGGGGAAACCACTTTAAAAGTTGTTTCAAGGTGTTGTTGTTGATTTTTTAATAATTCCCTAGATGGCGTTTTAAACATTTCAAGTAAAAGTCTAAATGTGTAATAAATTAAATCCTCTAAGTTTGAGCTGTAATATGTAGTTTCTTATTTTTAATATACAAAGAGATTTATTTGCGAAGTTTTTGATGGAAAGTTGGCTTAATCTTACTAAATTCATTTTTGCACGTTCTTCTATAACTTTATCTTTTATCAATAATTTTAAGCAGTAAATCATCTTCTATATAAATAAGATAGGTATGTTAAAAATATTTTGTATGTCGCTAAAAAATAAATCTCCAAGTAACTGGTATGGTTGACAATCTGTTAATTTTTCTATGAGAGGGCACTATAAAAATTAGCCTGAGAACAGCTTTAAAATTATTTTATTTTTCTAATATTACATAATTCATAATCTTTGACGAAATATTTGCAAAAACTTTTTAGTATTTTTTTAATCGTATAAAATTAATATTATAACATAATAAGTCCCAGGCGCTGTTGAAGCTCCTCTCCCTGCAACGCGATGATCCCGGCATCCGCACGGTGAATCCATTGAATACCAAGAGGTTTCGTCTCGTCGTCTCTATGTATACAAAATTAAATATATATATATATATATATCATTTCTATTAATAGAAGACATTTTGTATTTTTAGCCAATATCATTTGTTAAGATAAAAGAACCTCTTCCTTCTGTCGATCCATCACCTACAATCATTAGGATTAAATCTCAAGCTCAAAATTTTCAAGCTTCGCTAAGCCGCTTTCCGTACCTATATCTCTTATTACTAGAATTTTACCAGCTCCAAACACTGGGAGGGTATTCTCAATAACAATTTTCAATTAGAGGTTTGCCAAAAAAGAAATTTTAGTTCCCGAAAAACTACATGTTCTACACAATGCTTTTTGATGCTGGCGTAACGCCGTGGTGCGTCGGTTATCTTGATATCTTTAATTAGAATTTCATCTCAAAGGGAATATCCGAGAATATCCATTACAATTTGAATTACCTTCATTTTTCTTATGGTTAACATTGAAATTCATATTAAATACTCAAATTTATATTAAAGACCAAACATGTGTGGTATCTTTGTAAGTTTTTTAAATACTATTTGAAGGTTAACAAAGAATTAAAAATATTATATATTTAAAATGTGTTAATTTATTTTCTGAAAGATGTGAAAATACTTGTGTGGTGCGGTGTTTTAATAAAAATCTATTTTTGTACTTTGATGGCAGGTGAGTCAGGGCAATAGGCGAGTTGGCATCTACTCAGCAGTTAGCATCAGTCATCGAGACGCAATCAGGACGAAAATTAGCTTTTCCTGGAACAAACGACCTATATTTTATTTCCTATACACCTGTCGACAACCTTTACAACTGCATTACCTTTTACAATGATGTCAATTTTTAATTTAACAGATGAAATGAGGAATTGAATTATTACAGGATTGATGGTATGCAAATTATCGCGTACAGTATATGGTAATAAAAAATAGCAAAAAAATATACCATATATACGATTTATAAGCAATGAAATGGTAACTAGAATCAAACGAAACCCTTATTACCTTTCATTGCAAATAAGAAATTATCCTATTTTTATTATACGAGAAAGGAATCAATTATTTCTTTAAAATAAACATACAGTTTGTTTGAAAAACTTTGTCCTAATATGATAATGATGTTTTTTTCTCTAACCACGATATTTATGTCAATTAAAAGTTAACCACTTTTTTATATACTGTTTTATCACTATTTGATATTTCAGGAAAACATATGTTTTAAGACAAAGTAATAATTGTAAATTGTTTCTTTAGTTTACATCCGTAACATAAATTTTCAATCGTACCTATATCATTATTCTAAGATTCTTCGTTCCAAGAGTAATATGGAACATTAATTAACGTTGCTATAATTTTAAATGTAACAATTAGTTTAAATGAACGTTCATATAGTAACTTGCTGTTACAGATGTCTTTAAGAATAATTATAAATAAATCTAATAAAAGATTGTTAATAATTTTTCTGTTCAGGTGACGTTAATGAAATGATTATAAAACAAGTATACTTTACATAGACTAGGTTTAAATAATGTACTTAATATAATACAGTATATAGACAGATTCGTCCATATTTTTTTGTAGCATGAGCCGTTCATATTATTACTGGTAGTTTTTAAGTGTGTTCGTAGATTTTATGAAAATATTTTAGACTATACTCGTACTACTTTGAATGTATAAACAATTAGCAAGATGTAAACAGAGCAATGACGTAGAATATAAAAAATATTTATTTAAAATGACTGAACTTGAGTCGTGATTAACATGGTACAATCTACCTAATAATTACTTGTAACACGTACTATATATTCGAAGGCCTAGATAATTACTATTTACTAACACGTATTAATAAACTGAAGCAACGGCGACAATTCTTTACATATATAAAGGAATAACTTTCATAACATAATTTTTAAGCTGGGATTTAATTAAACAGTGCGTATTGAAATTACTGTAAACCCTTCCTTCATTATAGATAAATTATGTCTCCTTGTTTATTTAACTTTAAATAGACCAGTTACTTAATTAATATTCGATGTCATGTTTTCACATAACTGATTTAACCTCATAGTTTTTTGTATGAAAATGTCACTAGTGATTAATTGCATATTGTTTTGTTTCTAAATATGTGACCTTCACATCCCGAAGGTCTCAATCTATTCAAATAAGAGAACGTCTTCAAATGAAATATCTATAAAACCCTAATCATTATTTACAATACAGGTTTTCTATATGTAATATGATATTACATATAATTGTTTTTTATTAAAATATTACAGAAAAATCAAAAAATATTATACAATAGCTCTTAATTTTGCGTCATAAAATCCAAGCAAGGACAAGCGCATGCGCCACCCGACGCTCATTCTTACAAGCAGTTGCGAAACTTAGTGTTGGATGTAGAGCGCGCTAAATATACGATGTCTCGTTCGAGTGGATTTCTTTGTTACCAAATTAATATTAATAGCATTTTGAGCCTATTCATATTCAACAATGAAAGTATTTTTTTTAATTATACATATTCAGCACGAGCACTATTTTAGACCTATGAAAGTTTTGAAGTTCAGTACAAACATCTATAACAGATGGGCAATGACGACACTACATATTATATATGTTTGGAAAAGAATTTACAACTACTTCGAGAACGACAGCGATTTTGAATGTATTATTTTTAGATTTTCCACTCTTGCTTTCAACCGAAAACGATTATTAATAATATGTTGAAGTATATTCGGTTCTGACGTACATTTTAATCACGCTTCTCGCAGTTTCAATAATAAAATATGTACTCATATTAGATTTCCTTTTCTGGATAAATCCTGAATGGAAGGTAATTCAATTTCAAAGAGCGGCAAAATTTTTATTCACAATGTTATTGCATTTCTCATGAGAAGAGTAAAATTAAAATTATATTTTACAAGAACAAATAAGATGTTGTCATGTCAATGTCATGTTCTTTCGAGGATATGGTCGAACGAATGTTGTAAAGGTTAAAATATTCGAAGTTTTTAATACGCTAAATAAAACAATTTATGAAATTAAAAAAGAGGTCCTATATTTACTAAAATGTTCATTGTTTCTAAGCATTTTATTCAGCGCATATTTTGTGACATAAAACTCATGTCATGATTCAGTCTCAATAAAGCAGGTTTTATTCTGACTTACATTGAATCATTAATAATGATTTTGTTCCACGTTTTGTTACTAGTAACGTACGTAAGTGACATTAAAAACATACGAATGATTGTTTGCAAATATGTATACTTTCACACTGGTATGTACAAAACAAAATGTACTATTTTAAAATTATAAACGTTTTTTCTAATTAAGTTCTATTAATTTGACGAAATACGTTTCAAGAATTTGGCAATCGTTCGAACAAACGATATTTGTGACTTCGAAATGCAATCAGAAGAACGTAAAGTAACCTTGCAGTATAACAATAGCAGTTTTATTTGAAAATTTCAACGTAATAAACGTTTACGTCCAACTCCACTTACTGTTTTGGGAATATGAAATATGTTTTCTTTGCTGAATTATTTCAATTTATAAATAAAAATACCTTAAGCGATAATTTTAGAACCTCAATTTGTTTTTGGCAAGATAATAACATGAAAAAGGCATAGTGTCTATTGATTTCAATAAAACCTCAGAACTATTTAAGCTTTAAATTTTTTACTTAATATTGATAACACTGTTCATGCTTTTAAAGGAAACACGACTCGTTCAGATGTAATGTAATGTAAATGTAATAAAAAAGATGCACCGTATATTTTTAAAAAAAATTTTATTTTTTTTATTTTGATTCGGAAGTAAATCCAAGTGAACGTGTGTAAAAAAATAAAAAAAATAAATAAGGAATAAACAAATAATTATAAATATTAACAAGAATATTACGTACAAACAATATATTAAAAAATAAATGAACATCGCCGGGGCAACATCGTTGTGTGGATAAAATATCATATTACGAGTGACGTTGCTGACTCCGCGGAACGAACACAAAGCCGTGTGAACCAGAAGATTCCTGATAGCACACATCCCATGGTATTACTATCCCAACGTCGGGGCAGTCATGTAGTCTTACTCCGGTTGTTACCCTATAAAATTAGAATGATGAGACCAATTTCGAGTACAGTATTTTGTTTTATTATAATTAATATGTTGTCTAAATTAAGAGTTGAGTAAGTTTCTCTAAGTGTATTTGGTTGATTCAAAACCCATAAGAGCACAAGTTTGATCACATATGTAGCTCTAAAAAGTCCTCATTTACCAGAGGTCTTAATTTTCAGAACATATCTCTGTATATGAGTAAAAGTTTTTTTATTTTGGGGGCTAGAAAAATGTCAGTTTTGAAGTCATATATCATAAAAATCAAGTAACTGAGTAGAGCTGGACAGTGCTTGATACCGCGATAATCCTTTTTGCTTAACAAAGCACAGATTTTCTAGCTCATGAAATAAAATTCTCATCTTTGGTCAGATATCCTTCAGTGCCAGTTACATCTCCTTGTCAAGAATCCAACTCTAACAAATGACCTAGAAAACTCGGACGGACCTAAAGACGTAACTTCACTCTGAGAGTTCTATCGTGGTTAATAATATATGAAATGCTCTTGAGAATTATATATTATAGTAAAATTGACGCGTTTTCACCAACTTCCGTCTTTCCAATGCAGGTGCAGGATGTTGAATTCGTTCTTCCTTCTATTTGCTCTAAGTAACCAAAGAGATCTTAAAAAGACTAGAATACACATGTCTTCTACATAAAGAAAGCTGCTAAAACATTCGCAGTTCTCTTCATGGTAGATTTGTGTATTGACAACGATAACCGGCTAACATCGGGGTGTAACATTGACGACACAATAAATCAACTTTTATGTTTTAGTTCAGTTAAATCCATTGAATACAGTAAAGGGTTTACAAGGTATTAATAATGATTTTAACGGGCAATTTTATACAAAAAATCATATACTTTGAATAAATTAGGAAAATTAGAGACTGGAAATGTAGTCATGATTATTAATAAAAATTAGATGAATTATGTCCTGAAGAACTTTGGTAATTTTAAGTGTAATTTGGATTGTTAATTTTCCCTTAGAAATTCCTTCACTAATCTTTTCAAAAATTTTAATTTTTTTACTAATTTAACCCCTTATTTTTTTTTTTTACTAATAAATATTAAAAGTAGAGTATAATTTAATTGCAAGAAATATGTAAGCAGTAAAAACTCATACAATACACATAACTAATTTTTGCAGGAAAATATTTAAATTTAATTTTAAAAAAAATTTAAAATTAAAAAATATATAAATATTAATGTAATCTTAGTCTTCGTGAGGAACTTCCCATGTATTTGGCAATTGGATTACAAGTGTCTTAAAATATATACATATTCCCAAATGATCTGTGTACATTCACGGCAAAGCGTGACTCACATAAACGGTTGAATCATCTCAAGTAACGCAAACAAATATTTTTAAACTAGAAAGTTCTGATGAAATCCGAAATGTTCCACTAAATCATAACTCTACAGGTGCTAAGATCATAGAATTAAAGTTTTATTTAAAAAATCTGCTTTTTTAAAGAATCTTGGCATCTTGAGAGATTTAGTTGATGGTCATAAGCCTCTCGAGTAGTGCCACAACGATTTTTACATGAACATGTTTAAAATTTTTTAAGGTCAGATTCCAATTTACCAAGGGTACAAACATCAATTTTCAAAATGGTATCACTTCAAATATATAAGGATAGCTGATATAAAATTAATTTAAAAAAATAATGTTTTTTTCGGAAAATATCAATCTTGTTATTTTTCTTGTATAATCTTATGTATAAAATTTCCTCACACAAATTACTTCATATGAATCAAAACTTAAAGAGTAGAATACATAGACATCTAAGAAACCGAACATCTCATGAAGTTCCACGGGTTTCTAAATAGCTGATGTAAAGGTGCGCTCCGCCACCGCCTACGGAAATCTATTTTTGCGTGGAATGTTCTACACCTCGGGTTTTTAACACTAAAAACACTTTATTCACTTAAAAATTTAGAAAAATTATTTGTATTTCCAGCCATCCTCAGGTTTTATGAAATTTCTACTATGAATTACATCAAAGAATTAGAGTAAAGTATGTACGTAAATTAAAATTATATCCATAATATTAAAGTAATATATTGCGAATTTCGTATTAATCATATAAACGTATTAATTTTACACAGACTTTCTTAGTAATGGTTTGAGATTTTTTTTAGGATTTCTTATTATTCAATACAAGGTAAAATAAGTTGGGTAATATCTATTTCTTGAATTAGGTCAAATGATCTCTACAATACTCTCGACACCTGAGCAGAGCTTACATAAAGATATAAATAGCTTTTAGTATGGAAACTACAATTACAGAAACAAACATCTACCCACATTAAAATAAACATTTCCATACGTCTGATATTTATTGTTCCGTTCAAATATCAAAAATAAGTGTAATTTATAAATAATTCAATAAAAATAAAAATTTTATTTACACAAATGTAAGTTAAATAATTTGATAAATGATGAGACAATTTAACATGTATATTTTTTGATGCGTTGCATATTTTGATAGCAGCTGTCTACCTAACTAGAATGTCTGTAACATGTTTCATTTATTATCTAAGAGAAATTACCGTCTAATTGTGTTATAACAGACAGTTCTATTTCTCCAGATCAGAAGGCGATTCTCTTGCCAAATAACAAGCAACAATTAATAAATGTGAATGTACACTAGAGAATTCCAACACCCGCTACATGTCGGACAATTTATTAAATAGAATTTGAAGGATACATCATTGGTTTTCGTCCTGGGAATAGTTAATTATAAAGAAACATTCGAGTGTACACTGATTGACTTCCATATAACAGAGGATTTAATATACAAATAGATGTTAAAAGAAAACTCACCTTATAAGGTAAATAATTATAGAGAAGCTTTAAAAAGTAAGACAATAAAATAAATACAAAAAAAACAAAATCATTTTTAATTTCCACAACAGAAGAGTGATGTTAGGGTTATACTTACTCGAATATTAATTTAAAGTTTTAGGTACTGTCATTGCTTTAATAATTGGAGTAACGATGACACTATAGGGCAAATAAAACATCCAGCGCGAATTACGATGTTGTCGCTCGCAATTGCTGCCAACATGTCATATTGCCATGCTGGTGGATTAGTTAGGATGGTTAGTGAAATTATTATATGATATTAGTATACAAATAAAATTATTCTAGAACTTGTTATTATTATATCATTGTGGAGTGAAGCTAGACATCCTAATGTATTAAAACTAAAAGGATGAACAGAAATCATGGGCACACCTTCTTCTTTATACTATAATTTCACATACACTACTATGTTTTTTTTTTATTTAAAAGATATAACTGAGAGAACGCTAAAAGAATATACATATTTTTAGGAGAATTAATAAACATATTTAAAACGAAAGTGTATCGCTGAATTAAACAGATAAAATACAAGATATAGATAATAAGTCACAACTTCATACGCTCTCAGTAGTCGATGTAATGCATTTAAATAATTTTATAACATGATAAAATGAGATTTCGTTAACGTACATTTATAAGACATCAAAATAACCACGTCCACAACAGCCCTCATCGCCTTCGCAGTAAATAAAGTTTATTTTAATATACCCGATACAGTCTTAAAGGAGTCACGGAGTGTGTTGCCAACAATCCTAACTATTTGTGTGTCGTAAAAATACCGTTTCAGTTTTGGTAGTTTGATTACTACAAAATTTTCTTAAAAATCTTATAAGATATAATATATTTTTAAGTATAAAAATAAAAATCATTACTTTCGCATTATTTCTTATTAATAATTTGTTAATAATTACTTAAAGTAAATTTACATTTCTTTAAACTACGTTTTGTTAACTGAATTTTCATATTTCCTCAAATAAATAAGTGACAGAAAGAGTATTAAGTTTAAAAATTTGAATAGAGACATGAACCTAAAAAACACGTCAGTTTAATTTTAGTTATAAAATGGATAGTTAACATAAAAAATGCATGAAACATTTTTTTTTCTTATAGTTCCTCATCGTCGAAAAATGTTAGCTTGTACGTGATTAATTGTGTAAGATATGAGTCATTATGGTTTTGTTTCGATAGTTTATTGTGAAACCTTCTTTCTCTAAGGAGGATGCATTTGTGTGAAAATATAATTTTTAAGCACATTGAAGAATAGTGAGCATAGTATTTTCTTTCCAACAATTTTCACCAGATTCTAATCATGATTAAATCATACAAACATTGTTGAACGTCTGAAACGGCTGGTAACAAATAAGATAATTCAAGCTTTCCTGACTCATCGCGTGACGAAAGAAAAAGTTGAAAGAGTGGGGAGTCGTAAGAAAGTATTCGCTCTACTCCAGGAACCAATATAACTGAATATTTCCACTGTTGGAAATGGGATGCATTTGTTGCAAAATATTTAACTCCACATTTTTACAAAATTAATATTAATAATTAAAAAAAGCTTAATAAATAAGTATAAGCATACTTATTCTGTTCTTACATAATAAGACAATAAGTAAGTTAATTATAAGTTTTCAATAAAGTGTGACATATGTTAATAAAACATGGAAGAAAATAATCTTAGATATCATAATGGAATAAAAAAAATAGTTAAGTTCAATATAGTTAATAGTTAAGGTCTCCGTCCTCAACTTGATTTTTACTTTTTGAAGGCAACGCCTATAAATGACAGTTGCTATTAAAATTAATAACTATCGTCAATTATATCTTCTTTGTGTTATATATATGATGTAAGCGGGTCTTTGAAATTATGAGTTTGGATATTTATTGCCAAAAAAATTCTAACTTTACTGAAAGATTTCCTAACACTTTGACCAAAAGTTTGACAGACTTTTGTTTGATTCAGTTTAATGTCTCAAATAATTCAAGATAAAATTATTCTTTTTATTATTTGTCGTCAATTATTTCTGTTGGAAGAAATCGTATGAAAGTTCAAAACTTGTTTTTAGGAAAAACAATTTCAAATAAATTAAATAATAACGCTAAAAATATGGGTGGTAAGTTGTATAGCCATAAGCGTTTTTGTTTTAATATACAGTTATATAAAACTTATGTAATCATAACCAAGTGTATTGGCAAACGTTTCAAAATTATTATATATAATTTAAAACAAGATATGAAATATTCTACCAAGAAAATTCCAGGTGAAATTGCAATCAGATCTTTGTGTACAGCATCATAAGGCCTTCAGGATCCACTGAATAGCGTCGATGGTGATCTTAGAACGTCTATGTCTGGAAATCAATTTCAATTATTCTGTGGATTAGGAAAAAATATTAACATGACCGCTTTGGCTATCTGTCAACCAACAAATTTTTACATCTTCAGTGATTTCATTACTCCATGAACAGCAGTGCATTCGAAGTTATATGTTAATAATCTTTATTACTAAAATATTTTGCAATGAACCAGATTTTTAAGTAATTCAATAAAACAGTTTAAGCTTTCAAGTAAATGAAAATATAATAAAACACAAATTTTGTTTTACATATGTAGATGGCAGTTTATTTAATAAGTCTTTTGCTTCTTCTACTCAAAGCTTATTAATTTACTATTAATTAGTAACAAGGTTAATATTAAACAACACAATGAAGTATTGTCAATATTGTACTTTGAATTATAGCATTCGATTTATAGGCATAATTTTGAATATTAAAATTCATTTATTGTTTAGGAAAACATATTTTGTTGAATTAATTATTGTTGATCATCATGTTTATCTTAAATAGCATATTACAAATGTTTGTAAATCAGACTTACTTTGATTAAGACTTGGGAGTAGGGACTTGGGACTTGGGTCAGTGGCTAGAATGTTTTCTGGAGGATGAGCTATGAAAAATCTTAAGACTAATCAAAAGAGGACGTTTTATTATTTAAGAAAATATATATTTTAAGCTGGATATAAGAATTTATCTATAAACTTTCGGACATAAAATTTTCAACTCTGAGTGATGTAATATGATTTAAAAGATTTTAGATATCCTTTCCGTATACACAAGAAAATTATTTAATACCAACCAGTGAAACTTATACAAACTCTACATTCAAATATTTAATCACTTTATTAATGGATATTTTATACTATCAATTTGCCAGGCTATATATAGATTTATTTGATGTTTGTAAACATTAGAACAGTCAATGTGAGTGGCAAGGGGTTAATTAAAAGAATAGATGAGTTCATTGTGAAGTTCAGTTCGGATAGCAAATGGATGTTGCCAGGTCACGTCAGGAATCCATCAGGAAGCAATGATATTGTGCGGTACGACCGTACAGCAACGTTAGCCGCTCGCCAATTATCCGGTGCTAGGCATTACTAGCCTGCGCACTGTACTATTAGCATGGCGCCACAGGTCCAGTCATTATGAAGGGATTTGCCAAATTTTTGGGCAAAATAAATAAAAGAGAATAGCGACAGCGGTGTTAAGGCGGGCGTGTCTATAAAAGGCCGAGAGGGGGGTGCGCGGGGGTGGTAACACGATCCGCGAGCTCCAGCCTGCCGGCCGCCCTGGACTTACGGATGAAGGCGATCGCGGGCCAACTAGGAGGGAAGGGGGGGGCACAGCACCGTCGGGCGGGAAGGGCGGGAATGGCTCGTGCGCCTGGGACTGGCGCTCCCGCTCTCACTAGTCGAACGGTGCCCGACCGGTAACGTAGCGCCGACTGCCGACCGAGAGACGAACCAGCGACCATGTCCGCAATTGCGAAGACTTCCAAGTACACCTACCGCAGCAGCGGTGGTGGATCCACCGACGTCAACATCGAGTACAGCGCCGACCTGAGTGCTCTCTCCAGGCTGGAGGTACCGGCCTCGTTATTAAGTGAAGTGTTTGTGAAGTGTTTAGCGGACACATGATAGAATATGTTGTATTTTTCAGGACAAGATTCGTCTCCTCCATGATGATCTGGAATCCGAAAGGGAGCTACGTCAGAGGGTAAGTTACTCAATACACGAAACGTGATATGTGCGCCATCACGCTACAGGCTATAGCCATAGCAGGCGCGCTGCGCTGGCGCAGGTGTGGGCGGGGCGCCACTGAACACCTCTATTTATACTCTTATACCTCGGTTCCATTTTCTTTTCGCCCTTAACAATTCATCATCTTATAAGTCTAGAATTACTAAAAAATACTTGTTTTCTCACAAAATAATGTAATACGCGGTCCTTTAAAAAACCTAATAATTTGATATATGGCAACATAATATATCGAAATATTATTTTATAATACATACATATTTTATGAAACTACAATAAAATAAAATATTACAAAATGGTTCTAAATAATAAGTAGAGGTTTTGAATTCAATCCATATTTATCAATTCATATTTTCGTTGTCAAAGATATAATATTGATATAAATTATATTTAATGTATAAAATTAATTAAAAAATACTAAAACTTTATTAAAGAATTTCGAATTCGTACTCATTAAATATTTTGGCATACATGATTTATTTGGAATACAATATTTATCGTAATAACATTTATTGGTATCGATTGCTGTCCTATCATTGACAAGAACATATTGAGGTCGGTTTCAGTTCCATCTAGGTTCGCAAGTTCTATTTTCGATAGTTGCACCGGTCCCGCGCAAACGCGCATGCGCATGCGCAGCAGTTGGCGATCGCTCACTGAGATATTTTTAGAATCAGAAGCATTATATGAAACCTCAACTTCTTGCTCTCCGGTCTCACTTTTGAAACTGGGCCAAATGATGTTCGTTCCTGTTCAGAATAACATAATATTAAAATATAATAATAGACCGTGATAAAGTGGCGAAAATATCCGACTTAGTCATAATGCCGAGACACGGGCCTTGTTTAATTTTAGATTAATACAATACTGAAATATGTGAAGTTATTACATAACTAATAGATGCATACCACAATAGAATATTGAGATACCATGTTATAAATTATTTATAACTAACTCTACAAATTGAAATACTCAATGTTCTTTATATTGATATATCATAACGTAATTATGTGTAGTTCGCGTTTAAGGCTTTTTAATAAAAAATTAATTTCATTTGTACATTTTTAACATAGTTTTTTAATATTTTCCTATACTTCAGATTGAGAGGGAGAAGGCAGATTTGAGCGTACAAGTGATTCAACTCTCTGAGAGGCTCGAAGAAGCTGAAGGCGGAGCCGAAAGCCAGGTAAATATGATATCGTTTATATAGTTATTAAAAGTATAAATACTATATCCAACATTGATTGACAAAACTAGTCCCGAAGACGGTAAGAAGTTAATGAAAATTATTTGAGTATATGATGAATAGTAAATATAATTAAACACCAATTCATTGTTTAAGAGAATTTAACTTTTTTTTCTGTAGAGGAATATCAGGGTGAATAAATTGAAATTCATAGAACCTTGTTGTATAGCTTATACAGATTTAAAAGTCCTTTTAACGACATAAACACTGAGTTTTAGTGAGTATAAACAGTCAATAATGTTAACAATTAGTTATTACACTCTATGTGGCTTTGCGAAAATAATACGAGTACTTACTATAATTTAAGAATGCTGATGCGAAAAAACTTATTTGGCTTTGCGATATTCTTTAAATATATGAATTATAAATCTTTTTTTTTTAATGTAATACAGCCTAAAAATAACAGAATTTGGAAAAAAAAATTTAATGTAGATAAAATGAATCTATCAAATAGAAAAATATAAACATTTTAAATAACCAAATAGCCAAGAGTCAAATGCGCTCCCCAATACCCATTTATTGGAGACGTTATTTGAAATAATCTTATGTTTTCTAGTTCGAGATCAACAGAAAGCGTGACACCGAGTTGACTAAACTGCGCAAGCTTCTGGAAGATGTCCATCTAGAGTCCGAGGAGACCGCACACCTGCTAAAGAAGAAGCACCAAGAGATCGTGGTCGACTTCCAGGAACAGATCGACAAACTCACCCACAGCAAGGCCAGGTATAGATTTTATATAATCTTAATTACCAAATATAAATTGCTTATAAAAGCAACAGGTGTTAAGTGCTAAGCGAAAACTAGCTATTGCGAAAAGTGCTATGCGTTATTTTCATGTTTTACGTCATTACGTAGTCAAACTATTAAAACAAATTTATGATGTCACGCAATATTTCTTTGTTACCAGGTCTGAAAAAGAGAAGGCCAAATTCCAAGCTGAAGTTTACGAGTTGTTGGCCCAAGTGGAAAACATAAGCAAAGAAAAAATTGTTATCTCTAAGACTTGCGAGAGACTCGAGATCACCATTAGTGAACTTAACATCAAGATTGAAGAGCTGAACCGTACCATCGTTGACATTACATCGCACAAGCAGCGCCTGTCTCAGGAAAACATTGAGCTGGTCAAGGAAGTTCAAGACCTTAAGGTATTTTTTATGTCTTAAAAAGCCAAGCCAAGTAATCGAATATATATAGCTTACAATACGATTTTACTTCTTTGTGTATTAAATTTTTAGGTGAACATTGAAAACGTTGTGTACCTTAAGAGTCAGCTAGCCAGTCAACTTGAGGACGCGCGTCGCAAGCTTGAGGATGATGAGAGAAGGCGCTCTCTTCTTGAGGCCAACCTGCACCAGGTACCAATTAATCCGTCGCTATGATCAATTAGTGTAAAATGAAATCTTATTGTTATGATCCTGTTTATAAATATTACAATCTCTTGTAATTAGGTTGAAATTGATCTGGAGTCCGTCCGCGTCCAACTGGAAGAGGAATCTGAAGCGCGTTTGGACTTGGAAAGACAGTTGGTTAAGTCTAACGGTGAAGTGATGCACTGGAGGTCTAAGTTTGAGGCTGAAGCTGCCGCCAGGGCTGAAGAAATTGAAGAGATCCGCCGCAAGTACTCCATCCGCATTCAGGAACAAGAGGAACAGATTGAGACCCTCATCGCTAAGATTAGCAGTGTTGAGAAGCAGAAGTCTCGTCTACAGAGTGAGGTGATAAAAAACTCCCTTATTCCCCAAACCTACTTTAAGTTGAATTTTAACTACAGTTTTCATATGAAAAACGTTAAAAATTAATACAATCAATTTGAACATTTTTTTAAGTATAAGCTAGGTGCATATATTAATTTTTCATGCAGGTTGAAGTGTTGATCATCGACTTGGAGAAGGCCAACGGAACAGCTCGGGAGTTGCAAAAGAGGACCGAACAATTGGAACGCGTTAACATCGAAATCAAGTCACGCCTTGAAGAGACCGTCCAACTGTACGAGCAAAGCCAACGTGACTTGCGCAACAAGCAGGTTGAGATCCAACGCATCTCCCATGAACTGGACAAGACCAGGGAGCAGAAAGATGCTCTTGGCCGCGAAAATAAGAAACTGGGTGGTGAGTAATTTATATATTAGGAGCTGTTCTACAAGCCTTTTGCTTAATTATGTTTTTATTTTTGTATCATCTTTAAGGTAATACGGTCCAATAGGAGACATTTAGATTATGAGTGTTAAGATTAAATAATTATAATATGTTATCATAAAATATTCTTTATTGTTTTGATTGTGACATTACTAATCCCATACACAGATGACTTACACGACGCTCGTGCTAACGTGACCGAGTTGACCCGCCGTCTTCACGAGCTCGAGATCGAGCTGCGCCGTCTTGAGAACGAGCGAGAGGAACTCACCGCTGCCTACAAAGAAGCCGAGGCTGTAAGTACAACAAGTCAATCAATATAAAGATTTTCTTAAGAATATTAAGTAAAGGGTAATTAATGAAAAAGTATTTTGGCATCTTAATCCACAGGGTTATAGCTTGATTACAAAAATTTGCAACCATGAGAAAACCAATAATTCTGCCGAAAGGGCATATTACATTTAATATTTTCAACTTTACTGTAAATAGTTAATCTTAATAACAATTATGATTTAAAAAGAATATCCGTATGCAACTTATTAAAAAGGAAATCTTGTCAAACCGATTTTTTTCTCAGTTCTATTAATTTTCAGAAATACTATTTAATCAGTTGTATAACACTATGAAGCAATCGATATTAATTTCATTTTCTTAAAAAAAATTAGAAGTTCACTCTTCAAAGAATTAGGAACCATAAATATTAAACATATAAAACACTAAGAAATATTCAAGACGTATTAAATCGTTACAAGATGATGTACCTTCAACAAGTTACTACTATTTCCCTTAAATTTTTAAAAATTAGGATATAATGAAAACGGTATATTTGTTCTAGGAACTGTTGTCATGATTATTTATAATTATATATTTGTAATCTATTCAAATACATCAGAATGTGAGATTTGACATTCAACAATCCATTTATAATATCCAATAAATTTGTTGGCTATTCGGATTAACCATCTATGAATATAGTGTATTCCTAGACAATTGACCAATTACCATCAGAAGATGATCACGTTTATGTTTAATGTAAGCACATCTGTACGTTCTAATTATAAATAATTGGAAACATGTCGTTACTTGGCAACATCCAACTGAAATATTTTAACACTTAGTTACACATTGTACATACGACACTTGTAGTAGTAAAGACCTGTATACACTTTGAAGTTGATTTAAATTTCTTTTTGGAATGTGACGAGAACCAAAACTCGAGACATTCTCTACAAGGGACAGACCAATCCTCTTATAGTTTTCTAGTTTGATCGGTTTAAAACAAAAATAGTTCAATGAATTTTCTATGTTAGGGTCGCAAAGCTGAGGAACAGCGCGCGCAGAGGCTAGCCGCAGAGCTGGGTCAGTTCCGCCACGACGCTGAGCGCCGCATCCAGGAGAAGGAAGAGGAGATTGAGTCCATCCGGTACGACATATTCCTGTTTATTCTGTTTACATGTGTATATATAAATTTCAAAAAAATAAACCTAACAATTCGGGTTTCTACTAATGAAGATAAAAGAATATTCTGGTTATATTTTAAATGACAAAAATATTATCTCGTCCAACTTAACACAAAAAAATGGAGCAAAAACAAAACTCAGAAAAACACATCACATACAAATAGAAATTTATAAAAATCAAGTAGTCGTCTTAAAATTCCAAATAGTTTAACATAACCAGTATTTTTTTATTAATAACAGCTTTTTCCCCAACAATTCCCGTAAATGTGCTGTTTATTCGTTGACTAATAAAAATGAAATCAATCAAAATAGCATACACTAAAATATACTTTAATTAAGCGGATTTTAAAACTATACTATAAAAAACTAATGTTGACCACAAGTAAACAATGAAATCATCACAACACTATATTTAAAATTCATAAAATAATATATATAAATATTATATATAAGTACACTTGATTAAAATGTAATTAATTTATATTCTCTTTGATCATGAAAGTCTCTACATACTTGGAATTATTAGACGATGTTAGTATATCCGGCGTAAGAGTATTGCGTCCGACCTTAATATATCTCGAAATATTGGCAAGCTCATTTCGTTTAAATTTATCCAGTTCTGTGATTGGTGCATTAAAGCAATTAGCTAATACACATACTGGCACTTCTTAGTTCAAGAAGCTTATAAGGTTTAGTTCGACGATTCTACTCCGAGAAAACACTAAAGCGAATTATCAAAGAAACTCCATTTATAAACAAACACAAAATTTACGATGGCTCCCGTAAAGGTTCCGGAACGTCAAAAGTGGACCAAACCACCGACAACGATTTATGAAAATAATTATGGTTATGGTATTAATTTTTATCAACCAATGATTGATTACATCGTAGCTAAAAAGGAAGGGTCCGACATAAAACCCCCTCACCTGCCATGGAATAACGAAAGAGGGCTCGATAAATACCGATATGATAGACCAGTGAAAAACTATTCGGAGAGTGATATAAGAAAATTATCACATGAAGTGTCAGAAAGAGCAAAGAAAGACCTAAATACTTTTAGTGTTGGTAAAAGAACACCATTCTCAGTTATTCAAACGGCTGCTGCTGCAAATTTAACAAAACATGTAGCTATGAAAAGTGTTTCAGTAAGATCTAAAAAAATGAAAAAAGATACACTGGAAACATTAAAATATCAAAACGCTGGGGACGCAGATCTAACAAAACAACTCGAGTTATATAATAATGAGTTAAATATTGAAAGTGATTTAATAGGCAAAGCCAAACTATTTCGTGGAAAATCTGCTAAGGCAATAGCGCAGACTTTATTAAACGAGACTAATAAAGGTTTAGCTGAAGGAAAAATTAAAAAAATTAAAGTGTCTGACTTGAGTATGGTAGAAAGAGGCAAAATGTCACAAAAATTAATGTCGGAGTTTAATAAACACTCATCAAAAGCTTTTCAAAATGAAATAAAACAAATTGCAGAGGCTACTATAAAAACACCGAAAGTTTGTGTTGTTCAAATAGAAACTGAAATTCCAACAATAAATAATGACTATTTAGAAAAAATTCACGAATTAAAACAAACTATTAACCAATTTGACGCATTAAGTTCTAATTTACTTATAGACAGAAGGTAGGATAGTTTATGTTTTTTAAGCAAAATTATATGCAAATCATACCTGACTAAATTTCTCTCAACAGTAAGCAAACCAGCATTGAAATCGAGCAGCTAAACGCTCGTGTAGTAGAAGCTGAGATGAAGCTCAAGACTGAAGTTACCCGCATCAAGAAGAAGTTGCAGATCCAAATTACCGAACTCGAGCTGTCTCTTGATGTTGCCAACAAAACTAACATCGATTTGCAAAAAACCATCAAGAAGCAATCCCTACAGGTGATGAAGTTTTATTTCTTCAATTATATTTAAAAAAATATGTATACATAAACAGTTGAAACAATAACGATTTCATGTCACCAGCTCACTGAGATACAGACCCACTACGACGAGGTCCAAAGGCAGCTGCAAGTAACTCTCGACCAATACGGTGTCGCTCAACGCAGGATTCAATCCCTTACCGGCGAGGTAGAAGAAATCCGTGGCAACTACGAACAGGTCAATCATCATAAAAGTATCTTAATCAAGTAGCAGTCCATCCAGAACAAATTATAATATTAATATAAATATTTTTTCTAGGCCCTTCGTGCCAAGCGCTCTGTTGAGCAATCCTTCGAGGAGGCGCAGACCCGTATCAACGAACTTACAGTGATCAATGTGAATCTGTCCAGCAGCAAGGCCAAGATTGAACAGGAGCTGGCTGCTGTTGCTGCTGACTACGATGAGATCACCAAGGAGCTTCGCATTGCTGACGAAAGATATCAACGTGTCCAGGTATGAAAAAATTGTCAATTTATATAAAAATCTAAAGAGGTCTCTTTAACCACACTTTATAATATAATGTTTATTATCATCAGACTGAACTGAAGCACACCGTTGAACACTTGCACGAAGAACAAGAAAGGATTGTGAAGATTGAAGCTGTTAAGAAGTCTCTCGAAATTGAAGTTAAGGTAAACTATGTCGGACTGAAAGTTTATGTTCCTGTTATGCTTTTTTTATGAAATTCATTCACACGTTTCTTCATTTTAGAACTTGTCTGTGCGTTTGGAAGAAGTAGAAACCAATGCTATTGTCGGTGGAAAGCGTATCATCAGCAAACTGGAAGCCCGTATTAAGGATATGGAATTGGAAATGGACGAGGAGAAGAGGAGGCATGCCGAGACCATCAAGATTCTTCGTAAGAAGGAACGTCAGCTTAAAGAGATTCTCATCCAATGCGAAGAAGACCAGAAGAACATCGCTCTTCTTCAGGACTCTTTAGAGAAATGTTCTCAGAAAGTCAACATTTACAAGAGGCAGTTGACTGAACAAGTAATCTCATTAATTTTTACATATAATATTTTTTATTTATAAATATTGATTAGATTTTTGTTTACCTTTATCAACATAATATGTTTTTTTGAAATCAGGAGGGAGTATCCCAGCAGAGTGTCACCAGAGTGCGACGATTCCAGCGTGAACTCGAAGCTGCCGAAGACCGCGCTGACACCGCTGAGAGCAACTTGTCGCTCATCCGCGCTAAGCACCGCACCTTCGTCACCACCTCTACAGTGCCCGGCTCCCAGGTTTACTTGGTGCAGGAGTCCCGCGCTCTCAGCACGGAGTGAGCTTTCTCCAACCAAGCCCCGCAATAACAGCATTTCTCTCCGCCAGTACATTGGGGCACAATTCCGGTCGGGTATAAACCTAGTCGTTCGTTAAGTGATGTTTGAGTTCCGATAAACATCGCTGGAGTTCTTTTCGGGGACGGGTGCTCAACGATTGGTCTCGCCCTAATCGTGTCTCGACGCTTTGTGACCCGTCGCTGACCGTCCGTCCCCTAACATTTTTTATTGTAATACTTAATCAATCAATAAAGGAACCAAAAATCAGTAAGCTTTTTTAATTTTCTAATATAAGATTACCAGTGCTTTGACGTTACCATACCGTATTTATAGGGGCAGTAGTTTTAAAATAAAGAATTATTTTATAATATTATTTATTATATGTAAAACGCGTGATGTACGTTTGTAACTGTAACTTATGATTATGAAAATAAAATCTATTTATATTACAGTGTTAATGAATACAAAATGCAATAAAAATTCAAACACCAAGGGGATTTTTATTTCGTTTGTAAAGTAAGTAATTAAGAGTAAAATCACTTCTACGGTAGACACAAAATGCAACAATATGTGTTTCCATACTTCAAATAACTTAGTTATTTATATTATTATAGTATAGTAAAGTATAGTGAAATATAAATTATTAAAATTTTTATTATGTAGATACTATTTTGAAAAAAAAAATTTCTAATTCTAATCAAAAGAAATATACCCCCTTATTTATGAAATGCCAGTCCGTACTACTAACACATTGCAAATGTAAATTTAGAATTTAAGACATGTTGACATGTATCAGATTATCTTAATGATTATTGATTTCCTACTTTTATATCTTTTATAAGACTGTAATTTTTATAAACAACAACAACCTGATCGTAACTTATCTTAGTATATAGAAAATGTATATTAAATATATATATAACCTTATATTCATCTAACAACCTATAAATCTTCTTGCACCAACGGATCATTTTATTGATCTTGGTTTTAACAAAATTTCTAATTCCAGAATAGCTAAAATGTAACAGCTTGTAAAAGCGTTTCTATTTCACTATGTAGTATATCTATCCTTAGTTTTAAAAGTTAAAAGGTAAATTATAATTATTTATCGGTAACAGTGTTACCGATTGTTACCGATTACATAATAATATATAAAGATAGCTGTTACCGTAACAGTTATCTTTATAAATTTATATATAGCAAACACGACCAGAATTGTTCATGCCTGGTCTGAATACTGAAGACAATAAAGCTAACTATGGTTTCATAAAAAAATCAGAAATGAAAAGTTATAAAAACAGTTTCGCAATGCAGGTAATTCGGATAACTCATTGCACTGTAGATAAATATAAAGAACAATGGAAAGTGTTGCAATAACTAGATACAGTGATTCATTGTTGCAAAAGGCATAATGATTGGACATCCTCCAAAGAAAAAATTCGTTTTAAACGCATCCGGCAGCCCGTTTAACTCTACACATAATACGTATTTTTGACATATTTATTTAACAGAACAAGACTCACATTTTTCTTTTTTTATTTCGTTACGTTGCACTTGAAACAGATATCGCCATACAAACATATGAGCAATAATCAATACTTTGATTTATTCTAACAAATGATCGGGTCGTTTCTCCAAAAATATTTAAAATTTAAGAAAATGTTGTATTGTATGTATGTTAATCTGATTATTGTAAAAAATTTATAATAAGGCTGGGTAACATACTGCGTGGATATGTCAGAATAGGAACAATTTATTGATGAAGTCCTAATAGAGGAAACAAATAGAAATTCATAAATATTTTAAGCGTTCTTTTATTTATTGTTGATTTCTTTATAGATTTTTCGTTAACACAATTGATTGCAAGCCCATGGAAAAAATTACATGTGAAATGAACCAACGTGAATAACACTTGGGAGGCTGTTAGTCAATATCCATCAATCAATTTCAATATACATATCATAAAACAAAGTCCCTCGCCGCGTCTGTCTGTCTGTTCATGAATAACGGAAAAATTACTACATCGATTATCAAACAGTTATCACCACTCGATAGCGTGAGTCTCGCGGAAGGTTTTAGTATATAATTTGTTAAATTTTTGTATTTATTTGAGTGTACATTAACGATATTTGTTGAAGTGGTCGGGAAAACATTAGCCATATGAGAGATTTTAACAAAAAAAGTGCTTAAATGCTTTGAGATATAACAAAATAATATATGGTGGAAATGTGTATCTTATATAGATCTACAGAAAAGTCCGCGGTGGTATATTGTTATACCTTAAGGATAACATAGTATATCCAATTTACAACATTTTAATATTGGCATTCCTAAAGGGTTTATTGGAAAGCTATTTACATAGATACGGTATTAAGTCTTATCAGGATAAATTACTTCGTTTTCAAGCCTACATCAGTATCTGTAAATTACTTTTTAAATAATTTAAATCGGGCGTACCATGTGAAAGTTCGTAATATTTACCAATGAACGCCGTACTTATTTTCAGAGAAGGGCTCGGAAGATAAAAAAATCAAATCAATACAAAATGTGTTACTTATTTGTTTTTTATTTAATAACATTATTTTTAATTAGAAATTATGTTGTAAAGATCAGTATATACAATAAAATTTGGAGTTAAATGAAAAATATTTATAAAACGTTGGTCCATATCACAGGTATATTTTCCCACGGGTTTGTACTCTATTAACAAGCCTTTTAAAAATTGCAATTTCATTTCCGAATTAAGGATCTTTTTACTTTTATTTGTCTTTTACGAATCAAATATATTAAATTACTCTGTAAAATTAAAATAATATATTAAATTATTCTACACCCAATTTTCATCGTTTATTGGTAATTTATATTAACTCTCCATGTACACATTTATTTAAAATTAATTAGAATAATCTCTAATAACAAAATGATATCGACAAATTACCAGCTCTCTTTCAAGCTTTTCACAAATTGTATGAATTTAGTAATGCTTTCGATTTTTTTCAAAATATTTATATCCTTGTCTTGAAAAACTTCCCTGCATTAAGAGGTAATATTAAAATTCTTCTACTCGTATTTGTTTTGAGATGAGCAGTTTCAGTTAATTAAAATGATAAACCAGATATTATGTCTAAAGGAAAAGATTTCAATACACCCCTTATTTAATGTTTCTGTATTATATAGAACATTAAACCCTTGTTAATAAACAAATCCATGGTACCTTAGACATCGCAATAAAAAAATATTATTTATTGTTATGGAAGAATACAAGTACCTGCCAAATATGTAATTCCTCATTATATTAGCTATGCTAGAAATAAAATACCAACCACGTTTAATGTATGACATATACAATTATACACATATTTATGAAAAACTTAGAGACTAGTCGAAATAAATAATAATAATAATAAATTTAGTATATCACTTACATATCCGCTTTAACCCAGATTCCAAGGATTCACAAAATGTAAATAACAATATGGCAAGGAACTATAATGACATTTCATGTCTGGTTATTTCTGTATTTAAAATATCATTATTGCTCATTCGTTTCTTTATTAGGGACCATTTATTTGTTTGAAATTATCACAAAAAAAAAAAACAATAGTGTTCTAACAAATATTTTGCAAATGTACAAAAGCTCCCCCAAATCGCTAGCTACATTAACTAAAAGCACTATGTCGACTACATATTTTTTATAGACTGACATTTAGTATCCCGCATCCCGCATCCCCACGATGATGATGATGATGATGATGATGATGATGATGATGATGATGATGATGATGATGATGATGATGATGATGATGATGATGATGATGATGATGATGATGATGATGATGATGATGATGATGATGATGATGATGATGATGATGATGATGATGATGATGATGATGATGATGATGATGATGATGATGATGATGATGATGATGATGATGATGATGATGATGATGATGATGATGATGATGATGATGATGATGATGATGATGATGATGATGATGATGATGATGATGATGATGATGATGATGATGATGATGATGATGATGATGATGATGATGATGATGATGATGATGATGATGATGATGATGATGATGATGATGATGATGATGATGATGATGATGATGATGATGATGATGATGATGATGATGATGATGATGATGATGATGATGATGATGATGATGATGATGATGATGATGATGATGATGATGATGATGATGATGATGATGATGATGATGATGATGATGATGATGATGATGATGATGATGATGATGATGATGATGATGATGATGATGATGATGATGATGATGATGATGATGATGATGATGATGATGATGATGATGATGATGATGATGATGATGATGATGATGATGATGATGATGATGATGATGATGATGATGATGATGATGATGATGATGATGATGATGATGATGATGATGATGATGATGATGATGATGATGATGATGATGATGATGATGATGATGATGATGATGATGATGATGATGATGATGATGATGATGATGATGATGATGATGATGATGATGATGATGATGATGATGATGATGATGATGATGATGATGATGATGATGATGATGATGATGATGATGATGATGATGATGATGATGATGATGATGATGATGATGATGATGATGATGATGATGATGATGATGATGATGATGATGATGATGATGATGATGATGATGATGATGATGATGATGATGATGATGATGATGATGATGATGATGATGATGATGATGATGATGATGATGATGATGATGATGATGATGATGATGATGATGATGATGATGATGATGATGATGATGATGATGATGATGATGATGATGATGATGATGATGATGATGATGATGATGATGATGATGATGATGATGATGATGATGATGATGATGATGATGATGATGATGATGATGATGATGATGATGATGATGATGATGATGATGATGATGATGATGATGATGATGATGATGATGATGATGATGATGATGATGATGATGATGATGATGATGATGATGATGATGATGATGATGATGATGATGATGATGATGATGATGATGATGATGATGATGATGATGATGATGATGATGATGATGATGATGATGATGATGATGATGATGATGATGATGATGATGATGATGATGATGATGATGATGATGATGATGATGATGATGATGATGATGATGATGATGATGATGATGATGATGATGATGATGATGATGATGATGATGATGATGATGATGATGATGATGATGATGATGATGATGATGATGATGATGATGATGATGATGATGATGATGATGATGATGATGATGATGATGATGATGATGATGATGATGATGATGATGATGATGATGATGATGATGATGATGATGATGATGATGATGATGATGATGATGATGATGATGATGATGATGATGATGATGATGATGATGATGATGATGATGATGATGATGATGATGATGATGATGATGATGATGATGATGATGATGATGATGATGATGATGATGATGATGATGATGATGATGATGATGATGATGATGATGATGATGATGATGATGATGATGATGATGATGATGATGATGATGATGATGATGATGATGATGATGATGATGATGATGATGATGATGATGATGATGATGATGATGATGATGATGATGATGATGATGATGATGATGATGATGATGATGATGATGATGATGATGATGATGATGATGATGATGATGATGATGATGATGATGATGATGATGATGATGATGATGATGATGATGATGATGATGATGATGATGATGATGATGATGATGATGATGATGATGATGATGATGATGATGATGATGATGATGATGATGATGATGATGATGATGATGATGATGATGATGATGATGATGATGATGATGATGATGATGATGATGATCCGGTGGGCTATGTCGATGACTTTGGTTCTCTGCCGAATCACCTCATTTCTGATGCGATCCCTAAGAGAAACCCCGAGCATAGCCCTTTCCATAGCTCGCTGAGCGACTTTGAGTTGGTGAACTAGCCGTACCGTTAGTGACCACGTTTCGGCACCGTAAGTCATTACGGGTAGGACGCACTGATTGAAGACTTTCGTCTTTAGACATTGTGGGATCGACGATGTTAAGACCTTTTTTTTTTGTTATTTTTTTTTTGTTGACGGGGGGAAATTTTCGTAAGACTTCCGGCCGCGTGGGGGACGCGACCGGGGCATGTGGGATTCTTACCCACTTAAACCCCCCGATGTCCTCTTTCTGCGCTATCGCGGGGGACGTGGGAACTGTTTAACTACCACGACCCCGCAGCGCTTGCCCCTCCCGGCTTGGCTCTGCCCAGTGCACCGGCTTGGTCGTGCCACCGCTTGCCTCTCCGAGAGCTCCCCGGACATTGGGGAACTTGCTTCTCGGGCCCTCTTGATGTAAGCGGCGATCCCCCGATCGCCGCCCACGGGCTAGGCATCCAATTCCATGGCAGGCGGGGCGGGAACCGCTCCTCCTCCGCCATTGGCCTTGGGCTTTTTCAGCCGGGCCTTCCTTGGCGCCCTTCTCGATTTGGCTGTCGTGCCGGGGAGAGACGGCCTTGCAACGCAGCCGCTTGCCCCCAGCACGTGTGCCCTCTCTGTTTTGCCGGCAGCCTCGACCACGAAGCAGTTTGGTGCTGCCTCGCACTCGGCCGCCTTGTGTCCCGAAGTCCCGCACCGGAAACATCTCCGGCTACGGTCCTCCGGGTGCTGGCACTGCGCCGCCACGTGGCCGGTGTCAAAACAACGATGTTAAGACCTGGCGTAACTTCCCAAACGCTGCCCAACCCAGCTGAACTCTTCTACTCACCTCGTCCTCGAAATTGTTTCTACCCAACTGCAATACTTGCCCCAGATAGACATATTTTTGAACAACTTCGAGAACGACACCGTGTACTGCAATCGGTTCCGGTAGAACATGTTCATTGAACATGACCTTGGTTTTGTCCAAATTCATCCGTAGGCCGATGCGTATAGAAGAGTCAGCCAGGTCATCAAGCATCTGTTGTAGGTCCTGCAGCGTTTCTGCCATAATGACGATTTCGTCTGCAAATCGCAAGTGAGAGATGTGTTCGCCATTAATGTTAATACCTCGTCCTTTCCAGCGCAGCGTCTTAAACATATCCTTCATTGCATTTGTGAACAGTTTCGGGGAGATAACGTCCCCTTGTCTCACTCCTCGATGCAACGGTATGGGACTTGTTTGCTGATTCTGTACTTGGACGGACATGGAGGCGGCTTCGTAGAGACATCTTATCACTCGGATATACCGCCAATCAACTTGGCAACGTTGCAGGGACTCCAGAACAGACCAAGTTTCAATCGAGTCAAAAGCTTTCTCATAGTCCACGAATGCTAGACAAAGGGCTGATTATACTCTTCGGTCTTCTGTATAATCTGCCGCACCATGTGAATGTGCCGTGCCGTTCGTGAAATGTTGATTGATAAATGCGATTTGTTTCTGAAACGGCATTAAACAGAACTTTCACCGTTTTTTGATTTAGATCCTTGTTAGGTAATATAAAAATACCTATGATTGCTTTTATAGAAGTTCAACAATTTCGCTTATAGACAGACCTGAATTCATGTGAATAATATTGTTTAACGAGAACTGAATGATAGTGGTTCTGTCCCAGTTCCGTTTTAAGAAGTCTGTTTTAATATGCTATATTATCCTATATTAACTATTTTTGTTTTTTGACATACTTTGCAATTTTATAAATCTTTTAGAATTTTATTAAAAAGATACAGTTTATTAAAAATAAACTTATGAAATACACCCGACACAGTATATACATAATACAGTTATCAAATTACATTAGGGAAATAATTAGATCAAAAAGCCAAACTATCCTATTTAAACACCCTTTCGTCATATTATAAGCCAAAGGACGTCTGCCAACGTTGTATTTGCATGTTCCTAAACAAACAATTTAGCCTTCTGAAGCGTTACTATATCGCTGATCTGGCAAATACTACTTTTATCTTAAGAAGTTGTGTAAAAAATGCACACTCAAACGTTTTTAATGGATTTTTTATACAGTTTTAGAATTCATAGTGACATATTCATTATTCATATACCTTTCCAAGTATACTTACTTTCATGATCACTGCATTTTTTATTCTTGACAGAAACTGTAAATGCTTTGAATTTAAATCATATCAAGTTCTTCGTGTCATTACAGTCACAATGAATTAATTTAACACTAGAAGTGATTATAAAAAATTAAAATATGTAAAATTACAAACGAAAATTTAGCTTTGTAATAAAAGCATAAGAGTAAGTCAAAATAACATAAGTAAAATACAAAATTCCTGTCTTAAAAAAAGAGCAAAAACTTATTCAAGAGTAATTTGTTTTAACAACTTATCAAGAATCGTTACAAAATACCCGTAAAATATCTAAGCATTAATGATATGTTTATTGCGTTTTATTCATAGTTTCGACTGCATCTCGCAAAATGGTTCGCAACTTAAAAAAATATTCATAAATGGCTCAAAAATATAGCATAGAATGAAAGCATCTATCTTGTGAAGATAATAAATCTTATAACAAATTATTTAAAAAGTTAATATTCTTAAGGATTGAAGTATCTTGTTGAAAAAATTATTCGGTTTATAACTGATATTCTAACAAAATGCAACGATTATATGTAGGTACATATTGAACAGCTGTCACTGCGTTTGTCATTCAGTTCGAAACCTTAGGTGTGCGCAACGTATCCGTATCAGACTCAAATATACTCACAAAATGCAATAAAATAAAATAAAAAATGTATTCATTTTTATTTTTACAAAATATATACAATAGATAATTCGATATCATTATGGCTCATCGAGAAAAATATAATAAAGATAATAATTAAAATAAAAATATAATAATTACAATATCCGATTCAACATCAAACCTATCAGGTTAAAGTCGTGCCGTATCCGTCCCGTTTTATTTAAAGTGGCACTACATGCGCCCGCGCCTCTTTCCGCCCGCCCAGTCGCCGTCCGCCCTTCATCACTCGCGCATCTTACTCGCAGGTGAGTCCATTATATCATAAGACAAATAATAAAAACAGGAACTGCATCATCTCATTAATGAGTAATAAGTTGGTGTACGTGTTTTTAAAATTATGTACCTATTATTTAGCATTGTTCAAGATAGTATTGTATTAGAAGATCGCGTGTAGTTTATAGTGCTGGCTACAAATTCTATGAAAGATATATTTCAACATTTATTTATGTGGGTAAACGTAAAATTTTCCTATGAATAATAATGTTAAGACTTTAAAATATATTATTGCTAATTTGTTTGCAAAACTTATTAATTTATATTATTCCATAAAGATAATTTACTAAATAATAATAATAACATTATGAATATATGTCAAAAATGCAATATTTTTGGTTTATGTGAATCACTTCAGAATATTATGATATAATAACGTGCAAATTTTTACAAAATAGTTTACTTTTTGTCTTTTAGTCATATTGTTTTTGCGGAAAAAATATTTTGATCATAGAAAACATATAAAACGTATCATTCATATATACATATGTATATTTATAACAAAAAATTTAGTAAAACAGTTATAAGGTACAGAATTTTATAAGTTATAATGTTAATTGTATTAATATTGTAAGAAATAAGAGACTCAACATACTTATAAAGTAAAAGACAATTAAGACAAACGTTATTTTATTACATATTTACAATTTACATTACTATATACAAAAATATGTTTTGAAAGTATTTGTATGTACACAATCCACACTAACTTGTTAAAAACCGAACTTCGTTCAGGCGAAGATAAAAATAGTATCTTCTTTTTATTTTGCTTTTAAATACCATCTGAGACGGCTGTATTACCAATTCAAAATTGTCACTCGTCTCAGAAATTTACTGAAACTTTATTAACTTTTGAGAGTTGATTTTTTTTAATAAATTAAATTTCTTATAGCGTTTCTTGGCATCTTGCAATTTAAAGCGGATATTGTAGATATTTAAATATAAAATATAAGTCAGTGGGATATGTGACGTGTGAGTGAATATGGTCCGCACTACAAAAGAATTATCATATCTGATTTATGTCGGCAGTTTCATGTTTCTATTTTGCAAATATATCGTCTGGCAGAAAATATCGGGTTCATCTATGTCAAGTTCGCTAGTAAATTTTTATTTCACACAACCTTTGGTTAATTTTCTTTTACGTTAATTGATACGATATTTTATTGAACTTGAGTGTATTCATAATTAATGCTATCATATTGAATTGAGTTATACAATGTCTTTTTTTTAATTTTAGACTTTGATAGTTCGTATGAGTGTTACTTGAGTAGGAGAAAAAAATATTTAGATTATGTTGTTCACGAAGTTTCCTTGCTATTAGAAAACTGTACCTACACTTAAAAATTTCTAAACCGACGCCTTACAAAGAAGGTCGAGTTTTCATTACGCGTTTAAATTTTATCTGTACATGTATTTTAGTTATCTATAAAAAAAAAGCATTATTTTTTTCCGGTGACAGCAATCAGTCAGTTTGTTTTAATCTATAAAATTATTGTGTGTGTCATCTTAAAAATTACAAAAAAGAAACTTCTGGATTAGTCAGTAATATCACTATAGTAATATATTGGTAACAAATTAAATAACTTTTATGTATATTATAAAAGTAATTTTAGGTATTATTGTATTGTTATTATTATCTGTATAAAAGTCAATTTATTAGTATCGTGACCTACATGTCGTTTCTATTAAAATCAGTACACTAGTAACCTTCAATACATCACAGAAACAGAAATTAACTAAAATTTTAATAGACTAGCGTCGTGACCGAGCCGTTGCTAAAAATACACGCGATATTTAAATGACTATTGAGAAGTCAAACAATTGTTTCACTAAATTGCTGAATTATACGTTTCCGCAAAGCTGAATCATCTGTATAGTACTTAATGCTCATAAAATAAAAGCTATAATGGAATGATAACTAGATGTTGTTAAATGGAAAACAAATGTGACTATTTATTTAGCTGCATCCAGAGTACATTTTGCTTAAATCTCAGAAACTACCGATTTTAGTGTTTACATATTTACGTTTTAGAGTGAACGTGGATGTAAAATGGAACTATGGTTGTTCCTTAAAATAGTTCGGGTGATAAAACCCAGTTGTAAAATCATGTACTGTTGCATAATAGTAGTAGTGAGTATATAAATGTTTACATGTGATTACGTTTTATTCATATTGCGATGACATAAATCACATTTCCCACGGCGATATGTATGTAACTATGAATTCTTGTTTGCATGCCCATTCCGTTTCACCCAATACCTATATCAGTGACTTGTGTCATATCAAAATATAAACTTTTGTTCCCATCAAGTAATAGCAAAAAAACACAAAGACAAATCAAAAGCTTTTTAAGGCCAGATTTATAAATTATACACATATGGAACACGGGTAGAACTTCTCACAAAAGTTGTGAAGTTGTGCCCATCACAACTTCTGTGATGCCATCAATATAGTTTATATTCTGATCTGCTCTAAGTTATGACTTCTGAGAAATACCGAATATTCTGGTGGATATCTAGTACATTCTATGTACAAGTCTCATTTTCAACAATCATAAATTAAGTCCATGTATAACGTTTACAAATTTAGTAATATAAATATAAATATAATTTAATTAATATAAATTATTTTATATTAATATATCTTCTGAATTATCGCTGTTTAATGGATGGTACAACTAATAAATGAATTAACTATAGCGGATATATACCAAGCATTTGTCAGGATATCCCATTGCAACGAACGCAGCTTTAGCTATTTTTATCTACGCCGCCGTACAAATGCATGACACACACGGGCGTATAAATGATCCAAAATTATAATTATAGTATAGAACATTGAGATCAAAATATACCTTTAAATAAAGAAAATGCACTTTCTGACATTTCTTTTCTCTAATATTGTAATAATGAAAAACAGAATACCCAAATTTTTTGACGAAGAGACTTTGTAGGAGTACTCATATGATAGCAAAATCGGAGTGAAAAAACAACAGATAATTTTTAAATATATTATATAAATCCATAGAATTATTGACTTCTTTCTTTATTTATTTTCGTCGATGGGAACCCGTAACGTCGGCCGCCGGAATAATTAAGATATTGTCTAGTACCCATCAGTCCCTCTGGCCTCCCGCAGTCACTAGCTACCCATAAAAGTCTCCACCCCCAAAGAACACAATTACTATATCTGTGTGGGTCCGGGTGTCTCCGCTGTCTCCAGATTTGCACTATGCATTCCACACGCTTAGAAGGAAAATTCTTGTCTTCAAAATCCTTCGATAGGATCTGGTCGAGAGCCTTATTGGTATATTTCCTGGTCTGATTGTCTGGTTTTCTGTTTTTCTCAGAGATCGTTATCTATCAGTTGGTGCTAGTTGCTGCTCCAAAAAGCCAATGGTTAACTCATCAATTCCCTATGAGTCATTTCAGCAATTGTGTTGTTTCCAGTATATGTATTGTTCACCGGAAAATGATTACCGGACACTAGCCACAACATATTCCCAGTTGTTTTGGTTGTAAAATGTTAGGTGAAATAGAAATAACATAAAATGTTAGGTTAGGTTTTTGGATCCGTAAAAACGCGTACAAGAAGTCTTATTATTGAACACCCATGGGTATAAAGCAATTATGTCAGACTTGAACACAAAAAATAAAGTAGTCAGAATCCTAATATTTAATGGTCAGTAGTGCCGGAATTTGACGATTGGAATGTTTCATCCTCCTTTTACCATCAGACCATCAGACACACTTCAAGTATCTATCGTTCATTGTAGACCTTCAAGCAAGAATGAATAGGCTATTAATGGAACATTGGTTTTACCACCTTCGGATTAATTTTCATCCACCATCAAGTCCATCATTATCCAGTTTGTATCAAAAATATCGTTAAGGATATTCAAGTACTATAAAAGTTATGGGAAGTATCTTATTTCCAACTTTAGAAGTAGGATCCTTCGTAAATTGTTTGAAGGAAACTCAATAGTATATTTATTTTTTTGTGTACACAAACACGCACACGTGTCACCTGTTCACACATATAAATATCGTAATAATTATTCCTGAGCGACGCAGGCGGCGATCATTTTTGTCAAGCTCTGAGCGCTTTTAGAATTGGTAGATCTTTCATTAGGTAACTATATGTTGCAAGCTGGAATAGGCCGCAAGCAATTTTTTAGGTTTTTTTCATCCTGTATGTAGTATTCGTTTGCTTAGATGTAGATAAAATTGCCAAAACGTTTACATCATAAAAACTTTTTATAATTAATCAATTTATTTATTTTTGAGCAACTTTAAAAACTGAAACTCACTCAATGTTACTTTTTACCTAAATAAAGTGAATACTACAGAAAGTATACAGAAAGTATACTTTACTTCTATTTTATGACTTATCTCAATTAGTAGTCAGTATATATGAATGAACCGAAGTGACCTTTCGAAACGACAACAGCCGGGATTCAAACCCAGAAACGACTACTTGGCAGATGGATACTAAGAAATGTGCCAACGGGGTCATCGGATACCCTTAAATATTAGTTTGTGTAACAAACAATATTTTCACCAAACGCGTGTTAGTCATGTGCTGGATTTTTTATTTAATTTTAAAACCAATTACTGATCCAATTTCCTAATTCGATGGAGTTATGTACTTAAGGCTTTGTTGTTTCTAGCCTGATGCTGCTTTAGGATGATAAATAACCATTTAGCCTTTATATTAAATGTAAAGTCAGATTTGTGGCGTTTGGGTTTAATTTAATCAATATTTAATTTGATAGCAGTAGAAGCAAAGTCCACTATCTACAGGGGAGGGTTGATAGTACTGTTAAAAGGCTACACAATAAATTCATCAGTTGTATGAGTTATTAACGAAACAATCCATTCTCATCAGTTTCATTAAGAAATATTAGTAAATGTATGTTGATTTACAACTATATATTCCTATGTTACCGTTAGTTAGATTATTTGATGGCGGTGATGTAGCGTTAATTTTAAAAATTATGTAATGGAATTCCAAAGCTACTAAAAAGTTATATTGATCATCCTCAGGCACTTAGGTTTGAACCTAATTCCTGAAAAAACATTAGAAGTATTAAAAAAATTTGATGTGAAAAGTAATATTATTAGATGTTGTAAAATTAACAATTACCACTTTTGTTTCATTTTGTATATGACAATAATGTGAAATATCCATAGAATTAAAATATTTAAAAAACTAATAGTTTACAAATCATTTTGTTTGTCAATATCATTTAATGCTACCAATTATGAATTTTGTTAATCCCTAACAAAGCTATTGTACTTCCTTACACAGGTATTCTTTACCAAATTTTAACTATAAATCTCTATTATCATGGGTTTAAGGTCCATAAAAAGTAGGGATAGCGTTATCGAATTCTAAGAAAATATCTGGCAGGACTATGTCTGCTGCGTCGACCTCATTACAAGCCAGGCACCGAACCCGAGTCTTTGACACTTAAACTGCTCAGAGTAGGCCATTTATTTTCGTGATGTACTTTCGATAAAATTAAATCTAACGCCTGCTATTGTAAATGTGAATTATGAACTTAAAAGCGGATGGTAAAATCATAAATATTAGATTTGAGAAATCAATTTTACCACATATGTTTTAAGTGTTTTAAATTTATGAAATATGTGTTTATCATATTAATAATTTCGCACACGTATTTTTGGCCAGTTTGTTATATTAACTAGTCGATAACAACAATTCTGTTACAGGCAGGTGTCTGCATATCTTCGTGAGTTTTACTGGTTACATTTTTTCACAACAACAGCTGTGAGGCAGTCAAACTGCATCCTCTCATTATAGTTGTGACCTTGACGTTAAATTCAAATAAAACAATCATATTTATATTCGAACGCGTCTTTCTAGATAAAGAGCTGTCTTAATTTTATAACATTCTGGCAAATTTATAAGCGAGGGTTCTAATATTGTAAGGCAAATCTAATAGGCAAGACGTCAACGATGTGTTGTTAGTTTGTAATAATTTACTTATATAAGTAGTAATAAAATTAGTCGTTTCTTAGGACTATATCGCCATAATTGAATATTATGACGATATAGTCCTAATAAAAAAACAATCAATTTGCAAAAGCTTGTGTCGATAACATATTAATTTTACAATTCAAGTCAATCCAACAAACAACAGTTAATAAATATACCAAAATATGGTCGGTAGAACTGAACTTTCCTACTTTTCAATAAGGCTTACCGTGAATCCCTTAAGTGTAACCTCTGGGCTGTTTTCTGCTTGCTTTACAACACGCTTTGTATAATACCACGTGGTTTATAGCCTATTCACAGTTTAGATGATTGTACATCGTGTATCAAATTGTTACAACCGTGGGATTTGTTTACACTTAAGTAAATCGTAAATAGGATTAATGATATGACTATAGATGACATAGAGTTAATACTTAACATTCCGTTGCCAATTGATCAGTTTAATATTATTTTTTCAGTAATCATACATTATCTAGTACTTTATGGTGTTCAATTTATATTAATAACAATATTTTTTACATTTTCCATTGGACGAAAGAAGATTTAATTATGAAGTTTACATTCCATTCCATTTCCGTTATAAGACATCGACAGTCAAAATTTATTTGTTTAAAATATATATATATATATATATTATAATTAAATGTATCCTAGATCTGTTAAAACCTATTAATTACGGCCATCCATCTCACGTCCATCGTCTATCGATATAGGTCAATACGGAAACATTGAAACTGAGTCTATTTTAAAACCGTCAGAAACGCCGTTTAATTAAAACAGATATGTTTTTAAACAAAAATAGCAACTCAACTTCGTTGAAATGGATACTGGTCTTTGAACTTTCCCGACCAAAATACATAATATGAATGAGTAGAAATAATATAATAGTATGCTTTAAATTTTAATAGTATCATTTAGGATTATCCCCAGATCTATGTCTAAATTATTACTTCATTCATATTACTCTTTTTTACTTTTGCAGGACAAACCGAGTTTCACTAGACATATGGAAGGATCTATATTGCATTAATAATGTCATTCAGAAATTATGTAAGTATGAGGCAGCTTGAATAATTATACAATTTTATATAAATTAAAAAATATAGTGGTTGTAAAGCATAAAGTTATTTTAAGCGAATTAAAACAAGATATTGGCAATACATTACTATTATAATAAATAAAATGCAAATGTTCTTCTTGATACGTAAAATAATTTGCTATAATATATCCTGAAACCTTTTCTAATCCCCATAAACAGTAGTATAACACTGTTAATAAATTCCATTCTTCAGCCCACTATTAATCAGTCTGCTGCAAGAACGAAGGGCTCAATAAAACCCCTTGTACGTTATCTCCAGCGCATTCCGCTCGCTATTTATAAAGCGGTGAAAGGAACAACTTTATGCTAGATAGTGTTGAATGAAGATTATGGATTTGAAAATATTACTCGAATATGACGGGCTGGCATGTACTTGACATGGAAATTTATAATCGTAGTAAATAAATATACTTGGGTATAGGGCATAAACTATTTCAAAACTATCTTTGAATCGCCAGCCTTATTTTATTTGGTCTTACTCTATTTCAGTACGAAACTTCATCATACGGCAGAAACCGAGATATAGGTAGAAATGCGAGCACTTCTACAGAGAGAGCGGCTACTGTTACAGCAAAGTACACAACAACTCCTTCCTATAAATCTTCAAGTATACCCATAGTAAATGACCGCTCTGCTCGAGAAGAAACTCCAATATCAGCAATCGCAAACCGGTATGCAAGCTACAGTAAAACAGCTACCGAAAAAGCTTCTCCCAAATATGAAAAAAAAGATTATTCACTCAAGCTTTCAGTACCTACAATTAATACAAATAAAAGCAGAGATGTCAGTCCGGTTTCCACAACATCAAAATACTGTCTTAGTAGAACTTCACGTCATTCTAGTCCTGATAGAAGAACCATAAAAACTTTTAAAGAAAAACGTCACGATAGTCCTGTTGAACGCGATAAAGACATTCCAAATAAGACTGATAAGACCTCGAATTATAGTGGTGTGTCAAATTACAAGCTCTATCCCCGTGCTTCATCTTATACAAGACCATCACCCCGTTCCGAAGTAAAGCCAGAAGTGAATGTTAATCGTTACGCAATTGGAAATCGTTTATCTACATCGAGTTATCTGAGGAGCCCCACTCCCATAAAACGTCCCTCTGTGTCGCCAGTTAACGTAATTGATATAAATAAAACTGAAAATCTTAAAACCTCATTGTCAAATGTTGTGGTCGAGGAAGATAGTCAGAAGGAGGTTGTTAATGATGAATGTTTATTAAATGGATCTGACTTAGTTATAGAGCCAAATGAAGGTATTGAAACTGTTACAGTTGTCACACGGCATACTTCCCCTACGCCACCAGGTTCGTCTACTTATGTGAGAATGAGAAGGGCAGATATGGCCAAAACAATAGAAAAAATAATTTCACGTCCAAAGAAAAGACCCCCGTTGGTAGATAAAGAAATGCAATCGGATAGGCTGGATGATCCAACTCGATCGAGTCGATTTGGTAGCACTAGTAGAACTAGTATGACAAATTGGACATATTACTCACCTAATGTTAATAGTTACACCGGTTACGCAGGAAGATATTCAACGCAGTATTCCAATCTACGAGAAAGTAATGCTAACTCTTATGATAGAAGTAGTCGAAGTAGAAGCAAGGAACCAATAGAAAACAAAATATTAGGCTCGCAAACTGAACATGAAAAAGTTAACGACGGAAAAACTTCTAGTGATGCAACAGAATTTGAGGAAAAGAATAATGAAAATAAGAATGAGGATACCTCTGAAATAATAATTAATGTTAACCTCACATTAAAACAGACACGAAGTTCTTCTGCTGTGTCCTCGTCAGAGTTAATATCTCCAGAAATCACAATAACTAATAGTCACCAGTTACCTCCCCAACCTCCTAAATCAGAAAATAGTAATAAACTTAAGAAAAGTAAGGTCCGAAAATCTAGTACAGACTCTTCTTCTGATTCATCATCTAAAAAGGTTGTTAAAAAAAGAACTAAATCAGCAAGTTCTACAGGTTCAGAACAAAGTACCGAAAAACTTCAAAAGTCGAAAGTTTCCAAGAATATAAACAATACAAAAACGTCTAGCGACTTACAAAAAGGTCCATTAAAATTAAAATATTCGAAATGTAGGGAGAATAATAGTCCAGAAACAAGTGTAACCCTATCGACTCAATCATCAATTAGTGAAGATGAAAATACATCTAAGTCCAACATAAAAGACAGTATTAGAAATTCAAAAGGGGAAATCTCATTATCACAGACTGAGCAAATGTTAAAACAACTACCACAAAATAAAAATGAAGGAACGGAAGACGCCAAATCCTTTTTGATTCGAGCTTTAGCACCGGTAACAAATCTTTTTAAATTGAGACATCAAGATAATACGGAATGTGGTCGCAAAGAGAATTCTGATGCAGACTTCAAAGAATCTGTTAATATAAAAAACGAAAATAGCAAATCAAAAAATAATACCAAAAACATTATTGTATCCAATGAAGATGAATTCGTCACGTTAAAAGGAATACGACATGTAGAATCAGGTGAGCGTTCAAGGTGGCTGGAATCAGATTTCGAAAATAAAAGTTGCAATGTGGAACAAGACCGAAATCAGGAAAATTATTCTGAAAACAAAATTTCGGACTCAAACAATTTTAAGAGAACTTTAAAATCAAATTGTTTTCCAGATGATGAGAAACCATGGTGGCTAGATAGCAGTGCTAATATTCCAGAGGGTATTGAGAGATTGACTCCTCCTAGAAAATCTTCTAGTGATAGCGATAAAAGTGAAAAATTTTATCATTTTAAAATTCGACAAATAGATTCCGGTGAGATAAAAGATTGGTGGTCTAATAGCGATCAAACTACTAGTAGTAATAAACAAGAACTACCAAATGGTATCAAATTAAGCAAATCTGGTTCCGATCAAAAAACCTTCCCAATAAAACGAATTCGACATGTTGAATCTGGTGAGAGACCTTGGTGGTTATCTAGCGAAAAGAATATTCCCGAAGGCATTGAAAAGTTGCCAACACCACCACCTCAAGAAGATAGTGATTCTTCAGATTCTGACGAAGTTCAAGTATACATACCGCCTAGTCAGATGCCTCCATTCCCTTTGCACATTCCCGATGACGAACCACTCGGTGCAAGGAGGAGCCCAGAAGGATTGGAAACTCCAAAAGAAAGTGAGGATTATCGACTCGGTAGAAGCTCAAGTCCTTATGAAAATAGTAGGATATTCCGAAGAGGTATTTCAAATATACCGTACCAGAAAGGCTCCGAGAAATACATATCACGTTATACGGATATTGACGACATATTGGGTACTTCGGGCCAGATTTACAGCCCATTCATGGATTCCATATTAGCGCGTAGAACCGGTCAGGTATCTTTTGACGATGACGAATGTCAAGAGATAGACCCTACCCAAGTGAGAATCCATGACAGCACCGCACAGATGCCCGTTATCAAGAAGCTACGTTGCAGGTATTTTATTTTCACATTAAATATATATTGTCTGAAAAAAAAAGTCTATACAAAACCATTTTATGTATTTTAGTATGATTAAAGTAACAATATATTTAAACATCTACAAATTTCGTTTCAGAAGTGAAATTATTGATTACCGAGTCGAAGATCAGGTGAGTCAAATAGAATATCTGTTCTGGTATAAGCAAACTGATAGATACGATCGGATGGGACCAGCCTATTCTTGGTCTTAATAAAAAATAATTACATATTAAATTACGAGTCAAGTAATGACTGTTTGTTCATTTTGATGTAAGTGTTTTCGTTTTATTAAAAAAGCGACAGTAGGTGACGTTTATAAATATTAACAAAAAATTCGTAAATAAAAAGGTAAAATACTTTTTCAATGGACTGCATATGATGAAGGCTTTTGAAAAACATATGAAATTACAGTTGTTAATGTGCAATAACAGGTTGTAGGATCACCTAATATTCTCACAGCGCCTTAAGGCTTCCGCGGCAGGGAGCACTGAACTAAAGAGAACACACTATCCTTGAATCGGTCCCCTATGGGAACTGCGCGTGCGACTGAGAAGGCACTATTGTTCGTTGCTAGCATTTCGAAACGGTGACGTCATAGCAATGAATATAAGGAATTTGGATATTTATAAGCTCCATTAAAACAACTTTTCGGCTTTAGTAAAACCATTTAAAAGGACGTCTTTTTATATGTACATAAATAATTAAAGTAAGCATATAAAATATAATATCGATCTCATAAAAGTTCTCCAAACTAAGAGTATCTGTATAGTAACAGACATATATATTTCTAGGAGATATATAAATACAATTCAGTATAAGTACAAGAAACAAGATTTACAACTCAAGTTACCGGTATACAAAACTCATCCTAAAAATTCGTTTACATACTTCAAACGTAGGAATTTTGTAGAAAATTTGTAAATGAATTATTGTATACCTAAGAAGTTGTCTAGCGCACGAATATTTTATTTACTTTTAAATTCACTTTTCATCTCCTTCCTCTAAACAATGTTATACAATGTCTCTTGATACTAAACCTGTCGAATGCGAAAGTGTTCTCTTAGTTTGATTAAAAACGAGACATCGGTCTTCTCAAATCGGCCTGGTTATAGCGACGTGAAAATTGTACCTGAGGCGAGTTGTCTTGCAACAGCCTCTTCAGTTACACCTAAGCCTTTGTTAACGCCGGTACCGTCAGCGCGGAAGTGCCTCGGGCTCGTTGAAAGTTTATAAAAATAATGCAGTGAATTAGTGATTTTAAGACTGTACTCTGATCTCAAAAGGTATTTTTAAGAAATGTTTGTTTTATTCTTAACGCATAATAAGTAACGATTACGCGAAGCCGGTTTTACGTTTTTTTTTTTTTTGTTATTTAAGATGGTCTTTTAGTGAATTATTTTGCCATTGTTTTGTGAGATACTAAAGTTACTATAAAATTAAAGCGAGTTGTTATAATGCACATTTTTTTATCTTTTTATCTTAGAAGCATTTAACTTTTTGCTTGCAACCTTAATATCAAACTACACTAGAGACTGGGTACGTTTTTACAGAGTACTTTAGCTTTTACTGAATGCTTATGGAAGCGTTTATTTTGTTTAAAATAATTAAACTAGTTCCTAACTTTGTTGTATCGCTTAAGTATTTCACCATAAAAAATCTGTCGGTACCACCCGTGTCACATCCGCATTAAATTTCGTACCGAGTTGTGTGGGTTTTTTTTTGTTTCCTTTGCGGATATCCTCCTAATTAGATAAAAGCACTATTGATATTGGCCAATTGAAGTTTTTAAATATTTTTTTTTTATTGGAGCGACACTTTATATATTACTAAGGCCGCCCTGTAATAATAATTTTTGAACTTATACTTACATATTTTTTCAGACAATATGCCTTTTTTTAAAAGCCTGTGTATGACACTTAACAATTACATATGGCAAATATTATAATTATAATTATAAGAAATAACAACGATGTATGTAAAATATTTTTCGTTATCAGTAACACGATCTTCCCAAAGCCTTAATGACGAGATGGCGGTCTTTTTACACGTTCGCAATAAACTCGGCTCATTCAGGTTGGCAACAAAGAAATGCGATTTGTTTATTATCCTTCACCATTATGTATATTCGTATTTTAAGTATGGGAAAACCATTATCGACAAACTAAAAAGTAAATTATGTTATTTTTTAAATAGTACAAACATAATAATGCGATTATGTATGTTATTTGTAACAAATCAATTTGTTTTCTCAAACATTACTTATTAAAAAATAAGTGCATTTAGAGGTCAGTTGCAAAATACGCAAAGATTTTATATTATTCTTATTTATACCGTATTAAAGCTTTTTAACCGGATAAAAGTAACTATTATTGATTTAGCTCTAAAATTTTCTTGCAGTAAAATAATTAATATTGACATTATTATTGAAAACAATATTTTGAGTCAAATAATGTAAAATTTGTACTGAGAGTAAGTACATGGAATGAGTAACAAATGTTTTTTAAAGAAATTTCAAAACATACACCTTTCTAATAATGCTTCTGAAAAATTTAATATAAATATTGTATTTTTAACTTAAAATTTTTTTTATTAATTAGATTTTGGTTAAAAATATAAATTATTTGTTTATTACGAACTTTTTGATCACTCTTATTAATTTTTGGAACCGATATAATCCTTGCATCTTAGATATTTATGGATTTAAATTTGGAAGATTGTATTTTAATACTTCGCGGAAAGACTAACCTAACCTAACTATATATTTTGTAAACATGATCACATAAAACATTTTAATAACAACACTCTTTATTTTGATTCTTATGAATCAGTTAGGAATTTATATAAAGGTTCCATTATACGTATAACATAAATACAGAAAGCGTTACCGTTTTAAAGATACATAAAAATATATTTTGTCTATAAGAAAACGTTTAAAAAAAAGTAATATTGAAAATAAAACAATATAAAAATGACTATTTATAAATTATTGGACTGTAACGATAACATATTTAACGTTGTAACTTTATACTGACAACTTTAATGTAAAAGTTGATGGTCCTTGACTATTTCCGTTCTTTATATATAACACAAAAGTGTTTCGCGAAACATTAAAAAAAAAAAGAATCAGAAACAGCATCTTTAGTCGCTCGCGACAATAACATATGACAGGTTTTAGAGAACCGGTTGCATAAATAACTCCACCAAACGTCTGGAACTATGGTCATCTTTATAACCTAGTTGTGAAATGTTTATAAACGGCCTAGTCTTTATAGAGGCTTCGATATATATCCTCAACACAACCATCTCTATATGAAGATACATTGTAACCAAATGACATTGTTATAAAAAATAAATATAATTAAACCGCGTCAAACTGGTTTGTCATTGCCGTTGGCTGTTAAAAAGAAATCGATCAGCTAAGAGACGACGCCATGTTTGTTTAAATTGAGAACAGATAATTTAAAAAAGTAACGTATCCGCAAAATGAACATGTTGTCAGCCTCGCAATTACCACAACGCGTAAGTTTTTTTAATGAATTAATTGAACAAAGAAATAGAAAGCTTCTTAATCAGTGGTTTCACGGGATGGAAAGCACCGAGGATTCAGTTATAAATATATGTGCATTGCAACGTTACTGTCAACGGGCTCTCAAGCATGATTTAATAGTTCATAAATATTTACTTTTATTAACTACTATCAGATATATTACATATCGTATAAAAGCGATACTTTCATATATTTAAACCCAATTACAGTCTACACAAGATACAGGTGCAGTAGTTTTTGTTACAATGTCAAATTACTCAATGTATTTTTAGTAATAATAATATGGACAAATTATGATAAAAAAGCGACAAACCTGGATCTTAACTGATAATTTCAAATAAAATCAAGCACCTAAGTACTCATTTGGAAGAATTGGATTATCAATAATTGCACCGGCTCTTGAAAAATCATTATTGGTCTCTTACGCATGTCTTGATGCATTATACATCCTATAAATCACTTTTTTCAACAATCAATTATATTCGTTTTATAAAATATATGGATTTAGTGAGTCAGGGTTCCAAAATGTTTCAAATAATATTTCAAATTATATACAGACTCGTGACAAAATTATTTCCAAATTAAAGGCAATTATTCAATTGTCAATTATAATTAATTTGCTGTCCAAAACTATAATTCTAGGAGTGGGCTTATCTCGATGACTAAGAATAAAGGTATTATGGAAACGGCTAGACCAAAAAAATTGATTTAAATATTAAGGTTCTATCAGTAATTTTATGAACATCGTTCGTGATCAATTCGTAACGAACGAATGTGGAGTGGCCGAGCCGTTGACCCCGCGTCGCCCGCAACCACGGAACTCTCAAAACATATTTTACTTATATCGAATGGCACTCATACATTGGACTTTCTTGTTTATTAACGGGCTATAAATTATCTGAAGCCTTACTCGGTATTACTTACCTTTTAACTACGTGAAATGTGCACACATCAGAAACCCTTTAAGCTCCTGTCAAGCATTTTATTTATTTATTGGCACACTATTAAATTTTAGATCATTAAAGTCTTAAAAGAATACTTTGTTTCGTATAATACAAATTATGTAAAATAACTGTAATACCCAATCCTGCTGTGTCACGAGAAATGTGGGACCTACTAATGTAAATGATGATGATATGTCTGTTTGAAATCTATAAAGTCGCTTGAAGAATATAAAAATTTATCATTATAATCTAATATTAATTTTTTACCCCTTTTTTTCTTATATAAGTTTCTACTAATGATGTAAACTATGTTCGATTGAACATTAATGGCACATAACTTATATACGAATACGATTTTTTTTTATTTGTCTGATACCGAGATGTTTTCAGAGTTAAATTCATTAAATGATTAAATCAAAAACGTGACCTTTAAAACCTATTTAAATGTTATTACGAATTCTCGAAATATATAAGGAGTTTTATTTATAATATAAATGACCTATCGCTTCAATGCAACAATAATAAATCCATTCAGAACTCAATAATTGAAATTAAAATTAAAAACAATTTAGATTCAATGTGAAATATTATACAAATGGCTACATACTTCACGGTCGGATGCGACTTGTAACGATGTTCCTAAGACCTACTTCGAGGAGCTTGGCTGTTATTGATGACCCGCGGCGTATTAACATTTTGACACAGTTCAAACTAATACTCATTGATGCTTAAAGACTAGCCATTCCATCAAAGCCATTTAGTTATCTAACTATATATTTAGAAAGCAAATTATAATATCTTGTATTACAGACAAGTTCTACAGGGAGTGATAAACAACACCTTTTATCGCTGTGTCATCTGTATCTGAGCCATATTCAAAATTCGTCCTTTACTTACGCTGGGGTAAAGAGCCGGTGACATACCTACAGACGTGGGAAAGTAATGTGAGGGAATGTGTGGGCGCCTTGTTAATGTATTCACTGAATGTTACACAATAGGTCTAGCCTCTTTTGAATGAACGTAATAGTTAAAATCAGTCGTATTTGCTGTGATTATTAAGTTTTTCGTCACTAACGCTCAAATTAGATAGTTCTATTTAAGTTTCTTTCCTCACCACAAAACCAAATAAGACGGTCCATAACAAATGTCGTGCATGAGAAATAACGAATTTGTTAAATTAAATTTTCAAACGGAGAAAACATCAAATAAGGTATATTTTTGTATAACGATCGTAATGGCCTATTTCTTAAACAATAGATGGTCACGGGAAGCGATCACGCTCACGGGGTTCGGATGCCCTTAAAGGGTCCAAGCACGTGACTCATAGCCTGATCAAACCTGCTGTTACAGAACTCCTGACTCGAAAATATGTCTTTAAATTATTTCGTTCCGCTGAACAAATTTAAACTAGAGTTGTAATCATCAAACGCAATGAAAAATTTGATGCAATATAAAGGATCATAGTCTAATCGGCGCTCAATATTTTTGAAAATAATGAGGGCGTAACCAAGCAGTAATAAATCATAACGTAATTAAGTACACTATCTCGACAGCGAATTCCGTAATTAAAGGCAAAAACATTATGAGGTTGCATCATTTTATAATTACATATGATATTCGTATAGATAAATTTACGCTGCCTTGGCATAGAGTAATCGCTTACGAAAAAATTTAAAATATTATTTTGGTACCTTGAAATATAAATATAACAAGTCGAAATGTCAAACGTAAATAAATGTAACAAAATAAACAAGAATAATATTGTCCTCTTGTTTCCGGTTCAGATTAATATTAAAAATTATATTTAGAGCGTAACTATAATATTTTAAGATAAGTTTACCTTTAATACGGAAGAAAACTTTTCAGAATTGTCATATATTGAAGTAAATTCAAAATCGAAGTTAAAAATAGTACTTTTTTGTACTAAAAAAGTTGTAAAACGGGTAATTGTCATTGTCAAGTGACTTTTGACTATGATTATAATTCACTAAGGAAGTGACGGTCCTCTATGAAACTTTACACCTTCATCACAGTGCAACATTTACTTTGAAATTAACGTCTGACTGTAATTGGTCGATAATTCGTCATTGGCTATATCAAGGATATTTGTTTATTAACAGCTTTTTTAACACATACAATTTTTGTGCCCGATTATTGAAATATGATATGATATTTTTCAAGAATACTGGAAACAATATGCTATCGAATGCCTGATTGATGAGACAAGTTTAAATTAAATATCATTTGAAATAGAATTTTAATAGTTTTATATAATAAAATTTAGTTGCCATGTTACAATCAGGTCTGAAGTAACATCTATTTTGGTTCGTTCTGACGTTTTCAAGAATAAATACTCCAAACATGATTACTTCATAATAATTTCAAAAGTAATCGCCAGCCTTTAAACATCTGGCCTTGGGGGGATTTCATAATGCAGTTTCTTATTTTCCTGGCGATTATAATAGAGATAAGCGAAGAATAGATAAGAATATTTACCATCCGGCCAGAAAAATATAGGGATGCAAAAAAAATTTTAGTTTCATAGTTTATAATGTCTGTCTGGAGTTATTTTGTGAATAAGATTTTTGATTTTAGAATTTTTTTATTTTACCATAGCGGCACTGGGCACTGCATCCAGGCAATGTTATTGTGGAATTTCATATTTTTATTTATTTTAAAACATTTCACTCTTAACAAAAAAAAAACGGTTGAACAGAATTTTTCTGTGATAACTAACTTTTATTTATACCCATTCTATTTAAATTTTACTGTTTTTAATCTTTAATAATAATAATAAAACAGGATCAGAAAAATATTTCCAAACATAGGTGATATTCTTTTGTCACTGTTTTGCTAAGACCAAGGTTGTTTTTCTTAAGGATTTTGAATAGTTATTTCTTATCCGCAGTCGATAAACTATAATAAGGAACCATATATTTTTTAAAAACCTATATATTCTCTTACAAAATTTACCCTATAATTTTGCTATATCGCTTATAATAACGTAACTAACAAAGAAAACAACGTCTTCTGAATTTCCCACAGCTTTGTTAACACTACTTATGTTAGAGGTCATGTAAAAGATGTCACAAACGGGTTCCACTAATAAAAAATAATAACGCATTAACCGTTTTGTCACATATTACAGGAATGATAAAAGACAAAGTGAGTTACTTAACAACATACTTCAGTTGTAGTAAGTTCTTGATAAAGTACTACATTCATTAAAAGATGAAGCATATATAATTGAAAAGATCATCTTGAATAAAATAAGAAATTTGTCATTCCCTAGAAACGAAACAGAATTGAATGCTAAAGTAATAATTAAACAGGGAAAAAACGCTATCAATACAAGAAAACATGAATCAGTTCTCGTGTTTGATGTAACAAATGAAATAAACGATACTACAGTCTACATATATTAAATCGAAATCTAACAAAATTTTTAATATAATGTTGTACATACACAATTAACACCGTGTGTGTGTGTACTTGATATTATGCTGCTTCTACATCTAGATTATGAATTGGGTCACAATACACTAGTTAAAAATTAAACAACTTAATCACATTAGATTGTGACGAAATTTCGTCACTGATAATAGCTGATGACACCTGACTCACGTCAAGTTTTACACGTTTCTAATAGATTTATAAATATTCCTTACGATGTTAGATATTCCGTACAGCTAGCACATCTAATTGCCAAGTCGGTTAAGCTTTCTTGTTAATCTTTAAATAATGTTTTATTTATTGATGACGCCTTGGTGGTGCGGACTCAAAATAATTTTATAATCTTATAATATGTCAAACGTTGTGCAATGTTAGCTTGAGTTGATGATCCACTGGCGGAAGTCGATCGAACGTGAACGCACGTCGCGAACTGTCGAAAGTCTGAGCCGCCACATACATACTAATGGATGATGATATTATTGAAATAATCACGTATGTCATAAACAATAAAATCTTCTATATACCAAATAAACCCTTAGTGTTGCTTCAACTTTAAAAACTTAGTATATAGCGTGCAAAATAAAGTATTAACAAATATAAGCGCAAAGTGTCCATAATGTTTAACAATATCCTACTAATACTTAATTATATCAATGCAAGGGATTATTTGATAAAAACACATTCTCTAAGCGTTACACAAAGAGCTGTTATTACAGTCGCGACTCTCTGTTATGTAAATCAAACCTTCTATTGTCATTTATAATCATTTGGAGCATCAATTATTCTAAAATAATCGCAGATTTCCTAAACAAATCCTTATATATTATATAGTGCCATAATAAAATAAACACTTGAATCTTTGTTCAAAATACTTAGTATCCTGGAAATTGCCTTAAAAGTACACATTTCTATAGTGTCCAGTTAACAAAAATATCATATATGTATCTCCATTAAATCATGATGTTTGGTCCTCAAAGTCAACGGAATTCTGTTATGAGGTACCTTTAAAAATGAAAAAAAAAATCGGTCAGAAAGTCTGTACTATGCTGTCGATAAAACTGTTTTAAATTGTTGTTCATTTTCCATGCTTGAAAGTTAAATATGTTTCAAACAGTTCGTACCTTAATGGTGTTTTAAATAGATATCAAAAAAGACTGTCTCTTTAATTCTTATTTCTATTGTTTGTTTTAAGAACATTCTTTGCTAATGTCTCTGTTTCATCATGATAAGTTTTATAAAAGACATCAATTTTAAACTCTTTGTTTTTTAAGAACTATTACTCATTACACCATGTTTATTTTTAATTCGTACATCTATTACATTCCACAACATTCTAGACTGATATACGAACATTATACCTAATAGGTATTAGCTGTATGTAGACAATGGGTTAGTTTTTATCGATACGTTGCGCAATCGCCTACCTATGTCAGCCTCCAAGCAGATGATCTTTAAATTAAACACAAGAAATATACATTTAATTTTAGTATCGCCATGTACTTACATAGACAAACGAATACACAAGTAACAAAAGTCCCAACGCATACCAGAATAAATAATGCAAATTCGAAACGGTCACACACTTTAATGATTTATCTTTGAAGTGCTTGATGTGCATACTGTTCGTTTGAATGCTACGGTACTTTCACTACACGCTATTATATTTTTAAAGGAATCTTTGTTTTAGCTTATTATGAAATCGTCATATATTTCTCGGACGTTAACTATTTGGTTATAAACATTTGTACATATAATATCTATAGTTTTTATATTACGAAAAATACTGTAGAAATTACTTACGTAAATAAAAATTTCACCTGTTAAGATATTAAATCATATAAGTACTATCTTCACTGTATTGTTTCTATTAGGAAGTATTCAGTCTCTTCTTAAGTGCAACGATGCATAAACAATTCTAGCATAGATACATAAAATTTATGAATTGTAACGAAACATTTATTTCTGCAGTTGAAAATTTTTATATATCTATGTTAAAAAAGCCTTAATAATATTTATTCTCACTTAAATTTATAAAGAATTTATTATTATATATAACTTAAATTATTAATTTATATTTAGATGCCCGAGATATAAAAATCTAACATGCAGGATATATAAAGAATTTAATAATTGAAATATCTATTTGAAGACATTTAAATGTGATCGCTTTGTTATTTACACGTTTACAAAAACCAATTATAAATTAACATTAACCAGAAACTATGAATTATGATAGCGATATAATATGAAAAATATTCATAGTAGATAAAACAACAAAACATTTAATTCATTGTTTGGTCTGAATCGTATTCAGGACCTGTGACTACGGAGACACGTGGCGCCTAGCTTGAGGCACCCGATGGTTTTAGTCGTTGTTTAAGCGATCTGCACAAAATAATAGTTATAATGAAATAATAATGCTGAAGAGCTTGTTATTTTGTTTAAACTCCTTTACATTACAAACAGCTAGTTATTTTTAAATAAAATAAAGATACACAAAAACAGCCAGCACTACAGTGACTAGTGTTAATAAATATTCCTTATAACTTGTGGCATTTTTGGATACGTTTAAAGTTTACACGACAGTTTTATAAATAAATATTAATTTATATCAAGCTACAATTTTTAATTAATATTTTGATTGAATAACTATTAATTAAATAATCTATTGAATAAAAATTTAAAACATCAGGTCTATGGAAGTATCGTTAGTTACAACTTATAGGCCATAGCATCGTGAAGTCCGGACACGACCGCGTCCGTATAATCGCCTATCACGACTGCTTCTCCTGAACCACCATGAACTTGAACTCACTGGAACAAGTTTAACAAACTTGCTTTAATCTATCAATGTAAAAGAAATGTCCTAAAACTATGTTACGTCAAGATTTAAGACTATTTAAGATTTAAGACCTGTTCAAATCACCTTTTCCAGTAACAAATTTTCATACGATTTCATACATTTTATGAACTTAATATATATATATTCTGTTTGCTTTTGACTTTTTATTACTTACACTCATTAATTTGATCCGTGAATCGAACGCTGTAACAAGCGATGCCGATTAGCGCATTCGTAATATGAGTATTATGAGAAAATTCCCTTTTAATGTACATCATGTACCTATTTAACCAAATCTATGCCTTATCACATGGACTTGAGGTTTATAATTCTATGCTAGTAAAGAAAAATATGCATTTGTAATAAAATAGAAATACGTAAATAATAATGTATGAAGTTTACAATAAACCGTAAATAAAGGGTTTTCCATTAAGGGCGCTTGATCTTTGAAATGCAAAAAAAATACATGTAGGAAAGATATTTGCGAAATTTTTTTTTATTTGGAAGGTCTATTGACCCCATTATGTATGGAATATGACATCATTCAAATGACCGCCACGGCTTCGGTTGGTGGCGCGCACACGAAAGGTCCAATTTTCGATGACTCTGGCGCACAAATCGGGCTGTATTTGATCGATGGCGTGGCGTATGTTGACTTTGAGGGCATCGGTGGTTTGCGGCTTGTTGGCATAGACCTGCGACTTAAGAAAACCCCACAAGAAAAAGTCCAGCGGGGTCAAATCGCACGATCTCGGTGGCCAGTTCACGTCGCCTCCGCGCGAGATGACCATGTCCAGAAATTGCTCGTGCAGAACTTCCATCGTAGCGTGTGCTGTGTGGCACGTAGCGCCGTCCTGTTGAAACCACATGTTGTCCAGATCCATATTCTCGATTTCAGGCCAAAAGAAGTTGGTTATCATCGACCGGTATCGCTCACCATTGACGGTGACGGCCACACCATTATCGTTTTCGAAAAAATACGGACCAATCACGCCTCCGGCCCAAAATCCGCACCAAACAGTCACTTTCTGCGGGTGCATTGCCACTTGGTGAACCTCGTGTGGATTGGTCTCGTCCCAAATACGGCAATTTTGCTTGTTGACATAGCCATTCATCCAAAAATGCGCCTCGTCGCTGAAGATGATTTTTTTGCCAAAATCGGCGTCAACTTCCAACTGCTCTAATGCCCAGTCAGCGAACACACGGCGCTGTCTATGGTCATTAACCTTGAGCTCTTGGGTCAGCTGGATCTTGTACGGGTGCAGGCTCAAGTCACAACGCAAAATTCGCCAAGTTGTCGTCTGCGAAAGGCCGAGTTCCTGTGCGCGACGCGGAATTGACTGCCGCGGGTTTTCGAGGACACTGTCGCGCACAGCGGCGATATTCTCGGCAGATCTCGCGTTACGTTGACGCACGGGAACCGGCTGATTGTTAACTGACCCGGTTGACTCGAATTTGTCCACCAATCGACGGATAGTCGACTCGGCAGGACGATCATCGCGACCGTAAAACGGGCGAAGTGCGCGGAACGTTGCTCGAACTGAAGACCCATTTTCATAAAACAATTTTATGATTTGCACGTGCTGCTCGACACTGTAACCTGCCATGGTGGTTTGGGAGGACGGAATAAATATAACACACTGCATTTGACAGCTGTCACTCAAACAACATGGCCGCAATCAGCTGTCAAAGTTCAAGCGTCCCTATTGGAAAACCCCATAATTTGAAACTTATGAATATAGTAATTTGTTGAAATATTTGTTTATTTAAATGTAAATATTTATAATATACAAAAACAAGAAAATAATTTTATTAGGGTATGAGAGTAAAATTTGTAAATAAAATGAAATTTCCAATCATTATTTTTGCCTACTGCGAACAATCAACACTATACTCGTATAATAACTACATTTAATCTTTAATGAATTTTGATGTGTTTTACTATGACATCGTTGCCATCATTCTTTATATCACAGCTCCTGATATACTCTCCACAGGTATACGGTCATTTTCCGCTGTAGAAAGCCCCCGTCCTACTTAAATGGTCTAAATTTTTATAAAATTACTTCTCGTCCACTCTAAGTCTATTATAGGATAAACATTTCTGTTCATGTTATGAAAATGCTTTTTAATTTTAATTCTTGAACGAATAAAAGAAAACTGTATAAAATTTTAATGAAATTATTTTAAACATTGATATATCAAAAATCTAAAATTATATTAGTTTATAAACCGTAAGGTATAGAAAATATTTAAGCGAGTGTGAGTTAGCGGATGATTTTCGCCAAGACACGTAAAAGTCAACGTAAATATTGATCTATTTAAAGTAGTGCTGTAAATATCAATCCATTAACTTCTATTTATAAGAAACATTGTTTAATAACTTAAAATATCAGTAACATATCAAGTTGAGTATTTATAAAATACTTCAAATATAGTATCAATCAGATCTCATAAGAAATATCTCGCGTAAAAAACATTTCGTTTAACTTTTCCACGAGTGCATATCTTAATCCCTTTAATCCGTAGTTTAGAAATCGAGATACAAAATGTAAATTGTATAGCGTCCACGGCAGCCCAGCATGCGGCCGTATGTCGCAAGCATACATCTTAAATTAAATGCCCATTGTCCATTATAAATATAGCTATGACATAAGGCAACGACACAATGGGGTCAAGTAAGCCTGTTAATGTTGTATAATGGTTTTACTTAGCTTATGAATACTTAGACATTTGCACTGTTACATATATGTATATAATCAAACATGTCAACAATCGCACAGTATGGTTTAAAAACTGTTAATTTAATTGAAATTGTCATTTGATATCATATTACGGTGTGTAACACATCAATAAGGTTTACAAAGACGTCCTTGGCTATTAAGCCGAGGCCATTCTATTCATTACCAATTTACTGAACACCACTTACTGATCTTTTATGCGGTGTCCGACTTACAAGTGACCAATGAGTAGATTGAATTAAATTTGAAATTCGAATCTAAATAAAAATTTGAAGGCACGAGTAATATAAGCTGTGGTCTCATCTAGTGTATAATAATATTTTTTTTATTGATTTTATACAAACTCTGTGTTGTAATACAATAGTGCATGGTGTGTATATTTTTTTAACGGTGCGAAAGAGACAGTTGGTTCTGGGTCAAGAAACCGGATCGTCTGCATCGGCTCGATGTTGCTTTACTGCGGAGATGCAACAATTATAACTAAATAAATAATTACTAGAAAGGATGGCTCTAATAATCATAATGTCCTTTCCAATTAGCCAAACAAGTTTTTCTGTTACGTAGCAAATTAAAATCAATTATATATGAATTAATAAATCAATCTGTTTACAAAAAAACATCCAGCTATACACATATCACATATTTTGAAAATTCAATTAAAAAGGGTCAAGAGCTACACATGTACGTTTACGTTTTCTAAATTATTTAAATTTTTTAACATTAAAATAGCATAGAATTACTTAACTGTGCATCTAAGATTACAATCTGCAAATATTTCTTAAAACCACAAAACTTAAATCATGGCTTTTGTTGTATTTATTGGCAACGTTTATCTTGTAACAACCATCAAGCCATTTGTGTTTTCCTGCACCATGAGTTCTTCAGTCGGCTCGCAGTCGTGTCCGCACACTGGCCGAAGTTACAAATCTTTGCCATCATAAATTTCAAAAGATACTTCGCGAGTTACTTATTGTGCATTCTAAATTTCAATGTCCCATTTTATTTCTTTATAGTACCTTTTGTATACCTAAGTTATGAAGACAATGTAATGTTACAAAAAACAAACTGTGATTCATAAATCTTAACAGTGATTAAGGAAATAAATATGATTGAATTAGTGAAAGTTGGTGATAATAATAGAGTTAGCGGCGCGATGAGGGAAATAGGAGCGGACTCGTTCGTATGTCGCGTTCAGTACTTGAACGATTTGGATCCATTTATGGATTACAACGTAAGGGAGCCTCCCAGGCCGCTGTACCACACCTTCAACACGACCATCCCCCTATCATACCAAATAGCCGCTGTGCATCGTCTGCTGCAAGCGCCACACAGGGTAAGTGATATTATTATAAAACGCGTCATATTAAGGAGTCAGTGCAAGTCGGTGGTATTTGTCTAAAATTATCTGTTCTAAATATTTGCGTTGCGTTCAGGTGAGAGTCGATGACATAACGTGCAATTATTGCATACGGAATAATAATTTAGAGTAGAATTTGAATGCTCGCCCACGTGGAGCCAGTCTCGACACGATATACCACGACGTCTGAATTACTTATTCTACATAACTTTACCATATAAGCTAGATTTCGTTGCACCTTTCCTTTAATATCCACTAGTTTATTCTAATTGACAATGAACATCCTACCCTTTTTGAATGACCGAGCAAAACAAAGACCACAATTTCTTTTTGAAACTGATATAACAAAAGAATATAGTTCTTGAATTTCCTTTTCGTAAGCAAACTTGATTCCTTTCAACCAAGTTCAATAAAATTAACTATTCGATTATTTAATCAAAAAATCTTTATTAAGAATAATATTATTTTCAGTCATCTGGCGTTTGGAAAAAGATGCAAAAATATATAATATTTGAAAAATAATAGTATCCGAACACCAAATCCATAGATATATGTTCTGATCAAAACATTATATAAATATTTGGGTATACTTTTATAGCAACCTTGAATTTTGGTAAACAAATTACACAGTCGTGGCATCCCACCTTCTTAGCCGTTCCGTTACGCAGCTGTTCATGGCTCTTCGTTCTTAGTAATTTGTTGTATAAATATCTTTAGGATCTATAATACAGACACTTCTCAATGTTTAATTTAAAATGTATAGGCTGAGAACAGAACAAGAGATTTATTTTTAAATAATCTAGACGTACCAATGGTTTGTTAGGTCGTTTGTTAATCAATGCTATTGGATTGCATATAAGAATACTTAATAGAAATAAAACGTTTAATTATATGCTTCACATCTTAAACTGTCATGACGTGTACGTAGCGTTAGCAGACATATCACAGACAATAGATTCGTTCTAAAAAGCATATATCTCCAACACATAGCTTATGTTACTAGCTTTGAACGAGGGATTCGCTCACGGAAATAACAAAATTTAACATCCTATACGTTGAGTTTATATGTAAATATATCAGTAATGTTTCTCTATCAGATTAAAATATTGATGACTTAATATTAATTAAGAAAAAAATTGTTTATGTATATTTCTTAGCGAGTTTGGAATTAGCGACGAAATGACAGGAAAAAAAGCTATTCGCTGTAAAATATCGCATTTAAAAATCTCGTATTATCCAGGGGAAAAAGCTCATTAAAATGTTTACACGGGTTCCGAAGATTACCCGGAATTAAGAGAAGGACAACATAAGCAAACATTTTGATTCTGATATTTACATCGTATGATTTAAGTTATCACACACGTGAAAATCTTTTTTTTTTTTGACGTTACACGATGTAGATTTATATGTATATATTTTTTAATTCAGTTTATATACATTTAAATAGATGTTAATAATAGTTATCCGGTATTTTACGAAAGAACACAGAACACACACACAAAAACAAAACAGATGAGTTTTATAATATACGGGTTTTTTTTTGTTAAATATTATTCGTCTATAACTAAAGTATTCTTCAACTTACAAAAACTTATGTTCAATTATTCAATAATAAATCTAACACTATGTTTATATGTTCCTTTGTACAATAAACGTAAACAAACATGAAATAATTACGTAAAAACTTGACGTGTTACTGTAAAACCTTAAACGGATAAAGATGTTTCTTAGCTAGAAGCCATATTGATATGACATCACCGAGATGTAAAAATAAATTGTGCTAACACAAATAGAATTGAAATCTTTATTGTAATATAGTTACAAAAATATTCAAGAAATTCAAAGACGTTTTTATGACTTGCATATATTTTTTTTTAAACTGTGCATCATATATATATGTATATATATATATATATATATATATATATATATATATATATATATATATATACCATAAGTAAACTGTGTGCTTTATATAAATACTTCTAATGTGATTCATATATTCTAATAATAACAAAAAATACTTTCGAAAACTGCGGCCAAAAAGAATACATTAATATTAGAAGTACGTACCTACTCCCGATTTCTCACATTTTTCTTTTTCTATTTTCGCGGAATAAATCATAAAAATAACATTCATTCATAAACTTGGAATTAAATAAATGTGTATATCTATTCTATTTTTTCCAATAAAATATAAAATTATTATATAATAATGAAATGAGACGAAACCTCTCAGCATTCCATGGATTCACGGTGCCGGTGCCGGGTCCATGGCAGGGAGAGGAGCTTCAACAGTGCCTGGGACTTGCGACCAAGGTGTAGCTTTAAGGGGCCCCTATGTAACGCGCGTTAAACGCTCACCTTCGCTGTCCAAGCTCCTCTCCCTACCTAACCGAATTTGAAACGAACCTAGAGCTGCCTTCGACGCACGTTCCAATAATGAACTGATGTTAGTTCTTGACAGGCCCAAGTCTTTTAGCAGGTTGTAGAGGGATTTGGCTGTTATACCTCTCGCTCCTACTTCTACAGCGTACAAATTTACAACCAACCTATTCTTAGTTAGTTCGTTAGTGAGCTCGTAATTATTATTTAAGTTTTAATCATGTAATAAACTTAAAATACATAGGCTGCACTGATGGTTTATTTGTATTAAGCTTTTAAAAGTTGCCTATACCCACATTATATTTTTTAACCAATGTGATAGTAAAGTTATTGTTTGTTACTCTTGAACGAGTCGTTTTGGCAAATGTTTTTTGACTTGGTTACTTTTATTACTATTTACTTTAATTATAAAGTTCTGTCCAGCAATTTCCAGTTAAATTATTTAATTTTTCGTTTTTGGTGAGCAATCCTATAATTTAGCATATTATACCGTGGGAGTGTGCAAAATATTTGGTAGGCTATTCGAAAAATTAGGCATGAAACGGCATCATTTAGCCAGTTATGCATTGTGCTTCTAATTCAATATGCATGTGAAATTTATCTCCGTTGAAGATAACTGTTTTAATGTTTAATAACGTTGTGTAATATATTATGTTAATTTTAACACATTTTCACAAACAAACGTAATTTTTACAATGTAGATTTATTTTGTACACGTTGAATGATATAAAATTTTTGTTAGAAAAAAATTAAACTTTTGTCTTGAAATGACTAAGAATTCATTGTATTTAATATTTTCCGCGATTAATGCAAAGTGGCTGTTTGCCAGTAAACTGACTTATTCGCTGAAGACATCTTGTCTACTATTCTTAAATCTAATTCCGTTGGTTGACTCACTCTGTTTTTGGGACACACTGACTCAATAATAGATAATGGGTCATGCACTTTTTACGTTTCCCGTTTCACACTAACCACTCGTGTTGATGAACTAAGTTGTATGTATGTGACTAAATTATTGTAAACGGAATAAAATACGTCAAATTTATTTCAATTTTTACTTTAAAATACGTAAGAATCAAATCGCTTTATTGTTATGGGCCGTGAAGCGGAAACATTAAGGTTTTTCCCAGAGGGTAGGAACGATTCAAAAAGGTCCTTACACGGTACAAAACTATCTTAAATACATTTATATCTACAGAAAACGTTACTTAATAATATTTTTTGTTTGAGTTACAAATTGCTAAGTTTGTTTCGTAATCCCGTAATAATATACAAAGCAATAAGATGATGCTAATAAAAACAAATAGAGAAGACAAGCCGTAATTAAATTTATATTTCATAATAACTTGTGATATGTTTTATGAGTCCGATAAGGAATCCGTTAGCTTATAATAGGTATATTCTAGGAACAATTCACCAAACCCGTTTGGAAGCGTCGTCATCTTGTTTCTTGTCGGAGTTAATACGCTTGCAATATTGTAATAAATATCAATATAGTAAATATTCTTATAAATTAAATTAAATTAATATTATAATATTTAATAATCGTATCTATTTAACATACAATACCTACACTTCATAATAATAAATGAATACTTCGGCTTTAACTAGAAGTCATTGTTTTATAACTGTAATTTAAAACTAAGAACAATGTTTAAAGTCACAGAAGGTTCAGTCTGGTCCTATTATTATTATTATTGCTATGTAAGTTATTCCTTCTGCTATTGAGGTTTAATATTTTAACCATTACTATGGTACAATGTTTTTAAGTTACAATAAATATTTTTTATTCTTACTATAACTTATTTTTTATTATTTTGATGACTTAGTTTTACAGATATTCTCATAACACTAGTGGAATAACAAAATATAAAATGTATATACGCCATCTAGTGTTCATACTCCTAAAGACATAACGCAGCAAGTTCGTGTGACAATCATAATATCTACCAACGTTACTAGAGGGCGCTTATCATAACTATCAAAGAAAAAATGTTTAACTTATTAAATTTTAAATGTGTATTGTTTGCAGCTGGACGATGCTACATTGCAAGTTTTCAAAGACGGTGACTACGGACCGTATTTGGACCTTGATTCGACTCTCGGAGAGCAAGATGAAGAACTTGAAGGATTACAAGAGAGGTAAGAGAATCGGCCACTGACAACATTTTACATTTTTTATTCAGTTAAACGTATCCATAAAATATTAATATTACGCATATGTTGATATCTATATTTAAGTTAATGGATTTTACATTAATTTATATTAATTCATATATTTGACAATTGATAAAATTTAACATTCATATATATATATTTCAAAACAATTAGGTATTGCCTGCTAGATATATAAACGTTTCGGTAAATTTTATATGTTAAGACATATTTTTGGAGACTGCCTCTTGGAGGACAATAAGGAAATAGGATATATTTTGGGAAATATTCTTTTCTACAAAAACATTTATCTAATTATTAAAATAATGACAACGTGAATATTATTTTGATATATAATATTTCAAAATCGTTACTGAAACCGGATTTTTTTTCTGAACTATTTTTTCTAGTAATTATTAAATATCACAACCTGTTTTTCTTTTTACCCCTTTCTTCTCCATCCAAGTCTGTTTTCGGATAACTTAATAATATATTTCTATAATTTTAAGACATTATCACATTTAATAGACATAAATTATAGCAAAACAGCATTGCTCGTTATTTTTGTTAACAAACTCTCAAATAGCAAGTTACCTTGTAAATTTTAATGTCAATACTGCGTCAGATACATAAACATTATGAATGACTGAAGGGTGCCGGTTATTATTTTTATGAAGATTGATGAACAACATCCTTTACTGGATGCATCCGACTGTGCACTAACGGCTATCCCACGTGAATATACGGATATACCGATAAAATATAAAACTCATAGCATTTCGATGTGTTGTTATGTCACAAACTTTGGTGAGACGTTAAATGATTCATGTGAATATTTAATTATTTACATAGTGTTATAGAGGTCAGTCTACTCCCATCGAAGGCTAAGATCGCCACAGTTTAAAACGGGCGAAAATAGTTCAGTAGAATTCGACACATGTTCATTTATTTAGGTTACTGTTACATAAAACCGGGTAAACATCACCGCTCCTCGAATACTCCGAAATAGAGAATTCTATAACCGAATTAAATTTCGGTTTCGATATTTTTATCACTGACATAATAGCTGCGATGTGCCATATTGATTATCACCTATTATGTTATTTATATTTACTAGGATTGGATTTAGTTTGGCGTGTCACAGTTTATTCGGCCACTAATCTACTCTTCACATAAAATAAATATTAATAATAGAAATAAACAAGAAAAGATGATGAGATCTAAGACTTTCGCGAGTTTTATTCATTTAAAAGAAACTAATATATTTTCGGATATACCACGCGGATTTTATTATTTTAAAACTACATAATCCCGACGTTTCGGTGAGACGAGATGTGATGCCCGTGATCACGGTTGCTGAAAAGTAACCGAAACGTCGGGTTTATGTAGTTTTAAAATAATAAAATCCGCGTAGTATATCCGAAAATATATTAGTTTCATTTAACAAGAAAAGATATTAAAAATTTTTCCCAATAAAGAATGAACAGAATCAAGTCACGTGAATAAAAAAAAAACTTTAAAATGCAATCGTTTGATATTACTTTTGTTATTGTCAATACGAATTTGTGTCAAACAAAGCAACGCAAATGTAGGGATATCTTTTTTATTAGAAAGTGTGGAAACCTATATCGGAGAGCGAAACCGTGAGCGTTTGACGTGACAAAGTTTTTCGAGCCACATTTCAATCGCAATGAAGTCGAATGCATCGCAAAAAACTAGCTCACAATGAACTTGCACTATGAACGTATATACAGGATGTTCGAAATGTTAATATTATAACTTCCTTAAAATTTTCATTGTTTTATAAATTAATAACTAGTCGAATTTTTAATAAGCTTTCGCCACTGTGCTTTCGGTATCAATAGATGGCCGAGCTACGATTTAAGGAACGGAATTATTGGGAACGGTTTAGTTGCGAATCAACTAGCATCGGAAGCGCTAGTTTAAATTCCTGGAGAGTCCGTACGTTTTAAAAATAGTCATAGTTAAATAATACGTGGTAAACATATATACATACAGGTTCTATAATTTTTTATTGAAAGATTTACCTATTTCATAATAGGGATAATAAAAATAATAGCTAAAAATCGTAAACATATCAACCTGTATATGGTAGCACACAATATGATGGAGTCCGTTGCGATTTCTCATACGATACTAAGAGTCGATAGAGCCACTATTGTGGGCGACATCAGCAGACAGGGATCGTTAGATTCAGGGATTGCGGACGTGGAGTATTCCCTCATCCCTCATACCTTCATCCTGGATTCCGAAGATGACATCTCCGAGGACGACTTCCAGGAAGCTTTGGATTATATTGAAGAGTGAGTTGTTAATTGAGAGATTTCATTACGGTCTAAAGAGTGTTTATAGAGATTCAAATACCCGTGACTAGGAAAATTAGTTATTTACAAAATTGTGTTATGATATCTATAGTTACTTTTAATTCATATATGATTTATAAAACTTTTTATTTTACGCTTATAGGATAAAAAAATTAGACGATAGAAATGTTTAAAATGAACATGTTGTCCTTGTTTTGTTTATAAATAAAAATCAAAATATTGTCCTCCTTATCTTTTTTCTCAGAACTATTATGAGGATTAGAACTACTGGTTACGCACTATAACGAATTTCTTTCACATCATTTTTCCTTTTTAAAATTTAATCTCAATTCAACTTTCCTTCTGATAGAATCCTTACTCAACTTATTCCTTCGCGTCTTAATTCAAAAACCCTCGATGCAAAAAGACGAGTGTTATAACTTTGTTGTGGATATGTGTATGTGTATCTGTCTGTGATGTATGTATCTATCTGAATGGAATTTGAAACAGTTTTTTTCACTTAAAAGCCGGCTTCCTTGCTTTGTTTGAGCATAGATCCAGCAGTGTAAGAGTCACAACTTCTGCCAAAATTAATTAAGGCATTTTTGTGCTATGACTCGATTAAGTGTGATTACGTGCCAGTTTATTCTTTTGATGACAATTAATGCGTAGGGTTTATCGAAATTTACAACATTTTGCGTAATAATTATTTCAAGTTACGATTTTTAAACAGTTTGCTTATTTAAAATGTATTTCCATTATAAGTAAATGAAAATGTTTAAATATATATATATATATATATATATATATATAGCTCGAGCGATAATAAGGTATACGGTTAATTGTTTTCGGGCACTTATGTAGCTAAATTCATATAAGCCCTTGAACCACTTAATCGATAACTTGAATAACCTTATTTTAAATCTCAAAAATTTAATACTTACAAAGAATAGTATTACACATATGTACTTACAAAACAATAATTCAAGGCTTATTTTATTTTACGAAAACAAATATAAAAATGTAACCAAAACTTGTAGAATTTTCTCGTAAGTAAAACTTAAGGTTTTATATAAGGTTTTGATACAAATATGACTTGTGTGTTCGTTAGTTAGCCTTTTCTTTATAATAATTTGTTTAAGTGACAATTCAAATGGTATTAAATTATATTATCTTTCTTCGCATTTGTTTAAGGACACTTTGTGTTAAAACTATACATATACAAATTTTTCATTTTAAATGACCTCTATCCTAACCACCTACTTCAGCGCCATCTGCCGGACTGATTTGTGAATTTTTATCGTCTGGGGTCCCACCTAAATGCACCCGTTTAGAAGGAGTTCCGAGACATGCACACGAATATATATATATAAAGATTTATACCGAAAGAGTGTCTTTAGAATGAATTGTCTTCTTTATATCAAAGGCATCTTTTAAAAACACGTCTTAAGGTATAGCAATACTGACTAAACATAGAATTTCAATATACATATATCTCTAATTTAAAATTTTATGATGCTTCAAAACATCGTTCAGTTATTACAAAACGTATCGTTTTTATTAATATTATTGATTGTTAGTCTAATGTACCTATTCTTTCTTTAAGCCGCAAAAATTCTTTGGTGCTACGTACGCAACTCTCTGTTCGAGTCCATGCTATTATTGGTAAGAAAACTTTTAACTTTTTACAGATACTTATTAATTAAATAAAATATTACATTGCAAATTATAATAAATTATAATCACATCTTTATATTTACATTATTATTAATGAAACTCTGGTATCTTTTATTTTTAATAAATAAATTAATAATAAGAGATACCCGAGTACTCTTTATGAAGAGTAATATGTGATTTGGCATAAACATGAAGAGAATGAAAAATATAATTATTAAAATAGTGTAATATAAAAGAATTTATAACGTAGGGCATTATCCAAAGCTAAACAAACCAATGATCCTTTTATCCTAGGATCCTTTTTATCACGAACGAAATACTAAATTGTTTCATTACATACTCATTTTCTAGAGAGGCTGCTCCACTCCCAGGGTCGGGAACTCCGGCGGGCATTATTCACCCTTAAGCAGATCCTGCAATCAGACAAGGATCTGGTACATGAATTCGTTGCTAATAAAGGCCTGGATTGCCTTATGCAAGTTGCCAATATGGCAGATCATAACTACTTGGATTATATATTGAGGGCTCTTGGACAGGTATATAAAATAATTATAAATAAATAACTAATATGTACATAAGTAAAATTATAATATAATATGTTATTTTTTTTTGTACTCTTTAAGATTTTTTATAAAAATAATTAATTTTAGCTGGAGAATTAGAATTTCATATTAGAAATATACGTATATTAAAACAGTAACATGTATAAATACATTATTTTCATAGATTCTTCTCTATGTGGATGGAATGCATGGTGTGATGAATCACAAGCGCTGTATTCAATGGCTGTATTCACTCATATCTAGCAAATTAAGGCACGTCGTCAAGACAGCTCTGAAACTCCTCTTAGTTTTCGTTGAATATACCGAAAAGAACTGCCTTCTCTTTATTGAGGCAATCGTGGCCGTTGACACTTCCAACGCTAGGCAACCGTGGTACAACGTGATGAAAATTCTTCAGGACTTCGATGCTTCTGACACCGAATTGCTCATCTACGTGACAACTTTAATCAACAGATGTTTGAATAACATCCCCGATAGAGATCTGTATTATGATCAAGTTGATTCCCTGCAGGATCAGGGGATCGATGACATTATACAGTTATATATGTCCAAGCAAGGAACGGACCTAGATTTGTTACGTCAGTTGCAGATATTCGAAGCTGTACTTCTTTATGAGGACGGTGACGAAACGGGTACAGCCCTCAAGTACGTTTATAAAACGATCACACTATTATATGACACGTCAATATAGTAATTTGTCATGATAAATGCTTTTTATTTGTTTTTAAGGCAACTTGATGAGTCTGTGATAACATCTTTACGAAAGAGGAGTCATAATCTAAGCACAACAACAAGAAGAAAGTCAAAGAAACAGGAAGAGAGGGAAAAAGGTATGAGCCATTAAATTGTAATGTGTTTTGGTTTTCTGCATGCATTATTTATGCATTGCATAATAATATCACTATTTGTTTTACGTGTTCAATTAACTAGCATAACTTATTGTTTGCCTCACCATTACATAACTAACAACCAACAGCAATCTCACCAGTCATGATGGAATCAAATATTATAACGAGTACTCCGAAAAGACCCCAGTACTTGCCGTCCATACTGGATACAAAAGAAAATAAAGAATTAAGTACTGCCCTAAAAAGAAGAAGGGACAGATACGCAAGACAAGCTCATCACATGATACAGCAGCAAGAATTGATGAAAAGCACAAGCCCTAACGGATACAGTTATAGCGATTTTGATAGTAGTGAATACAACTTTAGCAGTATAAGTCGTAGCAGTTACAGCTCGAATTCATTCATGTCTAGCAAGTACCCTAATAGCTGTAGCACGATGAATGGAGACAGTAATTCAGTTAATGAGGAAGAAGACTTTAATAGGAAGAATCTACCCAGCCTTTTAGTTAACGGTTTGTTTTTCTAACCCACTAATTTTTACATACTATCATCCCATTGTAATCGCTCAACCTCTTATAAAAATATACTTAAGACACACTTTTTATTGAACCTCGACCGTTTTTTATTCAGGCAACCAAAGATTTACAACTGGTTTAAAGCAAAGAATACAAAATGGAACGCTAGGTCATAGTGTAAACACAGCGGACTCTCTCGTTGCAATGCGGCAGAAACAAATAGATGTTAATCCCGAGCCCAAGGATGACAGGGAGATACTGTTAAATAGAGAACACAGTATTAAGGATATCGCTCAAAGACTCACCAGCCCTTTGAATTCAGCCACAGACGAAAAACCTATCAGAGTATCTGATATGGCTGGGATTGTTTCAAAAGCCAAAGAGGAATTAGCCAAATCTAAGTCAAAAGGTATGGTAACTCTGAAATTGATAATACGTTTTATAATTGCTTTTATTATTTTCTGTCTTATTTTTTTTTTTTTATATTCAGAGATCATAAAAAGTCCTACTATAGAAAAATCCCCAAAGGTACATGAGATTAAAGTATCAGAAAACGATTTGCACTGGGAAGAATTAAAGAAAGGCTGTCTAAATCGTGAATTCCACTTGTGCGACTTGGACTTTTCCGATCTGCGACATGATTCCGACGACGAAATGGAATGTCATCAGCTTCAACGAGTGTGTGCTTCTAATGGACCACCACCTCCTCCTCCCAGTATGCTACCCCCTATGAACCTGCCCCCACCGCCGCCAACTAATTTCCCTACTTTGCCAAAAAATACATCAAATCCTCCAACTGAGACAGACTCAGCTAATTCCACTTTAAAGAAGAATAAAAAGACTGTGAAATTGTTTTGGAGAGAGATTCAGGAGGTACCTGTTCCGGCTCCAGTAAAAACCAAAATTGGAGGATCCATTTGGGACGATCTTCCCCAAGTCGCCTTAGATACAAACATGTTGGAACATCTTTTTGAATCTAGGTCTAATGATCTCATTATAAAGGTTAGTAAAAACATTTATTAAATTTTGTCTTTTTAATAAGTAAAAACCCATTGAAATGGATATTCTTTACGAGATACCTTAACTTGTTTTTAACATTGTATAAAAAAAGTTACTTATTTCATTTTCTTTTTTCCATGTCTTCTCATCTGGATAAACTCTTCAGGAAGTAAGTATTTTAGATCCCTGTATTACTTTAAATTGAAGCAATTTAACCCTTCTTTTTATTTACAATTTTTAAATAAGTATAAAACGAAATACTTTAGCTCGTTCTATAGTTTTATACTTCGTTTGTTGAGGATATTCAAAACAGAACACCACAGATACAACTAAATGTTTTTCCTTTTACGTAATAAAATCTATATTAAAATAAAATATATTATGTTTAGAAACTAATGGAACCAAAGAGAAATCTGATCTTGGACGCTAAGCGATCAAACGCTATCAATATAGCGATGAAAAAATTACCAACTCCGCAAACAATAAAGGCAGCCATTATGAAGATGGATGCCACTGTCATCGGAAGAGAGGGCATTGAGAAGTTACTGACCATGCTGCCTACTCAAGAAGAAAAAGTTAAGATTCAGGAAGCACAGGTAACCGAGCTAAAGAATAAACTAATATCAAAGATTTAAAACCATTTGATTAGTATTAATAAACTTCATACTCAAATAAGCAGATGTATCTGAAACAATCATTTTAATTTTTATGAAAGCAATATTATTTCATATATTTTTTTTAGTATGCGAACCCTGACCTTCCCCTGGGCAGTGCGGAGCAGTTCCTTCTCACCCTCGCTTCCATCAATGAGCTTTCTTCGAGGCTCAAGCTGTGGGTCTTCAAGCTGGACTTTGACAATTTGGAAGTAAATAATATATATACATATATACATGTACAAGTACAAGTCAGAATTATGAAAATAACTTTTTATATTTTGAAGTAAATAACGATTATATTTTTGTGTTGTGTTTTTGAGTTATCTTGTTATTTTGGTAAACCTAAATACATAATATATCAATCCTTAACAACATCACAAGTTGTATAGAAATGACAATTACTTTTACCTAAAAAAAATGTTGTGTTTTAATTTTAGAAAGAGATAGCCGAACCCCTAATGGACCTTAAGCAGGGTATTGAACTGCTTAAAGTAAACAAGACTTTTAAGGTAATCCTTGCAACCTTGAGGTCAGTTGGCAGTTTTCTAAATGGCACGCAAGTCAAGGGATTCCGACTGGATTATCTTTCAAAGGTTATGGAGGTCAAAGATACTGTTCACAAACATCCTCTATTATACCATATTTGCGAGATGATAATAGAGAAGTTCCCAGATACAACAGATTTCTTCAGCGAGGTGAGAATATATGCATGTGCTAATTTATGTCCTCAACTATAGAGTCTGTACAAAGATAGCTGTGTGAACTTCTATAAAATTATATGATCAACAACTGACAACAACTTCCGCAGTTTGTGAGACGCTACCTCATACAAAATATCTTTTTCCTGACAACTTTCATAAGAAGTACAGAGAACTTTTATATAAATTATAATCATCTCTTTGTTATTCTGATGTCTAAGTTGTTACAGGAAAGTTTTTTTTTTTCAAAATCCGTTGATTTCTCGTTGTCATAGATTTTCTGAATCAACAAACTTCCAAAATATGGAATAAACTTTTGAAATAAATGTTTTTTTTTTTCAAGATTAGTTACCATATTCCAGGTTGGTCCCGTGATACGAGCTTCAAAAGTTGACTTCGAAGTCCTTAGTTCCAACCTTGTGAAACTAGAAGCAGACTGCAAAGCTTCCTGGGATCATATGAAACGTGTCGCTAAGCACGACAGCTCCCAAATTTTTAAGACCAAGATCAACGAATTCCTCACCGATGCCGCCGAAAGGATCATCTTGTTATCACTTATCAAGAAGAGGGTTATGAGCAGGTAATCAAATTTTCTGGTAAGTAATTAAATAAGACTGGCGTTGCAAGGCGATGCGAATTTAAATTGCAAGCGAATGTTTAAATATTCATATTATTGTAATGAATACGTAGCTTAATTACAATATTTCATTTTATATAATTACTTTCTAGATACACCAAGTTTCTGATATACGTGGGGATGGCATCGGATGACATACTGCGTTCCAAGCCCTCAGAGCTGTTGAAGGTGATCTCGGAGTTTGCGTTGGAGTACCGGACCACCAGAGAGAGAGTGTTGCAGCAGTTAGAGAAGAGGGCCAATCATCGAGAGAGGAATAAGACTAGGGGGAAAATGATTATCGATGTTAGTAATCTATATTATCTAGATTCTAGTAGTTAGTGAATGTCATAGTAGCCTAAGAAAGATACGACGATGATGATGTCTCGTGTATCTCCCGTCAAAATATTACAATTATAAAAGTGATCATTATAATTTATTAGTTTACAAAAAGGAATAACATTTGTAGGTACTGTTACAGAACGCTGAAACCTACAATTCGGTATTTAATATATAATAAAAGAAAAGAGTTATTAATCAGATCTTCTTAATAATTTATAAATCCCTAATCTTAGAATAAACACTGGGATTAATTGTTGAGTTTTTTATCCAGTGTTATGTCATCGATTTTCTAAATACTAAATGTCCTTTCTGCCATTCTCTAAGTAACGAAAGGCAAACATTTTTGATACTTCTTTAATAATCCATGAATAATCAAACGTATCCAGATGGGCAACTACAGTGGGAAGTCGGGCGATGCCTGCGCGGACACCGCCCTCAAAGAACTGTTGCGAGCTGATGGACCGGAGCGTCACATCAGACGGAACGCACACCCTGTGTTGAAGTAAATCTCAGAACAACTTCCTGCTGCCTTATAAAATACCATTCAACATTTTCTTTTTATTACACAATGTAGCACCATACATTTCTTTATCGACGAGTCAAATTAATAATAAAAAGTTATGAGTTTGCCTAACCGGAAGCAGAAGTAGAATGTAGAAAGTCATATAATTTATAAAGCACTGAATATATGTTTTATGTGATGTCACCGATGACTTCTTACATTATTTTATCTTACAGTGGCGACGCGACAGCTGACGAAGAAATCATAAAAAGCCTTGTACGTTGTCCAGCGTCCAAGAGACGTCCGCTCGCTAGGGACCGTCGCCGAAACAGGCTCGTCGATAGAAACTCCAGTAAGTATATACATAAACACACATAGTAACACACATACAACCAGCTAAATGTTACAGATCAAACGTTTGTACACAGACATACTATAACACAAAAACACGCGCACATTTGACACAACTATTTACACTTATAACTTTCACTTTAATTTATTAACTGTACATAATATTAGAAGACATTTGTTAATCAAAAGTTTCCGTGATATATAACTTCTTTGATAATGTGTGGTTTGCAAAGCGATTGCACGATGCCTTGATGAGATTATAACAAATACATGTGGGTGTTTACAATTATTCTTGACTCAAGTAATTAATTATTTACACATAACGGTATTGGCTGGATGTAAGGTTTTTTTATTTAGGTACCAACAATATTTTTCCTATAAATAAAATATTACAGTGCATTTTTTAAATCAACAATAACTATTTATGTATTTAATTCCCGTCCGGAGTCGCGAGCTAGTTATACTATTCAAATTAAACTGTATTTCGGTTCGTTAATTTAAAGCTGAACCGAATGAGATTTTTTATTTTAATAAATCGTTTTAAGAAAACTATTTTTATAACCCTTCTCCTTCACTTCTTTAACTTCAAGCAGGCTTCATTTAATTTAACTGTAATTCAGTAACAATTAATTTATTATGAACCAATTTATTGATGAATATGTAGTTTGTAAATTTAAATTTAATTTCCGTATCTGATAATCCAACAGTATATAATAATCTGACAGCAAATGTAAAAATGTACAAGTCTGAAATACTAAGTACACTGCATTAATAAGCACTAAGTAAATATGAAATGACGTTGATAATAATAAATAATATTTCTCTCAAATTATTCCTAACAGCAAAAGTTACAACATTATGATACAAAAAGTTTGTTGTAAAGTTTGTGTCAGCATTCTGGATGCGGAAAAGATTTTATAATATGACTTAAATAGAAACGGAGTTTCCAGTCTTATTAAACTGTCCACTCGAACTTTTTATGTGTTATTATCAACTTCGTGAGCATGTGCCAACATCTTGTGCATTTTTAAATATTAATTTTAATATAGACTATATTCTTCTTTCAACCTTTTTAACAATCCGACTAATAATCAGGCAAAGATAATTAAAATTATGTTATAAATGAGTAATTTGGATAAAACTAGTATTATTTTAATTTCCTATAATTTTTTGGACTATAAGTGCTTAAAATGATATTTAAACATAGGAAATGTATACGTGACATCTAAACAGTAATATATTTAACAACAGCTGAGCGAAACTTTTACCACTAATTTAAACGTAATGAGACATTAAATTAAAATTATACTAGTCTTCTTAGTCACTTAGAACATTTTAAAGTCGCAATTGCAATTTTGAGTAACAAGCATTTAAAGAACTGTATAAAATATAAAGTTTAATATATGAAGTACTTATAAATAAAAATACATGCCTAACCAACGACTGTATATATATATATATATGTGTGTGTGTTATCGATGCGTCTGTATTAAATAACAAATTGTGTTTGAATGATTCATATTGTATTGATAGACATGGCTTAATGTATGTACATTGTTCCAGTGAATCGGACTATCGACGGACACCAGTCATGGCCTAGCTAGTAATATTGTAAGTACCTACATACATACACGATACAAAGTAATATCAAATAAACACGTATAAAACATTTAAAACATAACAAGAAATTATGTTTGTATATGTAGGTATATATAGCTCTACTATTGGCTATTTATCAAAACTACTACAGGACCGATAAACTCTGAAAAATATTAATTATTAAACACTTAATTTGTTAGATTTATGAATATTATAACGTAGTGTGGAATATCAGTTGTTAAGAAAGTATGAAGTAACAGCAGTCTTATATATTAAAATTTTAAATGATTTAATAATATATAATTCTATCATGTAACTTGGTCCCTTTTTTATAGAAATATAATAAATTCATGTATTGTTTTGTTCGTCTTTCCTGTTGCTTACTGTATCACTGTTCAAACACAAGTCTATTCTTTCAGGTTATCATCATGTTATTTATTATAATGAAATCTCAGCATCAGTGAGCAGAGTTGAATTTAACGAATAAGTTTTCTTTCTGTATTATTAATTTTGTCGTATGTATCCCACGGGTTCGGGTTTGAAGTGATTTTGTAATCATAATTTAAGTTCAGCATTTACTTATAGATAGGTTTATAAATAAACCATTGTCTGAAACAACTTGTCTCACGTAATATATTCTATTATAAACCTGGACCCGTTTAAAATTTCACTGCGATTTATTTCTGCTAATGTTAACTCCGCTGTGAAAACTCCTTGAACAAATAAACTAAGATTTCAATTTCTTGTGAGGGTTTGTTGGTATATCTGTCAAGTGTGATTTGAACTATATTAAACAGTAAAAAATATATATCTAAATTCTTCCTCTTATATTTTCTGTTTTAAACCTCGTCTTATATTTCGGCCACATGTGTTGTGGTCGTAGGGTGCGCTTTGGTTTTTCTCGACAAATGTACTTCCAATATACAAGCCCACCCTCACAGTATGTTTATTATTAATTTTCTAAAATTTCTATGTGACATCTTATAATTTCCGTATCTGTGCTAAACATTGTAAATATAAATTTAATTTATAAATAACTATACCTACATTTGTGTTTTATTAATGAATCCTTATTTTTTTCCTTTTTATATGATATTAAATATGTCTGAAAAGCGCACTGCCGCGGCCGGTCAGTTAATTTTCCTATATCGGTTCCCTTTATTTATATCTTCGTTAGTAAACAGATCAATAATTCTCAGTCAAAACCGATGTGATCTGTTGTGTCATTTATATTTTAGCGCCATAAAAATGTTAAAGTAATTATAAAAAATATTATTACAATACATTTTAATCAGAAATGAATAAAAAATAACATGATTATATTAAATAAATATTTTGTAATAATGAGCTGTAGGGATATATTCCATGTTTCAATCATATTCAAATAATAGTAAACGCTATGAAAGTTACGTGAAATAAAAGTCATTTATTTTATAATTGGTTTATTCATTTTATTTTTACAAATGTTGGCTAAAATCAATTTTTATTTATTACTGGTTTATTATGACGACAATTGAAATACACTTACACTTAGAATAAAAGCGAGCATTCGCCAATACAATGGAACTACCCGAATTATTCGTTTTCAACAGAGATTAAAAAATTGCGGCTATCACGATGAGATATTATAATGAAGGAAAAGTATTTAAAAACATTTAATGTTCTCCGCAAAAGTAGATGTAACCGCTAACTTTCAACAGAAAACTAAGAATTGAATACACCGCAACGTTCCTCACAGACGTTAATAAAAATATAATTCAAAATATAATATTAGAAAAATATAACCAAACATTCTATGGTATATAAAATTATTGCACCTAATTATAACAAAGTCACGACTCCAACAACACAAGTGGACTAAGTACGAAATATTCAACAAAACAGACGCTTAAATAACCAAGCTTAAGACAAACAAACAATATGAACTTCGGCGGTTGGTACTGCCGCTATGAGTTTGATGTGCGATGCGTCTAAAGTGTCTACAACTAGTTTAGAGTTCGTCGTGCTTAGGACCAGAGAACTCCTCATGGCTGATGAATCCGTTCTTGTCCTTGTCTTCGTGTTGGAAGATCTCCTCTACCAGTTTGTCGTGACTTTCCAACATCTGCTTGACATCTTCACTCATCTCACTACCATCCTGTGGCACCATCTGCTTCTTCAGGTAGTCACTCACCTGGACAAGAAAATTAATACGCTGCGTTAATCTCATTATTTCTTAATCATTACTCACAAACATTATTGTAACAAAAAAAAATTTATTATACAAACAATTTAATAATATAATATTATTATTTTAAATATAATATTTAAAATCCGTGACATGCATGCAACATAAATAATAAAATATCTCATATCTATGAAAGGGATAAACTATTCACTACTGTACATACATACATATCTATAAATAGATTTTGTTAAAACAGCTACAGGTACCTAAGGACATAGAATGAACATAAGATGATAATTATAGATTAACAACTGTTCAATACATAAACATATTTGACAATTAGAATAGAAATAAAATAATACTCCATACAGCATACAGGAAGAGGCCCTTCACCATACAAACATCATCTGACTGACCTCTTCCCTAGACAGTTCGCTATCTCCGTCCGTGTCCATGGCCCGGAACACTATTTCTATACTCACTTCCTCTCGTGATAGCATGTTGTCTTTGTCGGCGTCGATTTCTTTGAACACGTTGGTTGTGGGCGGTGTGTCGCCGATGTTGATCAGTTCTACATCAAAGAAGAGTGTTGCGCCTCCAGGGATGACATTACCAGCTCCGCGATCACCGTAGCCCAGGGATGACGGAATAACGAGTTTACGTTTTTCACCTGCACAAAATTTCAATTTATACTTCGATTCTGAGCGGTGTCAGATTAAGTATATAGCAAAAATAACTCACGCTAGGAGTTTTGTTTAGAATTAAAACCTGAATATAAAAACCCGCTCACCTCTGCTAGTTTACTTCTCAACCTCAAAAAAAAACATTTCTTCCACTTAAAATCATTTCTTTAAATATTAATAAGAAAACAGCAGAGCGAGAGCCCTTTTAAAAGAATTTTACTACTTGTCTCGTGTTTGCTCTAGCCGACACTGCACCTGAGTTTATCATTAAAAAGTCAGGAAAGTTATATTGATTATAGTTTAATTTTTATAATCGAGATTCAGCTCTTTAATGTGCATTAATTAAAATGTTCAGATTCGTCAAATGTTAAGGTTATGAAAAATCAAACTGATGAATCCAATGTAGTAATTATTAAGACAAATGCAATTTTTATGACCCAAATATTTTTTGATTAAGGCCACATTATTTTGTCCAAATTTAAACTTTTTGACTTTTGATTTTGAGCAAATTGACTGCATATTAGGTTGTAACTTTTAGGCATCATATACACATCTGTATCTGTATGTGTATAACCTATTTTACCTCCCGCGTTTCATAAAAGACCGTCTCTGCTAAATACATATAAAAAGTAGTACAATGGTCTTCACAAATTTTAAAGGAGTATTATAACAAAATAACAATTTACATGACAAAATTAAATTGCAACACGCATTCCGTTGCAAACGTAAACTTGTAAATGCGAGTAACTCTATTTCCTATAACGTATATGTTTTGTGTGTGTTCTAAGCGTGTTACTTGTAATTATAAAGTTGTCACCACAGCAGACTGCAACAATTTGGTTTCAACATACTTTCGTTGTTTCTCCTCGCACTGTTCTGAACTTCTAACTAGCTGTTCGACATAACATTTTACGCGGTCCTATATTTAACTATGAAATTAATTACTTCTGCGTACGATTTCCTTTCAATTTTGTTTTGTTCAATTAGTTTTAAAATAAATTTTCTCAAGTTTGCAAACTGTGGTCGAATGTTAATATATAGTTATGTATCATTGTCCTCGGGTTTGATTCATCCATGAATTGTTTGAAACAGCAAAAAAACGTCCATAATATAGTATTTAAACTTATACTAAGATAGGATTATACTTGTAAGATTTTAAAAAGGACAAAAATTTTATATTTGGTATACGAAAAGTGAGTGCAAGTGCAAGTGCAAATATTTCTTTTTGTCATGATTTAATTAACTAAGACCGAATATTTATTAATTATTAGTTAAAAATCTTTTTAATCGATAGTCATAAATTTAAATATAAATGTGACTATACCTTTATGTTACTCGAATGGGTTTAATAATTTATGTATTACAAAGAAATAATCTGATTTCATTTCATATTTTCATCTACATTCATAGAATTTTATCTTATCCATCTACTAGTTACTTCTTTTTTATTATAATGGCATCGTTAATAGGAATTAATGAGAAAGTCTTATCCCAATTCCAAAGACTCACGGTGAACTAAAACAATTCAAAAGCACACTAACCTAGGTTGAAGCACCATCTTAACTTGGAACTTTCCATAACTTAAATTTACCTTTTGTTATTCTTATGTTCGTGCTTGACTTGATCTTATCACAGATCTTAGAAGCGTATGGCTCGTTATGACTGATAGCACAAAGTAACAGACGTTTTATTGACGTGGGATTTAATCAACGTGACATTCAATTGTAATAACACTGAAAAGTTTAAATTTTTTCCTTCCATTTTAAATCTTTAGTTTGATTTATATCGGTTGATATCGTTATAATTTAAATTGTTGTTAGTGCTAAGTTACAGAGTAATGTTTGCTTACCAACACACATGTCGACTAATCCTTGGTCCCATCCCTTGATGACCTGACCCACTCCCAGCTGGAAGGTAAACGGTTGATCACGGTCGTAGCTGCAACAATATAAATAAAAAATAAGCCGTTTGCTGAGTATTTAGATACAAAAAAATAACCATCTACAAAACAATATGTCACAACTATAATCTAATATAGAGGACAATCGTTAAGCAAAATGAAATCTACAAATGTTTATTGTTGGACATTAAATCTAGGGTCGTTAATATCTAGATATATCTAATTTTAATTATACTAATACTATAAAAAAGAAAATTTAATAGACAGTTGTGTACGATTTAGATATATAGATATAGATATACGCGTCATATTCAAATAGAGATTGAAACAATACTCAGTTATTTTTATTATTTCTTTCAATAATATTTCATTTCAATAACAAAAAAAAAAAGAATAGATTCTGGTAAAATACTTGTCGGTAAAATCATAAATCAAATGTAAACATATAGTTATTATGTTCTTATGCAGCGTGGCGCAGCGCAACCACGGTCTGGTGATATTATTTACACTGCCAGATTATCCATATATCCTGGGAGGCATCAGATAAATTGCCAGCCGAATACCACTATAAAATAAGCCTTTGTTGCGAAGTAGTTTGCTAAACTCATTAACGCTTATCAGAACTGTTTCAGTAAACTTGCAAATATGATATTTTAATATTGCCAGTATTGATTTAAAAAAATACAATTATGCAGTCAGGTGAACGGCCACCCCGTTAAATAATACCAAACTTCAAAGTAACGAAAAACCGTTTCACTTTCACAAAAGTATCATTTCTAAGATAAATAATTAGACCTTTTAATTTATTAAAGTATTAACAGACGAAGATTTTAATACCTCTATTGATGTAGAATTTTTAATATTCTAAAACTGTATAACATATCAAACAATGCAGTCGGAGTAGCGGGTATCAGCTAGTATATAATAAATATAATGTAATAATCGATTTACGTTTGCGTATCAATATCATATATTTTTGTGAAATTCTTGAAAAACCTAAATCATTACCCGACCTAAACAATTTCATATAACTTTAGTTTTCAACTATCCAGACGTTTTTACTATAAGTATTTAATAAACTGATATTATTAAAAAAGAAGTTCGTTGTTGAGTTTAATATTTGTTTCACAAAGTGCAAGAAATGTTTTGACATAATTTAAAGTAGGATAGATAGTATACACTTAACTGTACACCAAACATAAACAAGTACGGAATGAAAAGTAGAAAAAGTACGTATGGTTTGTATACAAAATTATGCTTTATATCATCATCAAAATCATCAGCCTATCGTAGCCCACTGCTGAACAAAGGCCTCTTCTCACAAGGAGAAGGTTAGAGCATCACCACGTTTGCTCAAGGCGGATTGGCGATTTCAAACTTATAATTTGAAATTATAATTCCAGGCTTCCTCACGATGTTATCCTTTACCGTCTGTCAGTGGTGAATAAATACTCTTAGAAAGTACATATGACTCGGAAAAGATCACATTGCTACTTGCCAGGTTTCGAACCTTCGCCCTCACGTATGACAGGTGGGCCTTTAAGCTCCGGGCCACCGCGAATGTTTATTATATATGAATGTATAAAAAATATAAACAAATCTTTGGATCTTTTTTTAGTCTTCAATAACTTTAAAACGAAAGTTATTTATTTTATCGTACATTACAAATTACATAATGTGTGTGTCTTATGTTTAATGTATGTACTAAACTTTAATTATCAAAACAACCGTATTCGTAACTGTACAGTCTGTTTGCAATTTATTAAGAGATCTAATACAAAATTATTAAAGATATAAAACAAAATAACAAACAAATTACTTGATTATACTGATTATTCACTAATCTCATTACATTTTACCCTCTCAAGAATTGCATTTGTAAATAGCACGATCTTAGAACAGAGAAAATAAGTAAATCAAATAGAGACAACGTAACGTGCGCTTCAGTTCAAATTTAATTTAAAGTTCATGTAGATATACATATATATTATACATAAAAATGTAAAAAAATACCACTCTCGTCGTCACTAATTTCGTAATGGATTAAGTTCGGTTTTAATGTAAACGATCTGTCTGGTGTAATATTTTTTTGCTGTGTCAACTTGGAAAGATCTAAAAGGTCCTTATTCATCAAACGACAAAATTACATTTTAAAGGCCGATAATGGAAATTAAAACATGAATGATAGATAAAACATACTAGTGTTTAAGACAAAATAGCACTATATTAAAAATAACTAATGAAAAAGGTTAATATTCTTAGATTTCTTCGTTTCTATACTGCAAATACTATTTTTATGTATTATATAATTCCTTGACAAACTCGAACGCATCTGACCCGTGACTACAGGACCACGTGAAAGTTACTTTCAATAGAAAGCAAAGAGAAACCATTGTCTGCTATAGAAGCGACCTCGTCGATCGTTTGGAGTTTTTAAAATGCTCTATAACTCAATTTATTTACTTTCTCATAAAATTTGGTATACATAAGGAAATATAATTTTAACTATTTTTGTGATTCTACAACAATAGTACCTAAGATAATATATTCCAGAAATATCTTTTAAATGATACATTTAACAACCAAATCAAAAATGACCAAAACTAGACAATAAATGACAAAGTAAAATAAACAGAACACTGTTTTTAAATATTTATACCGGGAGAAAATATTATTGTTGACCTTTAAACAATATTGAAATAGTTTTACCTTTTATTTCCTTAAACAAGACTCGTAAATATAATTTTAAAGAAACCAGAATCTTATGTGACAAGTGACATTTATATCTTAAATGTGTTTTGTGATCAGTTTCTTACGTCGCATAAACCTTTTATAAATAAAGAGAAAAATTGTAGTCCTTTAAATAGATTTTAAATAAAAAAAAATTGTACAATGACTCATTATACTTGTTCCATAATAATGACTTTGAATAATTATGATAACAATTCTGAGCACTAAGTTCCGCGCTCAACCAAATTAAACTGGCTCAGGAGATCACGTATCAACTACAATGAAACCTGAATTAAATAACTACTTCATAATAGTCTGACGAGTTAAGGGATTATTTTTGCACATAAAACTAGAAAAAAATACAAATATTATATTTCTATTTCATCCATAAAAAAACATTAATGCTTAGAGGTTTTTTTTAATTATATATAAAAATTCATAAGAAAATTGAAAATATGTTAATAGGAAATGCGTAAATGTACGGACATACCGTATGGGGATTAAGGAAATAACGTAATGGGGTCCGAATATTAATCGTGCTTCCGCATAAATGTCTGGTGAAGCACGTTTCTCAATCGCGACTACTACGGTGTGGATTTACGTTACTCCTATGATTATTATCAGAATTACAAAACGATAAGAACACAATCAATTACCAACTTTTAATATAGGAAATAAATCACCGAGATAATTAAATTATCTTATAATATTAATCGTTGTTTTAAAAAATATATATTATATAACAATTAAAATTTCGTATGTAAAATTGTAAATATTATAATTTAATGTTGTTTAGATAAGATTTTTGTTTTTCAACATATATCTTGTTTCGCATGGACGTTGCGCAAGCATGACATGTGTCACAGTGAAATAAAATTTGCTGGTTATGGTCCTTTTGACGTAATCCATGTGACGTCGCCGTCGGTTTCTTACTATTACAAAGTTTACTCACTATTTAAACGAGCAAGTGAAAGCGACCCCAGGTTCTCGAGGTCAAAGATGCTCACGATTATTTTACGCTATTATATTGCAAAATATTTTAATTATTTATTGGAAATACCAAACACTTTCTAATATGATTCTCGAATTTGGTTGTGCAAGAATTTTGGCAGAGTTCATAATGAATATATTTCTTACGTTTCTTAGCAAAATATATATGGATATTTTTTTACAAGCTTTAGCAATATGTACACTTCACTAACGAGAGGAAGCTGATCCAGCCGGCTGCTTATAATCATACCCTTCTTCGTGTTGCATCATGCTATCATTTTTTACTTAACATTTTAATCCTTTAATGTCTTTATAAATGTAGTTTAAAATCCCTTTAATATGTGTCAATTTGCCTACAGAAACTTATATTTCATATTTACAACCAAATTTGTCGCTATAAGAAAAAAAATGATATAATTTTAGAATACGTTTAAGATATTTTTTCAACATTTGATTACCACAGACCGTAAAAGATTGAAATTTAAAAGTTTTGCAGAGGAACTTATTTACAGGTCGTATATTTCAAAAGTATCAGGTCAAGGGAAAACTTTTACAAATTAAAACATGTAGTTCATGAACGTTTTCTTAAACTTTCGTCTCAAACCAGAAAATAGTAGCACAAACGAAAATTTTAATTCCATACTTTCATCGCGTCTTGCAGGGGCGAGGTTTAAGATCTTGAATTTTTCAAAAAACCATCCCTACGTCCCTCCACTCTCAATAATATATGAGAGAGACTTCGACACATATGAAATAAGAAAAATATAGAGTTATATATGTTACTTATATTCTATTTAAAGTATAATTTACAATGATTTAACTATTTTCGTACTATATTTTAGTTAAAGTACAGAAAATTCACAAATTATTCATTTTGATTGTTATTACCTTTTGTCAGAACATTTGGATAAAACTAAGGTACTTCCGAACAATTAATAATGGAATGAATGTTCTTTTTGTCTCAGGTACGGCATTTCTTAGTATATTTTAATGACAAGTGACCGATTGCAAGATGTAACAGCGACGTTATATTTTACAAAAGCAACACCGTGTTCCAATTAACTAATACACAGATACCTTAACAACATTCTAGGTACAATAGAAAAGTATAGACAATTCTTTATTATTATATAATAGGCATGTGTGAATTTAAGACGTGAAATAAATGTTTGCTCATATTATTATTCAGTGGCCAAGAGTTCTATTTCCCGTGTGAGTGAAAGTTTAAGTGTAAGTCGGGTGAAGGGATAAACTGTGGCTATACAGACGTCTTCAACGTTCAACAAGAAGCTACGCGTGACGAACTTAACTCAATGAAAAGCTCAGAAAAACGTGAGGAAATACCCTTTATATTATAGTAATGCAACCTATATAAGGTTCAAAACATATATTTTTATATCATACTTCCTAAAGCAAAATAATAATATAACTGAACCACATATAAGAGTCATGTCCTCAAGAGAAGATATAAAATATTTAGTGAGGACCAAGACAACTGAGAACACACTATATCATCCACAAGAATATATAAATTTTTCGTAACATGTGCTCACAACCTAAATACGATCTATTGTGTGTACATCCCACTTGGATTTATCATGAGACATTTTTGTACGTAGTGAGAGGCAAATTTCTTGACAGATAGTCATTTCATTTAACATCGTAGAACGTCATTTAGTGCTTTATTAACACTAGAAGCAAATTTAAAAATAGCATCGAAGCCGGCACAATAGCGGAGCGATAACAGTGCGCTGAATTTTTAACCGCGCGGTTAGTGGTGGAAGCAGATGTGTTACAGACTCACAGAATATGGCAAATTTAATATTTATAGCCAGCAACACGCTCTTTTTGTAACGTTATGAGGCATCGCGGGATTGGCTAACCGCCTTCTACTGTCTTCCCAGTCGCTACTTTGTTGGTTATTGAATTATTAAAAATAACCAAGAAAACTTTTTTAGGGTTGCCTTTTGTTTTAAATTACATTTACCTAACGAAATTTTAACGCATTTAAGATGGTTAAAATAATCTCGAGCGATCATTTCTGAAGTATCCGCCACGTGGAAAAAGTGCGGTAAAAAATATAATTTGTGGTTGTGCCCAAACTTATAACATGACCGTAAGTTTTGTCTTCCATATGATTTATTAAAAATCACTGATTTCGTTAGAAATTTAATAATAACAAAATAAGTCTATGCCATAATAAAGAAAAAATTCTAAAACTCTCCCCAGGAAATAAAGTAGTTTTAAAATTTATATCAATTGTGATTGAATTCCATAAAATATGTTGTTGCAGTGGATGCCGGTTTCGCTTTTGATGGTCTTCGACAATAAGATTACAGCGACTGGCCGCTTTGCCCGCTCCGATGTAATTTTATTGTCTTACATAAAGATACAGTTTTTGAATTTTAAATAAATCTATATCAAAATAGTGTAATCTTTAATTGATTTTTCAATGTCCAGATAAAATGGACATGCAAATATTTAAATCGCTGTTTTCTAAAAATATAAGCAACGTTCCGAAGTTTTTCCAGTACCATTAACGGAACACTGTCGTCCGTAAATACTACCAAATCAGACACCACTTTCGTAACAAACAACGGTATGCACTTAAAATATCATCAAATAATAAGTAGACGAATTAACAGTGTAGTAAATATTTAGTTTATTTTGCAACATCCATCACGGACTGCAGACAGGGTTCTCACTGTTTCAATTACTGCACGTCGACTTGCATTTGATTGATTTCATCCCACAGAAGTATATCAGTAAGAGTTTTATTCGTTTACAGTTTACAATAAGGATGCTTTGTCTCACATTTTTATTTAAAATCCAACGGTAATAAGAAAGTTCCCGGGTATTGGCTAACCGTCTACAGTCACTAACAATATTACCGCACAAAGACTCTTAGAGATACTCGATAAACTTTGAGCAGTTACTTCATCGACCGAAAAGACATGCCTGTGGACGACTATTAACAAACCCTGGCCATGTTTATACCACAAGAACCTTCTATCGCCATACCTACTGTAATTAGCTTTCTATATACACAATGTGGTATTTTACTCTAATGATTCTCGGTTATTTTGCTGTATAAACCATTTTGGCATGAAGCAATTAACGTTAAAGAGAAAGTTTGTCCATTTAGTACGCTGTCGTATCGTGGTCGTCTAGCAAAACGGGACCCGTGTTGAGGATGTATCTAAAACCTGACATGTACGCTAGAAAACGAGTTTTACGAGTTTTCCACTTAAATTTATATTCCAACTAGCACAGAATATTAAAATAACTCTTAAGCTATTTTCCTGCGTAGGTACACTTATCACTTATAACGAAATTGTTATTGTGTCTGAATACCAATTTTATTTGCTAGGTTCAAATAAAATATTTTTATTTTTTCTATATTGATATATTCTGTAAAATGTCAAGAATATTTTAAGTTAAAGGGATGAATGACATATAAGTTATAAGAGAGTAGAAATTAATTACAAAAGAGAGACGCTAGTTTCATAAATTTCTATATTAAACTATCTTCTAGCTCCGAGTCTCTCAATCGTCACGTTCCCATCTCGTTCCGATGCATCCCTGTATTAATACATCATTTATTTTATCGAAACTAAGCGAGACGGACAAATTGAAGGATCAAATTTAATATTTATTGGATGAAGGGAACACGATCAATCAGGAACTGCTACGGATATGGGAACTCCTTTTTTAATCCCATGTTACGAACACCTTTCTGGTTAATAATTCATATAAATAAAATGTATCACGACAATTTATTAAAAATTTGTATCGAACCATTTTATAATTAAATGCATATAATAGCAAAATCAAAATTGCTGTATGCCTGAAATGTAGGTAACTGGTAAACTAAGCAGGATAGCCTATGTATAATTTAAGCAAAGTTGGGAAGCGAGCGAATAATTTGTAGTCGGCCGGCGTCCAGGGTGTAATATTGGCTAGATGGTCTTTGTTGTGGCTGGCTTGTCCAAGCCAAAAAAATTTACTGTAAACCATACTTCATTATTGTCTTCAGTGCGTTATTACTTTTTTTAAATTATTTTTTTAATCGTGTAAAAACTTTATTCAAAAATTAAAGATTGTTTTATTAAACGTTTTGAATTATCACTGTTTTATAAAAAGTTGATTAGTTGTCAGTGTCAAAATAAACAGAGAATGTAAACTATGATTTGATGTGGGGTGAGACAAATCTGTTTGCGTTTCTGGCTGCAGTGTTACGGATGAACAGTCAAACGACAACGTAGCTGCCCGAGTACGATACAGCCTAGCTATACCCTAACTACCTTACACATGGCTGCCTTACCGCCCAAAGGGTAACAAAGTGTAAGTCTTCACAATTCTATACGAGAAAAGAATATGGTCCTTAAAATGTTATTAACATCGATTTGTTTCCTTTTTATTTATTTTTTTATATATTAATTACCAATAGTTGCTGCAGTGATGTTAGCCTCATTTAATTATCCCTTTTCAAATAACAGCAAATTGTGAAAAAATACGACGCGTGGTGTGTATTATGTTACAATTTTATTTAACCACTGTAAATATCGATGTGTAATTAATATGGTGAAAAGAGAGAAATATGTTGACATGGCAGCCTTACAACTATACGAGCCATATTTTTTCTTAAACATGAAAAGGATACTAAGTACTTGGAGTATGAATAATTTATATGGAGCATCCTTAAACAAATTGATCTTCTGGTACCAACAAGATAACTAGATTGGAGTTAGGTTTTAACCACATAGGATTGCTTTTATGATTAAAACATATGTACATCTGATGGTCAGAGAAATGTTTATATATATATATATACTGATACTTTGTACATTTAAGTGTAAATCCATCACGTTTTCTTTAAAAAATTGGAAATTTACCTCTTTACTGCTAGATTAAACTATTTTAACATTAAAAATTCTAATCCTAATTATAGTTCGCTAGGTTACATTTAAATAGCAATAAACCTTTTACTAATATTATTGGTTAAAACAAAAAAGATACAAAAATATTTTAAAACTACTGACTATGCCATTCATTATTAGTAACTATACTATCTAACTGCATTGGTTTTATAAATCTATATTTAAGCTTAATCTTTAAATAGAAAAAAGAAAATACTTTTTATTTTAAAGAAGAATCCTAACAAAACCATTAACAATGCAGGTTCATGTAAACCAATAATATCTCATGATATCTCAAAACAAGGCAGGCGACAACATTTTTTTGTAAAATATCACGAACTGTGTGCAAAACAAGCGTTCATCCTCACCATTTGTCAAGAGAGGCTTATGTTAAGTTAGTAGAAAAATGCGTATCCGTAACCGCGCTCCTTTAAAATATGAAGCACTCAAGACTGTGCACGACATATTATTTTGTTTGTTTACTCTTCTACATAAGACGATTGCATATTTATTATGTGGCGATTAAACATACCTGAAAACTTTATAGTATTTTATATTCAATTGAAAAAAAAGTATCGAATGTAATATTTAAACTCTAATTGTTATAAATAAGATTTTCTTTTTTTTTCAATTCCAATTTATAAGAATTTTCAATTGACAATTTTCAATTCTTATTTATAAGAAGTTCTTTATAAATGAGAGTTGAAAATTGAAATCATAACCATGGGTGCTATTATAATATTTCATTACTTAATGTTTCAACGGCGTAACGAATCGATGACGGATTGACACAGCGGATAAGAAACGAACATCGAGCATGTGTAAATTACAGTTTAAATAAATAATATAGAATTAAAAGTTGATGGATACGGGCAGGATAAGAACCTGTAACGTCCGGGATATCGTAACATAGTCATTTATTTGTCAAATTTTGTAAGCGGTAAAATTTAGTACATTTTTACGTAAAAGCTGTACATTGCGGTCTATGATGATAAGGCGGTGCACAAGGAGCATTCTTAATTATTAACGCAGCGACTGGCAACCACCGAGCCACTTTACTAACTTGCCTAAAGCTTTCATCTATCCTGACTGGGATATACTAAATATTACCATCTCTCGGCAAAAAAAAATTTAATATTATCTATGTTTCGACAGGAAGTTAACCCTAGAATATGAAATTCTGCAGCCAATCGCCCGCAATAAAACGTGAGAAGAACACAAGCCCAATGTTCCTGTATTATTCAGCGAGGGGCTCCAGGGCACATGTGTCCGCTGACAATTCACGATCGAGGTCCGGACACCTTCGAAAACAAACACAGTCTTCGCGAACAGGCTCCTATAGAAATTCGTTTTAAAACCCTTTTGAAATACTGAGAGGTGAATAGAAAATATATTAACCTTAAAATATAGATGTAAAGTTAAAAAAAGGTTCCATTTTCCGGGAACTTATTTATCGGATGCGAGATTTATCAGAAGGCTGATTCTGCGGAAATCAGGTTTTAAAACTACATATTTTATTTCGATTGAAAATGTGTTTATAAAGTTTTTATAAGTTCAGAGACGTAGTATTGAATTATAAAAACAATATTGCAAATTGGTTTCCGATTTCAGAGACCGTGAGTAATGTTAGTGGCATCGTTTGATACATGGAAAGATACAAAGAGCGCTTCACGCATGCAGAGCAGCTCTTCTGGATGGTAAACCCCACGGAGCTATTTGTAAAATATATTCCAATTTTAAGAAAACCCAAAAATATAAAAATTTTACACCACTTTTTTAATGCAGTTGATTTCAATTGCAACAATCTAAATTGTAACTAGATCAAAGCTTAAATTAGAACAAAAAAGACAAACATCTTAATTTACGCTTTCTGCTGAGGCGAGCCACTTTTTCTTGGCACGAATTTCTCGGAACCTCAAAATGGAAGCACTCGGAGGCATTAATTGGACGGCTCCCTAAATGGGTTGAGCGGTGGAAAACAACGCAAGTAGGTGAAATATGAAAGAGCTGGGTAAGTTTTAATTCTGTCGATTCAACTTGTAGGATGGCACGTGTTAATAATTCAGAGGGGAGGGCCGCCGCACCGTTATGCTACCGGGTGGCGGCGAAGATAGACGAATACTGGATGGAGTATCGGATCGTCGTGATAATATATTATATATAATTGAAAACAACATTTCAATAAAAAAAAATTAGAAAAGATAGATTCCCGAGAATATAAGCTTTTCATTGATATCTAAATATTTGAAAATATCATATACTTAGCCATCTCAAACAGTAAAGGAATGAAACAAAAAACGAAATTTTGAAGTTTACGTTAGAAATGCAGTGCTTTCTAAATTTCACGAACACTTGGCTATAAACAATGCGTTTGATTTAACAATGGCGATACAAGAAAAGAATCTTGATTCGAGACTATAAACGAGAGCGCTTATTCAGAAACAACTGTTACATGTGTCACGAGAAACATTTATATCTGTTCAAAAATTAAAAGAGCTATAATAAGTCGCATCTAGATATAAAATAAAAGTCGAAGGTTGCGTCGACGCTTTACGACTGTTTCACGCAGTTTACCCTGCCGAAGATCGCGAAACCTCAATCACCGACATTATTAGTTAATACGCTCTATACTGAAACATTCTTTACTACCAAACGTTATTGTACTTATAAAATATCACGCAATATGTTTGAACTTAAATTTCTTACATCACGAAAATAAACTTCTGAAACGTTTCAAGTACGCACATTAATAAATGTAACAGTTCTGTTATATTATTAATTAGAAGATCATAAGGAATCAGTACAAAGATGTAATCACTTTCTTATGTGTTACTAACTAAATTGCTATTACATAACAATTAATTACGTAGCTGTGTCACGTTGTTATCAAATATAATTGCATGTTTTATATCATATAGTAATATTAGCTAATTCATCAAGTTGGCAAAGCCTACCTCATGCTAGAAGGACGTGTTTGTATGTTTGTTCATCAGCAATTACGGATGAATCAACGCCGTGTGGTTTATATTGGGATTAACTACGAGGCATTCTCGCATGCATACAACTTGCTCCAAACAGTAACTTTCGTTAAATGGTTTTATAATCAACAGATTTAATATTAAAAAAAGAAAACAAACGTCAAGATTCTTCTAAAAACTTCTTGATTTTTCTATAAACCATTCTTTAGCTTTTAAGTTAAGAAACAATTTTCAAAGGCTTAACAGCTGATAAAAATTTACGCAGATATGTCCACCCTGTGAGTTCAACGACAATTTCATATCTCAGCAACGCAGTTTATGGGTTAGTTTGACTGTCGAGGTTTTATACAACGACACGCACTTAAATGATGTTTCATTTCAAATTATGAAAAAAATACTTTTAACACAAATGCATTTTAAACAAAACAAACATAAAGCAGATATCACTCAAAGCGGACGAGAAAGAATATTAAAATATAGTAAAATAAATGCAGATAAAATATGTACCTACACGAGATTTGGAAGTAGAGCGGATGGTGCACATTCAAAAGGCATCCGAAATATCGGTTTCCAACAAAATAAATACTTTCCGATCCGAGAGTGAGAGATTGCAGTATTTTTTATCTATATTAAATATTAAAGGACGGTAAACCCACACCGGCCGTAAAATTCTGCGGTCGTGTTTCACCTGCCTCCCTTTATTCAGTTTAATATACCGAATAGATAAGATCGTTTCGATCATTAGATTAATTAATTATTGATTTTATTGAAATGAAACAAACTATGTGTTTATAATTATGTGGTTTCATGGTTATCTGAATGTAATAAATAATTTATTGTTTCAACGGAACTCATAAAGAGATATCTTTAAATCTTTAAAATAATCTCGCTAGTACTTGTTTTGTTATCGAAATGCTTTACGACAATAAATCTCATATTTGTGGCTTAAAATGGCATATAATGCCCGACTTATAATTTACAGAATATTTTATTGGAGGTTGAAACTGAGTTTTTATTCAAGATTTTATCTGTCTTGATAAAATTATAAAACCACTTTGAACTTAAAGAAATGTCAAATCCATAGCAGCAACTATAACGACCGAGCGTTGCGTTAGGCATATTATACATGATATAATATTTTTAATACCTAGATAAAAGTAATAGTCATTTATGACAATATTCATTAATGCCTAGTTAATTAATATTAATAGTCATTAATGCCTAAGAGTGTTTATTAAGAAATATTCATTTTAAACTTATTCCTGAAATTATTTTATATCCACGTCATTCTAACTGCCATAACCTTCAGTGAAATGATAACATGCCAACTCAGAATTTTAATCACATTTGTGAATAATAAAGAAAGACGTCAATAATTGTGAGAGTAATTTTAAAACAGTGAGTAGCCTGTCGTAGGTTATATTGCAGCAAGAAAAATGCTGATATGAAACTGTTTATTTCATATTACATTTAAAAAATCATTAAAGTTTAAAATCTTATTGAATCAAATTTTATTGCTAAGCATACCTCACAGAAACTACTTCATAATATCAATTACTAGCTATGTTATCAAATGTGGAAACAATGGTTTAATGAAAGCAGTCATTGTAAATTTTAATTCATTTAATAAATGGGAACAACTCCATCTGCTCATGAAATATGTTTGTATTTTGCAAAAACAAAACATTTCATTGTTCCCAAACGAACTTGTACGATGTACCGTTATTCTTATTTTTAATCTACTAAGGTTTTCGCTTTCAATTAAGAGCATCTGCAAAAGCTACTTATAAAAATATATTTAATGAAAGAGGTTGGTGCAAAATTATGTAAGAAATATATAAAGTATCAGTAATTAAAATGAAAGGTAAATGTTACAAAGCAAATACCCACCTTCGGTGGCGCCTGCTGTCGGTGGAATCAGCAACATCCTCTAACAAAAAGCATACTCATGTTATTCAAGTTATCCCATTAGTTCGCAAAGCCTTTCGCAGAGCAGCGCAAGTTTGTATGCTTTTTGATAGAGGCATTGAGCATAATTAGGCATAGAAAGTGAAATTCGCGAAGCCGATATAAGTTTTGGTGCCTTTTTTAGTTTTTTAAGAGTATTAAGTTCTTGGTGCTTCCCACCGATACAGCGTCGAATTTTGCACTCACAACTTTTATCACTTCAACGAAAAAAGCGACCAATTAAACAATATAAAATAATCGATATACCTGTCTATAGAAAATAATTTTATTTCAAGAGCTGATCTCATCACAATTACTAACCGGTCAACATGTACGTGAGCTAGGGTAAGCTGAAAAATTCAATTTTATAGACACCAAGAAACGATTTTATCGCACTACGGCGGTGTATAGGAAAACGATGAAAAACTATATCTATTCCTAATATGTGTATTTACACATATGTATAGGACATTTTATAATATCTTCTTTTAAATTCTAATTCTTTTAAAATCAAAAACATTTACCCCATCGTGGACTACATACATTTCTAGGACATAAGAAATTTATTTCCAACCAACCTTTGTAACAACGTTTTTCATATATTTTTATAATCTCTAATATAATTTTATTAATCAAGTATATATCTTGTACTGAATACAAAACATGATCAAATAACTTTTTCAAGAAGAAAGAAAAAAAAAATCTAATTTTGGATAAAGAAATTCGTTGGCAAGTCCTCAACAACCGAGAGCTTCTCGTAGACACAATTCCTAGTCTCTGATCACATAAACACTACAAGATACATTTAGAGTGCTTTCTGTTTGCAAATGTAACAATAATTGTTAAAGAAAAAAAATATTGGCAAATATATGGCCAAAATGCAAAGTGACAGAAAATTTCAACTCGTCTTCCATAAACACAGTTAGTGGAAGGTAATCAAAACGTCGTGTTTAAACAAATGTAACCCAAATTCATATACGAAACGTAAATTCTGTAAATAAATATAGTTTGATTAAAAGAAAACTAACCAAAACTCTATTTATTCATATGAATTGCATTTTATTTATCATACTCAATACTCCCGATACAAAAATGGACAAGATTCACTTCGACCTATGAATTTCTTGTAAATGTAAAATATTGGAAAATAGAGTTATTATTGACCTATTTATTCTATCCCATTATTTTGTAAATATGAATAATTTCCACCTTTAACACATTATGGGCTTAATTGATAAAATTAATGCTAAAATAAGATGGAATCTTACATAAAGCCTAAAACTATCATATTTTGTAGGTATTAATTCTTTTTTAGGCGTCGACATATTGTTATAATTAAATTTTAAGTCATCTTTAAATGTTTAGAAACAAGAATTGGCAATGTCTTTATCTATTGGTAGTATTGGACATAAACACTGTGTCTTCTACTTTAAGCTTGATGCTTTCGCTCTCAAGCGTTAAGTTTTACACGTGAAATATTCAGAGATGAAACACGATCTGATACAATATAAATGATTTAATTTAGCGAATAACATTATGAAGCTGTTTCAATTTGCTGTTTATTGTCACAGAAAAATTATCCACTTCAACCAGATTGTTGGAGGATAACATCGATCAGATAGAAAATGGGATCAGTTAGCGTTATCCGAATTATCAATTTATTTATATGAAATTAATAGCATATTTTAATGTGTGTTATTTAAAGTTGGAATCGGAATAGATTTCGAAATATCGTAATAGAGCTCGGTCGGTGATTATCCTTTAATTTAAAACCAACATCTATTAGACCCTGACATCTAACCAAGTTTATGGTTAAACTAAATAATTTTAGGTACGAATGTGATATCAAGAGCCAACTGAAGGTAAATCCAATGTCAGGGGTTTATCTTTCCTGACCCCAAAATTTATCGTTAGTAACAATAGTGTATTATCAGCGGACGGTCGAACGGACGAAGCGGGCAAGGTGTTGTTCGACGTCTCCACTGACCTACTGTCACAGCTTTGATAACGATTGATAAAAAAATTAAGTTCTCTACTTGATATGTAATTTTAATGCTTTGTTTCATATATCAAATATGTATTGGGTCACTACATACGGCATAAGAATTTCACTCAAAACATTATAGGTAATTTTTTTAAATATAAGAAGCGTGTTTGTGTTAACAACGTCAAATAAAAATTTTGTTTTCATTATTTCAAATAATTACAAATTCTATAGCATATTTCCATAACGATAATTTTGTTATCTTATACGAGAGGTTCACAATCGCGGCTGATAATGCTAAATACTAATTATTACTTATAATTTAAGTGTATTTTTAATTAACAATAAACGTTAGTTAGTTTCTTATGTGTGAATATGCAATAGTTTAAGTAAATGTTTCCTTATTAAATTTTTGTTTAAAAGTTTGTAGTATAACAATTTTGGTATTCCACTTCCCGGTATTGTGTGAGCATGTTAGAAGTCATTGTTCAGTACTTAGGTGTTTAACGTTGTAATGTTATGTGTAATTGTATGCGAGCGTTGTGCAATCGCTTAATTATTTTAAAATAATTATTTCTTGCATTAACAACACATTTCTGTCTCGGTTTTTAATATTAAAATTATTTTATTGTTGCCATAATGATACATTGAAAGAATTTTATTTAGATATTTACCGGATGGATTAAAATAACCGTGAATTGTTTGTTATAAATTGTAAAAAATGTCTATTGAAAATAAGAGTATTAAATTTTTAATTAGCTGATATGTAGCGGAGGCAGTTATTCAAGTCGATCAACCGGTAAAAGACACGTCACGTTTAAACGAATAGGAATCCATTTGTCACGGCAACCGCTGCGCACGCTCACCCAATGCATCCGATACGCTAACGTTTGTTTAAATTATATTTCAAATTACATCGCGTAAAACATAAATGATGAAACATATACAGAAGTAAAAAATGTATAAACGACATAATAATTATAACAGACATAAAACGACACTAAGTGCCTATTGTAATTTAATTAATACAAATAAGAACAACCTAGTCCTTAGGTGACAATAATTTTTACACAATATTATTCAAAGTTAATTGAGTTTGTCGCATGTCGGATCAGATAATTATAATATGAGGACAATTACAGCATATCCGCTATCTTGCGGGAACGCGCTTTGTTTCAGCTCCAACAATGCTGTACCTACGATCTATCTAAATGGCTTCACACGACGCACATTCAATTGTTTTGAATGGAAAATATGATGAATTTGTCGTAAGGGAAACAAGTTTCTAAAGAGCCTCACTTTTACTTACTTTGATGGAACCAATTGAAATACCATCCACGAACTTCAAACGCAACAAACACACACTGAGGAATAAATTAGAAAAGTACTTTCGTAATCTAGCAATCGTTTACCTTTATCCAATCGGCAAATCATGTTAAGTCGCCTTTTACAATTGGAAGGTTAAAACACTACAGTGCTTGAATCACCTGACTCACAGTGGTTCCTCAAGCGAGTTATTCTAGAGGCCAGTGAATGGTCGCTACAAGAACTTCTGTTTACCCATTTAATTATCCCGACGGTCTAAATCCCTCTACATTCGAAATTTAATTTTCTTCACAGATTCTCATTAATTTTCTATCAATGCGGACAACACAAATACAAAGTAATTAAAATTTTAATGGAACCACTCGAATGAGCGAGGCAGGTTCATCGTCTAATCGAGTCACTACCTATCAAACGAGCTATCAAATAAGACTAAATTCATGCTAACCACGACTCACTCACAACTCACGATCACATTGCATAACATCAAGATGTCATACCATATATAAATAGCTTATTACTCCTGCAAGTATTATCGATTTCAGTTACATAGTAAATTTTCAATAAAAAAACTGCAAGGTATTACCAACCAAATCCATTTTCTCCCATTAATAACTCTGCATTATTTATATTTCACAAAGGATAACGCATCAACGAAAAAAACCTTTATAAAGTCGGTTCTCATTCGAGAGATTAGTACTACAAAAAATTATACTTAATGAAACCAATGATTCAGAAGAAAATATATCGTAACAACTACTAATTATAGTATAATTTTAAATGGATCTATTAATATTAATCTTTACGTAGATTATAATATTTAATTGATCAATGCTAATTCGATAACTACATAGATGTGTTCATATGAAAATGTACATTTTCTAATCCGCAGATACTACTATATACAAGGTTTGTGTAAATAGAGGCCATGTAGATCATTAGACTAACAATAAGATATAATATTATTAGTTTTATCGACTCTTTACGAGAATATAATGCATGGAAGTTATTATAATCACCATTTAAAATGTTAATGTAACTAAGTCGTAGCGGCACGCTAAGAGTAAAACGACCGAATTCAGTTTCTTTAAGTCTGGCGTGAAGTTTAGATCGAGTTACATGGATGCCGCTGCGTTCAAATTTGCTTTAAAGGTTTTTTGCACGGCCTCATAACACTAATACGCATCATTAAATGATATAGTTTTAAGATTATCGATTACAAACTACAAGCTGCAAGCTACATGGAACAGCTTATTAAAATCAAATAAAATGAAATTTGAAATGTGTGAAAGCTTCCAGTTCTACAGGGGCTTAATTTAACTGAATCACAATAGATATTTTCTTAAGTTTCATCTTAGTGCTACAGATGGCCCTATGCCTTGCAAATATTAATTTTTATACAACACTTGACCATTTCACCTGTTCTGAAAACCGAGGCAATGAACGATTTTATCCAAAGCAAGGTACTGACAGCTGGTCCTAGAGGAAGCCTATTACAATTAATCCAGAAACAAACAGTTAATATTATGACAATTGTTTTTTGTTACACAGTAAGACATGTTCCGTTCCAACTAATGACAAATAAAAAGTATTGATAGTACGGTATCACTATTGGTTGTTATCAAGAAACCAGACTAGTCTCAATAAATTGAAAATATGCCGTTTTTAGTATTATTAGTGACAAAATAGAATATATGATGTGGTATATTGCATGACGCAACAAATAGAGAATTACAAACTATTAACGAGACATGAGCTGAATTTGTACAAAAGCTTGTGAAAAGTAATTCTATACAGTGACAGACAAAAAGGTTGCACACTTTATCATGTCCGATTCATTCCCGTATAAGAAACGCGAAAATTACTTAATTAAAGTTATAAAATTTAATTATATAAAATAATAAATGACCTTACAAATTGGCAAAGGATTCATCAATGAGAACCAGAGATACCGCCCGGAAAGTAAATAAAAAGTCTAGCGCGCCGTGCTTGCACCTCCTAATATTAAAAGGTTTTTACGTTTACAGCTAAAACACGGTTTTCTATATTAAATTAAAACAATAGATGTTAAATTTTGTTTCATTATATAGTTATGAAAACTTCTAGAAGCTAGAAGTTAAAATAAATAAAATACTTTAGTTAGAAAAAAGGTATTATTTAATGGTTCCAATAGAAATTGCTATATAACATTGTTTCGTGAAAACCTGTCTATAAGTTTTGGTTTAAATATTTAAAAAGGCGACAATTTATTTTTTTTCAAAGAGTAAATCTTGCTACAAAATGTGATTAAATAAAACCGTCAAAGTAACATCAGTTGGGTAGATAAAATTAATTGCCTTCTGTAATCTTCTTAAATTCGAGTAAAAATTAATAATCGAAATAAAATACAGAAATTTTCCATTGTATAATTTCATATACATATTTTTGAAAAGCGAATTTTTTGCCACATTTCATTTACGCTCATTGCTTTTATATATTGGGATAATTAAATTACTTCCAATCAAGTTAGTCTTCGTGGAAGTATTATTAAACCACATGCATTGATATTAAAAAAAGTCAATTTTTCACAACTTGATGGAAGAAAAAAATAATTGCTTCTGAATTTAATTGCTCTTATTTAATATTTCGTCGAATTGGGTCGACGAAGTATAAGAATTATTATAAGAACTTTATATCAATTTATATTTTTCAGGTTATATGTCAATTGAATAAACGATACGTATGGAATATGGTTAAAAATTTGGCACGTCGAATGTTTTAGTAATTAGCATAAGGAAGCGAGAGGCGAACTCAGTGGCCGCCACGGTATGTGACGTCCGCCTTATCTGGTCACTGATGACTTTAAACAATGAATATGGGTTAACTGCTCGGAGATACAGTGTATGAAATAGACATTTATATGACCGACGCACATTTATCGTATATTTATCTGTCCAAGCACGATGTCACAACATCCTCTTGTTGAAACGGATCCGTAAAAATTATTATGATAGGAACTCGCTTGCAATATTTTTGCTACGAAATAAAAATAATTTTATTCAAATACGTACCTGGAGTCGAACTTATGACCGTTCTCGAGCGTGCCGGTGTAGTGCATAGTGAGCATATCGCCTTGTTTAGATTTAACAGTACACCCTTCTGGGACGCTGACTACCTCAACCTTAAGTTCGGTGACCTCTGGTCCGGCGAAGGTAGCTCCGGCGAGAGCCAGTACAGCAAGCACGCAGCGCAACGTCATGACGAACTTACGAAAAGTTACAAGAGGATCGAGAAATGCGCACGTCTACTACGACCGTTGGATATCAACTGATGCCAGCGCGAGTTTCACTAACTTGGAATTTCTATAAACTTTGTTGGTTCGCCGCTGGTGCACGAGCGCGTTTATTCTATCTCTCTCTAAAATATCTTTCCTCTAGTAGTAGACAGAGTCGAATATATTTTTATGGGTTTATATCCATAATAGATGACGCGGCCACTCTTCACGCTTGCCACGCATACGACCGATGACGTGATCAACTCATTCGCGGCAACCGCGACTTGTTTCGTGTTCCACTTTTCCCGAAACTTATAGTTCAATTCAAGTTTAAAAACGACATATATGACACGTCCTCAAAAAATGAAATTTTAATTCGATGAAAATACATAGAATCCATTAATGACCGATACTTGCGGTTTTAACAAATCCATTATATATAATGTTTTTTTTAATAGTTTTTTTTTTAATATTCAAACTCACTTAAATATTAACTATTATTACCAATGGGTATTACTGATAAAGAATATTCGTTAAAATGAAAATATTATAGATTGCAAGGAAAAATATTTTAGTAGTATTATATCCTAAAGATATGTGCATCTAGACCACATTTTAAGTATGTATTGCAATATTACTGAACCGCTGAATACAATGCTGACGGCGCGCCGGCGGTCTAATGGGATCCTACGATAAAGTGCTCAAGAATATTACAGAGAAATAATATAGGATACTAAATATCATATCATATAATATTCATCTACTCAGCAACAATACAGAGAACTAACACTACAACAAAGCATAGTTTCTTATTTACAAGAAATCAATTTATAAAATTATAGACACCATAATTACGAATACTTTAAAAATCGTTACTTTAGATATTAGAACAACGCAACAGAGTAGGTACATTTTGAGCTTGAAATAATATAGGCGTGATAAAAGCCAACCAAATTAATAATTATCTAAACATTTCATGAGAAATTCAAAAAATCAACTGACACCTGTTGGGATTTGAACCCACAACCTAAGTGATCTGTGCCGATACTCTAACTAATCAACTGAGCTTTCAACTGTGTCCCGCGGGAGTCAGTCTGTTTCTTAATAAACGTTTACATTTAATAATTTTCAATGTACTAAAAGACGGTTTAAACATGTAGGAAACATATTAATGACATTAACTTGACCCTTGATGATGCTGACAAGGCACCGCTCACTATCACACACTATGCCGATGGTCTAAACTAGGGATGCACTCTTTTTTATTATAATGGATATTTTCATTCGCTAAGTACGTTTGTTTATAGTACCTGGTGTTTGTAACTCGCATAAGTCCAATTTAAAAAAAAATCATATACTTTTTGCGTCTCATAGAGTCCGTAAGCGTATACCCCGAACTCCTGAACTTACTCCCTGAAACGACCCGCAGTCTTAAATGCAAGACGCAAGAGTTTTGCAGGCTCGGTCTTGTTCTTGCTTAAATCTTGCACAGTCTCTCTTGGTCTTGGTCTTGCTAAAATGCAAGAACAAGACCAAGACCGATTTTAAGCAACACTAGTCTCGAGTAACAACCGTTATTTATTTAAAAGAAGAATAAAGAACGTAATGGATTATATTAAACTAGTTGTTTTATAAACAATTTATAAATAATTTTATAAACAAACTACATGTATATAAAATAAAATACCATAGTTTTTACAAAAGCTAAAAAAATAATATTTATCATATAAAATTATTAAATAAGTTTTACAAGTAAATAAAATATTTCAACAGCTTTATTTTTTGAAAGTTGTTGGCATTGTTTGTCATATATCTTACCTTGTTTTAAAATTGTAGTAAAAGATTGTGTATTAAGAGAATTCTGTTATCTTTCATTTTTTAGCTTAATACTTTAAACTTACGTAAATATATAAATTAAACTTCTAAAATCTATGAGTCTTTTAATTTCATCTATTGGATAGCCCTTACTAAATAGGCCAGCGGATATATTCGCGTTTGGGCTTTCAAGAACTATCACCTCATGAGTTCAAATTAGAAAGTGTTCGTGAAAGTATGTAGATTTGTTAGAGAATTAAAGTCAAACAATTAAATAGCAACAAGCCGTTACCACTCCAGACAAATTATAAGTTTTGGATGTGAATAAACATTCTAATGTGTGACTTGAATATAAAGTTTACTTTCACTCGAACAGCCGGTCGTTCCAAGGATTTTTAATTGGATTTATCAAAACATCACTATCACAGGCTGCAAATAAACGCCCGCGGAAGGTTATTCTAATTTCGGCCAGACTGCTGGACTTCTGTCTGTGGCTTTTATTATATTATCAGTGAAACCCTTAAGAAGTTTTCGATTCTCTCGACTTGACATGAAGCACGCTTCGGGGGAGTGGAAACCGTAGTTCTATACAACTTAGATTAACCAACTTATATTTCTTATTCGGAATTTACACTATATCGAAGCGTTCCAAACTAAATACATCTCACTACATATAACTCGTTAAATCGGTTTCGTCAAAACGTGCAAAGCAGTAACAATTTTGTCTTTGTTACAATCTTATACAAAATCCACAAAGCTAACGATATTAACTGCTGATATTCGATCGCACTTCAGATTTATTAATTAAATATTTCATTGTGGAATGACCGCACTGTATGGTTTTTACATTTAAATGTACCTATGTATTATTATTATATTTAAATTATTATAGATAATGTGGATTCAGAATGAAAAATATGTATTATTTCGTAATTATAAAGAAATAGTTAATATCAACACCCTATCAAGCCAAAGCAGAAAAGATTTTTAATTTAAAACTTTGTTTCTAGACCGAACTTCAAGCAAGACAATCGCTAAGTCATAATGTTCATTTGGTGTTTAATTAAAAAAATATCTGCTATAAAAGTCACCTTATCTAATAGATACAACATTTGTTCGAATTAAAACCATATATAAGAGTTTATAATTTTCCAATACATTAATATTATTTTTATAGTTTTAATATTATTTTTAAAATATTCGTTTGTATGTTACCACATTTTATATATTACGTTTGTGGTATATATATTTCAGTTACCGCAATTATATAAACAATTGTATTTTGTAGAATTAAATTACACATAGTAATTATTTATTTTTATTTGGTAACTTTATCTGATTACTTTTTTGTTGCTGATTACAAAAAAAATACCCTTAAAAATTTATTTGTTGTAAAAAAGTAAAACTCTAAAATAAAATTAGGTCATATTGAAAAAAACTATCAACATAAAAATTTTAAATATCAAATTATTAATTATAAAACAACTCAAAAGATTCCTCTGAGTTTTTCATATTGATTCCTTGTTTACATTTTAATTAAAATTAAAATAGAACTTGAATTAAAATACAAAGTTTATTTATTCTTTAAAACAATTATATTCCTATCGAGAAAAACTCCTTTCTATTATAAACGTTTTAAATTCTGCTTGTTTTCCAAATGAAAAATTCTTCAAACAAAAGAGTATTTGATTTCCTGAAATAGCAATGCTAGTTTAAAATTATTTCTGATGAATTATTAAGCGATAACTCGTGATAAAACTTTCGTAAAAACATTTATAGAGATGAAATCAAAATCTAATGTATATTAAAAATTCTATAAATGTAAACTACACACCAAATTTTAATGCCTTTTTTAAACATATCAAACGTAAATGTGATCAATTGCTACTGAAAAGTTTCAGGCTCTTTTATATCTCATTCCAGTACATATGTGAATTCATTGTTTTTGCAAAACTTATCTACCTAATGCTTTGAGTATTGTGTCCGATGAAATTACTTTTAAATCATTTCAAGTTAGGACAGTTGTTTAGTTTACCATCGACAGATGTGTAACACGACTGTATAATTTATATATTTAATTAAAAATATATCTTTTTATACACCACAGTAGAATATACAAAATTTTGTTTTATTTTATGAGGAAGATTATTAAGATTTACTTTTCAGAAACACGGCAAACAGCTTTTGTTGTCATTAATGAACGAGAAAACTACAATTCCCTGGTTAGTTTTTCCTTTAAGTTAATTTTAAAGTAAAAACTTTTATACAACAGCACATCTTGTTCGGAAGAATTTTTGAAGTTTCGTAATTATTTTAATTGTAACTATTGTGTTGTTTTAGAACTTTAAGGATATTTTCTTTGTATGGATGCATTAGGTCAAAGTCGGACAAATTTTTGTGGTAGAGTAACAAAAAAAATAAGGATAAAATTAATTTAAATTATTATTATATTTATTTAAATTCAATGACTTCGTAATAATTATTTCATCTTTTAATAGTAAGAGAGGGATATGTCTTAATTAACAGTTATAAATTGTTAATACATTAGGTGTATTATCGCATATTTTTTGACTCTTGCCGCAAAAAGGGGGGTGTTATCAATTTGTCTGTCTGTGTTTGCATATCAATCAATTTGTCTGTGGCATCATAGCCCCTGAACGGATACACGGTTTAATTATTATTTTTTTGTATTAAATTTAACCTATGTGCGAGTGTTCTTAGACATGTTTGATAAAAAAGTTGTGAGGTGTAGTTGTGGTATAAAAGTTGTGGGGTGAGGGTGGAAAATAACAGAATGTCTGCAAATATACTTGACTGGGGTCTAAAATGAAAGCTTTGTGAATATTAATAATTTTATCGTGTGTTCTTACATTTGTTTGACGAGAGAATTCCAATACTCCCTCTCAGTCTTTGTAATTCTGCTAAAGATAATTTGTCGTGTGGTTAATTAAATAGTTTTCTTTGACGGAGCTCGGAAATTGCTACACCATCCAAGGTGTTTTACTCTACTTAACAATATCTACATTATAATTGGTACCTGTGCCTGTCAAAAGTATAAAATAAAATTATAAATTAAAGATTTTAAAACATGAAAACCTTAATTTCCTTTAATAGTAAACAACAATTTAAAAAATTCAATTTAAATGTACCCCGGTGTGAATGAATTATTCTAAAAAAAATTCGTCAAGTTAGGAGCCTCTTAAACTTAATAATTTATTGACAAATACTTTATTACCTAAATAAGCAACGAAGAATTGTTTAAAAACAAAATTTAAAAGAAATAAAGAGTTTTACAAGATTTCTTCAAAATGTTGCATTTAAGATACGACCGTTAACAACGTCTGCCCTTACATGTCTCACCGCTCGGGTAAGGAAACTTAAAGAACGCACAGACTGCTTTACTACCCACCCGCACTCCGCCGCAATTTTTGTTTTATTTTATTATGTGGATGCTTAAAGTTATTCAATATATATTTTTTCTGTTTGATTCATCTACTGGTATGAACCTAAAGCAACCCCACCGTATCCCGACAATATTTATTAATTTACATGTGTACTTCAAATACATATAATATACTATAAACGGAACGGAACGGAACGGCTCTTTAAGCCGTTGCAACTATATGAGTTAATAACAAATTTTTTCATGGCCAAAGTTTTGTACGCCAAAATTTGTAGTATACAAATAACTATCACGTGCCATAAATCTATTCCTTATAGTTTCTTGAAAGAGTAATGTATATAATACTATTGTATTAAAACAATAGATATCATGCTAACCGATGGCCAGCACTAATTGTATTTTCAGTAGTTGTTAAGTCTGATATTTTGTATGTTTAAAGATTTAAAAAAAAATATCGTGTTATACTTTTTGGATCCGTGTTGTTACTTTATAATATGTGAAAATTGTTCAGTGATAACTAGTAAAGTAAAAAGATGGAACTAAAATTGGATACATGACTACAATGTGAAATAGTTCATTATCAATGATTCGTATTTTATTCTTCTGATTTCTTGTAATTTTTCAGTAAAACCAAATAAGAAATATCATAAACATAAAATACTATTGAAAATTGACTCTTTTATTATATAAAACACAATAAACATTGTGAAAACTTCGATTGTAAAAACCAAGTGTTTGAAAGCAGATGTTGCCGTGGTGAAAAATTTTCAAACAAACTTAAAACTTTGTTATGTTAAAGTTCCCTTGTTCGACTTTTCTATACTTTATTAATTTCTCATAAATTAATACTTCTATTTTAATAGTTACAAGTTACTCATCAACGATAACAAATAACGTCAGAAAAAATAATTTTCTTTTTAATACCTTAATTCTTAATAGCTTGTAAATTCTAAACAATAGTTAATAAGATATTATTTTTCACGAACAAGGCCTTTTGATGAGATTTTAAAAAAATAGCTTTAATATTTATATTAACATTTGTAAAACACATAACATCTCCCACCCACTTGCCTGATGCTTAAAGCGTATTGTGAAGAATTAGGCGCATCCTTGCGCAGGAGTCGTAAAATATGTAACGGCGGTGTGATCGCTTGTAGCCGTATAAAATGTGGATTTAGACGGAATCCCTGATCAAGTGAAGAGAAATAGGTTGTTGTACCCTGAGTAAGGGTTCCTTAGATCCGCGGCAAAGTGATACAAGTTCGCCCGGGATACCGCGATGCGATGTTCCACGTATGGCTTAAATCATAAGAGGCTATATACCAAAAATACTTTACTGTAAGTAATGCCCAAACGTTAAATTTTATACGATTGTATAATTTGTACTTCTTTAAGGATTTATTAAAATTAAAAAAGAATTTATATTATTTTGTATTCGAAATGGTACTTGTTTCAGTCCAATTTGGATAGATGCGTATTATTGTGGACGGGTATGTTACAGGCACTTGTCTTTTCATAACAATTGATTTAAAAAAGCACTTTTTAATCTTTATACAATATGCTGTATAAACAAATAGGGTAATTTTATAAATAATTTGATTTATTTTGATATTTTACTAATAATATATATTTATGTAAAAATTTGATATTTTTTTTATTTTACATATAGTACACCACTGCAAAATTATCATAATCTCAATTAGCTCTTAATAAAGAAAATCATATAACGTACCATATTGAAAGTGCTAAAATATGTTTTTCGTTTTAATATAGTCTTTCATTACCTTATTTCGTTTTAATTTAAGAATTCGTCGAATCCTCTCTATCTTTCGTGATATGGACATCTTTCTAAATGGTTCTTTATTCGGGCCTCCAAGCCATTTGATCCATTTCATAAATTTGTTTCATAAACTTTTCTCTTTGCCCTCTATTTACTGAATATGTTATGTTGAAATATTGTTGTAATGCTTCCTCTGGCGGTAACAAGTCCATTCCATCGAAAGCGCTTTCTTTAATAAACTAAAACTTTCAAATATATTACATACACCTTCTCTTTGAAAATCCTATATTCCGTTCTTATTATAAACTTCAACACCTACCGCGCCTGTCATAACAAAAGAAATACAAACATGAGATAATTTTATCACAATAATGACGTGTACATTTCGAATATATTTGACATAATGTTCATTTAAAAATGTTTGTCGTGACGCTCCCGTCAAGTCACGGACGACATCTGTCACGGCTCGCTCTCATAACTTGATTATCAATAAGGCAAATGTTTTTTAGGGGAAAAAATCTGCTACTTAACTTTTTTTGTTAGTAACAAGAATAAATATGTATGGTATATTCTAATGTTTCATTGTATTTTAATTGTGAGCTTCACGAACTGAATTCATTTGTTGTAATCGAGTCACTACTAAAATTTTCATAAACAACTTCACTGTAGCGTGAAGTATATATATAGTAACATTTATTACAATATGATCTCTTCCCATCAAATAAAATATAATGATATACTTGTTAAGGCCATTAAAACTTAGGTGGGTAAATGAGAAAACAATATGTCTGTTATATTAAACCAGCAATTTTTAATAAGGCTTGTCATAAAGCAGATATGGTTTTAAACGTTTGAAGTGCGCCATTGTTTCGAATATTGACGCAAATAAAGTGCATAACAAAGAAACTATCCAGACTTAACAAATAATTGTCACACCTTATCACACTGCTTTAGATTCTATTCAATAATTTTTAAAACTAACATCCTTTAGTAATTTTCATTTTAAGCATAAAGGAAATAAGAAAACGAAAGCATGCTTAACTCACGATCCAAAATTTCTGTATTTAAAAATCCATACGAGACCTTTTAATTACCTTCTTTCTTTTAATTATTTATTAGATAATTAATAGTTTTTTTTTAATTTTGATGAGCCTGCAAATTCGGGATTTTCACTTGTCCTTTATTGATATCGATTATATTGGTCAACATTAATTTCTGAAATAAATTACAAATCGATGCCTCTATGATTGAGTCTCTGATAAAGTGTTTCAGCAGACGAATATATGGACATATATATAGGCATATGGATAGGCAGATTTTTAACTTTGATGTCCCTACAGTAAACTTAATTGTGGAAAGGAAAAATATTATTTAAAATGTTTTAGTTAATTTCTTTTCTTCTCGACAAAGGATGTAATTATATTTTTAACCCGCATATTCATTTTATGTTTAAGAAGAGGTGATATAGCAAGCCTTGTTTTTTAAAAAGTTCAATTAATTTTATGCTGTATTTTTTGATTGGTGCCCTTTTAAATATAGAGAGCAATAAGCAGCGTTTTCGTTATAATTTACTTTTTTACAATAGAAAAGGTAAAATGCTGTTCAAGCCAGAAAGAAATTAACTCAAACGTCACAAAAAGAAATTCATTTTTAAAGTGCATTATTTATTTGGGACGAAAGGGGATAAACTGCCTCAAAGCATTGCAAAAGCCAAAATATATCAAGATATGGTGTATATGCTTTCTGTTCGGTGGGATTTGTAAGGAAAAAATTCAAAAATTGTATGAGAGTGGAATTATGCTACTACCAGAAATATGTAAAAAGCGTTGGTGTGGTCAAAATAATTTATTATAAAAAATTAAATCGTCTTTCATTTCACAAAAAAAAAAGGAAATTTTGCGGACAATCCAACATATAATGTATACGTTTATGTAGGTACAACAACAACAACCACTTTTTTAAAATAAATAAACACAATATTACAGTCCTTCTTAGATTAAAGTCAAATACCGTTCTATAAAATAAGAAGGTTGAGAATTGAGATATCGATATGGTTTACCTCGGATTTTATGATTATTTTACAAATATACTCATAAACCCAAGTAAAAAACATTTTTCTTGCTTGGTATAATTCAAAAACTATTCGGTTTGATTTATTTTTTTTATGTCAATTGATATTCTATTTTAAGCGACTTCACATTCAAATTCATTGAGTTTTTGTATATGATGCAATTTGAAGGACGTGTAAATCATTTGTTTTTATATATTTTCACCACACTGCTTTATTGAAAGCTTCATATAACAATATATTGTCTTTTTATAACTTTGTTTAAATTTGTAATATTATTTATACATTAAAAAAAATCCTCTTAAATACCATTTAACTAAAGAAACAAATCGCATTAATATACGTGGTTTACCTATTAAGTATCAGTTTGAATGACGAGTGTTTCACAGAACTCAAGCCTTACGATACATATATAACAAATACTTATGCATAAGAAATAATGATTATATTAATTTATCATATATAACAAATAAACAACTTCTGTATCTGTATATATGATTCCAAAATTTCATATAATATAATGTACAATTATATGTACATTTATGTGTACATGTTACATTATAATGTAACAAAGGGACTGGCTGTAATTATTACTAGTATCAAACACAATAAGCATCTTGTAGTGATATCTACTGACATCGAGCTCCTGATACGGTCAGGTGGACAATGTATCCTGATTGACGTTATTATTTGATAGTTAATCAAGTCCTTGCTCCATTTACTACACACAAAAGACTATCATTGTGACGTGTGCAGAGCTTGACAAATATATAAAAAATCATTATATTCGAAACAGAAACCCCTGTGTGAATGTTTATAGGAAATAAAAAACAAATGTCTAGGAAAGTAAAATTTGACCTTGCTCTTTCTCTCTTTCAAAAATGGATGTACTGTGATACCAATGTTTTCTTTATTTTATAGACAGGTTGCAATTTATTGGTTTGATAACCAACAAGTTTTTAATATCTTAATTATGTGATATCCATAATTTTCTTCTAATTACTAAGGTGTAATAATTTTTATACAATCGGCGGAGAGAGAGAGATGTTCATAACTATAAAGAAATAAATCACTCATATATTCATAGCGATAAATGTCGAAAAGACGTTGTGAATATAAAATTAAACATTCGATTGGTTGCCGCCACAACAAGCGACTTAGTAAATAGATTTGATGCGGTAATTTTTCCAGTCGACTGCGAAATGCTAAATAATTGACAATGATTTTAGTGCCGGCTCGATCATCAATAGACCAGCATCAGTTATCTTCGGTCCTCGGCTGGTGGAACTCGTATCATAATGGATAACTATGCCTTTGTCAGTGATGAATTGGTGTTGGAATCAACTCTGTCCGGAAAACAGGGTCTCCCTACCGCAGAGCCAATGCCGTCAGTTATTTGCCTTGAAACGTAAGTACCTAATAACAGGAGACATTTAAATTATACCATGTAGTAACTAGTAAGCGTCTTTATTTTTTATGAATTCAAGATCAATATTTTTATTTTATTTAATGGAATTGATATTTGAATAGCGTCTATTGTATCAAATATAATAAATTTAAAAAATTATGGGACAATTATTACGTTATTTCTAGATATTCCTATTCTGCATTTGGACTTTGTAGGGTGATGACGTGATACTAACTGACGAAATATTTTGTTATATTGGAATTCTTGTAAGTTGGTATGCAATTGTATTTATCATTCGTTATAGGTAAATCTTGTGTGCTAGGAAAAATATAACGCATTATTGAAACATTACATACCTAACCAACTCTTTAATGCTAAACAGCGTCTGACGTATTTGATATTAGATAAATTAATTGCCTCTGTTTGTTTCGTGACAACTATATTAATTAAAACAATAACATAAACCGAATATTCTTATTGTCATAAATCATAATATATTATAACCCTGCATATATTTAACAAGTGCATAATTTTTATAATGCTCGTCCCACAGAAATTTAAGCGCTCTATCTCATATGATGAACATTTAAATCTCTCAGAGCTCGCTTAACAAGCCGTCTAAAGTATAAAGATAGCGATTACTGCGTCACAATATATAAACAAGTGCAATAAGTTGCACTTTAGGTATATGTGATATCTCGTGTATTAAACATATGTATAAAAAAAAAATCGACGCAATTGTCAATAGCAATAAAAACGGTATCAATAAAGTTATCAATTCATATAGAGCTTAAATTGCATTTGTTTCAATACATACAATATATACACGAAATAAATTATTGTTTCAAATTGTTAAAAATATTGTTTTTGTAAAGATTATAGTTTTTTCTGGTAATATTTAACATAGCATATAACTACGCAATTATATGATTTTTCTATTAACTTAATTAAACTTAAATGAGGGTCATGTAAAATTAATTCGAATGTATTTTAAAAAAATACTGTTGCTATCACGAATATATTTTTGAAGCACCAATTGGCCATTCGTATCAAGGGCGTGGAAGTATGGCAATCGACGACAAACGTACAAATTTGTCATGGTCTTTATTTATTGCTATTTATTTATTGCGATAAATACTTTATTAACATCATTATTTTTTAAATACATAAAATATTGTTTTATACGAAATGTATAAACTTGGTTAAAGGTATTTCTAATAGTGTATACATTGGAATAAATAAAACAAGAGGAAATTTTTATTTTATACGTAGAAATTAAAATCATGTAATGATGTCACGGGCTATAACGTGCAAATGCTATACCGGCCTCCTAACAGACAATTTCGTACTGAATAATGTTGGTAAAATTATATTGTTAATCAAGAAACCACCATTCACTCCAGCCATGTAAAATTAATGTTCCTGATGAACACATTGTGTTGTTATCGGACATCGGTTGAAAACTGTTATCTCTGTGCTATACACAGCCATAGGACGTAGTTGGTTTACAAAATGGAAAGACATAATATATATTTCTTCCTTTACTTGTGCTACATGAAATTACATGTTGGCAAACAGGAAGTCCCGTATAGATTTTAATAATCGAAACATATATTTATAACGTTACGTTGACTTAGAAGTTAGACTTTTTACTGTTGTAGAGGTTATCAATTATGTGCATATAATATTAAAAAGACTTTCAGACTGTGAGACAAACAAACCCTGACAGAGGCAAAAACGGATATAAAAATCGTTTATTGAAGTAAATTCACTACTTATGTATTCCTGTATTTAGTTGCATATTAATATAAAGTTCCGTTGTATATTGCTACATCTCATGATGAGCTTTGTGTTGAGACTAGAGGTTTATATGCAACAAAGAGAATTATTATCTCTAGCTAGAAGTGCACTTAAGGTATTTTTATTTTGACGAAACAGTTTATGTTAGATACAACTAAAACCATGTTTGTTAAAATAATTTATACTTAACTTGATATTTGATAAGCAGATTTGTCCCAAATATTTTACATTTACTAGTTTTAAAATTGTTCAATTATATATTATGGTAGACCATATACTTTATGTTTTGTAAAGGGTTACTCTTTCTTAAGCTAATTATTTTATTTATCTTAACATCTACTGATCACAAAAGAACCTTAAACAATACTTATATCTTATCTTGTCACCTAGATGGAGAAGTAAACCCTAGTTAAATGTCGCCCTATAACATAGAAAACAAAGTTAATGTAAGATTATTTAGAAGCATTAATTGAGCGGGTTGATATTTTAATCAAATACAGTTTACCGCTATATTTAGCAAAGATTAGGTTTTATTTTACAAATATATCCAGTAATGGACATTAATAATAGGTATAAAATCTTGGCTGGTATCGATGTCATAAATATATGCATAAGCCTGACGCTTTGTTGAGTTTTTATAAAGTTCAGGATGGAGTTTTGTAAGTAGTTATATGGTGTAGAAAGTTAAAATTACATATGTTGTTTCTCAATACTTAAAAAAACAAAAGTTATAACAATTTTCTTCTGTCGTAGAATCAACCATCACTCATTCAATACATACGACCTATGGCTATTACTAATGGCTATGGCAAAGTTACTAAGTGACCAGCCGTCCTTCTACGATATAGTAGTAAATATTTATTGCAGTTTTTTACAAAGCCTTTTTACATAATATTTATATATATTTGTTAATTCTGATCAGTACATGAAATAAATTTCTACTGGTATATTGAGTAGTTTTTAATGTTTTAAATAGGAATGTGCTTTTACAGTAAGAACGGTATAGTAGTTAAGTCAGATATATCCAGTCCTTTGTAAAGAAATTGCTACTATAGTTTTAAAAAAGATTTAACAAGTACGAATGCGTTTTTCCATGTTAAGATATTTTATGCATTGCCAGTTGTTTTTTTTACGTACATTATCGGTAAAGACACTGAACGAATAAAGAATTATTAATACATTCTTATTATTTGAGAATTATAAGTTACTGCAAGTGATACTTCCTCGAAGCATTACTTGGGCATTAAAACAAGTTCTTAACAATTATGTGGGGATTTATACCCACGACATCTATTATCATTATTCTGACTCAAGCAAGCACTGTGTACCACTATAGTAACTTGGACGACAGTTAAACAAAGTCACTTAACGATACAAGATGGCGCCACAAAATTAAAATTTGATTGTTAGTATTAAAATGTTGCCTAAGGTAAGTTCTAGATCTTAATTTAGGTTTTAAAATTAAAGGGATAATTTGGTAGCATATCACATTATTTAAGAGATATATATGATATATGATATACTTATGATTACCAGCTCTAATATCTAATAATAAATTATAACTAATATTTACAAATAATTTTTTTAAGACTGTTGATAATATTTTGCATATAAAATTAATATTAATTAATGAATTTATTTCTTAAAACTAGTAAAAAAAAGTGTTACTTTATAGTTTTAACTTTATTAATGGCAATATGGGAATTGCAACATTATTAGAAGTAGTAACAATTCTTTTTGACATTTATTCTGATTTGTTGTTGTGAATTGATAAGTGTTATCGCAATGATTATGTTTTGTTTAGTATACTTAATCATGCTAGATTCAGTATATAATAAGTACGATATTAATAAACCAAGTGCTTTACTCTTGTATTAGAAAGAAAGAAGAATATGTAAACGCTTTTCTGAAACAATTGAAACATTAGTGTTTCCACCTATTAAAACTATTTGTTTTAAATGGTTTAATTGACTCGAAAGTTTAAACTTTAAAACTTCCCGTGTTTAAATTATTGGACAATTGACGTGTTTCTACGCGCATGCGTCTTTAGTACGTCGAGAAGTGAGCTGCAACTTGGTTGAGAAGCGTGTTCCTTTGACAGAACGTTGTCAGACAGTACTCGAGTCCTCACCTAGTGGCGAACTGAGTGCTCCGCGACATTGTTCAGATTTAACTTGAAGTTACATAAAAATAAAAAAAATTAATTGCCAAATAGTTGCGAAGTTAGGGTAAGTCTTATAAGAAACTGTTAAAAAAGTTTTTATTTATATTTCCTCACATAACTCGCACGGCGAATATATTGTTCACGTAACTAACTGTGGAGGGATTTTTAAACTTTATGACATGTGTCTTGTTTACTATTTAATTCTTTAAATGTGTGTCCTATATTAACTTTTCTTTAATGCTATGCATGAAATAGTACTGGCTGAAAAGTGGTTCTTACATATTCATAGAGCAAGAATTTAGAAATAAAAAAATAAAGTTAGTTAAAAGCAAGTTATTTAGAAGAAAAAATTAACAGGTAGAACCTTTTTTCAACCTGTATATATCTCTCAAGATGTTATCATTGTAAGTAATCATGATTTCTTTTATTTTATAATATATTCATGTTATGCCATACTTATTTGTTTAAGTAATTACACCCTTTCAGAAAGAGGGGCAGGATCACGGAGCCAAGAAACGTGCTAATAAAGATGCCTGCCAGCTCTGAGGATACCGCTCTGTTGAGGTATGACAACCTTTTTTTGCAATGCTTAAATATATTTTGGCAGAATTTATTAAAGTAATTCAATATTTTTTTTATGCTAATTAATTGATAATTTATATGTTGCATTATACCTGTATATATTTTTGTTCATGCACATATTATATTCTTCAACTATAATAAAAGTCGAAAAAGCTATGTATTTAGTTATTAAAGAATTTTTTACAATTTAGGATATACGGATCAATTAAATATTACTGAGGAATAAAAAGAAAATAGAATTATCTTTCTGTTATACAATACCATTCTTTTTATATAAAATGTATTTTTAATTATTCATCTGTAAAGACATGGTTTTTTCATTATTGTGTTGTTATGTTTTTTATTGTACCAAAAAATTAACATGCTTCCACTAAAATCCCATTAAAAATTGGTTTAAGTTTTTTTTTTTATTTTATCATTAATAATAATTTTATGTTATTAAAAAATATTCTGTAGTAGAATAAAATCAACCTAACTCAAAATATTGTACATTATAAAATAAAAATATTTATGAACAAATCTTGTATTAAATTTGGAACAGTACAATTATATTCTGAAAGTAGTTAAAATGTCGAAATATTACCTACTGTATTATAAATAGTTTTGTCTTTCCCACTTTTTTTTCTTTCTGTCATTTTGATTTTATTGAAGGGATGTGCCTACATCAGATGATTACTCCATCCACATAATATTGATCAAAATACGAGTCTAATAGAACTTGAAGATCTAACATAACTAGACATAACAAATAAATCTGTGTGAGCCCTATTACCCATCCTTAGTTATGTAAAAGTAGTAAACATTGTTTTTCATTTCATTTACAATACAACAAAGTAAAAACTTATGTAACCTATGCTTACAAGTTATATTCACTCAAGTTATAGAAGAGTCGCAAAGCGCTGTTGTTCACGAAAAGATTTTTTTAACAACGCTACTTTTTATGAAACGCTACACGTATATATACTTAATATTATTACTCTGTCGGAGCGATGGCTGGTTTTTCTAATTGGAAGTACTCGTGGAAAATAAAATAAAACGAATTATCTAAATTAAACTCATTATATTACAATTAATATCCTCTAAATGTCTTACGTTTGATATCTCTAAAATATTGGAAGTATGCAGTATAAACATATTGTAACGCTAAAGTATCGTAAATTACGTTTCAACTTGTTTTACAAACTTTGCTAAAAAGTCTTAACAATTAGTACTATTAAATAAAATACTAATTAAACAACTTCCCGAGCAGACAATATATTGTGAGCTACAATGAGGTTTACTTGGTAAATTTGGTTTGTTATTGCAATGATCATTCTCTGTTAACCGTATACAAGTCACAATGAAATGTTAATTATAAACTGTCAGACTAGCGAAAGTTGCGCCGTCGGATAATAAGCATCATATTGTGTCACTCATTCATAACAAGTATTTCTCAAATTAGAATCAACCGGGCGTATGAGACTACGATTTTAAATACGAACGATAATTGTCTTTAAAGTTATTAAATAAAAAAAAATATTTCTTTCAAAAGTAAACAGTGCTCATTACGTCAAAATTAAGATTACAATCAGCTAGGTACTCATAATAAATCGGAGTATTTTAAAATGTATCCGTAAATATTCATATTTGGATTATATCTCGGAGCTTTAAAATTCCAATCAAACAAATCCGTCCAATATTAATTAAATTTTTTATCTATCTTTCGGTTCTCTCTGAATTTGACACTTATACATACATGTATATGTACCTACAATATTTTTTTGTTTCTGTGCTATATTAAAATAACGCTTTTGATTAAATTTACGCCGATGTAACTTTATACGATACGTATACTAAAATAATATTTTTAGATTGTTTGGTTGTCTGTTTGTTCCGGTTGATCTTTAAAATAGCTGCAGTGATTTTAACGACTCCTTCACGGGCAAATGGATCATTTAATAAGGAAATCTTACGTTACTTTTATTTTTGAAACCTATAAATTTATTTTTATTCCCATTAAAATAACTATCCCACGAAGATAAAATCAAGGGTACGGGTTGTATAAAATATAAAAAGGAACAGCAAGTGAATTTATTTGTTTAGCAATTGAAATTGTACCTACTTTTCGTTTTCAGTCAGGTCAAGTTATTCCGTACTTAAAAAATTGCGTCAATAATTTCAAAATATCTTAAGTTCCGGTGAATCAATAACAAATGAAACGGTATTTATATCAAAAAGATTTAACGACATATATAAACTTGCGTTATGCTTTGCATCATCGACTATATATAGATTCCCCCCAAACAAGGGTCCTGACAAACATCTTCCATCTGTCAGATTAAAAAGTTTAATTACCTAGTAAAAAATTAAAAAAGTTAGTAGTAGCTATAATAATTGTATGTAACGATAAAGATGATATTTTTTTTTTTGGATCGTACACATTTTGCTGAAAAAAATTGCAAAAGTATTCAATTTACTGCTTTGAAATAGGTCAATAATATTTATTTGAAAAGAAATGACAATAGACAATCAATGGTAGAGATATATCTAATCACATATATTTTTCAATCTTCGTATTTATTTAAAACATTGATTGAAAGACGTATTCTTTAGAGCCTATACACAAATGAGTGAAAATATAAATACTTTACTATACAAAGCAAAAGCCGCCTGTAACGCGACCAGCGATTGATACATGAAAAAATTGAAGCGGTGCAATAAGGATTACACTTATTTTAATTATATGTGTCTCGGTAGGCGAAACACAAAATATACCTCATACGATCCGGGATTATCTTTAGGCGGTTTATGCGTTTTTACGGTTACGGAAAATACTCCTTTAAAATTCCTCGGTCGTAAGATATATAATATAGGTCGTACTCCATCCTTAGAAAGAATAGCCGATAGCTTTTTGAACGATCTTAACAAGTCCGATTACCAACCCATATGTAACGTCAAAAAAGCTTGGATCTGCGATAATTATCTAATATCATGTTTGAATTGGCCTTTCCCCGTCTATGATTTTAATGAAACCCTTTTGTCAAAGATAGATGCAAGCTTCATAAAGGTGTTGAAATAGGGTTAGGATACAGTAGTAAAGCCAAAAATTAAATTAAATGCCTTTATTCGGTAAGTTCTAAATGTGAATATGATCCACGCAATGAGCTTAGAAATGCAGAATGAGTGGCTACACATAAAAGATTTTCGCATCCCATTAGCACTCCAATGGCGCACTTTAATTCATGATTGGTCGCCAGCACTGCTAAAATTCTATCTCAAGGCGTTCCAGATGACTCTCAAATCAGAGTAATTTTGTAAGAAGCGGTAAAGATACCGAAAAAACTGGCTACATCAGTGGGGAGGCAGTTGAAACTGTTAAGCATTTGCTGGTGGAATGTAAAATGGAGAGCGGTCAATACTCGCGTGGTCGATAGGTTTTTAGAAATCATACGTGAAGCGACTAATCTTTAGGTAGCAAGAGCGCATTAAATTAGGAGAGGTAAGGGGTCATAATATCTATAATACCCAAATGTCAACCTCACATGCATGTGCCGCAAGGCGATAGTTATTAGGTAGAAATTGGATGCCCCCTGCTAGGTAACTGACGATGCTCTGGCGACCGATCAATGGCGGTATATCTATGACTCCCAACCGGTGACTCGTCATCGGCTGGAAGAGGTTTCAGCGGTCTTGGGTGTTAAATAGAGCTAAAAATGTCGGGTGCAGAAGGAAACGGGAGACCACTTCACTATGATCCAATGAGAGTCATTATGTATTTCAGATATGATGTGGGAGGCGTATGCTTAAAATACCTTGAACTGCTAAACGCACAAATGCCTCTGCTCTCAACTTTCAATCAAAACTCGGCTGTCCACTTTATTTCGTCAACGCCTATTGACATACTTTGGCCATATTATGCGAAGAGGAGGTGAAAACCAGGAGAAATTAGTCATAGTGGGTAAGATAGAGGGCTGAGCAAGTTAAGGAAGCCATCTCCTCAAAAACTTTTTACCAGGCTGTGGGGGCAACAGCGTACCAGAAGAAATAGTGTCAGATTTTTCGTTGCGGGATGCCATATGACCACGATCCTCAGTTATGAGGGACCGACAAGAGAGCAAACAAAAAGAAATAACCACAAACCAATGATCAATAGGTTTTGTGAGAGAAGGGACTAGGGCTACAAAATCAAACGTCAAGCCTTACTCTATCATTAAAGCGGCTTCGGATTGGACTGTAATGATGGAAATGTATGCGAAGCAATATAAAATCCCTGAGGACATTTGTGCGTCAGCGTCCAAACCAGACATATTTTTATATTCGCAAATTTTAAAGCGCGTTGTGATAATAGAGCTCACGGTTCCTTGGGAAACCAACATTTTCAAAGACCATGCCATCAAGGTCAACAAGTGTTACGAGCTCACTAAGAATAGGTTCATTGTAAATTTGTACGCCGTAAAAGTAGGAGCGAGAGGTGTTACAGCCAAATCTCTCTATTACCTACTCAAATACTTATGCCCGTCAAGAACTAAATGAAATAACATCAGTTCATTCTTGGAACGTGCGTCGAAGGCTCTTGGAAAGCACTAGTAGTTTCGTTACAAATTTGGTTAGGTAGAAAGAGGAGCTTGGCCAGTGGCGGTGAGCGTTTAACCCGCGTCAAATAGGGCCCCCCTTAAACCTATACCAGTAAATCTATGGAATGCTGAGAGTTTTCGTCTCTATACATACATTATAAACATTTTGTTTTACCACTGTGATATTAATTTTTAATATATTATGAATATTTCTTAAAATATCCTTCTAAATTTTAGACCTAAACATCCGCAAAACTATATTTATGGATGTGAACGATCTTACTTCCTACGTAGACATCGAGTTGAGTTAAAAATTGGTTATTTATATTCAAACTGAAACAGAGCTTCCAAAACGATCTGCAAAGTTATTCTTACAAAAGAAATAGTTCAGTAATAATATTTGTTGTCCTAATATAAAAAAAAAATCTTAACGCATTAGGAGACATTGATAAATTATTTTTTCCATAGTTTATTTTCTAGAAGCCCTAATCAATCCACTTTCGAATATTTATTTTTTAACTATAATCAACTTTAGTACAAAATTTCAACACTAAAAACAATAAATTAAAATAGTATATTAAAAGTATGCTTAATTAAAAAAGGTTAACAGCTCTTTTACTTTATTTTCTTTAAATTCACAAAATTTAACAAATTGACTTAACTTGAAATACAAAAAGTAATTGGGACCTTGCAAATAAAATTTTTGCTTCGTTTGATACAGAAGTATGAGCTAAAAGAAACTGAATTAGTTTTTAAATTATTTATAACAAAGAAAATTCGAAACGAAATTTAGAAAGTAAAGTGCATGAATTATCGGTAGAACTTTGAAAACATAAAACTTAATTAAACACGTTTTTTTTTCAAGGGTTTTGATATACCTATTTGTCAGTATTGATTAACATTAAAAAATGTACAATGTTAAAGAATAAAATGAATTCTAAACTAGTATGTAACTAAAATTACATAGAATTTTACACTATACATATAGACAATTTATACATTGAATCCAATTTTCCATTTGTTTTATTCACTGTTATATTTTACAAGTTACTATGTCTATCTTGACAAAGCTAAACGACTATTTGCCTTCATTTTACTACAGTACACTTGATCGAATGGGTCTTATTGAGAATACAGTTTGAATTCTACTCTATGTCTATACGGTATGGATTCCTTGCAGAAATCCAAAGGCGTTTCTGATCCATTTCCGTATAAAATAGAATGCTTCTTCTATTGTACAATATCCTCTTATTTGCTTTTCCGCATGAATTCCTCGTACATCTGTGTATATAAATGTATATGCGAATATATACCCTTTCCTTATGCAGATGTTCTTGAATGGTCCTAACTTTGGCAAGTTAACAAAGAATCGCTCAACTATTTGAAATTTATAAATTTTGACTGTACTTAAAAAGTTTAATAGATATACACGATACAGGCCTTGCCTAGTGTGGACGAAAACGTCGTAAATTAAATAAATAAATAAAATAAAATAGCTGTGGATTGCTAGTCACTATTCATCTAAAAAGTAAAAAAGAACATGGAATATAAAGAGGTTGTAATTGAGCGACTTGCCGATTGCCCGTTATTTGGGACATAGTTATTGAATCCATTAAATGAGATAACGAGTTTATTTAAAATCAATTCAAGGATTTGGTTTTGCTTTACCAAATATCGTTAATACAAAGTTGTAAGGATAAAGATTTTATCTGAATCTGAATTTTAAGAATGATGTGAAATTCTGAATAGTTATCCAAAATTCTACCTTACTTCGGAACCGTGTTTGACATGCAAAGGTCAAATTACCACCTCTCAGGAATATATAATATAAAATATTGGTTGTTGTGCTTTCAAAAAATTTTGTTTAATTTCATTTCTAAATATATATGTTTTTGTTTATGGACTTCAACTCTGTGCTAAGATAAACTAGTGTTATATCAACTAGTGTCGGTTTTTATACATACAAAATACATATTATTTAAGAAGTAAAGTCAATAATAGTCTTTAACGTATTAACTCAGAATGCAAGAAGTGCAGACATAAGTAAATACTGGCCGCCTGAAAGGCTATATTGTTCAGAAATTGCTTCATAACCGTTTAATTACTTCTATTTCTTTTTGACCGGTCGCCAAGCAATTTCCTATGTGAACGAGATATCGACGTCCCGAGTTTATAGCTAATTTTATTTCCTAATCAACTGATTGTAGCTCCGTCAATATAATTGTGGGCGCCACAACGCTTTAATTGAAAATACCAAATTTATTTCCTGATAAAATTAATTGATTTTTCATTTTATAATTTTTGGGACAATTTTATTATAATATTCATAATTTATAATAGAAATTTCAAAATATAATATAATTTTTAAAAAGTAATTGGTTTCCGTAATTATAATATGTAAAAGTCCTTAGTTCAATCTCAAGTCCTTAGATGAGATAATAACAATAGTGACCTTGCTGCACGTTTTTTAGTTATAAAAATATTTCTGAACAATACATATTGCGCAAGCTTGAAACATGATTCTTCATATTTGAAATGGGGTCATAATGAAACAAAGATTTCTCGCAAAAACATCTTTTGCCTCTATGCATGTCTGCAGTTCTATACTAATGAAGGTGCACTGTAGTAATCCACGATGTTTTTACTCGTCATCTGCGAATTTTTCATTAATATATAAATTAATTTTATAAAAAAATCTGTTTTTAAAAATTACTTCATTACAACGGCTTAACACAGCACTAACTAAAACGGTCTAGTGCAGTCACTCATCCACCTCCTATTCCTCCTAACCGCTTCCTCAAAACAAAACGGAAAACAATATTAATTGAAAAAGAATACAAGAGGTGTAGCGTCATCACCTTTTTCGACAATGTTATTTTACTAACAATACTTATTTTGTTGTAAAAAATTTAAGATAACATTTTTACATTGTGTACACAAAATAATGAGGTATTCAAAATCTTTGTTATATATGTTTATTTGAAAAATGCAATTAGAGCACTTAACTAGAAAATAGATACAACAATGATTTGCTTGGCTAAGTATTTCTAGGTCCATTCTTAAATGTTAAAAACCATAAAGTTTGGTTTTATAAACAACAATGTGGGTTGCACACATTTGTTTTCCGAACATAAATAACTTCCACGCTTTATTCTTTTAAAATGATAAATGGTCACGAAAGTGTTACAGATACAGGCGTTGCAACTGTTTTTCATGTAAATAAATTTTCTTGGTTAATCTATAATAGTGTGTTATCTAGAAAACTGAATATAATTTTATCTGCTTAAGCCCAACACCTCCACATAGACCAGACGAGTAGTAGTATGTAACACGAATGCAGTCCCCGAATGGTCTACGATTGCAGACCCCGATGGCACGCTGCCAGCGTACTCGGTCGATTCCAGAAGCGACGTGCCTTGTGACCTTATTTAAAATTTACACATTTGTTATAATGCTTTTTAATGATGCTTGTTAAATGTCCTTTTAAACGTCTTTACTTCAAAAATTTTGCTATCTAAATTATTTTATCCGTATAGGCTTTTTCTACTTTACGAAATTGTTAAAAAAAAACTGGTTTTTGAATTTGAAATGAAATTTGGGTGATCTTGCTCATGCTTCAAGCTAGTAGCTGCTTCTATTGTTTCATAGGTTATTAAATCAATTTATTAAGTTCACATGTTTCACATTTTATATTAACATTCTATTTTATTATTCGGTGTTGAAGAGCTTATTAACCAGATGTGAATAATTTTGATAATATAAAAGGTATCAATATGTCGAATTAATATTTAAGAAGTGGATGTGGGAGACCGGTTACTTATAATTTAAGAAGTAATGGATTATTTAAAATTTTTGTTACAATAATTCTGTATAGGATTCCATAGACTAAAATCTATATGAGAAAGAAGGATAAAAAAGGTATGATATAAAAATGAACTCATGATTCAACGGCGTGCGGATCCGAGTTCGATCCGATATTTCAAACCTATTCTACCTCTGAAAGATATTACTTTTAGGCTGACAGCTCTATAAACATGGAGTATTTTAATACAATTTACTTCTTAGGCGTAATCTGTTTTTGTCAAGGTCGTTATTTATTAGCACTTTACATTTGACTTATATTATAAATGCGAGACTATGTGTTTGTGTGTGACTGTGTTTTTCAATTGCACAAAACACAACCCTGATTCAAATGAAGCTTCGTTTGCATGTGACATAGACTTCCTTTTAGTCTTCAAATACCGTATATCCTAGAATTACTTATAAAATAAGTAAGGAGTTACCAAAAACTTTTGATTTTTTTTTAAGAACGTATGCGTCAATTCTTAGAAAAAGAGGCAGCATTTATAACCAGACTTAAAAAAAAATATAAAATTACGTACGTTGTTCACTCTCCAAAGTAGTGAAACAGATATGGATGAATTATAATTCAAGTTCATGTAGTTACAGGAGAAAGGAGAGACTACGTTACATAACATCATACAAACTAAAAAACAGCTCTTTATAACATTTCTATTCTAACAATTTAAATAATATTAATATTTAAGTGTCTAAATCAGATTTGGACGAACCTTTTGTACAATCACAGTTATTTAATATATAAATATATAATTTTAGTTCAACACATTTGTAATAAAACCTTCATCATATTGTATATACTTTATTCGGATAACTAAATTTCATTTCTGTATTGACTTATGTTACATGTGATTGTGTATATTATTTAGACCACATCCGTCCAGTTTTGGAATCAAAAGTCACTAAAACCCTCACACTCATTCATACCTTTAATATTTCAAAACTGTCAAATTAGAAACTCTAGCGAGTCTGTGTATATAACAAAGATCCTTTTTTCAATTACACAGAATTTGAATGAACATATACAATGAAATGTACAAAGATAATAATTGTTTTCTATTATTACGCTTGGTTAAAACTACTCTCTTAAATATATTGGGATATAAAGAGTTTGTTTTTCGAAACTTCCAAGACTTCTCACTACTATTTTTATCAAAACAACTAGAGTAAATCATAAATAACAGATACATCATACTCTGGATATGACAAACGTTGTACCGGCGTCTGCTGCTTCCGAAAAGCCGTAACCCAAAATCTTGGATTTAGCAAACGCTATACAAAATTTATGTTTTGTTAACCTTGCGTTAATTATATTATTAATTATATTTCATTACTGCAGTGAGGACAGTTTTTCTGTGTTAAGTGTGCTTTGCGTGTTTAATGTTAAAAAAAAATATCAAAACTAATTTCAATGGAATTTTTAACAAAAATGAAATGGTACGTTACTATTGATTTTAATAGATTTTTTATAATAGACCCTGTGCTACTAAAATAATGATTTTTCACCATATATAAATATATATATATATAAAACAAATAACATATATTTTCACTTTTCGTGAATTATCTCTTACCGAATTTGAAGAGTTTCCTTTCTCATTTTTAATATTAAATGGAACTAGTATAAAACTATCGAACATATTTACTACATAAATTAAACCAGGGATAATGGTATTTTTCTTTTCCTATATTTATTTTTATTTGCAACATCCTCGCCAGGATCATCAATTCTATTTGTTATTCAGTCGGGCGTCCTGTTTGAATAATTGCCTCAATACAAATCTAAGATATAAAGGCCATTCTTAAAGTTCGCGTTTCGTTGTATGTTACGAATTATTTCAGATCAATGAAAAGTTTTGGTGTCAGAAGCTGTTGTCATTTGTGGTTCGCAATTAGTTTAAATAAGCTAAAAATACAAAGGGTTTGACTTCCTTTTTGTTTAGTGCTGCGAACAAGTTTTCCTTTTCATTATTAAGACTTCAACCTCGACCGAATTGTTCTTATGTTGAGAGTACTTGTTTCGTTACTGACGGACTAAAGCTAAAATGTTTTATTATTATTACATTAATATACTTTCGGTGAATGTAGGTAATATACAGCTAAAAAGCGAAAGAGTACAGTTAAGCTACATTAAATACTCTCAATGAAATAAAAACTGTTTTTCGTTAGACTTGTGTATTTTATTCTTCTAAATTATACCCGTCGTTTCAATTACTTTTCAGCAACCGTGATAACGTTTTTTCATTTCAATCACATTTATCTCATCTGCTGGTGATATTAAAACTCTCAATTCCTGTTGGTATTTCATTACAATAAATAAATAGGGTGGCAATATTGTTAAACCAATGTCCGCGACTGTAATAAGAGAAGAAGGCAAGCTGTGACCCAAATAAATATACCTTTGTAATAAAAAAAAATATGTTAATTTAGTATAATAAAATGGAGTTCCCTACAGCTTGCTGGCGATCGACAGCATGGACGATATAGAGTTGAAGAGCATCCAACTACAATTCCCGCGACGGTTCAGTGACGGAGCCTGTCAGGAGGTGCGAGTGCACACCGACCGTGGGGATATCATGGTGGCGGTGCGCGGGGAACGCACCAAGCCCGCTATACTGACTTACCACGACATGGGGCTCAATTGTAAGTACACCAACTTTTTATTGGTCATATTTGTTAGTAAAATTAATAAAAGTTTAATTTATGTCAATAAAAATACCGCAATTACCCTACGTGGTTATCTCATCGCAGATAACAGATAACGTTCATGGCGAATACAAAATTAATATTTTTCTTTACATTTGTTTCCATTTTAGTTTACTTACTTATGTCCCGAATGTAAGTTATTTTTTAAAGTGACTATATTTCCTCACATTTTTTTTCATAACAGTAAGGTTCGCGTTATTATTTTAATGTCTTATATACCAGTAATTTTTCATAAACATTTAATTTTTATAATGTAAATGAGCTACCACATCTATCCATAAAAAAATATTGTGGTCTGTCCGTCCGTCATTTTTGTGGTTCGGTTACAAAATTACATAATTTCCAAAATAAAAGACAAAAATATTCCAGAAATATTATTAATTTTAGTGAAAATAAAACTCTCGAACATTCAAAACTTTTCAAGCGTTTTATTTCAAGTGAATGTTTCTTATTTCTTCAGCATTTATCATTAAATTATAGTTCTATTACTGTAAAACACATCAAGCCTCGACTGCAACTTACGCTACTTATACATGTACAATGTACATACTTTTATTTTATTTTAAGGTCCACCCATACAGTACTGGATGCCTTTATGTAATAATGCGATACTATTATTATTTCTCATTAAATTTGTTTACTTTTAGAAATTTACATTATCAAGAATCTTTTAAGTCTATTATAATGAAAGAAGCTTATCAAATATAACTTGAATTTCTAAGACGTCATATTTATACTTATTTAATCTACGAAAACATTACAATCAAATATAGAATTCATTTTCTCAAACATTCCTCATGCTTTACATTGGACTGACGTTTGTATCAATTTCAGTCAATTACAACTATATTATTTATTGGCAGTCTTGAAGTACTTTGCTCGACAATGTGTTCTACATAATTTATTAGCGACCTTTGTATCTAGGTTATTTTGTAGCTGACATTTGATTTTTTATAAACTATCGGTTTAGAAAATTGTTGGTTAAACTAAAATCTTTAAACCCTTTTATGCTAATAAAATATTTCTAGAAAAGATTTTCTAGTCTCGCCTTTGTAAATAAAAATATTCTGTAAAGTATGTATTGTGAGTTGTTTGGTGTGAGCTTCAGATCAAATCTCCCGATTTCGATACTGGGAATATTTTTAAAAAGAGTTTAAAAGATATCGTCAAAGCTTTCCTTTGGTATTTCCATAAATTGTTACATTTTTATGGAACAGATCTGATTTACTAGTTCTCTAACTTTCTGGACAAATGAAACATAATATTATATATACGAAAAAATATTATGCTAAATCCGGAAAATATCAAAAACGATTTTACCAAAAAATTAAATTTTTAATGTTACTTTGACAGCGAAAGGTAAAACTGTACTATAGTATGATTCCAGCTTACCCCACTCGAGCACGCGCCATTATGCATAACCTGAACTCCATTTTGTATAATTTGATCCATGATGACGCTAGTTTACATAATTACTCCTTTACAACGTAGGGAGGGCACTTCATCTTATATTCCTGAACCGTTGACATTTGTCCGCTGTCTCCATTACAAAACCTTTTCAAGATTTCTTGTGATTTTATGATTTTATGCGTGACATTTATGCGCGATAATATTTGCAAATGAAAATTTTCAAAAATTGCAATAGACTCTAAAGAAAAATAATGAAATTAATACTAAATGTAAATTTCTAGAACAATATCTTTCCGTCGTCGATATTAAAACGAAATAATGGACTTGTGTCTAAAAAGAAATAATTTCTTCATTATAATATTTGAAGTTAAATTCGAAAAGCTATCATTATTATTAAATTATTAACATCATAACACATTCAGCATAACATATATGCATGTAACAATATTTCAAAATAAATATGAGGCTATATCACAGGTTATCGCCAAGGAACTTTGTTGTTAATAACTGCACCTTCGCTTTTTGGCAAACTGCTTGGAGTACCTCATTAGGGCAAATTTATATTCATTTTGTTTAATCTTTATCTTTTGTATTTAACATTTCCCTGTAATTTTAATGTTATATCTATCATGCTGTAAATTTTGTCTTACTTTCCAGAGGAAGAAAAACAGTGATTTTTAATATTACAAAAATTGGAGAAGTTTTTTAACGTATCCAATTTCATTTCTTTTTACAATTAAAGTACTATAAAAGTTATTTTGATGTATGTTTATTTAAACTCGATTTGCATTAATATTGGTTATTGTGTCTTAAATTAAAGTATCTAATTGTAAGTACTTTTGCTATATCCCACCCAGTAATAAATGAAAAAAAAAAAGATAAACCTACGTTTATACGTTCTTGATATTTTCTAAGGTACTTTGTTTGCAACCAACGAAGATAATTAAGGAAAAACCTTTCGGTCGTCGCCTTATTATTACCTTGCAACTTTTCTAAAGTGTTATTGTCTTTGTATTACAGAAATAATCACATGATAACGATTCTTTAATTATCGTGGCAGTGTGTCGTTGCACATGACCTTACTCTACTGTTCATCTATCTTACAATTTTCTTCCGTCTCGTTCCGTTGTTAAAGTTTTAATTTAAACTTCAATAAAACAGTAAACCTCGTAAATTTATAATCGGCATATATATTGATACAAATGTGTAATATAAAATAAAAATTTTAGAGTTTACATATATACTGTTATGCAAATTTAGCTTCTGGATCCTATTATAAGAACAAAGTTGGTGTGAAATTTTAGACTACGTTATGTTCTACAAAAAATTGTATCACATTTATTCAAGGAAAAACAGCGATATAATAAATTCTGTCCTCATTTTCGTACTCATACCTTTCCAAGTCACCTGTCAGATTATAAATTGGCGCGGATTTGTAAATGATTATTATCGTTAAAGGTGTTTTATTTTAATTATTTAATCTTGACGGTTTTAATAAGATTCTCATATATACATATATATACAATACTTTCGCTATTATAAACGGAAAACATATCTGCTTGGATAACTAAACAAATCCTCTCCTGAGATATAAGGTATTCATTATATGACAATTATATGAAATAAAACTATTAGACTGCCGAAGTTTTAAAATATATGAAAAATTTCATTGTCACATTGTAATTCTTTTTCATGAAGGCACTAAATTGCCTACTTTGGAATTTTTTATAATTAAAATTATTACAACGAAGGCAACGAAACAGCCTTTGGTGTATTTCTTTGTATCAGATTGCGGGAATTATTACATTTTTTAATACCGTATAGTCTGAATGAAAGTCGCTTCAGAATTGATATTCAAATATAATGCCATAGACAACTAATAATTAATAAAAAAAATAAATAAAAAAAAAATCTACAGCACTTAATATTTGAACAGAGTTGCTCGTGATATGACTTTACAAATGATTATAAGGGTATTGTGATGATTAAAATGTTGTAGTCAGGAACCGGTGCCTGATCATTTTAACAGATGTACAACAACCTCTGACGCTTTTTTTACTTTATAATTTACTAAAATTGCCCCTCAGTGAGTTGAATAACCTGCAATTTCTCATTTATTTGTGAATGTCCTAAATGATAATGTGTTTTAATTTCATATTAATAAATATATTTAACAGTATCTATATTTTTAATATATATATAAACCAATAAATGCATAAAAGAGGTATATTATAAAAAGTATGAAAAATTCTCAAAATTCCTTTTATATTACTGACGGTAAGTTCAACTCACGTTTTCCCTTTATTTTTCTTCATAACGACTTCCTTAAAGCTAAAAGATTTTTTTTCAACAAACTTAAAAATAGAACGTAAAATCAGGTGAATGAATTTTCGTGAATAACTTTGGTTAAAAAATGTTTAGGATACATTCATAAAATATTTATGAATCGTAATATAATATCTGTGATACACGAATTTTGAACTGAAATCAAATAGTTTTGTGGAAAATTTAATAAAATACAAAATTTCATGTTATACGAAATAAAATTTTCACACAGTTACCACAATTGGATGTACATTTAATAATGTTTTGAAAATGAAAGAGAAATTAATGCGGTTCAAATATTCATTTGTTATAAAATTAATATCGAACTTTTTGAAAAACCGCTTTTATACAATATATTAAAAGAAAATTTTTGTTTAAAATTCATCTATATTTTAAGTTCTTAAAATATATATATATATTGAAATTCATGTAATTCTTTCCTAAGTATGGAATAAACATTTTGTCTAGTATATGGAGAAAGATTCCAAACTAAATAAGAATAATTAAGACATAGATATTCTAAATGTATGTTCAAATGAAAATATAAGGTGAGTTCCCGCGAGGTCCTTTAAAAAAAAACCTCATCCAATATTTACAAAAATGCTATCCTAATATTACGCATTTCGACGACAAAAATAATTTTAATCTAATACCAGACCGGCTTATCCCTTAAATACGCAAATAAAAGCTAAATCTTATTATTTTCTATATAATAACCTACGTTAAACGTGAACCATAAATATTAAAATGGTAATAAATAAATGGTAATAAACGTAGTCAAAAAATATATACCATAAAAATAATTATAGTGCTGTAATATCGTAGCTTCATTAAAAATCATTAGGTGCATACTGGCTTTGTCTGTTATACAATTTATTACAATTAAATACAAGTAACGATCGACTTCAGTGCAGTGCCAAGCGATATGAAAATCAGGGCTCAGCCAAACCGTCAGAAAAAAAAATTATAACATCCGGTCGCTTTTTCCTATTATAGCAGCATAATTGAATTTGCAAATGTGCTTCGTATTAGTAAAAATATAGGTATTTGGCTTGCAGAAAATGTCAAATTATCATTTCTCCATGGTAACGAATGGTCACTCATAAATAATTATATCCACAAAAAAAATTGTAAAAAAAAATCATACCAGCGATTAATAACTGTTATTACTGGTAAATGCTGTATAAAATGGTACAAAAGGCTAAAAAAAAAATGTTATTTGCCTCCTCCAATTGGTTTAATTTGGTAATAACATAATGAGATCTAAGACTTTCGCGAGTTTTATTCATTTAAATGAAACTAATATGTTTGGGATATACTACGCGTGCTTTATTTTTTTGTTAGAACTACACACTCCCGACGTTTCGGTTACTTTTCAGCAACCGTGATCACGGGCAGACGAGATGTGAATGTCTGTGAGTTGACTTAGTTATTTGTTATTAATTAGTCATTATAGTTGAATATTAGTTTCATTTAAATGATAATAACTTATTTATAGGGATGTCATTAGATTATTCTTTCGTAGAAATTAAAATAAAAACCGCTTACAAAGTTTTGTTCCGAAAAATTGTTGAAATTTTCTTTTTTCTCGTGTATGTTATGACTCGCCTTAAAATTCGCGAAGTTAAATTTATTTATAAACACGAAAATTATACGTATGAATTTAGTAAAACTCCTTTTCCCAGGTAAAAAAACCTTTAAAAAGTGTCAGACTTGAAACGAAGCATAAAATATAAGTGTATTGTATTACATGAAACATATTTTTCTCTTTCCTTATTTTAATGTCGCAGATTTCCAAAACTAGGAGGGATAATAATTTTTGTTCAAGAAATGTAACCTTTTTACCTCTATTTTATGGTTTTAGAATGAAATTTACGTTGATTTATTGTCCATGTCCTTCACTTTATACAGAGTGTTACTTTTATTGCAAACGGAAATATTTAATAAAACAAAAAAAAGACTACACAAGGAATGAACTATACAAATTATAAATTAATATATTTTGTATTTCTACTTTGACTTTCGTATATTTTTTATTTATATGCCTATTGTTATAATAATTTATTTCACAGTATCAATATACCTTATCACATTAATTGTTTACGGAATTAGAAAAAAGTGACAAAAGTGTGAAAAAGTGAAAAAAGTTACAAATTAAGTACTATAAAAAATATTCAGATAATTTTATTTTAGATTTTTGTTCTCACTATAAAGTACATCATAGAATATTACATTAAATGGAAAATAAAAATAAAAACATCAAATTGAAATTGTATTGAATTTTAAATGGCAATGACCACTCGACGATTATTATTTATCATTGCATTTTAAGTCGCGGCGTCGCAGTTCAGGTAAACCTTTTAAGAGCTCTGAAAGTTTTTATATCTGACATCTGTTTAAAATGAATTCCTTTTGATTTTCCGAGCTACGTTTTTAAATTTCATAATGTGAAGTATTTAATAAAGAGCTCAAAAGTCTATTTTGTATATGAATAAAATTAAAGTCATTAGTTTAAAATCATTTTCACACAATTTTGTATTATATAAATCTTCAGAAGCACAGTAATTTTACGCATTACTTAGAATTAAATGTTTATATTACATGTAAATATGGAGAAATTAAACCATAACAGTATAAAGATGAAAATGAAGCTTTCTATGATATCAATTTAGATATAATTATTATTTTTAATAGTATTTTAAAGTGCGTTATACGCCCATTGTCCTTTGAATAAGAATTTCAATAGTTCCATGTAAATTTAACGTTCAGTGACGCTTCTACCTCAATCGGGGCTTCGTTTGCATATTTTCACTTTGTTATAGGATATTTCGATACATACCTTTGAATACCAAACACTTTCGTCTTTTTAATAACATTATAAATATGCAGTCAGATATGAAAATTGGTTTTTACACGTCAAATAATCTAATTTCATAAATGTTCCTTTTTTTGCTCTAACCAAATGCAGGTAACATTTTTATAAATTTATTACTGTTTATATATGTCGTATATAAATATGTATACATTTTCCAAAAAATTAAACCTACTGAATAATTTTTTTAACTCAAATTAATTATAATTTTATTATAATATCCCAGGCAGAGAGTTTAATCTTTGGCTAATAGTATTATGTTCGAACAACGTAAAAAAGTGATGAATAATAATTTCAAAGTGAAGCAGTTAGTTCTTATATCTTTAAAACGAAGCTTTTACAAGGCTTGGAGTATATTTAAAATTAACTTTCATTTTGTCATTTCTAGCAAGAGAAAATCCTTAATAAGATTATATAAGCGCACGCTCTTGAGTGCTTTCTCAAACGTTCGCAGCTTATCCTTTAACTACGTGAACGTCACAGTGACTGCACCCTAACACAGAGTTAAACAAGCGGTACTGGCATCTCTATATCATGCGTGAGCGAGCTTTGTAATCCGTTTATCAGATGGACTTCGTCTGTCCTTTGACGGGATATGGAATAAATTTACAAACGTATTTATTATATGCAATTCCTTAAAGGTCTCGGTTATAACTATGTATAATAGACAAAACGTAAAAAAATGTTATGTTAAACCTACTTCATAAAAATAATTTATCAATTAGGCAACTAAACAAAATATATGTGTTCGTATATGACGCTATAGTTGCAACGGTTGTCAATGCTAGAACTTACTTCAATATAATCTTCTTTACACTTCGCTAAACTTCTTAGTAATTAAATTTCCATAATGGTTCCATTCAACCATAACCGGAGAAGTCGTATGTGTCGCTTATACATATATGTTATATATGTATTGGGTGATTATTACAATGGAAAATCGAATTAATTCGAAATTAATTATTATAACCAAACGTGTATTTAAGGTGCAACGGTTAAAAGTAACATGATTATACATTTTCATTAAAAAATAATCAATTCTCTGTACTTTAATAACAAAATTAACAATACATCCATAAATTTTTAATCTCACGTATATGATTTTGATCCCTTTTTTTTTTCATCGTTGTTTTTATCCATAAGCCTGTAAAAACTCAGACCTGCAACGAAATAAAGGTTAAAAAAGTTTATATTCAAAAATGAATATATGAGATGGTTCCATAAAAAAAAATGAACAAATATCAATTCGTAGAAACGTTGTATGTTACAACTTTTTTTTTAATCCTGTTTTTTTTTTTCATTTTGTACATTTGTTAGATTGTTTTGTTAATTTATTCATCTATTCATTAGACGTTTCGCAGCAAGTCGAAATTAATTTTGTTTAGTGCTGTCTATGTTGCAATTGGTACTTTTAAAATTCGTCGTACTTAGTGAAGAGCGTGCTACGGTCAACGAACCCTGTAGTAAGGTATATAATAAAAACTATAATATTGTTATAAATTCAATATTAATAATTATACTTTATTTGTAATATACAACAATAAAAGTTAAGTATACATCATCTATTAACATATAATAAATATCACAATATTTCCTCCACCGTAATTGTAGAAGGTGGTACTACTTATACAAACTGCATCATATATTCATCAAGGCCTTGTTTGGATCGCAATTTATTCTTAATAGATAGCCCATACTTTATTTCCAGCAAAAGTCTACTTATTGTACATAAATTTATAAAAGTACTAATAACTTTTTATATACCACTACCTGAAGCCTACTTAATAGATTTAATCGATAAATATTGCATGATCTATTATTAACATTCTTTGTAGTGTTTAATGCTTAACAAATTAAAAATATAAACCTTCATAATGTTACTTATAAAAAGTGATTTTAATTTGTTTAATCAGATGTAACACTTTCGCCAGTATTCATTTCATTGATTTATTTATTCGAATTCAAATATTTTAAAAACTAATTTCACACAAAAAATCTAACAAAAACGAAAATAGAAAATAATATAACCTCCTTGATACAATTCACTCGCTATCTGCTTCAATGAAGTATTTAAATTTTCATAAGAATAAGGATACAATTAATTCAATTTGAAATTGGAATGTCGTTAATTTAATATATTCCAGGATGATCTTATAGGGAATATGTAAAATCTATTCAAATACAGCGTATAAGCTGTTCTCGATCGAACCGTTTACTGCAATTTAAATTGACAGTTATTGATACAGAGGACAAATTGAAACTTCAATATTGATATGCAGAAAACTATTAACCAACGTCTTACTATAATTTCATGATTTTATAATAATATTTTTATACATTCTCAACCAATACTGTATTCCAGTACTGTACCAGTGGACGTTGGCAATAAACACAACAATAGCAAAGTAAACGTTAAGCCGATAAACTTGTTATTTGCGGATCGTTTAAAACGCGATACAAAAGCGATTTCCAATTATTTGCACGTCGTTTGATTCCATCAAGCTCACAATTCAGTTGTGCCCTGAACCACATTGGTCTCACGGATTAATGGTGCACCATTTTAACAAACTTTCATGTAATATGAAGAACAAACGAACCATAACCGTACGTACTACAACACAGTTTAGATAGACATTAACTTAATAATAAAAGGCTAGTTAAAATAAACTTCTATTAAAGCTTGTAATCAACAAGCATTCCTCATTAACTTACATTTCTAACACCAATTCATAAATATTACTCTTTTAACCTTACACTTCTTATTTATTTTTAAAAAAGTGACATCAAAGACGCCTTTCTTTTTGCGTCCTCTTTTCTGTGTCTCTATTTCACTGTTCATTTCTTGTATATTTAAAAAAAAATAACTTTGTATCTTTTATTACTATTTATATATACGTAAGATTATTTTTAGTGAATGATTCGTATCATAAAGCGAAACGATCTTTAGATAGTAAATTATTATAAGAGACTGAAACTATGTTTTAATTATAGCCTCTAATTAAAAGTCGCGCCTGGGGTTGGATCCTCAGAGACACTTCAAGTTTATTTGAAGTGTGTTTAGGGTCGACATCCTTTAACTTAAATGTGTTTAAATAAATTAACGTAAAAGCATACCTTTTCATAACTTTATTGGTGTTATATCTCGTTAAATTAAAAGGTAAAGCCAATAATAAAAAAAAACTATTTTGATACAACATTTACTTTAGAATCGTTACTTGATTATGACTATCGCAGTATTAAAATTTCTATGAGCTGTATCGACTTTGTAATGTTTTTCTGATGTACGGTACATACCCTTTTTTATATAAATTATTTACTGCTATTATTCCTTAAGTATAGCAACTATATCCAACCGGTCAGTATTGAAGTTGGAGTCTGTTTACAATTACAGGGTTATGACTTATCGAAATTGATTCAATCTCAATGGTTGACCCATTGTAACAAAAAATTATTTTACTGTAATTTTTTAAAATGGTATTGTATAAGACGTAAAATTAATTCTTACTGAAGATTTAAGGTTGAATGTATATTCCGCTCTATTTTATCCGTCGTAAGTTGATTGGTCTATGTTATCTTGTTTTTCAAAACTAAAAAAAATCGATATGTATAATATTGATGCCTACGCTTGCGTGTAATATTTATGCAATATGTATTTTATTATGGGAACTACATAAAAAAATACCTCACATCTACTAAAGATTGATCGAAGGTCTAACGACAAAATTTTTCTCGTTATATGTTAACAAAATAAAATTGTCAAGTAAAATTATTTCACTACATTCACGGTATGCTCACGTCAACTTTTGATGTATATCAGCTCTCCCAGTCTCAATATAAAGAATCAACATTCCGCAGATGTCTCGTGACGTAACTATCCCGAGCACGATATACGTTTTTCTTATACGTATGTACATTCAAGTATATTTACTATATCGTTCTATAACTAATTCTCTTTTTGAAATGGATTTATTTTTGCATTCCATTTTCATACTGATTCTTTTCAACTTCTGTTTTTTAAATTTTTTAGGTTTCATGATCAAGCTTGTTGGAAGCACGATGTGAGACAAAAGGACCGAAATCTCTTAAAAGATTCTTCATGTTATTCTCTAATGCACATTGGTTTCGAATCTCCTTCGGTTTTTATTTTTATTTTTGCTTATCGTGTACCTATTCTAACAATATAAAATCTTTTATTTTTTTTACATACTTGTTACAACGTTCTTTTCTAAATTTATGAGAAAAATACCTTGGTTTTCAATTACACATTGCTATCACCTAACTATATAACACTTACATACAAGTATTCAGCCGGTGACGCTGTCACAGCCATCGAGGCTAACAGCTATAGTCAAGTCGCAACTAAAAAATATCACCAAACTATTGCGTCATACAAAATAAAACCAAAAATCTATAAAACTCTCATATAAAACAATGTCATCTAATGAAAGCAAATAGTTAATAGCCTAATATCGTGTTGTCATCAAATAATCCCACAACACACAGATTATTTGGTTCGAGAATACATAATCTCTACAATACCATATAGGTACAATAAGTATATGAGTATAATATTTGAGTCAATTATGACTTTCACATTTTAGCAAATAAAAATATTAATAATTGTTTATTAAAAAGATTACGAGTCATTACTATATAAAGATAAAGATAAAGCTAATAAAAAACCGTAAACTATAAGATGAAAGTAAATCATTCCACTGTAATATTACAAAAAAAAAACCTTTGAAGAATAAACCGCAAATCCTCAGTTAAAATTTGAATGTTTTACTTGAAACGTATATTTGTCAGCAGTAGTTTATAAGACCTGTCTAATTCGAGGAAACTGACTCCAGTTAAAGGCCGTGTATAAAGTAGAGTTGTCGTGGTTTACTTTGAGCAATTATCATCACTAATTGTGAGATAATTAAGTCTAGGCTGTTAGCTTCGAGATATATGATAACGCGATTCTTAACTTAGGAACATAGGAACTATTTTAAAAATTTGGTTTAAACGCATATTCTCTATACCGTAATATTTCATATAACGGATAGTACGTTCTAAAAAAATATTCAAAAAAAGTCGTTCACTGACTTTAAATAAGACAATGTTTTAAAATTTAACGTGATGTCTGATAAAATGGGTGGGACTGGAAATAATTGTACAATTGCTATTTTATATAAGCCAAAAAAATACTTTTAACTTTTAAACATAAACAACAAAACATTTAAATCCTTAATATCATAATATATAAATATAACGATTTATAAAATTACAAATAAGTCGTAGATACTAATCTCCAAAGTCAATAAGTGTTGATTTGAAATCAGTAGATCTTTTGTGAAAGCGATTAAACTTTGCTGAAAACTTATCAAACTGACCGATCTCAATAAAAACCAGCTTAAATTTTTCACAATCCCAGTTCCGGGTGACATTTAATACCTCACTGCCACTGTTCAAGACAATGGCAGTAAGGTATTAAATTTCACTTCGAAACAAAATCTGGAAGATCCAACTAGCGTACCTTGTAAGAAACATATTCGGTTATCAAATTCATGTTATGATCGACATTTTTTAAGGTTCCTTTTTTTTTTTGAATTCTCATTAAGCCCATATTTACATACTTCCATATAAAGCCCCAGTTTTAATATTAGAATTTTCCTTTATCTACATCATATAATCCGTCGTTGAATGTATCCGAAAAGTTAATTCGATACTAATCCGAGTGCTCACTCTTATAGGTTCTCAAAAAACTCATTCAAAATGTTTTGTCGAACGCTTCAGTGAAAGCTTAGTGTACTAAAGCGAGCTGGTTTTTAATAATTTAAGCATCAGACCGTCTTACGCTATTCAAATATTTATGCTTTCTTTACCCGACTATGCTATAAATTTTATTGATACCGTAAATAGAAACAAGACAGTGGTATATTTTTATATAATGACATGTATATAAAACTATATCGATAGGTATAGGAATATCTGGAATCCTCAACTGCATAGACTAATTTACAATCTTTGTCTTTGAAAATTATTTCTGAACGAACAAGGAACACCTGTCTGTGTTTAATCCGCTTGTTTAAAGGGGATTTAGAAACTTTTAAATCCGTGAGTACAGAAGCTCAACAGTATATTAAATATGAAAATGTATTTAAACTTATCCATTACACAGCCAGTTATTTATTGGTCGTTCATAATATAAATTAATAAAGAGCCAGCAGCTGTTACTACCAATATTATTTATTAACAAAAGATTTATTTTGACACGTTAAAATTTTAATTAATTAGTTTAAAAGTTTCCGTGATTCTGAATCCAAAAATTTCGTTTATCCTATTACGTAATTTTTTGAAAAAAAATTGTTAAGAAATTGTATTACTTTTAAGATTTTGTTACCTTAGATAAAAGACAGAACTCAAAATTTATGGGAAAAAAGTCGATTTATTTTTTTCGTCAGACAAAACGATCTGCAATCTACAATTTATATTATTTAAGCAAAACGTCAACACTGTGATGTTTCCAGATTTTGTCACGTTCACGACCTTTATAAATACCTATTAAAGAATACGCTGACGACGTGTATATCAAGTTTATCGGTTACAAGCCTTTATTATAAACTAGCTGTTGCCCGCGGCTCCGCCCGCGTGTTGGTCTCTTTTCGAATAACCATATATACATACATCAAACTTAAAATTCATCATAACTTCTTTTTCTCTTAACCGATTTTGACGAAACAAAGTTTTGACTCCTAATTATATGTAATCCAACTTTGAAAATCGCGTTCAAAGCCGTTGAGTAGTTTTAAGTTATAACGTACCAGACAGACGGACAGACAAAAATTAGAAAAAATTTTTTTTTGGTTTCTATGACTCTTCTTTAATTGCCTCCTATCATTTTATGGAAAAATATTTAATGCACAGACATTCGATTTTTACTGTCTTATTATATATGTATTGATGATACTTTACTATCCTATTCTTACATAATTTACATAGGACCAAAGAATATTAATATTAATAGGTTATTGTAAGTAAACGGGGCATTAAAAATATCATTCAAATATCGTTACATAGAGTTGTTATAACAGCATATTATAATGACGAATATATTTCAAATTCAGTTTTAATTTACGTATAAAAACTGCTGTATGTATAAGCGGATATTGGAATTGGTAACAATTTTTTGTGGACCAGGGACCGACATCGAAATAACTTCTGAATTTTTTCTATCTGCTCGTGAAATAGTTCTACAACTCAATTAAAAATATCATTTTAAAATTTTATGTAAACTAGATCACAAAAGTTTTTTAATTTTAAACACATAATTTTTTGACAACTTTGGGTAATTTGATATAGATGAGCAATAGAAACAAACAAGTAAAGATTAAACATCGGTTTTGTTACTTTTATTCGAAAGACAGTTTTATTTTATTGGCACATAATAAATTGACGAGGAACTACTCTCACGGTTACTTAAAATGCTATGGTTTGTTCCTCGATAATACTCGAACAAAGTTATCGTCGAGAGCAGGTTATCATTTGTGTATTAAACCATTGTTCAGAGAGCTGAACTAATTTGTGACAATATGGTCAAATTTATGCCCGCGAAATTGCTTAGCGATTTAACTTGCAAAAGGCTCCAGTTGTTAATTTAACCCGCAATGCGAATATGTCCTTGCATAAATTTACTTGTATGTACATGTGGCATATTATTTTAAATAAATGCATATAAGTTTATAATAAGGTACACCTATGTAAAGAAAGAAAATAGATATAGGACGCTAAATCATAGATTGTAAGGCGTATGAATGTCTCCAGATACCAGCTTCCAACCATTCTTCAACTACGTGGACATGAGAGCGTTGTTGGAGAATTTCTGCGTTCTGCACGTAAATGCGCCAGGCCAGGAAGAGGGGGCGCCCACGCTGCCTGACGAGTAAGTACTCTTTCTTATATATTTTAAGGGAAACGTTCCAACTATAAGTTAGTTCATTCAAACATATGCTCACAGTTAATAACATATGTATATAATGACTAACTATATTTGTATGATTCAGACATGTATATGTATGAGGTAGACATTCTCATCTCGTCTGCTCGTGATCAGGGTTGCTGCAATGTAATCGAAACGTCGGGAGTGTGTAGCTTTTAAAAATAATAAAATGACACGTAGTAATCCGAAAATATTAGTTTCATTTTCTTTGGAATTATTAAAATAAATCTTCAAAAACGCTTAACCGGCCTCTCGATCCTATTGAAGGTTTCTGAATAGAACCCAATTATTGCCGTTGTCGAGAGTTATAGAGAAAGAAGAAGAATCATATTTCTTTAACTATAAAAAAATAACATTTAATATAGTATTCATGATATAGCTATCATATAAAGGACAATAATTTTTTTAAATTTAATTTACCTTAGGAATTTATAATAAAACTAGAATTGGTTTCGTTATAAAAATAATTACTCTTTAAAATCTAAATATATTATAATATTTTGAAGAAATATATGTTTTAGTAAAATATTTCGACGTTATTGTATTTGCAACTACGTCGGAATATGGCTTTGGAATTTTTGAAATTTGATGCACGAACAAATTAGAATTACTGGGCGGAGGTTGTCAAAATACGTTGAATTTATTCATTACAATTCACAAAAAAATACATGTATAAAGCTAGAAAGGGAGGAATATTCCATATTTTCCGATAACATACATCACATACGATATCCGATAACATACATCCGTGAAAACAAAGAATGTGATGATTAAGAAAAATTCCACTGTTATTGTTAGTAAGTCCAATACACTTTTGTTATTTTTCAAGCATTATCTCGGAAGCGATGATTTGAACTGTAAAGTAATTGATGTAGATACACTTCAATAATCTGTCGCTTGAATATTTCAAACACGCGTCGTTCGTTGATTGGAAACGCGAATTAATCGCGTCTAAAACAACGGCAATCGACTACATGATTTGCATTTAATAAACCAGTGAGGTTTGCATAGAGTTTGCAATGCATAGTGATGCATTGTGGAACAGTTTTTTATTAAAAAATTGTAAACTAAAGAGCAATTTGCGATATATTATTTCAATAAACGGTAAAATACTATCGAGCGTGAGTAATCGACTGTTATAGTAACAGGAAGTACCTAATAGCTTTTAGTGAACTCAACAAGCTTTAAACATCTACAGATATTTTATTAACTTTTCATTTAAAATTTTTATATATCCCCTTTAAAAACTCTGATAAACCGGCGTACGTTGTTGATATCGAACGACTTTTATTAAATAACAGACTATTCGAAAATACTCGTACATTATCACATTGCCCTATACGTATAAATCTTTAATTTTTATATGGCAGTTTTTAAAAACATCTGTACTAAAGTTCTACACCAGATTCCGAATTTAGTGGTACACATTAAAGAAACTTTAAACGCAATGACTGCAACTACTTGTAGTAAAACCTGTATTTCAATTTTACTGCTACAACTACACCTAAAGTCCTTCCATTTTCCACTGAATGTATTTTTCTGCTATGATATAACCTTAAAAAGAATTTCATCTTTCGCTGTCTCCAGAACAGTCAGTCCGCACTCCGCAGGCCTCCCGTCTCTAAGTCATTTACTGTCTGAGAAATGCTCGTCGAAATTTAATCTTCTGAATGTCAAAGCATTTTCCAGTTATTCTTTGATATACAAATTTTTTGTTTTTTAAAACGGACCCATCCCTACCACAATAGTCGCTGTATTTATAATGCTTTTTTAAATTGTACATGGGTAGATCTACAATTTTATCCATCTAATTAATATTAAATTAAACGCTAGAATGATAATATCCTTCTTACAGAGAATATATTCAGTCTTTAGACTTGATGATCTCGTACTACATTGCAAAAATCTACCTTTCTGACATGTATTATGACTTTTATATTAAATGACCAATATTTAATTATCTAAAATCTTCTATTATATACATTGTATATATTTTAATAAATTCGAAAGTAAAATTCTGGTGTTTCGTTTAAAATTTCAACCTTTATGTAGGTTTTAAGTAAATGATTTTATCGGAAGAATTTCATGTATTATACATTATGTCTTCAGATTATAAAGTAGATAAGTAAAAAAATATATTTGTCTGTCTTCTATTCGCTTACCAAAACTATGGACGCTATGGTGACTTCCGCTGTTTCAGAATTAGTATCAAGCGTAACTCCACTGACCAAAGTTTACCTAAAACCTAAATTATAAACAAAAAATGAAATACAACAAACACACAGTATATAAAACAACAGTATCATTTAGAAGTAATATTAAAAATTTATTACCAAATAGATTGTTTCAGTTATATCTTATTAGTGTACAAACCTTTTGTAAAAATCAAAGTATTTGCTTGTAGACGCTTTTTTAAGGATATTTATTTATATATATTTCAGCCTGGCGACTATTTAACGGGAAAATATTTAACTCAAATTTTAATATAACTTTAGTTTAAATGCTTGTCACAAAAGTAGGGGCTAAAAGTCTAAACGTTTTCAGACCTTTAAAAGTTTAAAATTCAATTGAAAGTGATATACCTTGAGATATTTCATTAAAAAACGTGTATTTTGAGTCTGAAACAAAACATTTTTTTATTCATAAATTAAATTTTTCCTCAACCTCATGGCTTCCGATGTCTGATCTAGTCATTTCTCTTAAAGATTTTTTTAATCCTAAATGATATGTATACTTTTTCAAAAGTTTGATCGCATTAATTGTCATAAAGATTTTTTGAAGCCTGAATGATTTTTTTATTAATAATTAAACCACAAACGGCGATTTGAGTAAATCACACTTATGTATATTCGTTGTATAAACGGACTCCATCAAAGTTACATTCATTGACTAAGTGAAATAATGATCCTGTGGAACATATTTGTTATCATTTTCTAATTATGTGTTGAATTATGGCTTACGTGCATAAAAAGGCGGATAAAATTATTTTCTACGGAATGGATACAGTTTTAACCTAAAGATTCAATGCCACGCATTCATTCGCATTAAGAAAATGTGGTTGCTATTGAGGTCATAAGCAATAACTGATGGTGAGAATATTATAAATAACTCTTCATGTAATTTAAATATTTATTCGAACAAAATTATATTAACAAGAAACATTTTCGTTAAAGTAGGTCACAAACGCAAACATTTAGGTATTGGTGTCTGTAAGTAACAGTGTCGGTCTGTTGTTTAAGAGTGTTCCAGCGAGATATAGAGTCGAAACAAGTGCAGGCTTTAGATACGACCGTTGAAGAGTTTTCTCACTAATACCATTGTTGAAAGCTCCCGAACATTTTAAAAAAAATTATTAGGAAGCTCGTTAAAATTTCTTGTAACATTATACAAAGTCAGTCGTACCACGACTATAACTGATTAAATTAAAAACAACAGATACAGTGACACCTCAACAAATAACGGAAAATACTTATTACGTTTATTTTGTTTGCATTTCATTTATATCGTTGTCACATTGTATTTTATCGGATCACGATAAATATTACGCGGCACGCCAATATTTACCTCGCTTGTGAAAATTCAAATCTTATATTGGTATATTTTAAATACACCAATCATTCTCGTATTCGATTTCAAACCGAAAGTACCTTGAGGGTTTGTTCTTGGAGGAATAAGTTACGTCAAAATAACTCATAAAATATTTTATGTTTTCGATATAGTCTTGAATTTTCTCGCAATTGGAATATCAAGGACATAAGTGCAATTGGCTTTTGTAGTCCACGTTTACGTAATGTACCCTTTTAGTTGACTCTCTACACTATGTGAATAATAGAAGATTCGATAAGTCCATATAATGAAATGTTTACCAGGTTTCAAGTTTCATTAATATTTTTACACCTATTACGCTATAATTCCTCAAAATGTTCAACTTTTAACTTGAGTATTTGAAATTGATTTTCCCAAAACCTTTGTCCGAAGCTATCGACTTAACCGTTCAAAAGTTCGTAACCCTGCGATATATCAAACATAAAAGTAGAAACAATCCAAAATAACGTGAGCGCAATATAATAGAGGCCCGGTTCCCCGGGCAACGGAAACTCAGTTATCCAGCGGAGCCCAGCTTTTAATGCGGAATACTGAATCCGTCTATCATTTAAGGCTTCAATTAATTCGCTTAGCTTTACACGAATAGGTTGGATTCAGAATATTCTAGATTTTATTTCAATTGAGAGATCTTCTCACTTCATTTCAATATTATTTGGAAATGAAAAATTTAAAATTGACAAACCGAGGTACTTATACTTTCATATATGTTGAATATTTTGGAGCCTGCAAGAAACTCTCGAGCGCGGGTAGACACATGTCAGATGAGGGCAGACGGCGTTGATTGTTATTTAGTCTACAATTAGTGAGTTCGTTTGTTTGATTGTCCTTTAAATCCCTTGCTTTAAAGGAATTCGTACATCGTAATTTACGTTTTATTTAAAATTATACATAGTTATACATTTACTTATAATTTTTCAGTCTGTTTTGTTGTCTCTCCTCAGTAAATTTCTTTATTTATCTTTTTACTCTTTAAGATAAAACTCCCTGCAACTCCTTTATTCAGTCCAGCGCCTGTATTAACGATAGGCTAATCGTAACTGGACTTTATTTCAAGTTATACATATTTTTTAAGATCCAACAGAAGTAAATTAAAAAAACAGTGGATTAATTCGAATAAGCAATTAAATAGATACCTTACAATAATAAGTATATTCAGTATTAAGTCTTTATTTAAATGAAAAATATTTGATACTTTATATTAATATTAAATCGAATATTTTATCTCTCTTTCGTAACAATAGGATAGTTTCATATTCTGTATGTATTTGAACTTTAGAAATATGACCTTTCATCTATTCAATTCTTAAAAGCTTAGCGTTTCAGCACTCGTTGTGAATAAGCTAGGCCAGTGTTTGTAGAAGGGATTAAAAGTTTCAGTTCAATAAATGAATCGTTTGCTAGTTTCTAAACTAGTTAAATATCATTTTGTTTTACTCTGACGTTGATAAATTTATCGAAAAGTTATAACGGCTTGCAAATTTATATCTAATCTTTTATATATTTATATTATGGATACCTCTAAATAAAAGTAAGCTATATGACACTATATAATAATATTTTTTATTCATAAAAAAATAACCAGCCTTTAATTTTCCTTATGTTTATACTACAGTTAAATCAGGATCACATTTTATGCTATCGAGGCAACGGTGGCACTTGGGCATGAAAGGTTCCGAACAATTTTAAAGGAAATTGCCCAGTAATATTCCGTACTTACTTTGGTAAAAAAGAAGAAATACTTTTTTTTCTAACAACCCAAATCTACATAATTTTTTTAATCATCGACAAGAAATATTTTTAATATATCATGAAAATTGTCTTAATACAATATATAATTAAGAATATGAAGTAAGAAGATTTCTGTTTTCCTTTGCTCTTAATCATATGAAGTACAGAGAAGCAATTTACTAATTAAGAATTTTGAAGTACACTAAGCTTGGTAGCGCCCATAAAGTGTATTAAGATGAAGGGGTTTACTGCTGTAACAAATATCAGAAAAAATATCTTAGTACTTGAAATAAATTGCTTAAAGCTAGCATTTTTTAAATTACCTATTTAATTTTTTTTTTTATCCCGATAATATAAAATATGTTTTGCCATAATTGTATAAATAAAAATCAAAAATCTTTTAGAAGGGGTTTACAATTTATTTTATAATTTTTATTCTTTTTTAAACAATAAAAACAAATAGTATGAATTGTTAAAACTGAGATTTCCGTGCAGTATTTAATCCGCTTCCAGGTTAATTTAATTGATATATATATATATATATATAAGTAAAATCCTATGTCGTAAAGTATCATTCTTTTTCAAAAACACAAAGTAATTTACAACAAATTTCAATAAATTCGTTTAAAAATTATGTAATACCTCTATTTTATTTAATATAATGAAAAATTAAAAAATACCGTCATAATTAGCCTATTTTATACAATATATAGTAATAAGAAAATAAAATATATCCGTGTCAAAATTATAGTATGTAGGCAATGTCTAGTTTCATAGAATTTAAGGAAATCATTATATAAAGTGATATACGTATTTTAAAAGGAAAATTGAATGTTTCCCAACATCCACACCTGAATAAACCACGTCCGGAACGTACGCTCGCTAACGGAAAACGCATTATGTTCCGTCGCCTCACCAAACCAATCGACAAATGAACTTTGTGTCCAGATAATCCCACTGCAATTTGTTTCCCTGCACTTCTCATTCAAACTATACATACGAATAGTTCATTCGCTGCTTACAAAATAATTTTAATTTATTAAAACAGGCGATGGTATTTATCGCTTTGACTATAATGAAGCTCATTCTAGTTATCGAATGATATTGAAGTTTATTTTAATGTAGATTGACTTTCATAATACATAGTTATAGCAGGTTTGCGACGTGTTCAATCCGCACAAATTGTTTGTTTCTATTATCATCAATACATATTATAAAACAAAGTCCCTCGCCGCGTCTGTCTGTCTCTCTGTTCGCGATAAACGTAAAAACTACTGCACCGATTATCAAACAGTTATCTCCACTCGATAACGTGATTCTCGAGGAAGATTTTAGTATATAATTTGTTAAGTTTTTTTATTTCCTTGTGTGTTCACATTAACGATATTTGTTTAAGATGTCTGCAAAACATGAGCCGTATGAGAGCATTTAACGAAAACGCTGCCTTAGGTCTTTAAGATCTAACAAAATAATCTATGGTGGAATTGTGTATATTATATAGGTCTACAGAAAAGTCCGCGGTGGCATATGTCTATACCTTGAGGATAACATACTATATCCATTTTACAACTTTTAATAATGATCATTCCTAAAGCGTTTATTGGAAAGCTATTTACATAAATACGGTTTTCAAGCCTACATCAGTATCTGTAAATTACTTTTTAATATCTTTGAATTGGGCGTACCATTTGAAAGTTATCATAGTATAAGTTTAATTATTTTATATTTTTTGGAAAGAGCCCGTGCGAAGCCGGGGCTGGTACCTAGCTGTTTTATAAAGCCAAGTCACCCTCACTTCACGTCCAATATATTGACCTCACACTTCACTGGCACGGTGTTGTCGGGCACCTTAAATAATGTGGATTCATTCTTTAACATTTGATTAACTGTTTCTTTCTGTTACATCCCTTAAATCTTAGAAATTGTGAGTTAATTGGAAAAGTATTAATTTTTTAATATAAGTTTGAATGTTTGTGTGGCTTGAATATTTCACTGTTAGATTATCCAAGTGAGTGTTTAAGGTGACCGTAAAACATGCTATTACGCCGCGCGATGTTGTGTTCATCTCGGTCTATCAATATTACATGACGTCTAGACAGTACACGGACACGGACAGCCCACCGGCCACCGGTCGTTTATTTAATCGAGCGAATGTCACAGTCACTACACATCAACTAAATGACTGTATGTAGGAGTCAATTAGAAAAACGACTGTTGATAGAGTACACATTAGTCGCATGCCGTCACCTGATAGCGGTTGACTGAGAGGCACCGCACCCACGGTCACGAATACTAACAGATCGATGTGTACAATCACACTATACACGTTCTTATGTAAATAATGTTTATATTTCTTTTATATTTTGTCCACTTCAACTCACTGGTGATTACTTACTATACTTAAAAATTTTGCGGCAGTCCTATACATGTTATGAAAATGGATATAACTTTTTGTAAATGTTATCTTCATCATTTAAATGGAACAAAAAACATTGAAATTCACGTTTTGTGAACATAACGTACGAACAAACCTTTGCAAATATTTTGCTACGTGTTTTTCATTCTGTATAAGCTACACAGGAAATTTAAAGATTTGTATACGAATCCGAACTAAACAAAATTATATACAAATTACAAATTTGAGTAAGTTGGTATTATGCGGGTGTCCTTGCGAGCGCGACTCGGGCTCGAGGGTTGTATTGATTTTTATGAATGGCACGCGCCACCGTCCATTTGAATAATGAATTCTCTATAATACAGTTTTTAATTATACTACCGCAAACCGAAAAATATATTACAAATTATTAATATTGTCATAAAAAATCACAAACGGATGAGATGGGTCGCATTATTACAAGATAAGCACTCTAAACTGAGCAAATGAGAATTTAACAATTCGTCCACTGGTCGCTGAGCAAACGTTCCACGACCCCCCGAGAAGCTAATTTATATTCATAATGATTGTAATGTTCTCGGGACAAGTTATTATCAGTTGTAAATCCACGGGTAAATCAGTATTTCGGTCAAGATTGAATACTTATCCTATAATTTTTAACAAAACGACTGACGATATTTAAAAAGTGGATACCACTTGAAAGTCCCTCTGTATAAATAAAGATGGCACTAGAGCAAAGAGCACTCCATAGTGTCATCGCCGCTACTTGACTCCATTGACTTCCACTGTGGAGATGAACCAGTTAAAACATTTAAAATATATTTATTTAGTACCAATTTCTTTATAATATTTCCTATTAATATTTTTAAACCGCAATGCGACAAAATAATATATACCTAACAGTATTGTTACATCAGTTCCTGACATTGATTCTTTTAAATGTAACTTAATAGTTAATGTTTCTATAATTATTATATTTTTTTCGACTACATGTGAATACCACGGTTTCAGATTATCCTGGCAATTAAACTATAAACTGTATGATTAGCATCCGTCACGCAAACAGACGATATTTCAAAACACAAAACTTCGGAAAAAATAACTATATTAAAAATAATATAAACTTACAATTAAAAGAACATGTAATTTTATTATTTAGATTATATCACTTATATTAAATATATATACAGTGTTAATTAGTTTTATTGATTAGTTTACATGTCGGAGATGCCAATCAAGCTATTGCTACAAGACAGGGCGCCCGCTCTTCTCCAATTAAATTGCCTTCCCTTAACTTAGTCTGCGTTTCTGTCTATATTCAATCTAAAACTAATATTCATGATTTGATATTTATCCCTATTCTCCTATGCAGGTTTTCGAATGCAATATATTATATTAACATTAATGTGAAATTTAGCCATCGCAGCTTCTCCAAAGTAGCAACAGCTACATTAACTTCATTGCACTATGACGTAACCTCTTAAAACCTTAAAACAGTTTTCTTATCTTATATAATATGTAACTAATCTAAGGTTATTTGTGTTTTAAGATAGTAATGAACTTTGAGTGCATTAAAAATAAGATTGTTAATTTATATTTAATAATACTATTAAGTCATTATTAATGCAGGTTTCACGTTTGCGGTGATGGTAATGAGGATCCTTAACTTGTCGAAGATTAAAATTCTTTATTGGTATAGTTTTTATTGTTATAGATTTTTATCATTATAGTTATCACGTTATAAAGTTCTACCATCATGTGTTAAACATTGTAAATCCATCTTCTGTAATCAACATTTCAGTAAAAACTGTTTAACATACTGATATAGATAAATTTTAATTTAATACTTATATACTATATTTGTTTTTTTTTTCGGTTAACTTGGTCAATCTAATTTTATGAACAATTACATTTTCATGACGTTACATTATCCAGATTTATAAGAATTAAAATATATTAATAATTTAAATAAAACTAATAAATCCATCCTTCATCAACTAATACTTTAATGAAAATTTTTCGTCTTGTCTGTCCGTGATGAAGGTTGCTACAAAGTAACCGAGACGTCGGGTGTATATAGTTAAAATAATGAAAAACGTGTTGTAAATTCGAAAATATATATTTTATCAAAATGAATACTCGCGAAAGTCTTAGATCTCATTATATCTATAATTATCACATGTATATGCAAGCATATATAACTTAATTGACCAGTACTGTGAGAATATTTACAATTAATTACATTTGAGAACAAATATCCTCAACTTAATTGTTAGATATGAAACGAAACTTACTCGAACTATTCATTGTATTTTGTATGCTAAATTTGACGTTATTTGAATTAATTAAAACAAAACTATAAGCGAAGATTTTGATGGTTTATTTATATTTTATTCGAATAAATATGTATGTATTATGAAATTGGAATCGCTAATAATCACGATATTGGTGAAAAGAAATTTAACTGTTGCTAAAAAAAACTTGTTTGTGCTAATATAATGTCAGCAATATATTGAGGATGTTCTATGGACCTGAATTGTACTTGTTATTGTCATTTCAACTGAACGCAAAATATAATTAACATTGGGTAGCAATACATGTATTTATAAAATGGTTATTTATTTAAAATTCACTTCAGTTAAGTATTATCAATCGAACCAAAGTATTCATTTTGCTACAGCACCCAAACCTATTCTACACAAGTGTATATCTTCAACAGGGTATCGTCTCTAGTTTTCTAGCACCAAACACTTTAATATAAATATCGTTTTACTAAACCTTAAGATGATACAAGTGAAAGATTTTTAAAACACAGATCTATAAGTAGTTTTCATTTCGTTCTGTTGGTGATGCGAAGAACTTGAAAACAATAAATTAATAAGAGCTTTTATAAAAATAAATTTACATTTAAAGTTAAAAAAATATTTCATCTATAAATGTTTTTATTTTACTTTTAATATTCCATAAAGCATTCCAGGTCATTGGATTCCCCTGGGGACAACTTCTCCATTAAACTTAAATGAGTTGCTTCGTTATGGAAAATCCTCTTTTAATAAAGGAAATGATTTAACAACGAAATGCAATTATGTTTTATTTAATACGCGCAGCCTGGGTTTTTTCAGGAGTGAATATAATACTACAACGACATATTTCTTTAATCTTTTCAACTTCTAATTATTATAACCTATTATTATGACCTTTTTTTTTTTATTATTCTTAAACAGCAAACTTGCTGTTTAAGTCTTCGGAATTAAGTCCCCAAGTTGAAATTTCTATAGTCAATTGATTTAATTACGCTTATAGTATAAAATAAATTGATTACTTTACGTGTAAGATTTGAGCTTACATTGTGACTATCTTCTTGTACTCAAGACAAATTTTATTGCATAAAAACATGATATTAATTTTTTCTTTCGTTACTAACTCAAAGAATTTTTATAAATACTAGTATAATAGTAAATAATTAAGTAAATGTAGTTATATTTACTATAAATATGATTTTGATCCAACCATTGTTATTGCAAGTGACAGGTTGCTGTAAATGTTAATTTGTGGTTTATCGAATACTGGTATCTGACTAGTTATTACTAAACTATACCTGCACAGATTCAGATATGACAACGATTTAGTTATCGGAATGAAATCTATATTCTCGACATTTATATGTAAATCCATTCACATTGAAATGCAACGAACGTTTCGGTAAACTAAAATTAACTTTGACGAAAAATAAATATAGAAAGTAAAATTCAAACTTACGATATAAAACTTGTCGTACTTAAATCTTTTAACTGTTTTCACAAACCAATACAGAAAAGAAGATGTACTATTTCATGTAATTTATCCTAAATAACGAAACTGTTTTTTCGGTCCATAATGTGTCTGTGAGCGGTCCGTAGGGTGAACGCCACAATTAAGGACACCCGGCAAAAATCAACTCCCCTAATTTCAAAGGTCGTCAGAACATATACGTACATTCTTAAATAATTACATTTCTGTTTTTGTTACGCATTGTAGGTTATTCGTAAGCTGTGATCGATTATTTTTTTTATATTTTACCTATTACTTTCAGAAAGTCTAGAAGTTATAACTTTTATTTTATTTATTTCTTTGGTTCTATTTTAGAAACCAAGAATTAATAAAATAGTAAAGTGGATTACGAAGAGTCGGCACGTCGCCACGGGATTTATTTAAATTTAATACTCCATACGTTTTATTTGGTTTCCTTTTTCTATGCAAATAGAATTATGGTTTAAAAACCTGTATTATACACATAATTTTTTTTTTTTTTATCCAAATAATATTTTTTATTTTATCTTCTATTCCGAAGGGAAAAAATATTAAAAGTAGACAACTTGCCCTTGCACTCTATCTATGCTCTAATAGGCTTTCAGTTATTGTTTTTTGTCGCGCTTATTTTAAAAACAGCTAAAGACACCGTGTAGATGTCGGTTTAAATATCATTTTTTATTAGCACTTATACATAACGGTTCTATAACAGATATAGGATATATATGAATTAAAAAACACTTGTAAACAGAACAATGTTAAGTAAAATACATATAAAATAACTGTTTCATTGGTGTCATACGCAAACAACACAATTCTAGTATATTGTTGTATATCAGCCAGGTTTTTCTCAGACAAAGGTTAAGTAAAAACCAGAAATAAATCATTTAAACTTCTCTTTCTGATAACCAAAAACCTAAAAATTAAAGGCTAAAACCTAAAAATATTGGTATATTTCAATTTTTACAAGAAATTAAAAAAAAATTGTTTCTTAAAGTCATTTTTTATGTACGCGTTAATTTTTATATCAAATTAATACCAGTTTGCAGTCGACGTTGTCAAAATTAGCCACTTGTTCGAAGTAGGTCACCTCACAGATTTGATTGCCAAATGGAATGCCTTGTAGAACTATGAAATTGCGAATGCCTACTTACTTGTAGAACATCCATTATTCTAAAAATTGCTATGTTTTAAAACTCTTCTTGTAATTGTGATACAATTTTGCTCTTGAATGATACAAAAAATTCTAGGCCTGTGAATTAATATTTTAGTAATAAAAAGGCGTAAATTATTTATTGTTCCAAACAAAAGGCCGATTATAAACACCAGAATCAACTCTTGTAATCATCAACCAATGATATTCAAAATAAAATAACTTTTAGAAAACGTCAATTTATACATCTAACCAATCTAAACAATCTCTTGTTATGAATAAAATAAAGAAAATTATGTTATTTGTGACAAAATTATATAACAAATATTTGCTTTTCTTTTTTTTAAATTATAACTGGTTTAATTTTCTTAAATTTTAAACATAGACCTTAGCTTCCGGCCGCATTACGGAATATAAAGTACGTTCCTCAAACACAGATCTCGTCGAAATCACATTTGAAATGAATGGAAACCAGAGCAGGATCATTTTATTGGTTTATTTCTTGCTGTGTCATCTACAGATACTCGTGTACACTGCTACTAAAGTAATTCCTTCTAAATTTTTATTTACACCAATGATATTCGGACGTTAGATATTTCCATCACAATGCTCACTCTCATATCCCGTCTATCTGATTTGAGTATGATTATAGGTCATACGTACTCGCATTACAAGCGGTAGCAACAGGATATTGTATTTCCAGGAATTCCTGTGGGAACTGAAAAGAATATGACTACCTCCTACGATAAGATTATATGGTGCATCCAGGTTTATTACATATTCATTTTACGTCCAAAACTAAATTAATTCTTTAAATAAACTTCCAGCAAAAATTTACTTATTTGGATTGGTTAATAAAATAGGGAATAAAATTTTTAATATTAAAATACATTAATACATATCAATTAAAAACATATTTTATTTATTTCTTTATCTAACAAAAACATTTGTTTTTCCTTTTATAAGGTGAGGGAAATATTAAACCGAACGCAATGAAGTTTAGATATTTACTACTGTTATTTGCTGTTTATTATTCGACCAATGCAAAAATGTGACAAAATTTATTTAATTTCATTTATTTGTCTAGTCCGTCCTTATTTAAATTTGGAACAATAATTTTCACTTCAATATAAATATGTACATACTTATATGATCAATTTAGCGGAGTTAATTTTATTATTGTTATCAATTTCCTATTATTATGTATGTTGTTTATTACGGAACAATGCGAAAATATGCCTTATTCAATTTCTATCATATAAATGGTGAAACCGGAGAACATTTGGATATTTGGGGTACTTAGTTGTAGCTAGTGAAGTAATACAATAAATATATACACATAAATACGCAATTAATTTAATAATATCAAATAATTATTAACCAACAAAGCTAAGGGATATGATCAACAGTACTGGTGTTAAGAACAAGAATTATAAAAAATATAGTAGTTCACTAACAATTCGTCGTTTTACTTCTTAATTATCATTTGATAAAACAGGCTAGCAATGGTAGTTAGATGTGACTTTTGTAAAGTTTAATGATTTCATCATATAGGTAAAGCATACAGGTATCCCACTGTACTACATAAACTATAAAAGAGCGTTTATAAAATTTAGTTTTATGGAAAAGAAAATATAAAGTCTATAATAATGTAAAATAAAAGCTCTCAGTCTCTCGAATCGGGTTGTAAAAGCAAAAATTCGAACTTTTCTTTATTGTATCAGGATAAGTCTGGATCCAATAACCCACAGTACAGGAGAGTAAGAACGATCAAATCCCAACGGTAACGTATGGAAAGCCACTGAAGCTTAAGACCAAATTCAAAGATATGGTCGAATTAGAGCAGTAGACCGTATGATTACATACATTTTAAGGACGTACAATATTATTAGCATTTTTCTCAGTCTATTTAATTAATGAAACTTGCATTAGCGTTATTGATTATAGCCAAAAAGAAGTCGATGTCACCTTCATTTAATTGGGGGTTGAAAGAAAATGTCGTAATCGTCTCAGTGACCTCAATGACCTCAATGACGTAAAGCATTATTGATATTTTATAATGAAATGGCAAAATTTAGACAGTATCTGAACCAAATATGCCTCTGAATATTTGACAAATACAATATTTAAAAATACACTACAATAATATATCATTTATACATATTTAAACGGATTGAAATCATTGCTACGATGTAGTAAAGTCAAAATAGGCAGCTTTTTAAAATATTACGTTTAATTAATTACCTGATTTTAACTCTTAAACTTTTACTAATTATCTTAATTGCTCGAACGTAATTTGTTGTAACAAAAACGTTTGTGAGTTCAACATCGTTTGTACTTCACATGTTTTTGAGTGAAATTTTAACCAATTAGTCGCTACTTATTTAATAAAATAATATTTCAACTATGCCTAATGCCTAATTCGTAGGTTGTTTTAAGAAAAAAATAAGTTTTTATGATATAAGATGTAAACAAAACCTTATTTCTTTCAATTAGGGTTAAAACTCGGTATTCAAGTAATTTGTAACCAACATCTGAGTCATATTCATTAACCTCAAATCGATTATATCAAGATTTTTCCGCTTCACTTCTGACCGACTTCAAATACCCTCAGTGACCTAATCGGCTTTAACTCGTAAAGGTTCAAATGTTCATTCACATACAACCTGCCCGACGGAAAATAAATATCACTTTTGAAATGAAAGTGTTGAGTACTGATAGGCTTCATATTCATTTTATTGGAAATTATTTCTTCTTTGAAATCAAATTTGTTTTGTACAGATAACTATGAATTGAGATATATGTATATATATTGTTATGCAATAAAGTCATCACTCAGATATCTGTCCGCAAAAGCCAGATGTAATGTTAAATAAATTTACGAGAAATAGCGTCCAAACAATTTTCATCTTTGAAATCATGCCAATAAATATGCAAAGTACAAGTTATTATTACAACATTGTCGGATCTATTGTTAGTATTATAGGAACATAGCCATTATAATAACACTACAACAATATCGCAATACCCTTCTTAAACAAAGAGAGTCGAGAGTTAGGCATTCGTTATATAATTCTCGGATTTCCGTCCCTTATCTTAAATTCTTAGAATATTTTCTAAACGTTTTGTGTTTCACTATTTTTACTTTACTTATAACTAATGTGTAACATAGACTCTTGTAATATTTGAATACAATATAGCAGTGGTTGATAAGATTAATATGTATATTGTATGTCTAAGGGTAGGTAAAATAAGTGCATTTATAGGGCGACGTCGCGACAGCCCGGCGCCGCTTTCTCACTGAACACATACTTTACTACATGGCCTGTAGAACAATGTTGTCATATTGAGGTCTGCTATTAACCATTAAGAAAACTACCCTTTTTTAAAAACCTTTGTTAGACTGCTTGTATTACATATTGTACGCTAGTACCCATTACGGGTCAATAAAAGACCGAGCGAACAAAGAGGCTTCTCTGTTCTTCGATTTAACTTTAAAAAAATCATACGAAACACTAATTGCCAAAAACTGAAGCCTGTACTCATTTCCCCAGCATTCTAAATACGATAATTTATTGCAATAAAATATATAATTTAAAAAAAAAACAGAATGTACCCGTAAACCAGACAGCTAAATAATAAAGTAGTTGTTAAATTTAATTGATGCACTTTGAATCTGACAATAATTGATCGAGAGGTATACAAGTGTCAGTGATTGTTCCCGCAGTGTTATATAAGCGTCGCTCGATAGCACAGGCTGGCGTAAGCAGCTGGCTTAACTGTAGCTGAACCTACCTTGCGTGGGGTATCCAATGTTACTATGCTATTTTTTGTTACGTTAAAACTACTTATAAGCGGTCAACTAAAATTGCGCGACTTCAATAGGTTAGTATGGCTATTGATCTCTACTTAATACAATCAATACACTCAACATGATTGAAATCGTGAACTTTGAAGTAGGAAATGCCACATTTTAAGAACGTATGGTTAATAGAGAAATTTTGTAAATAGTTTTTCAATAACTTTTATCCATGATAAAAATAAAAGTAATACAGTATATATATAGAAATACCGTTCTTATATATAATGAACGGAAAGAAAATTTAAATAAAATGAATAATATTAATTTTTTGGTAATGTTTAATAAACGAGCCATCTATTTTACTACAAATGCGTGTATGTGTTAGGGACCCTGTCTTCTTTTTAGTTGATATATTAAAAACTTGCCAAACTCACAGTTAGATATTTGGATCTGTTGTAACACGAGTTCTAATACATCATATTACACCTTATATTACCCGGCTTCATATTAAATAACCATACAATAAAATAAAAATATACAGTTATGTACTTGCCTATATAATTTTAATAATAATTAATTCCCAAACTGGTTTCCAAGTAATACGGTATACTTAAATAAAAGAACTAACTTAAAACTTAAATCGCAATGTAATCGATATCTCTAAGAGGCTCGCATAAATTATCTTTTTACACGAATTCAACGGATACGTATTCGCGCAGGTACCAATAAGTAGTTCGGGTTGGCGCAGTCTTACATAACATTGGTGCTAGCGGCGCTCTGCACTAGCTTGCCCACAGCACATAAACTCTACCACAACATGGTTAAGGGCTGAGAATTAGTGGAATATCAATTGGGAAATAGATTTTCCATTGAAATATTTTACTAACTATGAAAATGATATTTAATTACAAAAAGTTTTCTTAATATATATGTATTTAATTATTCTTAGATGTTGATTTTTTTTTATGCTAAAGGGGGCAACCGAGCAGTCGGACTGCGTTATGGAGGTAGTTCCATCGCCTGTGGACATCCGCAACATAGATTTGCGGATGTGTTGCCACCCTCGATTAGGGAAAAGGACGAGGAAAAAGTGGGAAACGGAGGGAAAAGGGAAGGGGTAGGAATGGGTGAAAAAAGGGAAAGGGCAACCGGCTCTCTCACTCATCGGACAAAACGCAGCTTTTAAAGACTACTTCACGCCGATCTTCTGTGAGAGGGTGGTACTTCCCCGGTCGAGTCGGCCCAAGTTCGAGCTGCAGTAACTTGACCACAGCTAGGCTCTACCACCTACAAAAGTTGATATTAATTAACAATAAGAGATTATTTTAATTGGTTCCTTCCAATATTTGTTACAGTTATGTATATCCAACTATGGACGAGCTCGCCAACCAGATCAACTACGTGCTCGTGCACTTTGGCATTAAGAGCTTCATAGGCTTCGGCGTGGGAGTCGGTGCCAACATCTTGGCGCGATTCGCTCTTACCAACCCTGATAAGGTAGGGGCTTCCGTTTATGTCTAAATAATTAAAACTCAGACGTTAACAATTTAAGAGTTATAATTAAAACTTTATAGGATACCAGTTAAGATCGTCTACGGCTTTACTATTAACTTATTTACTAGTTTTATTAAAATTATTTTCCATTTACTTATATTTATAATCCACTCTGGATTAATAAGGCCATTCGAACTTTCCCGCAAAATTCTCATATCGACTTCAATACAGCATTACACATATAAATATATTTTTTATACTCGCGGATATGGCCTCCCGAATCTCACGTAATGAACCAAAGGATTAGGATACACAAGCCACCAGGTTTTAAACTAATATCTATAGTTAAGGTCCAAATTAATGGTTGGAACTAAAACGCCGACTAAGGTATTTCAAACTTTCTAGACGAAGGTAAAACTATTCAAAAAGTTTCGTCTCAGTGACGTCAGCACTAAACATTGAATTACATGTAAGCCCTGTAATAAAGTAAAGTGGAACGAGACGACCTCGAAACGTGTAAATTTTCCGACGACATGTGTTCTTAAAAGATTGATAAAAATCTCTTACTATTACTATAGATCCTGTTTGTCTTGAAAGGAGAAGGCTTACAGCGCCATCTATTAAACTATATTACTAACGCAATGAAGCTGAAATACCGGTTTAATTTGACTTTTCTTTTTAAAATACACAAAAATATCCATAGTCAGTCATTTTGAATATAACATGTATAATTTTTTTTCTTGTATCTTGTAGTTTTCTCTCTTCTGTCTCTTTCAGTTCTTTAGTTTATAAATTTAACACTTTAACGGACGTAATTTGCTTTAGAGTTATTGAAGACTCTACCTACCTATATAGTTTATTAACCTTTCATTACCGAGGATCATAGTTTGGAAGAACAAGTTATAATAGAATTTGATACGTTTTAAAACTTCAGCTTGATACTTACAAAGACCGCCGTAGATCCGCCAAGGGAAACGGTGTTGGTAAATTTGACCCATTTATTAAGTTTCAATTGGAGCAGTTATAATGATAGATTGAAAGATTTGCGGAAAAACGGCTTTATTTCACAATAATATTAAAAGTAGCCTTAAATTGCAACAATTTAATTTTCATTTCTTACGTGAATATTGTTTCTTTTTATCTAATAATTTTATCTTATTCCATTATTTAGAAATTTCTACATTATTTAGGCGTCGATTACTTTTGCCCTTGTTGCCTACTTTTTTTTGTTTACAATGAGCCAGCTATAGATGTTTTGTTAAAAAAAAAATCGAGTTTCAATTAAACACTAAAAAGATAGGTTAATTTTTATTGGTAATAGCAAATTAAAGTTTCCAATACTATTACGCAGTTAACAGGGCTGTCGCAGCTACGGATCTGTAATTTTTGTTAAAGATTTACAATATCCGACTGCAGTCCATTGACTCTCACACTTGACCAACTAAGCAGCGAACTTCAGAGTCTTCTACATGCTTAATTCCAGGTGGATGCTCTAACTCTAATCAACTGTTCGTCGAGCCAGGCAGGCTGGATTGAATGGGCGTCTCACAAGATGAATTGTCGCGCGCTTCGCAGCCGCGGTATGACACCCGCCGTGGTCGATTACCTCATGTGGTACCACTTCGGAAGGGTATGTCTGCTTACTCAACACCCAAACACACACACACACACACACCGCACTATAATAATATGTATTGTGTTCCAAATATACCTTGCGAATTGTTCCCTGAATTCCCTAAGTGCCGAGCTTTTCAATGTTTCTTTAACAATAAGCTTTACTTTTATTACGAACATTTCAGCAAGTATTTGTCAGAAATGTTTGTGTGTGACAAAGGTCAAGTAGTCACTTAGGAAATAAAATGTTATTTCAAAGCTCAGCGAACTGCGACTCCATATGCTGTTGCGAACGGAGGTGGTTTTTACTCCTGTGTGTAATTGTTTATATATGTGTTTTTTTTTTCTTAGTTTCAATATTTAAAATTTTATGTTGTATGTAGTATAAATTATATAAGATTTTTATTGAAAATACTTTTATCGTTTTAAACTAAACGAGAGAGTAAATTATGTCCCAAGTAACATTATAACTTACAACTCGATGTTCGAACGTGTCCAAGAGTTCTTGATCGTGGCCTCTCATCCTGACATCCTAGTTAGAGAATCGGAAAAATGTCGACGAAGAACTCGCATAAAACTAGTTACTTATTAAATTCACATTTTCATATGATCCCTTCAGTTATTTCTTGTTAGAGCATCAAAGAAAATTTTAATATTATTGAAATATAGTTTTAAGTTTCTTATATTAAGAATAAAAATCTTAATGTAAAAAATATACGAGTTTAGCTGTTATTTATTTAAAAGATAATTAATCCGTGTAATAATCGCAAACTTCTAAAACATTTTTTACAGCGCCTTATATAACCATTAAAACTAATTTTTTAATATAATTAGGTTATTTTAAGTTTGAGTGCTTTTAAAAACTTTCTATAACCTTTTGAATAATTTAATAGATCCTAAATATTTTCTAGTCTTAAATAACAATGACGCAAACAACTTTATTATGACTTTAAGGGATTAATTTATATAATCTAATCAGTCCACTGGAGTATTTTTTAGAATTCCGTATCATTGCATTTATTAGTGATAGTTCAATGTTTAAGTCATCACATGTGCCGCAGTGTCCTGAGGAGCGCAATGCTGATCTCTCAGCGATGTACCGTTCCTACTTCCGTCGTCATGTGAACGCCGGGAACCTCGCCATGTTGGTGGACAGCTTCGCTCGTCGCACCGACCTGAACATCACCCGCCACGCCGGCACCCTCCGCCCGCCAGTCCTTAATCTGGCCGGAGCACTCTCCCCGCACCTCGAGCAAACGGTCACACTCAACAGCCGTCTACACCCATCCAACTCCACCTGGATGAAGGTGGGACACTTCACATTTACACACACACACACACACACACAGACACACACAGACACACACACACACACACACACACACACACACACAATCACAATCAGCACCTCATTTCTTTCTCAGTCTTGTGTGTATCTACTAATTATTTTAATAATAAAATTGTTTTCACATCTTTTGTCAAAGGAATATAATTATTTTTTAAATTCTTACTACTATTTTAGAAGAATATGCTTTTATCCTTATAACTAGACTTTTTATCGTATTCTTATAGACAACAAATTACATAAAAATTTAGAACATCTTACAAAACCATTTATTTCTAGATCTCTGATTCGGCCATGGTGCTAGAGGAGCAGCCCGGAAAAATCTCTGAAGCATTCCGTCTATTTTTGCAAGGGGAAGGATATGGTAAGTTCTATATGAGGTAAAGTAAACATATTTACGTTGACACTTGTATAAAATTTACCATAACTTTTTTGCTATTTTTTTTTATATTTAAGGCAAAGCTTATTGAAACAAATTGAAATATCATCTTTTCAGTCTCTATTATTAGGCAATTTTCCTTTTTTCTCTTAATTTTATCATATTCATAGAAACAGCTCCAGCTATAATAATTGTCTTGGTACATGAATTAATTTGCTGATTGAAATAAAATTAGTTTTTTTTAGTTAGTAAAAGTTTATAAGCTCAAAGTGCCATCTAGTGGTCGTCAAGCACAGCAAATAGAGAGGGTTGTTCACCGATTTCATAACGTAAAATTGAGTCACTTAAAAATCAATATACACTCAACTAAGCCAATTTCAATTAGCTGGGTACATTAAATAGTTAAACTAAGCAAAAATATTACAGCTTATTTAATAATACGTAGATGTCTATGTTCTTATTACAAGAAAGAAGCCTGAAAATGTATATATTAGAAAAAGTGATCATTCTATTTGTTTTTGGTTTTTCCAGCTGTTGGTCAATAAACACTGTTTTCTAATAAAATATTTTCTTGCACCTTTCTCATTCAAACAAAGACTTGTTTTATAAGTTACATCACTTTAAGTCACCGTACTTACAAACATTTGTAACCACACAATTAACTCTTAAGCCAAGTCCTTGGTACGGTATAAATGGCGCTAAATACAATTTAATTTTTTTGTAATTTTCATGGCTTATTTTTTTTTATCTACTGAGGCTGGTTGCACGTTGTAAAATAAAAAACTTTTTTTAAAATAATGTTTACAAAACAGTTGCTTTTAAATCTTATAATTTAAACTGGTTTTGCTTTATGTAATGAACGTGCTGGGATATATATTTCCCGCCATCATGCTAATACCGAGTACATACCTTTTGTATGGCTAATAAGATAATGCTAGTTGCATATATAAAAATAGTATATATTACGGTAAAATGAGGTGGCAACCTTAAAAAAGCGTGCACACAGTCCAGTGGTAGCGTATCCAAGCATGTGTTTCTGTGCAGCTGTACTGGCACTGCACAAACTACACACAAATAGCCACCAGACTAGACCCGCCTTCGCAACTATATAGCCGAACTAGTGCCGCCTTAGGGTGTAAGTAGTGCTTGTTTTTTACTTATTTTTTTATTTTATAACTGTTAAAGCAATCCAAAATAAATATACCTAAATTATTGGTAAATGTTGTTCGTTATTTTTAAATGTAGATAATTTATTTTATTTTTCTCTAGTCGCTGTAGTAGAGGTAGATTATATTGATACGTTTCATACAAATTAGCAATTTCTCAATCATTTGTAGTCTATATTTTCGTACTCAAGAAAATTATATCTCACTCTTATCAAGTAGAAGTGTCTAAGAATTTAAAAAAGTCAGGTTGAAAATAAGTGTAGAAAATGTCTCCCATATTATATGTGTTAAAGCATATAAACTACTGTTTTGAAAAATTAGTACAATATTTAAATAGTAAAACCTAGAAACCAGTTTAATTAAATTGTACTCAATTAGAAAATAGAGGTGTAATATAAGTTGTTTGTATAGTCTGTAATTTCATTCTTTACTTTTGAAGATCCAATGCTCTACATACATATAATAGTTAGACAACCAAACAAAAATTATTCAAATCAAATTTATTAATTTTTTTCTTAATATTTGCCCTAAATCTTATGGTACGATTAGACTAAGACATACTTGACACTTCACGACGAGAGTCTTTTATTGCGACACGATAAATAGGGTCGCATTAAACACTGTACAAACACGTTATGTCCCCTCGGTATTTTTAACTACAGCAGACCCTCGTCTGCTGTAGTTAATAAGTGTTCGAACAGGTTTTAAATTTTCAATTCAATGCACCACATTTAAGTGCACTAAAATTTGTTTTATATTAAATAAGGAGACTGCGAAGACACTTATAATTTTTGTAGAATTGCTACCCTCTGGTACCCAAATCTCTATTTGGAATATTTTTTACAGTTATTTGAAAAATAGAAAAGAAGCCGGCTCTTAAGATATTATAGGAGCTGCTTATTCTATTCAATATCAGTATCTTCCCATTTCATTTTAAGGACATGTTCGTAACTGTGTCAAATTTCTTTTTATACAGGAATCTGGACTGGACACAAAATTCCTAACAACTTATAACCAGTAGAATTATTTTTTTTGTAATCTAAATGTACCATTGCGTATAATTGAAATTAAATATAAATAATAAAGAGCTGTACAGCTGTACTGTATACTAAAATACAGTACGACTTGTTTGTACCAGAATGACTAACACATCGTTTGTATGTATGTGTGCGACAGTGGCGCCGTTGTCTCCAACCAAGATCGTGTTGTTCCGCCGGCTGTCTGACGCTCGCGTGTGCCGTCACTCGTCCGTCATCCGCATCACTGAGAACCCTATCTCGGAGGCTGTGGTCTGTTAGATCACTATCAACATACCCCGACACACACAAACAAAATAAACCCAACCCCCACCCCCACCACCCCGCCACTCACGCACGCTCGCGCGCTAATTAAGCCTTTGGTATTGTTATTTTAATTCATCCGAACAATCATATCTGTTTTCTGTCAATTAGTTTTTTGATCAATCTATCGGTTGTTATATTCCGAATATCCTAGGATTAAATCACGCTTAGCTGTTAGTATACGTTTTTAGGGAGCTTTATTTATTTTAGTTTATATTTAGTTCAATTATAAATTCAATATTCTATGAAAATGGACACGGTTGTTTATGATCACATCGAGGAGATAGGATACCTGAGGCTGAGGTTATACTGTAAGTGTACATATCTGGAGGACAACAACTTAGGTTAGACAACAAAGGAATGGGAACAGCGATGAAAGAGTTTTTATAACAAAGTAACTTTTAAGAATATTATTAGGAACCACGGTTACATATTTGAGCATGTAATGTGAAATTAAATTTATTAAAGACTAGGTACTACCGGGTGCTAGGTACTAGTGTCACGGTATGAGTGAGACGGTTTTGGATGCATTTTTATTTTACCCGTTTTTTATCAGTATTAATATTATTTTTTTTATATAGTATATTTAGTTCTGCGGTTCTACACTCGCTTGGCGACGAGAGTGCAAGTTAGTGAATTATTTATAGTGTAGATGAAGACGGATTAAATTCTGGTAGCCGTTCCGTAGCTATCGTAGTGTAGTACTGGCTGAGGGGCTTGGGACTCGCCGAAACACGACCTAACGAGATCGTCACGTGTTCTCAAGCATCCGCAAAAGCCATCGTAGAGGAATAATGTATAATCAATAAATCAAAGATTTTAGAATCTCAATATAAGCAAACAGTTTTTAATTTTAATTATTTGTGTGACTTTATTATAAATATTAAAATGTGATTTTATAATAGAATGTTGTTTTATTTACAATCCTTATTAGTCTTATCATGAGTAACTTTGACTTTATCTACTACCAATACATAAAATGGCATAGAAACTGATAACATCTTAAGATTATTTATACCTACACATTGATCTTGTTATAAAACACTAGTGGTATGTTCTATGAGCTCATTTTTTTTATAAAAACTATATGAAATTAATTAACAGCATCATGTTATGTGTTTGGTGTTTTAAAAGAGGTTGTGTCTTAAATCATTTAGTTTCTACAAGATATCATCGTAAAATTATTTTAACCAATTTTTAATTTATCACTGGCAGCACTATATTAAAAAAAAATCTTAATTGATGATCACTTTGTATCATCCAGATTAGATGGTGACTAATGAACACGGAACTTAAATTCAATTAGATCCAAATTACTGTGGGGTTGTATACCTTTATTTAACAATTCCTTTACAACGACTATTAAGAAAGTTTTCTTTACTTAAAGGATGCCAGAATACTTTATTTTTACTTTAAACCAAATAGCCTTTTGTTATTTTAGGAAAACATTTGCACGCAATCGTTTTAGCATTAAATTCTCATCATAAAAATCATCGCCATTTAACAGATCAGCAAGTGCAAAACTAAACTTCTTACTTAAAACAACTACGCTCGCAAGCAGAACTTACTATCACTAGATATACGCAGAGCCTATTTCTTACAATTATAAGTTAAATGATTAGTTAATAAAATATTAGAGCTAGCTACCACATACCCACACTATAAACTATTTTAGTTTCTACAACTATTAAGAAACAAAGGTGAAATAAAAGTCGAATTTGTTTGACGACGGATATATTCAAAAGAAGTTGATAGTCTAACATACATTGGAGCGTATTAACATTCCAATACATTGAATATAATGAGTAACATGAAACTAAGTCTCATTGAATACTGGTACATAAATATACATATATAAAACGCGTTATCTCTTCCAAGAGACTAATAATAATTATGCAAATAAATTTATAACTACACATTAGAAACTCGTCTAACAGAGATGTTGGATATTTATTCGATTATATACAGACATTCAGAATATCATAAAAGTTACATTAATGACGTCATAATTCTAATTCTTAATAAGTTATATTTATATGTGTAGTAAACATTCATTAAAATATTTCAAGATGGGCGAAGTTAAATACCAAACATTTAATGTTGAAAGTACTCATGGTTATTTCATTTGTAGAAATGTTAAAAATGTTATATAAAAGCCTCACAGTATTAAAAGCAGCTTATGTAAGTTATCGTACTAGTTAAACAGCTATGCAATTGTTACACTAATCAGTTTTCTTATCAAGTAAAAAGGATGACTGCACACAAAAATATAATAGTTAAGTAATATTTTATCCAGCACCTAAAAACAATAAACTTAAATAACAGAATAAACAGAATCTCATTTCATCTTCCACGCAATTATAGCATAAATAAAGAATTCATTAGGAAATTTTAAAACAGTAATTTTCTAGAATGGTTAAATAAATCTTAAAACTAAGATACATGTAGTGACATAATATGTATGTATGAAATACTTTTGACTTACAAGATGTTGAATTGGAATCAAAATCAATCAAATGTTAGGCCAGTTTACATAAGCACGTAACTTCGCTTGCAGGACATACTGAGAAATAAATACAAGTAATAAAATATAAATGGATTTTTTTTTTCAATAAAATCGCTTGGCGACCTAAGTACTGATGCAATATATAGATAATATGAAAAATCAATCTATATGCAAGTTTTATTATACGTAAAAATATATTCATAATGTATACCAGCCCTAAAAAACCCAATAATTTTATATTTACGAATCAATTGAACCACAAATAATTATAATTTATAATTATACCATTCTATACAGAGGAATATTAGTTATATTATCTCAAAAACCGTTGGTGTGTTTACTGTGATTAAATAAAACTAAATGTATGAAAGCGCACAAAGTGATATATAATGAATAGAAAAAATCGTAAACGAAAAGTATTCCAAACAACTGTCCAACGACGTGTTTAATCGTTGAAAAGTGTGTGATATATGATGAGATATACATCATAGAACGTTAGGTCGTACGTATAGTTGAGAGCGCATTGCACACCGAGCCAGAACAGCACGGTGGCAAGCCAATCTCAGCGACCCAGCAACAGCACCAGCGTCACCACTACGATGACCATCAAGATCATTGACAGGATCACCTTCTTCTTGCGCATCTTGTTCTGGAATTATTATATGTTTAAATAAATAAATGAATATTTTATTTTTAATGTTATATCTTTAAGACTTTACCTTGTAGGTGGCAGCCTGGCTGAGCTCGCGGGCGGCCGACTCAACGTTAGTGGCCGCATCCTCTACGTTCGACTCTATAGACTCGACCACAGCACCTTGCTCGTGGATCATGGATCCAAGGTTTTTAAATATCTGGTTCACGTCCATTATATCGTTCTGTAATGGACACCTCAGTTAGAATTAAATAAACAAGAAAAGGTAATAGCTTAATAGTTTTTGCTAGTGTCTACTGACTGTATTTCTAATGAAAGAATAGCCAACGCCAAGAATATCTGTGTATCAAAATCTATGAAGGACATATGCCTATATATTAAACACGTCATGTATTTTAACCTCGAGCTGTCGTATGTCCCTCTCGCGTTCCTCCAACTGTTGCAGCTCACGCTCGGAACTGGAGGACAGCTGCGACTGTCGCACGACACGCTCCCCAAGCTCAACGCCCTCTCCGCCTATAAAATATTTACCAGAAGGACTAAGAACAATCCTAAAACCAATTTTTCATATCAAACTCGCAGTGGAGCTAAAAATATGAGTGAATAAATTTAAAAAAATGGTACAGAGCAAAAAATTTTAATTGGTTCCTTGGTAAAGCGTAAACGATAAGTTTTCAATACCAGTCTTTGGTTCTAATTAATTTCAAATCCATTACGTGCTTCATAAGGTTGAGAAAACAGAAGTTAAAAGAATGAAAGGCAGAAGGAGAAGGAAAACCCAATTGCTTAATTTTTTATCAACATTTTAGATTATAAAGCGAACTAGGTGTTTCGTAGATTTTACTCATGTACATGTCTTATTCATATGTTTGTAGTTGTTAAGATAAGGGCAGGAACATCAAACGGACGTGCAAAAGCTGACGTCTCCTTTGCCATCACATACTGGATCATAACGTTTATCTATACTTTCGTGTTACTTATCTACATACATATAAAGTATTTTAAGTAAATCTTCCGCTACCCCATCTTATTTTTTATAATCTAAATAATCCCAAATTTTTCAAAAATAAAAACTCACAATCATTGAGTAAGTGAACATTGAATTGTGGGTATTGAATTTTCGTTTTTCATATTTTAAAACAATCTAAATACAATCATATATACTTAAGGCTGACTTTTCTTTAATAATTAAGAAAAAATTTCGAATTACTATCTTATTTAAATGTAAGAAAGTACAATAACGGGTTAAGACCAATCCTGAGGTATATAAATAAAACAACTAAGTATTACAAAACATATAACACAAACATCGATACGGAAGACAAGGTTTTGTCGGTGGCAGCGATGACGTAAACTTCATTCACTTGATATATCGAGGTTTTACTCGTTATGTTAGTCTACTAACAACTCGAACGTAATTATACCGTATACTTACGAAATATTTCAAAGTATTTCCTTAAATATCAGCATTGTAAAGAATTTAAATCCAGTACGTTTATATTAATACAAAAATTTGCTTATGCCCATAATAAATATCAATCAATATTTGTGAAAAACAAAAAAATTATGAACAAATTTTTAATTTCCATAGATAAAATGCTATCTTTAAAAATAAATAAAGAAATTAATCTAGATATTATTATACGTAGATAAAAACCCTCAACATATTAATTTAAAATGTTATAGAAAAGCACTAAAAAAAAAGTTGTATTAATGTTGAATGTTATCATTTCACATATATACGTTAAAACGATAAAAAACGATAATATTTTCCTTCTTTTCTATTGTTCGTGATATGAAATATCCAATGTTGACGTATTATTATTCTCCTTAATGAATCACATTCAATTAATTTGATAAAAATTCCTAAATGTTACGAAAAAATGTATATTATACATTTTATAGTATTCAAAATACAAGTATTCTGATATAATTTTACGTTTTTATAAAATCAAGATGTGCTAATAACAATAAAAAATTTAAATCTATTCCTTTATCATACATATATTTGGAACTTAAAAAAAATCATCGTTAATATTATAATATTTTTATATAACATTAAAATTCTTTAGACCTGTTTCTGTAAAACCTGTTTAAAACTGTGATCATAAAATTATTTATCACTAACCTCCAAGAGCAAACGGATCACCGATGTTAATATTTTGAGCTTTGACTTTACGAACATCATCCTTGCTCTTCTGAGCCGCTGAACGTTGGGTGGCCTGGACACACAAACCTTTGTTACCTACATGACTTTAGTTGCTAGTTCATCAAAATTCTTTGAATTATAAGTTTTTACAACCTAATGTATAGCAATCAGTAAAAGAAAAGATTCTTCAACAGTCAATTGATTTTTCACTTGACCCCAATTTAGTTTCAATAGTCTCTCGTCTTTTCACAAAATTGGAATAATAAATTATATAAAGTAAATCATAAAGAAAGTTCTTATAAAGTTTAGAAAAAAGCAAATGAATTATTAGTTTTAAAATACTTGAAATTCTTTGTTACTAATTGTATACTGTTTATTTAAATCCTATCATCAGAATAATCAAATGTAATCATACAATAATTTGATAAGCTCAAAAATTTCGCAATGTAATAAATATAATTAAATGTGTATTAATTTACCATACATTAAATTTTTGCTTGTAATAGCAGTTCAAGCTTTCAACATCATTAATAAAGTTATAAAAGATGTTTAGATACTGACTTGGAATGCATTGAGAGTGGTCATGTACTCATCGCTCAGCCGCTCTCTTGTAAGCTTATTAGCTGGAATGTCAGTCGGAGTCTTCATCAGCTCCATAATCAATGATGATGTATCCTTTGCCAGCTTTTGGGTGTAATTTTGTATTTGGCGCCTGAAAGATAGACAATAATTTCCAGAATAACGGGCTGAAGATCCCTGTGAAGTAAAAATAAATATATATCTCACAATTGATTCCGCAACTCCTGAGAATCTTGCGGTGTCTGGAGCTGGTTGACCATCTTTGACATAGAGGACACTGTAAAATATTATTAAGCTATAAACTTATTGCCAATAATAGTTTAGGTGAACATTTTTACATTTAAAAAAAATATTTTATGTAAAAATAAATAATGTAATTTGAAACAATTTCTTATTTTAAAATAAATTTAATTAACTAAATCTGCTTAATGAGAAATTGAATTAACATTTCCAATTTTAAATATATTCAAAGAAATGCACACTCACCATTCTGAGATATCTTTTTAATATTACTTGCGATTGTCGATGACAGACGCTTAAAATTGTCGTTGTCTTCAAACGATACTCCCCCCTGGTATGACGCCTCCATTTTGCCTTAATAGAAATTTACCAATTACAACTTCTATCAATTTTCCAACGAATAATCGTATACTTTACAGTAACTGGACGCAAATCAACCATGTTACGTTTCATTTAACTATAGTGAACGCAATACCAGACAAAAAGGAAAAATACAAAACTCACCTTAATCAAATTAATGTACAGATGTAACTTCCTACACTCACTGTTTACACCATCAGGCAAATCAGCATAAAATCTTTCCACTATGAAAACAAGACAAAATAGGATGACTCTAAAAAGGATAAGGGATAGTCCCAAAACGAATAACTTCTCCCGACCGAGATCTAGATTCGGCAAGTGCAAACCTCCAACTAAAATATTTTGACGTTGACAGCTAGGAAATTTCTATTAAGTACCTAGGCAGTGATGGCACAGACAAGCTTTTCTTATATGCTAAAAAGAGTACTTGATATGATTTATAATATTATTGTATGTCAAACTTAAATCATTCTCATTTATTTTTTTGAATCTCTTTAAATATTATGTTTTATTACAAATGGAGCAAAAATACCTCATTAATTGACTGACTATACATAATTACAATAATTTTCTACTACATTTATATTCATGTTAATGCATTTTTTCTATGAATACATTATCAGTTTACTGGAAAGTTTATTTTCTGAAACAATTTTCATTTGAAAGTAAAAATTTATTGACATATAAAATTAAAGCCTAGCCATAGACACGACACTCTTGGCCTAGCTCAATAAAATATAGGCACTAACTGCACACTTAAGCACTAAGCCCAATGTATCTGTGTGAATTTAATCATTACATAGCATTCAGGACCCGGGCAGAGCTGTATTGATTTTTCATTATATAATACTGTGCGTTGCACTCTCAATGACACAACATAAAATTATGATATTTAAATTAAATGACCCTGTAATTTGATTCAAAAATACTAAATGAGAAGCTTATTCGTAATGAAAATAAAATATGTCTTGAATTTTAATTAAATCATAAAATAGAAGAAAAGAAAAAATATCACAAATTTAAATATTTATATGTATTCGTTTTATTCTCCATTGTTCACAAGTTTAATATTTTATTTATAGTTTACAATAAACCTGTTGGATCTGTAAACATAATCGAGAATTTAAGCAACCAAAGAGTTATGTTTTGCATTATTTTTAGTAAAATTACTATTTGGAGTAAAAAGCCATGTTTATTACATTTTATTCTCGATACAATGTTTTATTCTTTTAGTTTATTATTTTGCTCTTGTCATTGAAAAATCACAGATTTATGATATAGCCTTCTTTAAATACAAGAAAAACAATCAGTTTTTTTTTAGCTAAATTTTATTGCTCATTATTTTTTTTTATGCCGAAAAAAATCTATACAAACTTTAATGTTTTGGTGATCAAACAGTGATATTAATTCACAAAATGTTTGTCAATTTGCAATAATTTAAAAAAATTATAAAAATTTAACATTGCAGCTGATGTAAAATATGGACGTCTCATTTCAGAAAACATTAAATTATTTTTTACTCAAATATATTTTCCAATTTTTTGTATCTTATAAAAATCCTAATATTGCTTTTATTACTTAGTTATATTATTGACAAATTAAAAGAAATAGAATAGACAAAAAAAATGGAGTAACAACGTTACACCTCAAATAAGCAGGTTAATAGTTGTCTATGATATTATCCGATATAACTAAAGGAGCAACAGAATATATAGGTAGGTCTATACAAACACGTATACAATTTTGCTGCGCTGTACGCTGTAGCTGTATGCCTGTATTATTCATTATGTATTTGTCTCCGTGTCGGAGTCGGCGCTTATTAACTGAGAGTGTGAAATATTTTATGTAGAATAGATCAGAGCAGCCCTTGTCATTTCTTGTTATACAAAACAGTGTATATAACGATATTATAAAACAAAATGAACTTATTTAAAGTTGAAGTACTTTTTGTCTAAGGTGTATAAATATTTTTCTCATAGAAATCGGTAGATGTAAAAATGTATGAATGGTACATTGTGTCCGGTGAAGTGCAAGTACCTGAAATATTCTGAAGAAGATGAGGATATATTAACTTAGTAAATCGAGGTAAGGATAACGCCGCGTCATAAGTGGATTCCATATTATTTAAGTGTAATGTTCTCGACACACACCTTTTGTTTTTTTCGCTGCAGAAGTCAGGCACTTTGTACAATTACCAAGATGGATCCATCAATCTACCTGCAATACTCGCCGCCTAACGGGCTACCTCAAGAGTCAAAACTGGCTACATATATGGTAAAACATTAAATTGATGACCACTGAAAAAACTGATGAAATGTCTGGTTTTAACCATCCCAATATTTCCAGAACCATTCTACGGTTACCCCAACAAGGTCTCTAAATCAAGCCATGAGTAAGCTGAGCATTGAAGCTTCTCCAACATCATCCAAAAAGGTGATCATCTTTATGAGAATATAAACTTTAGTGAAAGTTTCATGCAATAATTAATGCTTTTTTTTAGCCTATGCCAATGGCAATATCAGGCCACGTCCCACCACAACAGGTAAAGAAACTCACAAAGAATCAAATTAACATTTTAAATTATAAACATCATTTAACATTTGGCTTCCTTCTACAGCAGTTAATCCCTCACCCTCAACCACCTGTGAGTATAATGGAAGGAATCAATATAGTTTATACCATAACAAACACTAATTATTAAAAATTACTTTTTGCTGCCGAAGCCGATAATGACTCATATTCCACCACCTCACTTGCCACCGCAGGTATGTTCACATTGTCATATAAGACCCTCATGAGTCTTTTGTACATGTAAATAACATACTTTATGTCAATTTGTTTTTGCGACAGGCATTGCTAGCTCATCCACCACCACAGGTATAATAATTTTATTTTTTCATTATTGTCAGAAGATGACATATGTATCCTTTTTAAAATCATGTTAGTCAATCCTCATTAACCAAAGCAAGAAACACATTTAGTATGCATATTTTTATTGTTCCTATGTTGTTGTTTGTGTTTTAGATAGTATATGCTTATGTCATGTGTGCTTTATTAAAAAAAAAAAAATTATGTTATTGCTTTAAAAATGCTCCAATATCATATGAAAATGTTGTCTCAACATGCGAGCCCCAGAGCATTATGTAGCTATAGTATAGATATAATATAGGGGTGCAACACCAAAGTAAGTTCAGCTCAATTCCCAGACCTAGGTCGTATATTTCGCCTGCGCGGATGCGTCCCGGGAAATACCTGTATTGATTGCACACCCTGTACATATTTGTCGTGTCTGGAATGGGTTGGGGGGAGGGGGGTTATATGCAATTTACGTCTGAGCCGCGATTAAATGAACGCCATAGAATACACTTACATGGCAAATATAAAAAGCGATCGGAACATGAAACACAGTATGTTATATTCATATTCGATTTTAATATTTGGCTATTATTATAAAAATAGAAATAGAGACGTAGGTACCGTTGCAACGAGTTATATATTTATAATTTCGGGCATTAATTATACTTAGTCCAAAGTTCATTGAACCTCTTCTCTACAAGGGAGGCTTTTATAAAAGATAATCCTTAATTTTATGTCTTCATAAATTATTTTGTTGTTTTTGTGTAATAATATTCTAGTTTTTACTATTTGGCTTTGGCATTAATGCACATTTTCTTTGTGTTAAGAAAATTTAATTTAAATTATTATTATCAATGTCGGTACACAAAAGGATAAAAATTTTAATGCGTTAAGCTACAGAAGGATTAATAATATTTTATAAATTTGACAACTTTTAACCAAATAAATATATATGTAGCATCAACTACACATATAACTATAACAAGACAAACCGTAATTGGTGATAGATTAATTCAATTGTCAGAACTACCAATGGCGACATCACCTGCAATTTTAATCTAGGTGCTGATTGGAGAGTTCGTTCCAATCAATTACTACACGCACACACCATCGCACACCCTGATCCAGGAGTCACCTCAGAGCTCCCCACCAGCTCCTATGCCCATGCCGATGCCTGTCACCACTCAGGTGCACCAGGTACTACCGATTTTTGACAATTTTCAGAAGTGTCATACAAGTTGTAACGTTGTTAGCCGTTTATATACCATACTGATATATGTTTTATTTCAAAAAGCAGGAAATATAACTGAAATCTTCCAATTAAATAGAAATAGGAGATGAATTGTGTATGTTTGTGTCTTTACGAAAAATATTTTGTTTCTTTCGTAATTCGTTAACATTGATATCAATTCGAAAGATAGCGAATGATGTCTCAAATTTAAGTTTGCTACAGATGACATTAAACTTCTACAAAGTTTAGATGGTTAATCTATCTTTAATGAGGGTTTCAAAAACTTTCAAAGAATTATTAAAAAAAAAAACATTATTTCGATAGGAGAACGTGGGTGGTACCACTTACTTCTATTCAACAAATGCTGACTCCCTCAATGCCTCTGCAGTCATGAACACTCCAGCGGCAATGGGTAAGTAGAAAAAGTAGCATAAAAATTAAAATTTTCGAATGAATTCCTTATTATTCTAATATTAAACCTTTTGTACTACTAATACGTAATAAGACAGTAAAAAAATAATTTTGATCAATATTCTGCAATTATAACTTACAAATTTCTGTAAATGTTTTAATATCAATTTTGACTGCTTTGTTTATTTCAAACACCTTGTTATTATTTATTTTCATCCATATCATTTTCTACGGTGTTAAAAAGGTCCTGATGTGATGGGAGTGGGGGTACCAGTTGCCAGCCCTTATGCCTCACAAATGTATGCTGGACCCACAACCCACTCGGGCGCAAACCACAAGTCAGGTGAGAAAATTATAAGTTATACAGCTGGGCCTTTAACTTATTTTACATTATTTTTTGTGTATTTTTAATCTGTAGACTTAATACGAGTTGGCGTATAAAACTACACAGAGAGCGTCCAGTTTTTGTGCGATGATTTATTTAACTCGGAGGTTGTTTCGATCTGAATTTCTTGTATTTCAAAGTGATAAATAATAACAGCTAGTTGACGCATATATAAATGTTTTTGTTTGACCAGTTTAAAATATATTAAAATATTTTAATGCGAATTGTATTGTTTGCCTTCAGTCTTACTGAGCGGGTCATTGAATTAATTTATATGTTTCTCTTGGAGTGTTATAAAGTTTTTAGCAGACTTTTTCTTTTGTTAAACGTCATCAGAGAATTTAAATAGGTTAAATCCAACTTTCTCCTAATGTTATCAAGACTAGATTGGTTTGCTTAGGCCATAACATTTATATTTTAGTATACCTTTTCGTGACATTATCAATATTATAATAATCGTCATTAATTGCGTCATGTAACACAGAATCAATGCTCTCGAATACTGTTTTAACCACATGGTGGTTCTAAGTTCCGATAGGTTAAAAAAAACTCACATCAAACTGAGTTCAATGCAATGATATTGGCACTATGCGATAATATAATATTTACTTTAAACGTTGCACATTCTGCTCTTATTATAATGCGAAATAAAATACGCTTACGATGCCTTGCGAATACTATAGTTTTTTTTTTTTGGTCTATTCATGCAATCGGCGGAATAGCTTACAAAGCTGAATCGATTTTTTTATATTAAATCATTTGGCAACATATATTGACATTTCATTATCAAGCAATAGATGGTAATAATCATATGATGTTGGTCTGAATATTTTTTTATTGAAAAGAAAGAAAAAACAAATACAAAAATTCATCATAATCAGTAACAGTAACAATATAAAATAATCTATATTTAAGAAAAAGAGCTTTGAATTTATCATGGTAATATTTTAAAATTGTTTGCGAATGTACTGACGAAGTGATATGTTTTGACTCTACAATGACACCTATGGTCACTCAATAAATGAAAATATAAAGCGAAATTAATTTAATTCGATATAATAAAATATAAAGCGAAATTAGTTTATGTAATAATCATAAGAAAGGCAAAGAATTTGTGTACTGCTTATATATTAAATGTACAAACACTGATGAGTGTTCTGTGTTAGGTCTGGCGCAGGCTTTCTACATGCCGGAGACGATTCGCGAGGAGATCTACCAACGAGCTCAAGATGTCTTCCTACAGCATGACCCGATGGCTTATCCAGGTATAGGGAAACCTATTTCGGTTTGTACCACACACGGGGAGTCTTTCGCGAGTACATATTCAATTAAAATTATATTATTCGGATTTTCTTTTAAGTTTCTCATTATCTGTCTACCCATGATCATGGCAGAAAAGATACAATGAAGTAGGATCAAATGTAGGCTAAAAAATACGACAAGCATTTGCCGAAAGTATTTTAGCAACATACGGTTCTTCCAGAAATAGTTCGCAGTAATACTTCCTTCTATATATCATAGCATTATTAAATATATGACGTGTCGAATCCGACAGATATTCCGGAGGTGGTAGACCGCTACGCTGAGTTGGTACCTCTGGAGGCGACGGGAGCGCACGCTCTGGCAACCTCCTACCGGGCCACTCACCGCCGGCGAGCTGACCACGTGGCGCTCCGTAGACTTCACGCGTGCGTCGGCGCCGCAGCCCCCGGCAGGGTTGATATTTGGAAACACCTCGATCATCCCAACATTGTCAGGCTCCAGCAGTGCTTCACCACTAAAGCTTTTGGAGATCACTGTGAGTATAAAACGATGAAGAGATTGTATATAGTATAGCAGCTTTAATAGCAATATATATGGCAACATTACGCCGATCTAACCGTAAATACATGACAGTTAACAATAAGGAGTATATTAACAAGAACAATGAAAAGGATTTATGTATTAAATAATATATATGTACATCAGCACTGGTGTTGGTCTACGACTATCACCCAGCGTGCATCACGATGCTGAACAAATACTTGGGCGGTGCCGGCGGTGACGTGAACGGATTCATGGATCCGTTCTCCTCAGATCCAGACGCTCCTAGACCCTATACACATCAGGTATGAAATGTTTTGTCTCTTACCGATACTTGATTACTAACATATATCTAGTGGGTTTGTCCCCAATTAAATTTACTGTACCTTAATTATGACTGTTGATAAACAGAAAAATGCGATGTTACGAGCGGTTGCGACCGGCCAGTTGTTGCCGGAGGCCATGTTGTGGAGTATGTTGGTGCAGTTGACGTCCGCACTGAGAGCTATACATGCACACGGGCTTGCTTGCAGGTTAGCATTGTTTAATTTTCTTCTTAATACAATATATTTGATATTCGTCTTGAATTATTAACTTGATATTCGAGTTTTAATGGTAACGTTTGAAGTATAAAAGAATGTCGGCATAAAGTAGTTATCATTTAGATAGTTTGCGTCTCTCATAATCCTATATTGCAAATTCAATAGCTTTCTATGAATAGATTTATAATGGCACAGTTATGAAGCTATCACAAGTGAATTCTATTTTAAAGAGGATATAAATAAAAATAATAATAAAATTTAACCCTAGGACCCTGGAGCCGAGTAAGGTGATAGTGAACGGGTGTCGTCTTCGTATCTCGTGGCCGGGTATAGCAGACGCCATGCACAATGGCAGCTTCGATGTTATACAGGTTGGAAGATATAGTTAAATAAATCTAAACTCATTCCTTACACTGATCTCAGAGCTTAGAGAACCGATCACAGTACACAGATTATAACATTTATTATAGTATATATTATTTTCAATACATTTTTTGAATAAATTGGAAATATTGTAATACAAATAACGGTTCATATTATTAGATTCTATGTTTGTCTTAAAAAATACATGTGTGATTTGATAAATTTCCATATAAAAAATAAAAAAAATAACTATTCATCTTAATTTATTCAAAAATACAAAGTTCGGCTCATACGTTGGGTAGATTAAAAATTGTCCAAATATTAAGTACGTTCTGTGTTTATACTAGTAATTACTTTAAAGATGATCAACAAGTGTACATTACAGGCTCAGCAAGAGGATCTGGTGGCTCTTGGCCGTCTGATTCTTTCTTTGGCGTGTCGCACCGTACACTGCGATAATATAAACGCCTGCATGGATCTCGTAGCAAGAACATACTCGATGGATCTCAAGAATATGCTCATGTTAGTTGAGGTTTTAAATAAAACTTGCCAATAAAAAATATATATCTCGATATAAATAGAAATAAAGAACAGGTAAATTTCCTAAGCTCAATGAGGTTTTATAAAAACGTGTAGTAGAAGAGTGAAGATGCTGTCACATTTCAATACAAAAAATTTAAGGTCCGTGTCATACAATTTCTTTTTGTGTAATGAATGAAACTATTTCTTTTTATAATCTGTATGTTATTAATTTATTAACATGAAATGTCTTCGTGTAAATGAAGGTGAACCGTGTAATTTTTTAATAATTTAAATAATGCAAAAGTAAATACTCTCGACCATACAAACGTATGGTTCGGTGCTACCAGGTATTTGCTGACTCCGTCTCCAAACGTTCGTCGCACCATCACCGACATAATGCCTATGATCGGAGCTCGTTTCTTCACGCAGGTATGTACAAGTTATAAGCATTATATATCCTCGTAATATTATAAAGGCGATTGTTAGTTTAAGTTGAATAATCGATTTGGAAATCGATTATTTTTGCATATAAAAGAAGTTTTAACTGTGATTACAAGATCTAATACGATAGGCCTAGTAAGAAGAGATAATATTGTGTTATCAAAAACGCATGGAATCCAAAACTTTTATAAGGAACAGAGCATTTTCGTGGAAGTAGAAAAAAATATATAGTCTCCTTTGTTATTGAGGGAATGTAAATAAAGAGAGCCCGATAGCTTTTTATATAAAATGATATCCTTTTAGACTAAAAGAGGAGTGATATTCAAGTATTTGACGGAAGTGAAATTTTGAATAGACAAAGTGTTAAAAATCAACATTCTGATATAAAAAGAAATCTAAATGTGGTAGTGATTGGTACTCTATATTGAAAACGATCACACACTATAGAGAAAAAACAGTACACGTGCTCCTGTAAATAAACAAAACAACGTAATTCAAGAAGAATGCAAAATTTTATGTAATTAATATACTGTAACCTACAAAATTAAATATTGCATAAAATATATCGCTAATGATATTTATATTAAGTCACCAATTCGATAGATCTACAAGAGGATTTTTTACAATAAGCAGATTCCGAACCAATCATACAGATGGTGGAAACCTAAATACGAGTGCTAGGCTAGGACAGTTGAGATTTAAGTAACGGTCTTGCTTATTCAATCACTCAAAGAGATAACCAGACGCCCACAAAGACAACTATACTCATTAATATTAATAAGTTTCCATAGCAATGTCTGTGAGAAACCTGATAAGTAAAAATATGAAAAACACAAAAAAAATTAGTTCAGCGAGTGAGTTTCATATTTAAGTAATCTTTTATTTTAAAGATCTTAAAATTGGAAATTGAGCTACAAAAACTGACCTTTGTCTTGTAACATATATAGACCAAAAAAAACAACACCACTTATGTAGGTGAATCGTTTAAAACCACTTGGAATATCAATAGCTTGAAAAGTAAATCTGCTTAGAAGTAAATAGATTATAGTGTTATCCAAATACATACTAGAAAAAAATTAAAGCTGAACTAAAATGGCAATCAGAAGATATAAAAAAAAGCAACCGTCGGAAGAAACTTCGCTTACATCTGTCAAGAAAATGGCCAATCCTTTAAAACAAGCAAGTTACTTTATTACTAAATTGAAGAACTGCTACTTCCTGGATAGTACATTTGCAAACTGCTTTAATTTACGAGCACTTGTAAAAAAATTCTTCCGTAGCTGGAAAAGTCGAGATCACGTGTCTGACGAAAATTTACATCAATCCATTATCGGAGCCAATAGTGCTTGTTGCAAATAAATTCTACAAAATGAATTCAAACTCGATGTAAGGAATAGAATAAACGAACTCTTACTGTGGATGGGTCGAAAGTGGCAAGGAGTCTTTTAAAATCTGAGAAATTTAGTAAATGCCTATTCTATTCGACAAACTTCCTCGTGTTTCCTTCACACAGTACACAAGATTATAATTCATCCAACAAATAAAAACGTCGACATTAGCAAAATATTCCACGATTCCAGAGCGAATGAAGCGATAGCAATTAAAAAAATAATAATATTAGATTTTTGCAGTTCCAAGGGATGGTTAGTGAGAACCAACAAATTTTTGTGAACACTGATCTTCTCTTTTCATAATTTATATGAAATTGACAATTAATTTTAAATTATTTTTAACAACATTTGAAGTTTAGCGCCTTAATATTTCTGTGAAGATTAATTGAGTGAGAGTCATTAACGCATTTTATATGGCAAATGCATTTATGGAATTATTAAATATTAATTGTTATCTATTTTATACATATATTTGCCCTCCTTAATTGCCCATCTCTTTTAATATAACCAATGATTTGATGTTGCGACTATTGTTCCTTGTTGACCATAACCTACCTAGACCGATATGAAGCGGCTATACTGAACAATGCACCTTTTGTTTGATCTTATATAAAGGATCTATTCCTAACAATAACATTTACAGTATCTGTACTTGTTTTTATTTTATTTTATTATTTAGGTACTATTTATGAAATTAAATACTACAGCCTACAACGGAAATTCAAAATAAAATTTTTAATAAAATCATGTAACATCTTGTATGTAACATTTCGAAAAGTGGGCGATAAGGCCCTGTTGTGGGCGCTGCAGCCGTACAGGGGCGCGGTAAGAAAAAGATGAGGTCGTTGGGTTGAGGCCTCCAGAGTGATTTGCAATTTCATTTAGCTAGGTTAAGGTGTAGTAGTTTTTCAGTAGGTGAAAAAATTGGGGCGCTAAAAAAAAATATTCTCGAAGAGGACAGTAGACGAAAAAAAAATTTTTGGGAACACGTACCTTACTCGATTCTTGTTGTTTTAAATATTAATTGGAAACTGTTTTAATGAATTTATATATATATAAAATATCATGAACATTGTTAAAGATAAATCATAGCCATCATGAATGAAACGTGATATTTTAAAATAAGGGTTGTTAATTTTACCAATCGGAAGACGTTCCAGCACTATGCGGGCTTAACAAGAGATCTGACAGCACTATCCTAAGCATCCAGTGCTTTTGCTATTATACAAAAGTGTTCCTTATTTCTCACACATCTATGGATTTCAAGCAAGAAGTATGGCAGACACCAATGAAGCCGAAAGACAGTGAGAAAAAAAATGTAACATTTCCTTTGTTCTGGGTAAAAACAAATATGATCTAAAATGATAATAACAGAAAAAAAATTAAATTTCAATGACCTCCGAAGTAAAAATACCTGCAGGAAACTAAACAAATTAGAAGACATATCAAAGTGGACTAAACATTCAGAAACAGTACAATCTCTACTTATAATCAAGTATAATTTATGACGCGCATTAATTTTTTTTAAATTTCAAATTTGTTTATTTTAAGTTGACAAAATAAAAATTTAAACCCAATTTTTTTGTATGTTATACTAAATTGGCTTATTTGATATTTAGATCGCAACAGGGTATTAGATAAAATAATATTTTATTCCAATACTAAATATGATGTCAATTTAGTGCGCAGAAGTTTGCAGATGTTAGAACTGACAGCATATTATAACTCACAGTATCATGTTGAAGGTGGAAGCGCTAGAGCGGCGCTCGGACGCCTTCGAAGAGCAATTAGTGAATGAAATAGACAATGGTCGACTACTGCGTATTCTTATCAAGCTTGGAATTATAAACGAACGTCCAGAGTGAGTACTTTATATATTAAAGGTAAACAAAAAAAAAATGTACAGCATAACAAAGGTCCCTTTCCGTGATGAATGGTATGCGAAAAAAGAAGTTAAAAATATACCATATCCGGGCAATAATATTAAATTTAATTCGTTCTATTTTAAAGTTGGAGGTGAAAAAGTGAAGTAAGTGTTTGTGACATTTTTGTGACATTTCTTGTAATCAACGTGGAAGAAGCTACAAGACGGTTTTCGTCCTATTATTGTAATAAATTATTATTATTTTTTATTTTTCTCAGAAACTACTGGACTCAATCGTTTCTTACATCCAATATATTATCAAATATAATTTCCAAATGGGATTTTCTATAACCTAAGCCTTCGGGCTTTTGTCTCCTGATTTTTTATTTATGGATAATATTATTAGAAACAAAATAGCCATTATTAATATAGTTATAAAATAATATATTACATGATAAAATTTGGTGATATATTCAGATTACTGTCTCACAGTGTTATATTTGAATTAACGTCGACGACCTCAAAACCTTGCAGTTGGTTCAAGGTTTTAAATTAAATAAACAGGTTTACAATTTCAAAAAAATATTTATGAAACATTGAAATGCTTATTCGAACTGACAAATCTATCTCTCATGAGGCAAATCTTTGTTTATTGGAACAAACAATTATTTGATGTTATCATTATATATACGAAGTTCACTTGGTCTCATTGAATACATAATATTATTTATGTTACCATGAAGTACGTCTCATATATATGTATTTTATTTTTAACAATTTTTACTAACACAAGTAAAAAAACAAAATGAGTTTATAGGTTGAACATGGATACGAGTTGGTCGGAGACTGGGGATCGATATATGTTGAAACTGTTCCGAGACCATATCTTCCACTCGGTGACCCCGGATGGCCGCCCCTGGTTGGACAGGGCTCACGTGGCGGCCGCCCTCAACAACTTGGATGGAGGGAACCTCGACAAGGCAAACGACAAATAAACGAATAACACATATACAATATATTGCACTTAGTGTAGTTTTTCCAAATCAAGTTGCAATTATGACCACCTTTTTCACCTTTGATTTTTGTTTTCAACCCAAAATTTTTTAAGCCACAATAGATAACAGTGGAAGTTGATTTTATTTACCTTTCTGCCAGTTTGCGCTGCGAATGATAACGCTTATAATGTGTCCAGGTGGAACTGATGTCGCGGGACGAGCAGAGCGTGCTGGTCGTTTCGTACGCTGAGCTGAAGCACTGTCTGGAGAACGCTTACGAGGAGGTGATGGCCGCCGCGGCCGGTCCCTAGCCCGAGGAGTCCCAGGATAGGGCGTGTTTCACCCCTACTCCGATACCGTCCCCCCTCCCCACACCCCCTCCCTCGCCCGCGCGACCTCACCCGATGCCCTTTGCACCTTACGGACCCATCGGCCCCATCCCCCCCTACACAGTCGTCTACAGATGCGTGTGCGCGTTCTGTCTCCCCGTCTACAGGGGTTGAGGAAATGTACAGTAATATCCGGCCAAACTATTGCGACCCTGTATGCTTTTTGTGTAGCGATGCCTAGTGTCGTAATATATCCGCCGTTTCCCTATCGGTGTAAGTAGATGCGATCCTTCGATGTTATATTAGTGAAACGCGGTAATGGCCGAGAGCAAGTGCGTATCCAGCTATACGAGTGACCCGACGGACTTGTACGGTTAGTTGTAAGGATGAGGATGGATCCATGTTACTTAGTGGGGAAGGAACAAGGTCTGCCCCCAATACATAATAAATATACGATCTCATTAATTAATGCTCCTTCTACGAGCGCTATACGAGTATGTACGTCTCGTCTACCGTTTTAGATTTCTATGACGCCCATTTGAAATTTTGTTTATATGAAGTCGGCCGCCCGAACGTGAGCAGCAAAACATTCCACACGTCGCCATGCAGCGATCGAACGAATTTATTTGAGCGTCGACATTCCTCTTCTGGGTTGAGACCCGTAACAACCCGGCAGTTGGGTCGAGAGTGTGCGTAGATCTGAATTTGTATTAAATATTATATAGATCATATATAATCCATTACATATATTATTGAACATTATATTCTATAGTAGTCATTATTGATGTTTAAATAATATTGATGTGCAATTTACGACTAGTACACGTCCATCGTGATATATTTTAATCCGTGGATATTATATTTATTGAATATTATTATATATAAATGTCATTTTTTTCTTAATAGCCGTACCGTTGATGTTGCAAATTCTGATCTATGTAGTAGCGATCACTCTGTTTATTTTAATATATTATGGTGGTAATATACTGAGATGTTTCTAAGTGTATATTTTTTTTAAGTAAATAAATTATGTGAACAATTTCATTTTTTTTAATTTAAAATAATTTTTACCAGTTTTTTTATGTGATGTATGTGTACTCAATTCTTATTCATAAAATATGTAGAAGTTTTGAGACAAACATCACTAAATCAACATTCGTTGACTACATAACTATTTTTAGGTTTCTTGAAACTGCAACTATAACTGTGTAGACTTGACTTAATTACTTGTTACTTATAAGGTATACTATAAATATACAGTAAACTGTATTTTGACGCAGTGTCTTCTCTATAAATAAAAACTAGTAGAAAGTTTTTCTTTTATTTCGAACCGTCTTGTATAACCTATTTTGCGAAGTAATTATGAATATTAATAAGTTTTATACATAAAAATATATTATAATACGTATCCCAATGAGTTTAAATTCATGTTGTATTAGGTATATTTTTTTACAGATGACTTATTTATGTTGTAACTACTAAATTAGATATGTATTTAAGTGTCTTACACTTTTAACATATAAAAAGTGAACGATTGAATGAAGCTATACAGTTTTGCGTACACATGTTGAAAAGTGTAACATTGATGACATTATTCTCGAAACTGATTTAAAAATGGAACACTATTTACAAATCCTACAAATACTGTAGTTAATTGTTTATTTAAACTGCGGAATGACTGGTACTGGATAGGTTATAACATTCTAAATATGTAATTATAAATGAGATGTAAAAAACATGATTAATTTATACACAACGAAAAGCTTTCTAAATCTTTTAATGCAATATCTCATACTTTAGCCCAAACTATATATTTTTTTTGCTAATCATAATTTCACTTCAATGGCTGCACAACTACGAAGACACCAAACTGATATTTTTTATAGAATTCATACTTTAATTTATTCTTTTAATATAATGCTTGTTATTTTTAATAACCTTGCTGGTGTGAAATCTGTAGGAGGGTTTTATTTAAATTTGCTAACCCTATCTTAATAACACTGAAGTAACAGTAATCATGATTGCTTGTTAGTACTTGGTTGTTCATTTTGACGTTACTCGTTCTTAAAAGTAAATATGTAATAAACAAATATTTGATATATGATAATTATACGATTTCAATCGATAGACGATATCATTTCAAGACTTCAACGACAAGTATCGCATATAATTTTATTTTAGAATTACTTAATTTATTTAAAAAAAGTAATTAAATTAACTTCTTTATTACCTTTACTGTGAAAAATCACACGGTTTTGTAGCCATTTTATATTTTGTTCATAGTTGAAGGTCACTTTGGTATTGATTTTTAATTACATCCTCGTTTATCATAGTTTACACCCTTTGTTTACTTTTTTAACGAGCAACAGACCTTAAACATATTATGTACTTTCATAGAGGCTCTTCAATAAACCAGATCAAGATCTATACTACAATAGTATTTTAAAAGTATACTAACTATTTGACCTATGAATATATTTTAAAGTTTATCAATTTATTTATTTGGGTGTTGACCTAATTAGTCTCCGCAACAAAACTAACCAGTGCCGTTTAGAATTTATCATTTCTTTTTTTTATATATAGGTATTTACTAATTCATCTAGCATACCTACGAATGATTTGTATAACGAAACACCCATACACTAAAATATAGATTAAGCAAATTAAATAATTAAAAAGCTTTACAGTTTGTTCGTATTGATCTATGCCAAGTTTGGGTTCACAACACTAAGTTCGACTTAAGTTTGGTTAAACGTAAGAAAACTGCGTGATAAATAAAAATAACTTAGATATTAAAATTACTTATAAGTAAAAGCTGAGCAAGTTTCATCAAAAGAAAATATTGTACTCTTGACATTTTGGATAACTAAAAATCTTCTCTTGTGATAATAACATTGAAAAAAAAAATTCTCTGAAAATTAAAAAGGACACCAAAAACTTTAAAAGTTAATGTTAAACTACATGTTATGGGTAATCAAATTCATTAACCTAGGATTCCCTTCTCCCCCATTTTAATTTATAAGAGAAGAGTAAGAAATGCTAAAAAAAAAACAATGTTATTAGAATGAAAATATTCAAATGATGTAGATGCATTAAAATTTTTAATATTTTTACTTCATCACTTTGTTATTTTTCTTCTTATCTGAAGGTAGATAAATGGTAAGTTTTAATTTTTTCTGTTAGTATATGAATTAGTAGATTTAAACCGATCTACAATTTCTTACTTGGATTTGAAAAATATGTACTTCTAGGAATAATACAAATATGAATAGTGTTCCTACAAAGTATTTAGTAAAATTAAATAATTTAAAAGCTGTGTTATTACTCATTTCTACACGACTATTATTGAATTATTCTAAGCTTCAATTTGCTCATACTAAATTCTTGACGATTTATCGGTTTAATTTATTGTTATAAAATCGATATAATTACTATATCGATGTAAACCAGCCGAGACATTTAAAGATGGTATTGAAAAAATTACGAGTACCTAATTCTGTCTATATTTCCAGTTAACTACATATAATTTTTGAGAATTAAAATTTTCTGAGAAAAACAAAAAAATTAACAAGTTCCCAAATACGTATTTACTTATTTCACGCCAATATCTTAAATTTTACGTATATTTTTAATATTCGTCAATTTCTAAATCCTCAAGTATGTATTATGTGCTTTAATAAATTTTTTTCTTCTTTAATTCTAACATGATATATTTTAAATGACAGTTTAAACATTAGTTATTCATTAAGGATAGTTATTTTGCCAATGTATAAAGGCACCTACCGCAGGAAATACGTAAATCAAAATTATTTAATGAAAAAGAACAAAGTCGTTTCTGAACGAATATTTTATATCGAATATAATATCAAACATCGATTTAAGTTCCGAGATCTTGAGACTAGGGTTAGACAATCAACTATTAAGCGCAGTCTTTGGCTATTGGCTTTGGCATTAAGCAGTGTGCCGCCGTGCGAGTGATACATGTCTTCTTAAGTTTAAATGTCAACCAAACAAATAATAGCTAGAGTAAATGCAAAAAGTAAAAATATTAGAAGTTTAGTTAAAATTTAATTCTGATATTAAATTATTTCCTTTTTATTTATGTAGCCACAAGCATTTTCTTTTTGGTGTCAACAGTAATTTACAATGAGTGCCATGAATTCTGTTTGTTATGCCGGAGGCAGCAGTGACAGACTTATACATGAAGCAGATCAACTAATATCATACATAGAGCGTGGCTCCAGTGTTCTAAAGTTTTTCCCTCGTAAGCGACCAGAAAGACGGACTTTATCAGTCCGCCGGGAAACATATCAAGTGATCTGGTTCAGACATGGAACACCTCAAAGACACGCATTTGAGGGTGCCCTCGACATCAGAGATATCAAAGAAGTTAGGGTCGGAAAATCTTCGAAGGACTTCGATCGGTGGCCAGATGAGACTAAGAGGTTGGAAAGCAGTAAATGTTTCACCATTTATTATGGAACTGAGTTTAAACTGAGATCAGCATCATTTGCAGGTATGTAAACTCATTTATAAGTCATAGCAAATATCCCATAATAGAATTTTGCTCTAAACCTTTTAACATACCTATTTTCAAAGCCCTCCTTTTGTTATGGTTTGTAAATCGGGCTATAAATCATTGCCATGAATTTGGTTCTAAGTGTGTTTGAAAGATATTTATGTTTGTGTTTGACTATTACAGCTCAAACTGATAAAGATTGTGAAGCTTGGAAACAAGGCTTAAAGTTCCTTATTGATGAAGCTGTGAATGCTTCATATCCCTTGCTGATCGAGAGATGGCTGAGACGTGAATTTTATGCAATTGAAAATTCACATGAAAAGTAAGATACAACAATATAAATGTGAATCATTAATGTGAAAATAGTTTTATTTGCTAAAATCATCTTAATACATTGCAGGATAACTCTTAAAGAAGTGAAAGCATTCCTTCCTAAGATCAATTGTAAGATTTCGACAAGCAAGCTGCGAGACATCTTCCAAGAGGTTGATGCTGGAAAGAGGGGTGAAATTGGTTTTGATGACTTCTCTGTGCTTTATCATAAACTAATATATGATGAGAATGTAAGTAATACATACTTAAGATATATAATACTTTAAAAACTGAGATATGCTATGCCCGTATTAATTTTATAGTATATTGCACACAAAATATATCTTCACATTAAGATGTTTTTTTTTTTTTATAACTTGTTATTTATAACATTATTTTAAATTGTTAATTGTGAATTGCAATATTTTTTTTTTAAGGAGAACTTTTAATCTTGGTTTATAATATGAAGTAGGAGGAACAAAAAAAATTTATTTTTATTATTAAAGCTTTGCTAATAGCAATAAGACAATGACTTAGAACATTTAGGAACAATACACAGGTTACTAATACTAAAGCCCTAAAGTTTTAATATCTGCAATCTTTTATTTAATATCTTATTTTAAAATATACGAATAAAGCCTCATTCACTTAAAATACTGATAGAATATATGATTTTAATTTTATAAATACATTTAAATTTGAAGTACATATAATATATGAATTTAAAACAAATTGATGAAAGATATATTTCAACATAGTAGACAGTCCTCTATAGGAAATGGTTGGTGATTGATTGATTGCTATTCATAGGATACATATACACACATAGGTTTGATGTTACTAAGTAATTAGTAAGGCTATGCAGTAATTGAATTATTGTGTGATGTTTAGTATTAATATGATATTTTTAAATTATTTTTGTATTAATGGCTGCTGCAAATGTTATAATGATGTTACGAGATATGTATGGACTACAATCATAATATTGAAAATGGTCAAATTGTCAGCCTGTGTACTTTTTAATAGAAAAAAAAAAATTCAAATGTGTAGAGCAATATATGCATATTACTATAATATTAGGATTTTATGTATAACTGTATAATAAAATTTCCCAAAATGAAATATAAATAAAAAGATAATTTAGTTTTTGCCCTAAAAATTATTAAATAATATATGCATTATATGCATACTGATATAATGAATAATAATTTTGTTTTGGTAATTTATATTTCAATTTTATATATACAGTTAATAGATTAAATTATCATTATGTTATGTATGCAGAAAAAAATATCAGAGATGGGATCGTGCTAATTATAAAACCTAGTCTCAAGATATTTACATACAAAGTCAACAATGTTGTGTGTTTTCTTTACAATACATCATGTACGACATTTCATTTGCTATGCGAACTGATTGTTTAGTTTGACCTGTATATATTTATATCAACCCATAAATTCATATTACTTGTTCAGATATTTTTAATATATTACAAAATAAGCTAATGCGGGATGACACTTCTCGATATTTGTGTTTTACGGTTTAAGGTGAGATATTAGAAGAAAATGGGACAGATTAAATTGCAATTTGTGATCCTGTTGTCAACTGAATATTGCCGTTCGTTGGGGATTACGTAGTTCATGCTAATTCGCTGCATAATATTACTGGAGACGTAACGGACAAAAAATGTTAGCTTCAAATAATTCACTCTAGTATATCAAAGTATAATTAATGCTGATGTTAAGAAATTTTGCTTTTAAAATTTTATGAAATATGGTATACATTAATGTTACATGAAAAAAAAATCTTATTATCGTTTAATATGTAAATGTACCTCAATAAAGATACATCAAAATATATTGAAGAAGTAAAAGTTTTCAATGTATTCTATCTCGTATACATTAATATATAAGTAGATCTCCAGTTTATAGATATATGGAATAATAGAATATTTCCCATAATTCTTCCTAGGCGTCTTATATATTTTGAATTTTAAGCGAGCGCACCGATTTTACAATTTTCTTGGCCGATGTGTAGCCAGCCTATTAAGACTACATCGTAATAACCATCCCATTGTATAGCGATTTCCTTTGTAAAAGTTGCTGATGTAGATGATATGGATTTAAACAAGACCAATGTTAAACATGCACATATTTTGTAATTGTTATAAATAAAACGATTTTACTCATGTTTTTGGATTGAATCTCAACTACCAAAGAATATAATGTAAGATATGAGATTATGGTGAAGAGAAAACTATTGACGGTAATGTGTATAATCTATTTTACTTGCAGAGTGTACACGATCTGTTCGATAAGTATTCACTGTATTGTACTAACGGCACCACGATCACGCTGAGGGACTTCCAGCGTTTCCTCGCCATCGAGCAACACGACCGCCTCGCCGAAGATGAGGCACAGTCATCACAGTTCATCAGGGACTATCTAAAAGACCCCCAGCGCGACATATCCGAACCTTACTTCACGCTCAATGAGGTTATTCATTGTTGCAATAATATCCGTAATATATCGCTGTACAAAGAAATATTATTAACTTAAATTTATTTCCAGTTCATTGAAATGCTCTTTTCCAAACAAAACACTATCTGGGACAGTAAACACTCCAAAGTAACACAAGATATGACAAGACCCTTGTCACATTATTGGATAGCGTCGTCCCACAATACGTAAGTGTTTTAAATATGTTCAATTATTCATGAATTTAATCTTCGGACTCTATATATTGTTGATTTCAGATACTTAACCGGCGATCAGTTTTCAAGTGAATCATCTCTTGAGGCCTACGTGAGGTGTTTGAGAGCGGGTTGCCGGTGCATCGAACTAGACTGCTGGGATGGACCGGAAGGCATGCCTTTTATTTATCACGGCCACACGCTTACTACCAAGATAAAGTTCATGGACGTTCTTCGCACCATCAAAGAGCATGCTTTTGTCGTATCTGATTACCCGCTTATACTGTCCATCGAAGACAATTGTACGCTGCCCCAGCAGAGGCGTATGGCCGCCGCTTTCCAGGAGGTTTTCGGGGACATGCTGGTAATACAACCTCTTGAGAAGAACGAAACCAAATTACCGTCACCGCAAGATTTACTCAAGAAAATTATACTTAAACACAAAAAGCTACCGGAGGGCGCCGAGGAGAATTCATTCGCTGTTCGCCAAGAGGAAGGACGTGATTTAGATCTACGTAACACTATCAAGAACGGTATACTACATCTCGAGGATCCCGTGGACAAGGAGTGGAATCCGCACGCATTCGTGTTGACGGATACCAAACTGTACTATACGGAACACTACAGCACGCCTGGGGAAACGGAAGCCGACAGTGACGGGGAGACTGACGCTGAGAATGGTTCCGTACCTCAAGACGAGCTGCACTTCGCAGAATGTTGGTTCCACGGTCGCCTGGCTGGAAACAGACAGGAGGCGGAAGACCTTCTGCGAGCCCACTCCCATCTTGGAGACGGTACATTCCTGGTACGTGAGAGCGTCACATTTGTCGGCGACTATTGCCTGTCCTTCTGGCGGCAGGATAAAGTTAACCACTGCAGGATAAAGTTGAAACAGGAACGTGGTACCACTAAGTACTACCTGATCGAATCAGTATGCTTCGACAGTCTCTACAGCCTGATAACTCACTACCGTCAGCATCCGTTACGGAGTCAGGTATGTTTTTTCTTTCCAGATTAGTCTTGATGATCTACAATGTTGTATTCAGAATGTATTTTGTTGTTGGAAGCAGGAGTTCTTGATTACTCTGCGGGAACCAGTACCTCAGCCGACGAAGCACGAGGCCCAGGAGTGGTGGCAGGGTCAGTGTTCGCGAGCTCATGCTGAAGAGCTACTCCGCAGGGCTGCCACAGACGGAGCCTTCCTTGTGAGGCACAGCGAAAAGGAGGCTAACTCATATGCCATCAGCTTCAGGTTCCACGATTATTATTAAATATAAAGTCTCTATATCGGCTATTAATAAATTTTTGCTATTTAATGGTGGCAGTAAGAAAATCTTTTTGAATTATCATAACAATAAAATAATCAAGTTTACACACAAAGGACTGGTCGTGAAATAAAGCACTGCAGAATCAGGAAGGAGGGGAGGTTGTTTACCATTGGTACGGTGAAGTTTGAATCGTTAGTTGAACTTGTGAACTACTACGAGAAGAACGCTCTTTACAAGAAGGTTAAGCTGTGGTTCCCTATCAGCGATAAGATTGTGCGCCGCATCGCTAACGTGAGTCAAAAGTCACGGTAAAATTTTTATATTCAACTAAAAGTCTTACATAGTTCGAAATTAATACTTTGAACTTTATTTATAAGAATTTCATTATAATTAGATATTCTTTAAACTCCTAAGCAGTAATGTTTTACCATAAAAAAAATTTTAGTATCACTAGAGATCATTTGTCATTAAGACCTTTATTCTCCAAACTGACAACAAAAATAAATTATAAATAATAGTAAAGTAACGTAAAAGACTTAATCGTATTCCTTGATAAAAAAAAATCCTACGGTTTTAAGAAGTCTACTTGAAACCATTGTTCTAGTTAATAGGTCTTATTACAATACAATTAATGATACGTAACAATCACGAAGATGATCTTTAAATCAATCAATGAATCTTGGTACATTCTATACAGTACGTACATATAAATATATAACAGCTTGATATTCTCGTATGTATATATACGTCTGACAATGCATATATTATATAAACATTACTTTTTTATGTAGTTTTGCTATATATTATATAATATCTGAACCTCAGTTTTATATGGCAATTTCTACTCGTGTACTAAATTTGATCAAAATCAAATATTAACATCCATGTTGTCTTCACATATTAATTTAGAAACAATTTAAAATACTTTTATAAATCATATATATGTATAAAAATATGAAACGATTAAACAGGAGCCCGACGACAGCTCCGTGTACGGAACACCCGGATACATGGACCCAACAACGTTCACCTCAAAGGTACCGTAATATATTATAAGATAATGTAACCGCTTGTTATATGTAGTAACTAAGTTTGGAATCTTTATTATTTTAAAATTATGATTTATCACTCACATGAAAACTAGTGCTATAGTATAGACTATAGGTCATTTCATTCTCAGTAACTTCATTCGGTAGTTGGCGTTTCGTAAACAAGAGCTTAAAAATTATAAAGAAACTAAAAGTTCTTCATATAAGGTGATAACGAAAAATAAATAATAGTGACTTAAAATCTTTTCTTTTTTTATTACATAGTGGAGGCGACAACGGTGAGAGTGTAGTTAAATGCATATATTGTACATATGATAGTGGTGTTTAGAAATGAACGACTTTGAGAATTTACTAATATCTGCCTGGAATAGCTATTTTGAGAACAAAACGGTTATTGCTACAGTCTCTTGCGAATATTATTATCAATAAAAAAAAGAGAAGCTTTCCATTTAATTGCAATTTTTTTTTGTATGGTTTGAATGGAGCAAATGCATTTTTTTTTTCAAATCGGTTGACGGAATCAGGTATGAGTAACAAAAATGTCATGTTCCAATTATTTAAGCATTAGTAAGAATTAAAGTATTAATGAGCTTGTATTACATTTTGCTTATGCTTACCACGATAAATGATAAATAAATTTGGATAGGGCCTCGCTAATTTATATCCCTAGAACATAAAGTAGTTTCGGCTGCCTATGATTGCTTAATCTCGTAACAGTAAACATTTTCAGTGGGTAATTTTGAGTCACTTATATCTTATCAACTGTATGTAAAAATAAAATATGAAAAAGTCACTAATATAATACGAATACAAATGAGAATTACAAGAGAAATAGATAGCGAAGCATGCTACAGATAACAGTGAAAGCGCTGTATGACTACCGAGCGAGACAGGACGACGAGCTGTCATTCTGCAAGCACGCGATCATTAGCAATGTGGACAAACCGGACGATGGCTGGTGGCGTGGAGACTACGGCGGCAAGAAGCACCACTGGTTCCCCGCAAATTACGTACAGGAGTTGGAACTGCCACACGCCCCAGATATTGTAAGACACAAACCATTCACATTCACACAATCATACACTCGCACACATATTAATGCACCTTTATGTTTCATTATGTTTATTTTGCCTTGCACATTTCATATTTTTAAATCGTACAAAGGGCTTTAAATGATCATATCGACACAGGGTCTGGAGAGTGAGAGCGCTGCATTAGGCTCTTTACAAAAGGGCGTCGTAGATGTACTGGGGGCCGTTGTTGAACTGGTAGTAGGCGAAGAAGGCGGGGCTCCGAGGTGGATCGTACGCGTACAAAGTCCTACCACCTGCGTTCCTTTCGATATGGCAGCTCCCACTCGTGAGAACGCTTTAGAATGGCTGTCTGCGATTAAAGAAGCAGCTCAGAGCGCCAGCGCTAGGTCACTAATGCACCGTAAGATGGAGCGAACTTGGCGCATTGCAAAGGAAATATCCGACTTGATAGTGTATTGCCGGTCGGTGACATTCAATCAGGAACGTCTTCGCAATGGCGGCTTCATTTACAGCGAGATGTCCTCCTTCCCCGAGACCAAAGCGGAGCGCCTCATGTGTCAGCAAGAAAACAGCTTCTTCATGAAATACCACGCTGTGCAGCTCAGCCGCATCTACCCGAAAGGTCAGAGGATCGACTCCTCTAACTACAACCCGGTGCCATTCTGGAACGCTGGCTCTCAGCTGGTGGCGTTGAACTATCAGACGCCGGACAAACCGATGCAACTGAACATGGGCAAGTTCAGAGAAAATGGTGGTAGTGGATACGTTCTGAAGCCAAGCTACATGCTGGAAGCCGGGGCGCGCGCTCGGTCGCCCGTTTCCATTCTATTGCGCCTTATTGGCGCGAGACATCTCTGCAAATCTGGTCGTGGCACCGCTAGCCCTTTTGTAGAGGTGGAAATCATCGGCGCTGAACACGATAGCGGCGTTAAGCTTGTCACAAAAACAGTCAGTAAGTAAAAGTTGTTTAAGATATTCTGATATTAAATTTATACGTTGAGAAAATTTATGTCAGCTGAATACAAAAATTGTTACTAATGAAAAAAGGCTTATGAACGGAAAATCTCATTGTTTCTTTGAATAGGAATCGAACATAGTGAATAAAAAATGTAATTCGTCTAAAGATAAAAAAAAATTTGCAATGCTCATTTACTATTGATATTACATTGAGCGTAATTAATATTTATTTATTAAATTCTATGTCATATTATCAGCTGATAACGGCATAAATCCAATCTGGAACGACATCTGCGAATTCGAGGTTTCGAACCCGGAATTGGCTCTCATCCGGTTCTTGGTTCAAGACGAAGATATGTTCGGGGACCCTAACTTCATGGGCCAGGCCACCTACCCCCTGCGCTGCCTTCGCCCCGGATATCGAAGTGTAGCCCTCACCAACGGATACTCTGAAGAACTGGAGCTATCATCGCTCCTGGTTCACTTGTCATACATACATCGCTAAAATATCCCGTAGCTATACAGGCAGCTTTCTTTTAACAATTCCTCAATCCATACACAATCTGTGGACAAGTGTTGTCCTGAGGAATTGGAACTTCACACCAGCATCTACGATCATTACATATGATTGTCACTAGATTACCAATATAGGCAATATATGTGCCAAATTGTATTCTTTGAATCATTCTTCAGCGCTTCTGAATTTTTAGCATTTTATTGTATTTAATAATTAACTATTAAGATAAATAATTAATTTTTCGTGAATCTAATGAGCTTGCAATAATGGAATTTTAAAGACTGTTCTACCTCCTGTATGAGACTATACAGAAGCTTTACTGTTGACTTTTTTTTTATATTTTTAACTTGACTGACATTTTCAACGTGCTGTTTTTTAAATCATGGTATCGAAACGACATTTTGCGTTCGCTATTTATATTTTTTGTGTACATTTATTATACATACAATTGTAACACTGAGTACAACTGCTTTACAAATATTTTTGTTCAGCGAGCTATTTGACTTCGCAGCTTCGTGAGCGCGCACAAAATATTAAATATTTAACAGAATAGATACTGTAGGTTAATTTAAAATATACATCCGTTATTTGAGGTAACGTTACATCTTCCATTTGCCTCAAACGCTGCAATTTATTAAAACTTTTTAATTTAATTTTTTTTCAATTGTTCGGGGACTCTGTAATGTAATGTCTAGATGTCATTTCTTTTCTTGCTTCTACACAACAATATATAGGTTATAAGATTGAATAAGGATTTAACTACGACGTATAATAAATATTTGAACGATTTCGTTTAATTTTTGAATTAACTAATACATTGAACTGAATGAAAAATGATCACATTTAGGAAATAAATATTGACAAATATGAATTTAATATAGATTCAAAATAATAATATTTTATATAGGAACTGTTGTACTTCTTATAGAAATCTTTTCTATAATAAAAAAAAAATATGTCTTAAGGAAACTAGGTTGATGTCATTTGCACGTTCGTAATGTTACACAAATAAAAATTATGAACATACTGTATTAGGTATATGTAGTTGTTTTAAATATATCCGATTCTATTAGAGTTTTAGAAGAGTATTTTTAAAATTTAAGTGGAGCTTGGCTCGTTTAGTATTAATGGTGTTGTAGCCTTTGTAATTTAGCAATGCAATATAAGTGGCAGGTGGTGGTCTGTTAAACGATTCTACTAATAAGATGTAATGTTAACGAGAGACTTAGTTCCGACAGTTTGTTCTCAAATGAAGTTAATAAACTTTAACACTTACAGTTTTCACGTTATGTATACGTAATATCGTTGACTCAACATGGAATACTTACAGTAAATTCCACTACACCTACATCAGTTCGCGCCTACTTCTATTATCTATACGTTATAAAACCTGTCCATCTCTATGTAAACTTGTACTAGAGTAGCCATATTTTTACTTAAATTTTTGCAATTCCATACTGGTTTTTCAAATTAAATATAACATGAATGTGACGTATGAATTTATGTATCGAATAGCGAATAATATTCTCCGCAGGTTTATTCTAGTCACAGTTAATAATAATATGCTTATTACAAGTTTGAATCGCCACAATACAAACTTAGCGTTTGACGTTTATCAATCAATAATCCAAATTAATACATTAAAGTGATTTAATGTGACGACGCAAACTTGGGCTGGGCATATAAATCCTTAATAGTCTGAACTTTAATACGCACACGTGGTATGTGGATTACTTAGAAACATAAGATAAATAAACGATTTTATATAATTAATGTATGATATATAATATACCCAGCAATGGTTGTGACGGTGCTGACTTGTCGATTGTAGCCAGGACTAATGTTAAAATGTCCATGAATTTTGTCCTAAAGAAAATTGTGTAGCTATTTGTGACATCTGTTTATGAATTTTTCGCTTCCAATAGTTTCAACCTCTATATACAGACTCTTTGCTGAATATATTAATTGATGTTTTTAAAAAGATCTTGATGTATATCTCATAGTAAGTAAGTTTTTTTTTTTTTTTTTACTATATATGACAATTTATTCTAAAGTTATACTTCTACATGTTATACTTGCATTTATAATAGTGTTTTATAATAAATTACTGATATTATACTTACTATCATTTTAATAATAAATACAATTTTAATGTGACTGTTGTTTTATTTAATATTAAAGTTAATCATGCAATCTAAGTTAGCTTATAGGTGCACATACCAACAGTATAAAAATTTATTGAGTTTGTAGTGTTATTTAAATTTAAGAAATTTTTAGTACCAATATATCAAGTTGAAGTTTCTAGGAAATCTATAATTTATATTTTTTTATACAATTACTATTCTAGATAATTAGTTAACCTTAATTAATTACAACGTTGCTGTTAATTTACTTAACACTAAAATTAAATTACTATGAATGAAAAATATAAATAACTGACAACTTAAATAATTATCTAGCCATTTAAAAAAACTTACCTGAAATTGCATTCCATAACTTGCCTTTTATAAAGTCCTCAAATTAAGTAATTTATTGTAAAGGTTTTAATAATCTAGTCAAGTAATTATATTATCATTTCACAAAATATAAAAAGTTTCCTTTTTAAACATAGACTTTTCTTTTTCTAGTCTTTGATGGTTCATAGATATTGGAAAACTCGCGATAACTTTAACAATAAAAATCATGTTTATAGATAGGACTTTAATCTTGTTTCAAAAATGTAGAAAAGAAAATTCATAAAAAAATAAAACTAAGTTCTATTGAAGTCAATTTCCAATTGGCTACGGCCTACTTATTAAGAAAACCTTTAAGTGATGGATTTCTAGGTAACAATTGTTATATGCATATAAAATTTAACTGAAAATAAATTTTTTATACATAAGAAATTACAGAATATTTCTCTATATCCTGATAGCTTGGCAACATTATATGTCATTTTTTTTAACATTTATCTGTGACGTCCTCACGCGGAGTTATTTATCTACCGGAGATAATTTATTTTATTAAATTGATTTTTCATTGTTTGATTCATAGCGTTTTAATTACTTTAAAACTTATCAAAAGAAAGCATTAATACAAACAGTATATTCACGTGAAACAAAAATGTTTAATGTTAGTTCTATTACAATTAAATGGCCGTATGAAACAAGTGTCAAAAACAAGTGTTTTACCGTGCGGGGACTATAGGCTGCAATGTTTCTTTTCAAGAATGTCGCTATGAACACTTTCTACAGGAGAAGATATTTCCAATTGTCTTTCCTTATTGTTAGTTTTTATTTACCTTTAGCAAACGGTAAGTGTTCCATCACAGTATTGACGTAGCTATAAATTTGGATATATAATTTATTAGTATCACCTAAGCTTGCTAGATGCGAGTTATATTTCGAGAATGTTAAACTAGAAGGTACTCAGATTAATCATGTATATCTCAATCAACAAATTATTGAAAATTGCTAGTAGGGTTGGTATAGTTAACTATCAATACTAAATGATCTGTTTTGATAATGTTATTATACTAAGCTATGCAAATAATATGCGTTAGTTTTCTTTTATTGTCTCTAATATGTTGTGCATAATAACAAGCATACTAACAATTCAATTGTGATTTTGTATTTATCATGCAATATCAATCACCAAGGTATTAAAATACTAAAAACATTATCCATGGTTGTGGCAGGATTGAAATGTTACTGTAACAGTGACAGTCCCAGCTGCCCAAACTCCACCTGTGAGACAGATGGCTTCTGTATGGCATCTACCAGCATTGAGAATGGTGAACATAAGCGCACCTACCAGTGAGTATCAAAAATCATACAATATTTGTGTTACAAAATTTTAGAGGAGGGCTGTACCTTTTACAAATGTGAAAGTAATAATATCCTTAATATTGTCTTATATTTCAAACAAAATATCCCCACTAACCACAATTGTAAAAAGCACAGCACATTAAGTAGTTAATATTCTGAGGTACATATTTTATGTAGGGTATAAATTGGCAAATAATCAACACAAGTCTAAATAATAATTAGTTTCCTGGCTTTTGGGATGATTTTAACCAAAATATGTCACACATTGACCTGTATAGAGTGGTGGCCTTAAGCTGTTTGCAAAGCAATGCATTCCCACCAGAGAATCCAATCAAATGCAAAAACCCGAGAACGTTTTGCTGTAAAAATGATTTCTGCAACTCTGATGAGGTTTACCAAGAGAGATTAACAAAAGTGCTCAATGCCTCAAGCTCAGCCTCTGGTAAGGGATGCTCACGCACTTGTGGCGTGTATACAAACTGATCTTTCAGAATATGAACTTGTTTGATGTATTCTTATGATATAGTGCCTTGCCAATTGATTTATAAGTTTTGTGTTGATGCCAATATTCTAACATATGCTTCTGAGTTAGTGATTTGAATATGTACCTAATAAGCGGCACACTCTGGCATATAATCAGTATGTTTGAATGATGTGCTGTTATCTTAACAAACACTATTTTCCGAGTGTGCATTGGTTTTGCTTTAACATACTAAACATGATGTATGGTGGTTCCACCCGCGGCAGTTGTATCGAGCTGAAAGCACTGATACCCATCGAGCACCCCTTCGGTTGCTCCACAACGAAAACTAGAAATGAATCGGTGGTGATACAATGTTGTGAATCGTATAACATGTGCAACCGCGACCTCATCTTGGAAACACACACGAAGCCGCCAGGTAGGCCCGCGGTAGCTCTCAGCGCACTCGCTTGCTCAATCAGCAGTAGGCGCACTCTGCATGCTTCTTCGCCTATTTGTTCTAATATACTAAAGATTATTTTCCTATCTAGACCGGCATTGATCACGACGTATCGCGTATTAGTTCCGTCCGACTAATGTTCCCTTTGTGGTGTAGATGTTGGCACTCCGAAACGATTTTCCCACCTGGGGACATACCTATATGGTGCCGTGAAGCCGACACGATGAAAAATATTATGTGCTGCTCTATGGACTACTGTAACCGTCACTTCTTTCCAGGTATGGAAATGTAAGAATGTGTCGTCAGGGCGTCTATTGGGCAGCTTGTATTGTGATGTCCTAAGCATACCCCGAATGTACTTTTGCTGGAAGTCATTTGCGATCATGGCATCTTATGATGTTAAGGCATCAATAAATATATTGTATTTCAGATGGTCTATAATGCATGAATTCATTAAACTTCAAATACTTAAAATAAATCCAATTCGTTTCTCATATCTGCATAACTTTAATTTTATCAGAAGGTAGTGTTTACATGGTCTGTGAGCTATGAAAGAGCATCATTTTGATTGAATCTAAAGCGTTCAGCACATTTTATAACTACAGGATTGTAGTAGACAGACACTGGGAGATATCAGCACTAGGTATCCGGCGACTACGGACTAGATACTTATAATTTCAAAAGCAGCCGTAGACGTAACGTGAGTGATCATAAGCCGGAATTGCTATTGTTATTTAAGCATGACCTTAGTTTGTACTAATCGCATGTTATTTTCCATCAGTATTAAGTTCTATGATATTTAAATGTTGATCAGTTTTTGAAAGGCGAGGGGTTATCAGATGTGATACATTTATAGTTTTAATGTCTCTCTAAACAATTAATTATTAGTCATACATGTGACAGTCGCTAAAACGCTCAGCGATATCATTACATACATTACATTATTTGTTCTCAAATAAAATTATATTCACGCACGGGAAAATGGTATTCCTAATTATTTATTATTGATTTAATTATATTGTTTTGCTTGGGTTTTTAAGCTACAATAACATTTATTTATACATACGCTTATGCATGTCATGTTGGTTTTTGAAAGTTTTTATTTTGAATATTTTGATGCTTTATATGTGTTTGATGTTTTACTTGTGCTACTATGAGATGTGTTTTATCTATTAAAATTTATTTTAATTTTCTACTGTTATAATATTATAGACGTCATAATTCTAAATGTACAGTATACGTACACTATAAACGTTTGTAAAAAATTCACAACCGAACCAAAGTCACCGTCTTGAACTGAAGACATTTATAATTCAATAACTAATTTATATATTTATGAGGATACAATTCTAAATACACTTTATGATTGAGAATGACTTCGTCGTACTGAACAAATCTTGTTAGACAATCAGATGTATGTTTCAATTGGATATTCGCACGGTCCCGCGGTTTTGCGAATCATTTCTAGTTTAAAGTAAATTAGCCAAGTGGCGTAGAGTAGTAAAATATATTTGGGGGTGAAGAGGCGAGTTCTATGACGACGGCATGGCAAGTGGTGTTGTGGATCATGGTGCTGGTGGTGCTGGGAGTGTGTGGCGCTATCAGTCTATGGTGGGCGAAGCGCGCTCCTAAAACCATCAAGAGAGAAAACCGCTCACTCTTCGCGCCTGACGACTCTTTTTGCGACACACGCCATCCGATGATGACTGCCACCATTAGGGACATGATAGAACTTACCACTTCTGGTTCCGGTTCAGGTGAGTAATAAAACCTTGTGATATTTCACTTCAGAATAGTAACGAATCGGTTTATCTGTATGATTTTGACAAGTACACATCTAATTAAAACTATATTTTTCGGATTTGACTGGTTTTGGATACTTTCTATAAGCCGTTATCACAGGACGACAAGAAAAAATGTCTATAGGTTTCCCTAATTTAGATCTAGATGCACACAGGACACTCTTGATATGTCTAGAGGCCTTGCACTGCGGTTAGCGACATGGGATTTTATATTTTTGACGATTGAATGAATTAAATTTTGACGATTTTAATTGCCAGCCCTTTTCTTTACTAAAATTACTATGATTTTTCATTTCAATATTCTTGCGGGATATTCTGTATATTTTATTCTGTATCTGTTTGTCTTAATGTTCACAACTTGCTAACTTTGACATATGTACGTCTGTATGTATTTGCTGTCTGTTTTATGTTCCCTAACCCTTTTACTGATTCTTCTATTCGTTGGTCTAACAACAATTCTCAGTAACAATCAACTTTATATTTCGTGTAAAATGTAAAATAAAAACACGAGCCACATCCGCAGAATATAGTTTTAGTTTAATCTGAAAAGTTTGAATTGTATGCTCAGTCCTCGTTGAGACCGGTGTTCGATATCTGAATATTTGTCCAGGGTTACCGCTGCTCGTTCAACGGTCCATAGCTCGTCAGATCCAACTAGTTGACATAATTGGTAAGGGTCGTTTTGGGGAAGTGTGGCGGGGTAGATGGAGAGGGGAGAACGTCGCCGTGAAGATATTCTCATCCCGTGAAGAGTGTTCCTGGTTCAGGGAGGCGGAAATCTATCAGACCGTGATGCTTCGACACGAGAATATTCTAGGCTTCATCGCAGCTGACAATAAGGGTAAAATATAACATTTATGTAACCTTAATTCACATACTCGTAAACCGAAGGATTAAAAAATGCAATCTACATTAATATTTGATACATTTGTTGAATACTGACTTTTTGTCCCTTCTGTACATTGCTTACTGACTGAAATGACAAATATTTTCAGACAACGGCACCTGGACTCAACTATGGCTGATAACAGATTATCATGAGAACGGGTCCTTGTTTGACTTCCTAAGTGTTCGAACTATCGATGCAGCCACGCTTGTTAAAATGGCTCTATCCATCGCTACCGGACTGGCCCATCTCCACATGGACATTGTTGGAACTAAGGGTTAACATTACATTTAATCGTATTAAAAAACAATAATATAAGTGCCACTATCTCTGTAATACATTTTTGAGCCATATGTTATTGTTGTTTCACCTAAATACAACAATTTATGCAAGGAACATTCTAATTTGAATATACATCATATTTGGAATGGATTTAGCCATGGAAACGGTTTTAATCTAAATGATATTGCAGGCAAGCCAGCTATAGCCCACCGTGATCTGAAGTCCAAGAATATTCTGGTGAAGGCTAACTTGAGCTGCGTCATCGGAGACCTGGGGCTAGCTGTTAGGCACAACGTCGCTGGTGATTCTGTGGATGTCCCATCAACCAACCGAGTGGGAACAAAGAGATATATGGCGCCAGAGGTAAGTACCACCTAACTAAATACACTCACGTCTCACATTTAAGGTCCATCATCGTCATCATAGTCACCCTTTAGCAACAGTGGCCTAATCCACTGTTGGACATGCACAAGTATCTAAACAAATAAGTTGTACATATATACATGAGCCTAAAATAGTTAAAAATTCAAGGTGTTGGATGAGAGTATGGACGGCCGTCAGTTCGATCCGTACAAGCGTTCTGACGTGTACTCCCTGGGCTTGGTGTTGTGGGAGATGGCGCGGCGTTGTGGTGCGCTACCAGACGAGTACCAACCTCCATACTACGACCTGGTGCCACCGGATCCAGCCCTCGAAGATATGAGGAGGGTCGTGTGCATAGAGAAGAGACGACCGGTGCTACCTAACAGGTGGCATTCTGATCCAGTGAGTGCGAGTAACGAAAGTTCTGAGTTACCATATAACTAAATAGTTCATAATATCAATTAGGAATAGATTGATTTGGAATGCTATATCCCTTTATTTAGATTTTTTCGGAATGCTTTATCCATTTTTTTGGTAGCATTAATAATATACGCTTAAATGGTTTTAACCTACTTTTCTGCTTAAAGTGTTAGGCTTCATATGCAAGGGTAGAATTTTTATTATGATCAAACTCTAGGTTTTGTCTGCGATATCGAAGGTGATGAAGGAATGCTGGTACCAGAACCCCGCGGCCAGACTAACTGCTCTTCGTATCAAGAAGACCCTCGCAAACATCGCCACTACTGACCACATGAAACTATAACCACCACAGATACCACCGTGCAGTCACATGACGATCATTGATTTTGGTTCTTGTTAAAATGCTACATTTCCTCGTTATTTTTATTCTATAGAACGATTCCAGGTCGATTTTTACATGTTGTAAATTTGTTGTTATTCCTACCTGATAGGTATTTGATGCTGGTATACGGTGAGACACCGCTTCACACGGCCATACTCTGTTGCTGTCGGACATGTTTGTCACAGGGTTTTATTAGTCAGGTAACATAGGTTTTAAGTACCTACACGATACCAACGAAATTGTACAGTTTTATTTAAATAATGATATATTAAAATACCCGACTATAATAAAATTAATTTCTATATAACAAAATCGGTATATAGTAAATTAATTATTAGTCATAAAAATGCTCTAAATTTGGGTACCTTTGTCATTGATGGAACTGTTCGTTTGGAATCAAATGAATTTAGGGGGGAGTATGGGCGAGTGAGGTGGGTTGAGTGTGGTGACGTACGCGAGCACGTGCACACGTTCTTGCGTGCTCGCGTGCTCGGATACGTGTTTAGGTTTGCGTTCGTGCTCGCGTGCTTTCCTTACCGTGTATACCGATCCTACCTCTTAGATAATATTCGATATCAGAAAGAGCATTTATTATAACAAGTTATTGTAATAGATCGTAGTGATACATTTTTTTTTTCGTTACCAAATACATTGTGTTAAAATATTGTTAAGTGTCAATTCCGCTTATTTATATTATTGCTTATTATTTCATAATTTATTTGGCTCTTTATTCGGATGTGGTTTCTTACATTATGTATAAATATATTTTATTTGTTTTAAGTTTACTTACACGGTAGTTAAGGTTATAAGACTCTTGTTATTTAAAGTCATCTGGCCCGCACTCGACCGAAGTCTTTGTAAATACTTGTTAATTAATAATAATAATATCTTAATATTCTTTAAGGACGTTGGTTTTAAATTGTATAGCGCAGTCGAAGTGTCCGCTCGCCCACGGGATACGCTTGTTATTTCGTAATTAAGACAATTTAAGAGTCAAATTAAACATTTTGTCTACTTAAGAGTTGATATATTTGAGTAAATTCTATGAAAATTATATTATTTAATCGACATTGAAAAATTGTTACCCTATGTCACCCGTGGAGTGCGTGACACCGTCGTTTACCTGTCGACAGTAAAGTATATAGAGAAAACGTTTATCACCGAGATGGCCATATTTTCTTACTTGTTTGATAACAGTTTTTTTTTTATGAAATGTAATGTATTTTAAATTTGTAATTACAAATGATTTAGTATATACGATTTAATTATTGATAAGGATTTTTTATAAACTATTAGTTTTGAAAAGGTTATTCTATATTTTTCCTCTAGTATATAGGTGAGTATTATTTTATTTCATAACTCGTTAAAGGAATATTCAACAACGATATATAGGTATCAAAATCTGTCCGGTTGATTAAAATATCAGGACAGAGGCGTCTGAGCCGGTGTAAGAATTATTATTCCAAACACAGTCCCTCAAAACACGGTCAATAGATTAACATAACTAGAAAAATATGGTCAACGGTCAAAAAAAGGTAATTGTAAAAAGTCGATTTACATGTAAATCAGTCAAATGGCCAGTTATTTTGTAAAGAGACATTTTTTTTTTTATTTCTATTTATTGAGACGTTGAAAGATAACTACTCCTCTAAGAGCCACTTAGGGTGCGCTTACGCTTGCTTTGCTATGCTCGACACTCGAGAAGAGCTTCGGATGCCATACAAAAAAATATGAAAAGTGTATACCGGGGCTCTTTCTTATCGGCTTGCGAACTGCACTCGGTTGGCATTTGAAACACTGCACCATAGGTAAGGACGCCTCTGTATCAGGACACAACCCGTTATCCTACATCGAGCAGTGAACGTTACACGATAGACTGATTTTAGTAGAATGAATAGTAGCAGCAATATAGATTATTTAGTTTCTCCACTTACCTGCTGAATCACGAGTTGCGTATATTTTAGTTGTATATACGTACTGAATATTTAGTTCTATATACGTACTGACACTTGTACATTTTTATTCCGATCACGCAATGTATTTAGCTAATGCGTTATTAATTTCCTTATGAACATTTTATGTAAGCTGTACACCTAGTACGATGATTTGGCGTCGACCTTAAAACATACGTTTCAAAGTTATCCGTTAGTGAATGTTCGATGATAAAGCAATAGAACTAAAGGTCTACATTGTCGTTACAAACTCGTACTAGGCTCACAGATCCTGAGTGTTTTCACTCAATATAAATGTAGTTAAAGTGTTATGTTGTCGACAATCCCGCTTTTAAATTCGGTCTACACAAATAACCTATTTTTACTAAATTTCAAAATTCTATTTTAATAATACTTACAAACTTTTTGATATTTGAATATGATGTCATAAGTACTGAGGCAGAACTTTAAACTAGTTTTTGGGAAAATATTTAATATATAAATTATTAATAGATCGCAATAGTACAGTGAGTCATACTTGTCTTCCAATAACGACGTTATTTACGATATTCGGGAATCGATTCTACAATAGATTCACCTCCAGGTAGCTATTATTGAGAGTAGTGTAGGATTTTGTGTCTTATAGAGTTTAAACAGCAAAACATAAGATATGAATATTATTATATTATATACATATATATGACATGAAATACCTGAAATGAACAATTAAGCAATATGAATTCTAGCTATAGTGATTATCTAGTAAATTGTTTGTTGAGTGCCTGCTAGTGTGCGTTCTGATGTCACACGCACCATCATGATTTGAGATGTGCTGTAGATATTTTGCGTATACCTATATATGTATATGTATATGTATGTTATTGTATTATTATGATTAATTAGTTTAAGTTTAGTTATATGTTTCATTGTCGCTTCGCGCCTCTACATTTAAGTATATTAATTCGATTTTACGAATTTGTAGCCGAACATTGACACAACAGACTGTTACATTGAAACATACACGTAGCTGCATCTGAGAATGGTTTGTGTTCATTCTATTATAAACAACATATACACTAGTCTTATAATGAAATACAGAATGTTATTAGATAGACATTGTTACGATATTATAAATATTTGAAGATGTTTAAATAACCATTAATACGTATGAATTTGACCAAGTTTCAAAAGTGTTTGATGAATACATAAACATAATATATTTTTGTTCCATTTTTAAATTATATTCCGATTTGATTATTATTATTATTTGATCTGAAAACCTTTTTAAAGATATTAAAAAAAAAGAAATCTCATTAATATTTTGACGTTACTAATATATTCAGTGGTTTTGTTTTTAATAAATATATTGGGAACTTGGTCAAATTCCTGTAGGTACATAAAAAAATGTGTACGATCTCGTTGATGACTATTGGTTTAATCTATGAATAAATATATCGCGCTAACAACAAGAGCTTGAGCCAGCACCTAGTAATTTTCTCGAGACACTTAGAGCCCGTTATACTTTTTGGTTTATAGTAAATGCTTATAACATTTTTTGCACTTAGCTTTATAGAATAGTTCAATTCATATAATAAAATAAAATGCCACCACATTTTTTATAATATAAAAATATTTTACTGAGTGATAATTATTCTAATTAGTAAAGTAGAAATTCGCTAAGCTTATTAATTTATATATAATATGTAGAAGTATTAGTGCGGTTGGGAAGTCTTATGGGATTATCCCGTGATGTAAATCTAAATTAGAATTTATAGTTATATTTTCGTTTTAACAAGCTGAATATTAGCTTAATTATAGTTATTTCATTGCTTTGAGGCAAAAGATAAAGAGAGTCAAAAAAAAAATTGACCCTTAAGCAATACCTGAGTACAATTGCAAATAGCAATAAATAAAAAAAGAATGAAACAGCGTCATATCACAGACTGATTGGGATTATGCTAATGGGAAGTAATTTTTATGTACCTACCTACCATTATTGAACTATTGCATTGCATAAGATTTATAAATTGTTTATGGAGTGGTCTAATTAATGAATAAAAAGTGTTTTTTAAAATGTATTTTTTCTTAGTGTTTATAAAATTGCCCCTTAATTTAGTAATTATGAACTAACTAAAAATAGAATACCATGTTGAGGCCTTATTTTATTGTTAATGTTATTCAAATATTGTATACATATTACTGATGCATATCAAATAAGATACAAATTATAGTGACTTCTTATCACTGCATCTCTGCTTTGATACAACTTAAAAATGCAAAAAATTCATACATCTGTTAAAAGAATTTAATAAATTCTTACTAGATTCTATTAGATTACAACTTTGTAAACAATACTGTCAAAGATTATTTAGTAATAGTGAAACATCTGTAATGTAGAGCCAGTTTTGTTGAAATTAAAAGCCAAATAGTTTTAAAAATATATTTGTATACACATACATTCACAAAGTTTTAAATTTTTCAGGTCATTATAAAGATCAATAACATCTTATGATGATAGAATTCATTTTGTGCTAATAGAATAGGGTTGAAAAAGAATATAAAAAAAAAATATTATTTACCTTAAATCTAAACATTAATTAGCTAAGTAGATTAAAATCAGACATAATTGGACGGAAAGTTGCAAATTAAGATCATTTTTAAGCATAGGATACTTTTTGCTCATAAGCTTCTTCATGCCAGCACTCCTGATCAGCAAAGGTGGAATGCCGGAGCTTACACCAACGTGCCCCAAATCTTAGAATAAGTATGATAACCATGAGGACAAACAGAGAGAGGATGGCTACAGCTGGGTATATCATTAAGAATGCCATCTTATATGTCACTCTCCTTCTTATGAAGTTCTAGATATTCTTGTGATGTTGTAAGTGGTTGCTGTGATATAGATTGCCGCACTTCGTGATGCACTTCTTGGTACTCCTCTGTGTGATATGGATGCACGTACTGCACTGGCTGGTATTGACTCTCTAGTTCAGTAAAGTCAAGAGGTGGTTGTTTGTGGGGTGTTGCTGACCATATAGATACCAACCATCGGTTACCTATAAATTTTAGAAGTGACAATTTTCATAGTCATAATTTCTTAATGTAAGCAATATGAAATTAACACCAGCTTACCAGTATGCCGATCGAGCCAATAGTCAGAGTAGCGTGAACAACAGCAAACAAAATTGATGACAAGCAGCGAGCCCAAGATGACAGAGCAGATAGCTATCGTGATATAGAAAGGAGTGAAATCCCCCACTTTAGACAGGATAGGATTTATAGACTTGAATGTCCCGTTGCCTGTAAAGTAAGCGTTTGATTCATATGCCGACATTTTCGTATTAGAACCTGTCGAAGAAAAAAATGCTTCAGGTATTTATATTTAAATATGTTTTATTGTAACAAACACCTTACTTAATAATTTTTCTAATTTTGCATTTTATTTCTTTCATAGAAGAAACCAAAATACGTTAAGGGCGTGGTAAACAAATTCATAACAGTAAATGAAATGTTAAGCCATAAAAGTATTTAAAGAATGAAACATAGAAATTATTTTTAGAAAAACAAAACTTTTTTAATTAAAATTATACAATGATTACCTTATATTCAAAATCAAAATAAAATCCGCTTCGCCTTCAGTTATCAAGCATTGGAAACAGAAAATTAAAATGTTTGGTGATTGGTTTTGGTAAATGGCAATAGACAACAAGGAGGTCGCGTAAAATACTTAAGTTAAATAAAAAAAGTGGAACGGATATATAGAAACATTTGATTCGTTTATTACAATACAATATTATAAAATGTATAATTTAATATTTTTTTTTAGAAAAATCTAAAACGCTTTACATAAAATATTTTTTTAAATCTCATATCATATAAAATTTGCCGTTTGGAACAGTTTTTTTTTGTCACAGATTTCACTGTGATCTGTCGCTCTCTGGAACATGAAACAGTGGGTATGGCGAGTTTCAGGAACAGTTTAACATTTAAAAAATAATTTACCTACACTTAACTTTTTAAAATTTTCATTCCAAAATTAAAAGGTGAGCAGCACTTTTTTACCTTTTACCTCTATAACCTCTCATACTTTACTCGAATTCATTTAAATCATAGAACGGTATATTATATTCATGTTGATAATGATACGAAAACGTGATTAAAGAGGGGATGAATACAAATCCAAAAGAATTAATACAAGCTCATTGTTCAGGTAGTCCATTTTATTGATATATCTAAATAAAAATTCTTTTTAAACTATGTACCAATTACGTATATGTGATCTAATACATTCGTTCTAAATATCTCGATGCTTTTGTTTTGGGTAGAATTTTCGGCTGTCATGGTTTCTATTGACTATTCAATGTGATCAACCAGTTTGGCAACTTTAAGAACGTCTTAAAGAAACATTTGGTTTTGCAAGATAAAAGTTACCTTAATTATAAGATATTTGCTTTTCTCTCATTATCATCATAATAGAATTTATTTATTTTTGTTTCAGCTGATTAAAATTGATTTTTAAGATACTATTAAAAGTGTATGTTTCTTATAGGCTGATGTCAGCTGAATTATACAAACGAAAGATGTGACTTACGACTTTCCTTTACTCTTTAATTTTTTTAAAGGTTGTACATTAGCTGAGTTAGAGTTCTATGATAGTTATTCTTGTAATCTTTCCATAGTATTGTGTAATGAATGTCTGATGTTTGAATTTATCGACATCATTGTTAGAGCTGTTTCGCTTAAGCTCATTTCAAGTATGATTTTTAATTCAAAAGTAAATATTTTATATTTCATATATGTTTCCACTTATTTTCAGAGTCATTGTGTGCTATATTCTTATAACTCCATTTTATAACTTTCAAATCAAGTTGGCAAAAAATATTTTTTCGTGTTATGTTAATTCATTAATTATAATTGACTTTTTCTTACTCTTCATTACAAAGAAAATCACGATTTCTTGAGTTTATATATGAGTCAATTACATAAGATCTTTAGATTATGAGTCAAATTTTAAAAGATATACCAATAAATTAGTGTTAGGTACATTAATGTTTTAGTCTAAATATAACAAAGCTACATACTTATATTTTATTTTTATTCTGTCAACTGAATTCTGTTAATCTACATTTAATGACAGCTGACAGTTTTACCATTTCCTGAAAACACAAATTTTGGCATTAGTACATGGATCTTTTGAAAGTTGAAACAACGTTGCGGAGGAGAGAGGCGTCTAGACTTAAGGGAAGGAGTGGCTGGCGCCAGTCAACAATATCACCGTCTGACCTGCTTCTAAAATTGTGAGACGATATGTTTTTTCTAATTGGCCCTTAGCGGCTTTAGTAAATAAGCAACTATGGAAATTTATCGTCGCTGATCGAAAAGAAGTTATTAAATTTATAAGAACTTTTAATAAGTTATGTGTTAAAACTTCAACGTGCTCCAATATTTATAAATTTTGCATTAAAAATGTTATCCAATAAACGTTTGGTAGCTTCATGTGCATTAGTTTTGTGTTTGAATATTACCTTGTTAGTACTCTTTGCAAAGTATAATGTTGGAGACAAATGCTACATAACAATAAACGAGCATCAGAAAGTGCTGGCGGTATTGCCTGACAACTTTTTAAGTTTTGGCATTGATGCATCTGAAATACAGGATTATGATAAGGTTGATTTTACAAGTATTCGATTAAGAGAATTAGCTTCGGCTCTTGGCCCAGCAAGATTACGTTTGGGAGGTACAATGTCTGATAGATTAATTTTCAGTGCTGAAGACTTACCTTCAGTCTCGTGTGATCACTGTCTGGCATCAAGTCACAATGAAACAGCCTGTGTTGCTCTTAAAAAATTATGTAAGAATAAGTTTTTGCCATTCTTTCTAATGACCGGCCGTAAATGGACAGAAATAAATGAATTTTGTCAAGCAACAAACACAAAGTTATTATTTACATTAAATTTACTGCTTCGCGATAGTCATGAATGGAATTCTCAAAATGCTGTTGAATTGATAAAATATTCTAAACAGAAGAAGTTTGATATTGACTGGCAACTTGGAAATGAGCCTAACTCTTTCAGACATGTATTCAATTTGACTGTTACCCCTCAAGAATTAGCTCATGACTTCAAAAAGCTTCGGAATCTCCTAAATCATCATGGATATAAAAAATCATTATTAGTAGGGCCTGACACCACTAGGCCCCAAGATCATCAACCAAACTGTCTGAAATATATGGTGGAATTCCTAGGCAATGGTTCACATTTTGTAAATGCTAGATCATGGCATCAGTACTACCTGAATAGTAGAACTGCTAAGTTACAAGATTTTTGGAATCCTGAAACATTTGACTTGCTTAAAGAACAAATCGAAACTATGCAAAATCACACCAAGAAATATCACAATATACCCATGTGGCTCAGTGAAACTAGTACTTCTTATGGCGGTGGGGCCCCTGGTTTGTCCAACACATATGCTGGTACTCCTCTATGGGTAGATAAGCTGGGCCTGTCTGCTAAATATAACATTTCCACTGTCATAAGGCAAAGCTTTTATGGAGGAAACTACAGCCTTGTAAATGAAGAACTCGAACCTCTTCCTGATTGGTGGGTGAGTGTGTTATATAAGAAGTTAGTGGGCAATAAAGTTCTTCATTTGATGTGTAAGTGTTCTCCACATCAGAGAGTTTATGTTCATTGTGCTAATAAGAATTATACAAATGATTCAAGTGCAATAACAGTTTATGCCATTAATTTAGAAATGGAAAAAGTCCAATTTCTTCTCAATGGCACTGCCTTACATGGTGATAATATAATAATTGATGAATTCATAATAAGTGCTCCTTCAAATAACAGGCGAACAAAAACCATACTTTTAAATGGCTGGCCACTGCATTATGAGTCAGCTAGTCTTGACCTGCAACCCAATCACAAGAAATATAATAACCGTATATCTATGCCGCCATATTCCATAGGATTTTGGGTTATTAAAAATACGTCAATTAAAATATGTAAATGAATTTACTTCTAATGTTGACTGAAAATATTTTACACAAATATTTAAAATACTAAGCATTAAAATCTATTATCTATACATTTGCATTCCTATAATAATCCATCATTGCATTCAACTTATTTAATGTATACACATATAGTATATTGTGAATGCCAAGAACAAATATTTAAAAATTTTACACTTGTATTATTTTTGTATATTATTTCTTTACGGGTAAAATATATTTCTCACTAAAATTTAGTCAGTAATTTTATAAGAACTTGTCATTTAGCCTTGTATTGCATTCAAGGAGTTGACACAACTGTATTGAACTATACACAGACCCTTGATGATAAATAAGCACCAATAAAAGAATCTACTCAGGTTCCAGTTGCATTCAATTGATCTTTACAATGTAGAATTGTTTATTTTTATATTTTATGTTAGGAAAACTAATCATTTATGAGATCTGTGTCCTGTAAGATTGACTTTGTATACAGTTAGAACTGTTTAAATTGTAACCAATTACCATAGATAAAAAATTATAGTGCAATTTAAATGGCAAATAATTCAAAACTTTGTCCATAAACTTGTCCGCATACTTTTAATTGCCTTGTCATAATAGATTATAAGAATATTACATATATACTTTTCATAAAACAATCAACACAAGTTTAATTATGTATAAGACTTATTTTTCACATAATTATATTTGTAGAATAAATATATAGTTTAAATATATGTAAGTGCCAAAATAAACACAATGTAAGAATTCTGCTACTTAAATGCTTTACCTTTGTATCTATTCAACAAATGCTTTTATATTTATATAATACAAAATATCTTTATGTTATTATATAATCTTACATGCTGTTGTGAATTGGTGCCTAAATTTAAGACTGACTAGTTTTACAGAATTATTTGTTTCTCATATGACATGCTGAATATTTGCATACTAATGATTGTTGATATAGTAAATGATGTACATACCAGTGAAACGCAGATTACAAAGTGACTTAAAAATTATTTTAAGATGTTTAATCTGTAATATTTGAGCAGATTATAGAAATAATCTAGGCAACATTCACTATTAAAGATATTGTCATATTATTGTCAAAAAATGAGATAGACCACACTTTCAAGGCTTAATTACTGTGTATTAAATGTGCCTTTTTATAAAGTTCTATTATAATGCTATTTTATATAAGGATAGTTTTGTTATACCATTTTGTGAATCCGAAACTAATTCTATTTATATGCTTAAAATGTGCCACGAATTTTATACAGCTGTCAAAATATTTACTTTTTGTAATTGTACTTGTTAGCTTATCACAACTTGTCGAATGTTAAGTAATAAAAAAACAAGCAAATGTTTCAAGTATTTTTATTTTTAGAATTATGTGTGCAATATTTAATGTTTTATTGGATTTATGATAATATATTCTAAATAGGAGAATATTAAAGTTAGAAATCAGAAGTGAAATGAAAAAGTCTAAATTAATGGCTTTTTTATTTAATACTGTTCGTTATATAAATATAATTATCATCATAAGCCACAATAAACATTACGGAGATAAGGTTTTTATTCACTTTTCTTTATTTGTTAAGAGCTCTAAACTATATACAATAGCGTCCTTATTACTTACACTATCTATGTCCTCGTAAAACAATGAATACATTTAAATTGAATTTAAAAAAGACTAACATCACGATAGTATAGTTCGCGACAATACCTATAAGTATATATTCTAAGTCAAACTAATTTACAGATATCAGGTATAATAATATCATAAAATTATGTAATACATAACTTGATCATCAAACAAAGAGATATAAAATTGAACTATAGAATCAAAAATTCGATTAAATAAAGCCTATTTTTATGTGCTGTGTATATTAGTTTGTTTTTAAATAAACTATCGAATATTTAAGATCGCGGTACAACTGGTAGCAAGAAGATGAAACGTCTCTAGCTTTTTCGCGTTAATACTAAATGGAAACTAATAACATTGAATGTTTGGATATTAAAGGATTTTAGTACTGAAAAATCCTTTAACTGTGAAGAAATAAATTGAAAGAGTATTTTTTAAGGAAGAGTAACTGAGAGTGTGGGATTTTGAATTGAAAGCGAGAGATCGTTTTCTAAGGGAATCCAATGTTAAAAAGAAAGTGCCTATGGGCGTTTATGAAGAAAACCAATGTGTTAGAAACTAACCAACCATCAGAATAAATAAATACTAGTCATACAGATAAATGTAGCGAAAGAAAACTTAAATAATTATAGATCCCATGCCAAATTACCAAAATATATTAACAATACAACACAAATATTAAAAAAAACTATTATTTTTAAAACTATTGTCCTCAAGGTAACCGCTACAAAAACAGGATAATATGTTTGAAATGGATATGGGTGATTTGTAATGAACTCTAATAATAAAATCTAGTAGTGGTGGTCAAAGTACAACGCTGACAATTACGTGATGGTCACGATGAATAGGTAATTATAATGAGGAATATTTAATTAATATATCGAGTAATACATTTGTCAGCCTAAATAATTTCTATATAGAAAATTAACATAAATGGATGTTATATGTCCTAACTCCTAAACAAAAACTTACGGAACTTTAGAAAAAAATTCTTTATAATATCTCAAAAAACAAAAAATATTCTCTTTCTCAAACCATTTGGTTTAATTTTGATGAGAATATTTTTTTTTCTAGGCCAAAGTATTCTGTATAGAAGTAGACAGCCTGGTTTAGAATTTAATTTTCTTTCGACATTCAGAGTCGATATTTAAATCCAAATAACTATTTTACAACTCAATGATAAAAGTAAGTAAAATATGATTTTCGTTACAGTTCTTAATGGAAATAATTTTTGAACTGACTATATTGATGGCTAACATAAATGTGAGATTCAAAGATGATTTTCAAATATATAGATTTTATTTTTTAGGCACTTGTGTAAGTAATCTGGCAATTCTAAGATAAGCTGATCATCACTGCTTGCCATTACATTATATATTTTAACGTTTTGTTTAGACTTCATAAAACCTTTCCGCTCTACATTTTTTAAATTTCAACGATCTTCAAAGAAAATATTTATTCCGTTTATTGGAGCACTGTCACTCATCTTTATTTTGAAGTATGACAATTGTCAACTGACAATCCCTTTTTAATTTGTTTGTTGACACTTGACATTCAGATAGTTGCACAGTGCTGAGTGCACTAAATCGTAAATTTAAAAGAGTATATAATATTATTTAAAAATGAATAAATATCTTCTATTTCTATTATTCGTGAGTGTTTCGTTTTGTGAGAATAATGAAACAATCCATCAAGGTGAGATTATTGTCTCCGCGCCTGTTACTTATGTTAAACTTCACAGTTTTGGAAATCTAACTCATTTAACTTATGATCTGTAATAAATATATTTAAATAAGAAGATATGAACAAGCTGTAGCGAATAATAATGGCATGTTTAAGAAAATTTTCAGCCTGCAGGTGCAATTTAATTAATTAACTATATTTCTCTTTTTGATTGATATTCTAAATATACCAATAAAAAGTAAAACTTTTTAATTATATATATATAGTTCATAGGCATATAAAACTGGGGCTAAAAATCATTACACAATAGAAGTTTCTTAAAGTATACACTTTTATTTTCTATTATTTATAAACATCACTAATATATGAATCAAGCGACTAACTTAAACAGTAATAATTCGAATTTCCACTCTTCAATTTATATAAAATTTGTAATGAACTGTGGACTAATGTAATACTTATAATTTGAATAAATTTGTACACTAATATGTATTTTACCTTACATCTTTACTATTGTCTTATTTAGTTATTTTATTTTGTTCTTTCACATGTCTATTGAAGATTGTTCAAATGTAAAAAAGTGGGCTGTACAAATAAAGATAAAATCTATATTATTAATTCATTATATATCAAAGAAAGAATGATAATATTGGAACAGCAATATTATAGATTTAAATGAAACTAGTATTATTCAGATTTACTATGCGGATTTTATTATTTAAAAACTACATAATCCCGACGTTTCGATTATTTTGCAGCAACCGTGATCACAGGCATATGAGGTATCCGAATAATACTAGTTTCATTTAAATGAATACTCGCGAAAATCTTAGATCTCATTAATATTATAGATTTATGAAAAATAGTACAAATCATATTATTAGCAATTTAAGTAAATACTATTTAGTTTTTACATACATCAATATGTTTATGCTAATATCTTCCATTTAATAGAATTGTAGTTAAGGGTTATAGAGAAAATTTATCACTTAATTGTTACTGTTGTCTTCATGTTATGTTTGAAGTATTCAATTTGGACAAAAGCTTTTTTTAAACTATTTTTTTAATGATAATATATTTATTGAATCCAATTAATTGAGTTCCTAATGAATTCCTTGTATGAATAATGGAAAGCTCTCAGAAGGCCTCATATAAATTAATTTGATAGGAGGAGTAGGAAAAGGAAGAGATGTCTTTAAAGTTATATTCAAACTACAAGTATAAGAAACCTTCATCTTTAACAGTAAATATTTTTCTCCTTTTTTTTCTTTGTTTTATCCAATATAAGACAATAATATGAATAATAATATTGTAAGCTCTTGATATACTAAGGAACCAGAATTAATTTAGTCAAGAACAAGTGTAATTTAATTCATTATCCATACTTCAGTTATTTACATAACATCAATTTAATAAATATTAATTATGTGTACCTTAATATTTTAACCTTCAAATTTTTACGTAAGTAATTAATAGGATTTAAATATTTCAACCCACCATTTATTTACGAAATAAAAAATTACAATGCCTAACCAGCAGTTAGAGATGTAGGGGAAGCTGGAATGGTTCATTGAAATATAGACACCTCGACCTAATAACCGGATACGAGTGTTCTCGTCGTCTAGTTTTTAAGAGGCCCCTTTAAGTATAGGAGAATAGAATGCAAGGACGGGTACCGTTATATATCCTGTGATTTTCCCGTCGCTGGCGTCTACCTTGTCGTGCCTACTGTTTTTTTATCACCTATATATAGATAGACGGACAAAACTATATACCTCCGATTATATACACAGCTCTTTCAGCAAATATTATGTATTATCGTTACCGATTATCTAGCAATCAAACGTTCTTATGATGGTACACTTTTTAGACTCACGTTGTAACTTATTTTATTGTAACACCAATAATAATAAAAGCTCTTTGTATTAATAATCGCACTAAAATGTTAACATTTTTAGAAGAATTTAAATGTTCTCTTCCCGAAGTCGAGACAATTGATGGAAATCTGGATATATCGAGATTCAGATCAGACTTTTCTAAGATATCTGAGGTAAGGTATATAAGTAATCGTAATTATGGCTTGCATTTTATTTTAAGCATCTTGCTATCATGATTTTGGTATCTTTTTGTTTGGAAAATAGGTTAAATTTCCGGGACTCATAGGACCTTTAAACGAGCGTCTTATTTGCAAAATAAAATGTATAGATGGAAATTGGGTTGGACCCCTCTGTTCTTCAACGCCAAGTAAGCAAAGTATGCATGATTTACCTTAACCTTTACTTACAGTGTCGTACAATCAATCGCAGTATAAAAAGGGCTTACATACAATTATTAATATATACTCTTAGAATAACTCGTGTTCTAATCGAAATATTTTTTCAGATGGTAGATTTAAACCTATTCTTCGAGAATGTCTGTATAGAATGAAGGATCCCCTCCTCGCCATTTCATACAAGAATGGTTCTATATTAGTAAGTTTTATTCCTATCATACAAGTAAAGTCCTAACAACCTTTAATTAACAGATATTAAATACACATGTATGCAACATAGGTGGCAAAATTTTTCATAATATGTTTTTTACACAGACAGACACATATTTTCCGCACGGCTCGGCGATTGTAGTTCGCTGCAAACACTTTGGCCTATACAAGCTAACGGGTGAAAATATTTTACGATGCGAGAACGGCGAATGGGAACCAAAATGGCCCATCTGTGTGCCAACATCTATGATCACCAACTATACAGGTGAATGACTTACTTATTGGAACCCATCTCTAAGTAGTAAAATTAGTATGAAAGAAAAATATTTTAGTAAAAAACTTAATTATTGGTCCAGCAATTTAGTGATTTTTTTTTCTAAACCTTTAATTTATCATCAAACAAATTTTTTATCTTGAACTTTCAAAAATTCCATAGGGTGCTATCTTAGTCCTCGATGTCAAGTAAGTATTTGAAAGCTAAGTCATAGGCTAGGCCAATATAATTGGAACTATGGTAGTGATCGAATTCTTGAAGAAATTGAATTCTGTTTTTTGATGTAGATATATATATATATCGCCAATGTGCCTTTGTGAACCGATGCATTGTCTTAGAAAAACAAAACTCCAGCTTATAGTTTGAGTTTAATTATTTTCTTTGAGGTCTTCCAATCATTTTCGTGTTTTAGTATAAATTCGCTGCAACATTAAAAACGGATGCTTTAATCTTTTTTGCCGATCCTGACACCTTAAATTTCTCCACCATTTGTGCGGAAGGTCGTGTTTGGACCCTAGTCACTCTTCACAAAAGGAGACCAAAGATTTCTTAATCCAGTTAAAACTTTTAGAAATGTTGATTCCTTTAATATGCTCACTGGTTAACATTTTTGACATTTAACGCGCTGAGACATTTTTCCTTTGTAGTTCATTCTTAAATATAAACTCTACGTGTTCTTTCTGCAATTTTGTTTTTGGTTTATGACTTATATAGTGTCATATGTTTCCTTAGAATATGATACACGTGTTTATTATATACTATATAAGCACCTCCTAAGTAATCTTACTGTATTTTCACTTTAAGTAAATGTTTACTTATTTATAGAAAGTACAAGTCCACCATTTATTTGATGTAACAAGCAAGTTCATATATATCATAAGCTATTTAAAATTTCAGGTGGGGCGCCTCCAACCATCCAATATCTGGCGGCATCTGGGTCAGCCATTGTGGAGTTGAGTGGAGAGCTGTACACTTATCCAGGGACAACCTTGTGGTTAGACTGTCTCTGGCCAAGAAGTCAGGGGAAGCCGGACTGGAGCTGGCGAGACAACTATCGACACCAGGCCTGTATGGAGAAATAAGCCTTACCTATGTTCGCATAACATTCAACTTCTATCAATAAAAAAAACAGTACTAAAGCCAGTACCAAGATCATCCTCTTTTTCCTATTATCAAAAATCTTCAGTCTCTCAAACCAGGCTGCTTATGCTAAGGAATCATTACTTGTGATTTCTTATATAGATAAGTTTTAATTTTATTGTTATCACTTAAAACCTCTCACTTTTAAGTATAGAACATATTAGCTCTATTGAGGAAATTACTCAGCTATGTAAGACAAGTTGATGGATAGTATGCAATGAAACAAATGTTAACTATGTCCTTGAATGTCTATTTCAACTCTAGTACTTATGTTTGACTATCCTCATCAAATAATAATCACCTATAATCTAAGTAATGCATTACTCCCTTTAAATGTTTGCAAAATTTTCCTTCTCCATAAATTATGTTTGTTTCATTTGTAAAGACCTTATTATAGCATGCTAAGTTTTAAAATGAGCCTTTATGAGTAAGGATATTTCCACTCATAGTGTTTGCATTGATGTTTTAATTTTGTTGCAGTTTTCATCTTCCCCTTGGTTCCTTATTTATATATTTCAAAACTACAAATCATTAAGTTGAAGAGCATGTTTAAAGATATTTCCTTGTTTCTTGTTGTCTAGAATTTTACTGGTAAGTATTAAAAGAAATATTTCATATCTTACTTCTGTTATCTTAAAAAAATAATTCTAATTAAACCAAACAGCGAAGGTCTTTTTTAAATTTGGAACACAACACCTTATCAGTTTATGTAACTTATTAATATGAGTAAATTAATTAAAAAACATTTATTGAAATTCATACTTAAAAAGTGCTTGCCATAAAACTTATTCCAAAAATAGATATCAAAGTACTTTTTTTTTTAAATTGTTTTAAATCCTATAAGTGTACTATAAGTGTGTAGTAAAATTAAGCCTACCTAGGAAGTATTATTCAGTAATAAAAACATAATAGATTTTGTAGCCATGAAATTGGGGGTTTCCTTGCAATAATTTACATATGGACATATATACAAATGAAATACTTAATCCATGTAAAGAATAATCATAATATTTATGCAGCACATTTTATGTGACTTATTAATTAAAATTCCAGCATGGGTGAGTGCAACGGGTGAGGTGGAACTCCACTACAGGCTGGTGTTGACTCGCATGACCCACCATCACAGCGGACGTTACACATGCACTGCTCCCACTGGCACCACAAACACCGTCCTCGTTAGAGTTGTTAGTGAGTCTTAAATCTTAATGCATGCTTCCAGTGGATGTGTAATAACCTTTAGTAATGCTGTACCTGTAACTTTGACAGCTGTCAACATTTTATAGTTGTGTATGTGAGAGTGCATTATTGTGTCATAACATGTATACAGTATGACCAATAATAAATCGTCAAGTACAACTATCAGTTATAAAGACATTAATTCCTATTGACGGAATATTATAGAATACTGATTGAGTTAGTTTATATATTCATAGGTAACATTTAAAACAGTTTTACACATCTCTTCATTTCCATGAAAGTAGGTTTGGTAATTGTTTGATAATGTAGTTTAAAAAGTAAATAGTCTAAGCAGTAACTCTTAATTATGTTCTAAAATTATTTGCAGGATCTCTATTTACAGGACATAATATATGTTTAATATATTATAGCTATGAGATAGTCTATGGGCTGCCACTTGATATATATAATAATTGTTCCTAGATGTTGTATGCCCTCTAATGAATGTGTCTTCGCCTCGTCTTCGGGAGTCAGCTCAGGGCTCTCAGCTGGGTAATGCTGTCCATTTTAGCTGCGAACCAGGCTACCATCTCAATGGATCAGCTGTTGTATATTGTATGGGTGATGGTACGTTAGACTTTTATTCAAATTGTTTTGTATTTCATTATATATCCTCATCTGTGCACTCCTGTAGAAGATTTTTTAAAGTTTATCCCTTTTATATTTCACAGGAAGCTCAGTTAACTAAAGCTAACATATTCACAGTACTCACATTAATACAATTTCAGTGTAAAATATAGAAAATGGTTAACACATGCATACATAGAATGTGACATTCAGTAAATGAGAACTATTTTGTGTAAATAAGTCTCCTCTTCGCTAGGTCGCTGGTCATCAGAACCGCCGACGTGTGTGGAAACGTTTTGCCCCAATCCACCCCCGGGGCCTCAGTTGTCGGTTGTGGAGTACAACTCTTCGTATGGTGGTCGGGTTGTCTTCGCGTGCTCCTGGGGTTATCGTCTGCGGGGACCACCAGGCTTGGAGTGCGAACAGGACGGCAAGTGGTCAGGGGAAATTCCCCATTGCGTTCGTAAGTCTGGTTTGACTATAATTTACTTTACTTTAGATCTAGTTTCTATTGCACTGATAGTTCCTTTTTTGTCTCATCTCTCAAAAATATTTTTGGATGATGTCCAATTGTATTGGCTATCCAATGTTTATACTATTACCATTTTCGCAAAATTTATTACAGCGATATACTGCCCAGATCCGTTAGTACCAGAGAATGGTAGACTTTTGAGCACAATGTCCAAAGATGGCAAGTACCCAGTCGGAGATCTCATCATGTACGCTTGTGAGGATGGTTTAGAGATTGTCGGGGAGTCCTCCATTGTTTGTACTGAAAATGGTTTCTGGTCTCATCCCCCACCGTTCTGTCTTCCTCCTTCAGAAATAAAGAAAGCTGACACTATATATATAGATAACACCACCCTTGTCAACTTCGAGGAATAAGAATAAATATATTTTATACATAAATAATTTATATAAAATAAAATATTTTAATAAAATATATCAAGCAGTGATTGTAGTTTTATTCGCTCCTTTTCAACCAAAGGTATGGCGCTTCATAATTTAAAAACTTCTAATTATTACCAAACTTGTGACTTTTTTATTTAATTACCAAAAAATCTAGCGAGAAAGAGTACGTAATAAATAATTGTACTAAGATCTATTACTCGGAAAATGCTACTCAGAAGTCGGCACTAATCGGCAATTACTGTATATTAAATACTATACTGGAAATGTCGGTATTAAAACATGCTTAATCATTAAAATACATGCTTCACTAATGTTAAAATGGCATACATCTATTCTTAGTTGAGTAACAGGCATCTCATATGGTAACTGAATTGCACAAGACTGTGCAACATTCATTCATTTCTTGAAAAGTTTCAAGTATTTATTTAAACATTTTATAACCAGAGACCTATGAACTACTATAAAGTATAAACTCAGAAAACTTTTTCATTGTCATTGAAGAATATAGATATTTATAAGAGAGATTAACTATTACAGCTTTTAATTTCAACGACTGATAAGAAGATTTCAGGAGACGTAAAACATCTCTGTTTCATTTAGACAGCTATACAGCCGAAATGGTAACTGCGATATTTGGAATAAATTGCATTTGGTATATTATGCTGGTAAATTTGAGAACATATCCTTAAATTATTTGTTTAACGGCTTTGGAATATTTTCTTCATAACAAATTAATCCATTGAAATTATGAATTCATCTCAAAACTTTTTAAAAGTCTTCTATAGAGTTAAGATTTCAAAAAAATATGTATATAAAATATTTATGGTCCATATATTTTTATTATGGCAACATATTGTGATAAATTGACAATACTTCTCGTTCCTGAGGTGAATGAACTTTATCGAAACGTACAAACGGTTCAGAGCGGTGACATTTGACAGTGTTCTACTTGGTCCTGATAGAATTATTTCTATGGAAACAGGTGCCCCCTATCTTCTGTCGCTTTATAGTTAACATGAGATGAACAGAGCTAGAAAATAATGTGTTTCTGATTTACCGGCGCGCGCTTTGATAGCTGTATTGATTTTAGTGTATTTCCTAGGTCATAAAACCCGGTCTAGATTTGAGCTCAAGTACGCTTTACTCGCGTTTCGACACCCGTGAAGTTATGTTCGGTCATTGTCATACACAATATTAATTCAAATAATAAAAATGAATTATACATTGCCAGTGTTGTCGTTGCTATTGTTCTTGAATTCTTTTCTCCTGTGTTCATGTAACGATGATAACGATGAAAAGAAACTTCCGACTGTGGGCATAACGTCTCTGGTTCGTAACCAAGCTCATACATTGCCCCAATTTCTTACTTCACTCATGAATTTGGACTATCCGAAAGATAGGATATTCTTATGGTGAGTAAATTCACAGTTCATGTCACTGAAATATAAATTTAATAACTAGTAAAAATCATAAGCCTCATCTATCGTTGCGAATTGTTTATATCCTTTTATAAATTGTTATTTTTATACCAGTATTATGAGTATTAATATATAAATCGTCCAAAACTATAAATAGAAAGTACTTTAAAATGTTTATTAAAAAAATATTTCTTTATAATAATCTAATAACTTTATTCTTATTTATTTAAATTATACAGAAATCATTCTGTGTTTATTATTATGTATTATATTAGGGTGGGTCCTGGATGACAAACTTTCACAATGATCAATATTAGTCCCCTTCAGGTCATGTATGTCCCTTATTGTATCAATACATATAAAGGGAGCTGCGCAAAATGCAGCAAGCAATGCACACTTATAACACAGTCAATGATTTATAAAAAAAAATATTTAGGCTTTTGCGAATGCCTGCTACATGGTTTTTAAAATTTAGATAATACAATATTCATATGGGAATAGTTTAGTCATAATGTTCAATATTTAATAATATTAAGTGTCTATTTACAAAAAATTCTAAACTTCTAAACATATACCATTTTTTACCATATAGCATATTCAATGTTTTAAATTTAGATACATTAATTTGTTTGGTACATTAACCAAGATAAATATGCTAATAAAGTTAAAAAATCACATCTGTTAATATTTTCTGGTTACCTTTTTATAATTTTAAATTGGATTGTGAAAGATGAATAATCCTTTTATTCATTCATTAATTTCAAAACAAGCAAGATAATTTTTTTAACAAAGTTTATATGCAAATGTCTTGGATAGTGTCTACTGATGTTACATATGTTGTTGCCATGCAATTGAAATCTGTTAGTAATGTTACTCTATGCAATTTCTTTACTTTTCATTTGTTATGCCTATATCTGGATGTAATATTTTATTGAGAGGGATGGGCGGTGGCGTCACTTTATGACGCGCAGACGCCAAACCTGTTTCCTCCCTCATGTCTTGATGCAGCCTCTACCCCTTGATGCAGCCTCGCTGACGCGCCCGATATATGACCTATTTCTAGAACACTATGAGGATAACGAAATTTTTTTTTTAGGTTCCGCAGTGACTACAACAGCGATCATTCAGTTGATGTTTTGCGTGATTTTGTAAATAAATTCGGAACCTTATACAACAGAGTACATCTTTCATATAACACGTCTAAACAAAAGTTCGACGATGAATTGTCACCGACCCATTGGAGCCATAGTCGATTTATGCATTTGATTAAGTGGAGGGAAATGGGAATTAAATTTGCGAAGCGACAATGGGCCGATTATGTATTTGTAAGTTTATATTTTGTAATTCAGAATATATAGTTATATATAACATATGAATATATATGTATTATATGTACGTTTATTTGTGTATATGTACAGTAAAATTTTAGACCTGTGTGTTTGTATATAGTATATTTTTGGAGGTGATTATTTCGGATGAATATTTTATATTTGTGCTTTCATATACTAAATAATGGTTGTGGTTATATACGGAAATATGACAAACATATATAAGTGAGGCTAAGGGCTGCAACTAGTTTCAAATATGCTCAAGCGCAGACGTTGCAGTAAGCTGTAAATCAAAACTGACGTCGTAATTGTGTTACCGGATGCCGCTCATAACGCATGGGATATAAATAAACTTAATAAAATATAGTTTAATGTTATCCCAGCGATGTTTGTTGACTTTAACTAAATTATTGAATCCGGTAGTTCATCATTGAAAATAGCGACTTCGAAGTCATATCCAAAGGAAATGTAGATTTGACAAAGAATGTCCAATGTGTCAGATGCTGGACGCAGATGTGTTTCTCACGAACCCCCAGACGCTACGGCATCTCATCCAAAAACAACTCCGTGTGGTGGCGCCAATGCTCGTCTCAGATCGATATTACTCCAACTTCTGGTTTGACTTCCGTCGCTTCTGGTTTTGAATGCTCATACTTCTGACATATCAATGCGTGAATGCTTGTGCTTCTGTCTAAAACCGCCGGTCTCAGTGTTTTAGATGTTGATGCTTTATAGTAACGAATGTGACTTAATGTTAGGCCAACTCGAATAATGCTTTCGCTTCTTAAGGATGATTCACGACACCTGAATCCAGCCATTATGGTTGATTAATTCATAGTTTGGGATGTTTTCTAAGTCATGATAATAAGAACTTAACTAACTAAAACCTCAATTCAGAAAAATCTTAGTAATTTCATTCAGCTTTAGGGCAGTTTTAAAGCTTTACTTCGTAGTAGTGTTGTACAAAGAATCAAGTTGGATTAGTAAAGACTGGGCTGTCGGATCTGCTAGCCAACCAGTTTTTTTACAAGCTATGGCCATGATTTGGTAAACGTGCATGATCCTTATACCTCTAACAGTTTTTTACATCACAATAAGGTAATATGCATGTTTGGAATTTGACCATAATTTTGGTTATTTCAATAAGACCTATTAAAATTATACAGTTGCTTGTCTGAAAACTTATTTGTTAGCTGCTTTATTTTATAAATTATGAACCATCAGCTTCCACTTCAAGATATCTCTGTCATGTTAGTTTTTTATCCATTTTGATGTTGGCGTATAGTGATTCTTATCACAAGCTGTGTACAGAGTTTTGACGCTCATTTGTTTTTAGGTTGTCCGTTGACGACGACTTCAACTATCGTCTAAATCACGAGGATGAATTCTATCCATTATATGAGTACAACGAATTGTACATGGGATGTCATATAGTTCCAGTGATATACGGGGCGGTACTAATGGATCTTCGATCAAAGAAATCGGACTATATAACCTATGATCCCTACAAAATAGTCGATTACTTGGGCCCGCTGCAGGACCACATTATATTTGCCGTGAACGCCATGAGGAACAGTAAGTTAATTATAAATAATAATTGAAACAATTCGTCCACAAAAAAATTACTCAACTTTGGCACGGTTCCGATAATTGATAAACATTATCGTGTGACCCTTGTTACAATACGACACCATTTATATATTATTGTATGTAAAATGTATAAAACACATAGACAATTAATAAATTTTATTACTATGAATTAAAATTATAATAAAAAAAAACTAATTCCTTTAAGAATCTTTTCGGATGTTAAAATAAATTATTAACTAAATCCACTGTTAATTGAAGACATTTTTTTTTTATATTAGATATATCGCTACACATTTGCAACGACGATTTCTTCGGTTACATCACCCGGCCAATAAAAGAAGGCGAACCACTTGAAAGGGATGTATTGCATCTCACCAACCTGAAGCTGTCAGCGATTGCACGCAGCAAGCCGCTTCAATACCACTACAAGCTACAGCGTTTTGTGTACTACCCTCCTTCTCTGGATTACCAAGTCGACAAGATTTATATGATCAACCTCGAACGAAGACCCGATAAAAGGAAGCTGATGGAACAGAGCTTCAAGGAATTGGGCATGAATGTTACACGTGTTGAAGCTGTCGACGGCAAGTGAGTAATTTTTATATGACCCTATCATGAAAGTAAGTAAGTAATAATTTTTTTAATAAGTTATTTTTAACCCAAACTAACTTTATTTAACTGATGGTGTGTTATATTATGGTGGAATTTATACAGTCTTAATATTTTTCGTAGGAGCCTGGATCCGAAAAAACTTCAAAATATGAACGTTACCTTGATGCCTGGATATGAAGATGCCTACTATAAACGGTAAACCTATATTCCACTTCTATCGCGTTAATTGTAATGTATTTGTCTATGTATTGCTAAATAAAATTATTAAAATGACACTGGAAAAATTTGTTGGGAAAAAGATTTTTTTTTGTATATATGTACATAATGATAAAAAGTAAAAAATGATATTATTGTATTTTAAATAAAACAATGTTATTTATGGTCGCATGATTAAAAATATTGTATATTCCCAGCCCTATGACCTACGGCGAGATCGGATGTTTCTTGAGCCATTACAAGATTTGGGTCGAGGTGATTAAAAAAATACACGTACAACTATATATTATGAATAGTTGATAGTACATAACCCTTATGCTTTCATCAGGTTGCGGAGAGAAACCACAACAGAGTGTTGATTTTGGAAGACGACGTTAATTTCTTGCCTTATTTCAAGGAAAACTATGATACGATTATATGGGAGTCTTCTGTTCTGAAACATGATTTTATGTGAGCATCTGAAGTTTAGTGTCTTGACACATCTTTCTATCTATTCTGGCAACATTGGCTTAATTAGTGTGCGAGGAATTCTTTTAGAGAACTTTTAATAGAAAATATTGTCACATTTGGTTGGGTATATGTTAATTTTTTGTTGCTCTTCAGCTACCTCGGCCGCAAAATTATGATGGATAAGGTTGAGATTAGAATGACGACGCATCTCACTAAGCCGCTGTACTCTTACTGGACCATTGGTTACATTATAACAAAATTGGGTGCTGAGAAACTGATCGAGGCTAAACCTTTGAGCAAATTGTTACCAGTCGATGAGTTCCTACCTATTATGTTCGATCAACATCCAGAGTGAGTAAATACTTACCACCAAGTGAAACAAGACTGATATTTATCTATAATATACACAATAAATTAATTACATATATAAATATAGACGAATAATACATCATAATATTTAAATCAATACATTTATGTATGTTTTAGTAAAAAATATAAAGAATTCTTCCCCAATCGGAATCTGAACGCGCTGGCTGCGAGTCCATCTATCATTTCACCGACACACTACACGGGCATGCCGGGATACATCAGTGACACTGAAGATTCTATCCCTCTGTCTACTGAGCCCTGCACTGATAATCCAGAACTTTAAATATACAGACATATATTATGTGTCTTTAGTATATGCTTAGTGTTTATTGATGTTAACTTCAAGTATCATATTAATTAATTCCATATATTAGTATGTCAATTTTATATGACGTTATATATCAGCCGTTAGGGTATTAGTAGTATGATGTAACGAATGACGTACTAGGAACATATTTAAAAACTATATTGAAAATGTCGCTATAATCTTTGTCGTTAACTTTCAAATACTGTCTGTTTATATACGTGTAGGGTTAATTAACATATTTGATGTACCATTTAAGTTCGTTCTATATAGGTATATAATAAAAATTTCCGGAAAACAAAATATCGGTGGCGAGCTGGGGTTTATTATAAAGTTTTAAGCATCCCCATCGATCCTATTTGTGTCAAAAAAAGTTTTAGGCGGTCAAAAGGTCAAATTTTGTTTTTTTTTTGCATTTTTCTCAAGAACAGTAATGAGTCTTATCACGAAAAAAAATCAATCCAAAGTTGTAGTTGTTAAACAATTGTGGTTTGAGGTTTTTTTGATAAAATATACTGTGTAAAAAAAAAAAACAAAAAACCTTAAATATTGACCTTTGACCGCGAAAAATTTTTGGTGCACACATACGATCGATGGGGGATTTTAATTTTGGGCTGCCCGGGAATTTTTGTTATTCGACGTCTATCTTTATATCTAAATTCAGCTGACTATTTAATCAATCTCGGTGTTGCATACAGCATATTAATATTGAAGCGGTTTTAAATGTATTGTGACTGGTAGCAAGATATAATTAAAAAAAAAAAAACAAAAAACAAAAAAACAAAAAAAAATGTATAAAATGTCCCGTATTTTATGTTATGGAGTTAAACTCTTAATTTGTTTTTATTTCTTGGAGCTTTTACTAGATATTGATGATGAAAATCAAAATTGAATCTCATCTCAGCCCAAAAGTTCGTAAGGCTGATATATTTAGACTCGTATTGAGACAATATCATTAACTTAAAACTGCTTTTATATATGGTTTTTATGTAACTTTAGCTATTTAAGTTTAGTTTGAGCTCACGCGAATTTTGTAGGAATGGGTGAAACCTGAAGGGCTATGGCGTAAACGTTGTGCTTACGAACTATATTTGAAATTAGGAAAATTAAGAGATAAATATGGGTGCTGTAATGAAAATAAAATATAGGAATACGAATGAGGTACCGCAAAGGTTAAAGAGATGATTTTTAAAAGTAACGTAAAGTTGTCGGTAGTGGAGAAAATCATGAACTGTTCGAGTTGTGACAGAAGGCTTGAGGCTATCCATACATATAATGTCCATAAAAAAACAGGACCTTTTTATAACTTATATATTATAATATCCACGTACTTTAATTAGTGTTTAAAATTCAGTGACTGATTATATTTAACTTTGTGTCATATCAAAAGCGTGATTGTGGGCCATATTATTAAAAAAAATATGTATTTTGTAAACGATCCTCTTTAATATATTTTTATATATTTTTTTTTAAATTTCATTAAGATATCTACCTACTTCGTACTTTTAACTATAAAATTGGTTTAATGTATTTTAAAAAATAATATCTTACATATTATAAGAATATGTATGTTATGCCAAAGTACCGACGAGTCAAAGTGTGCCATACGTAAGTAAGTATATTAGGTACCTAAGTAAGTTATGCAAGGTATGAAATGAATTTACACAAACGGCTGAAGATGTCTGATGTTTTATAGTTATCGAGAATTCGTATCCCTAAATATGTTTATTAATTTTTATAATGTTACTTTCACCTATTAAGAAATATAATTTTTTTAAGTTTCTACGATTTTCATTTGTGTCCAACTTCGGAGTCGTGAAGAAGGTACCTTTATTAACGTATCTTTCACTGGTTTCGTAATCTTTGTAAAGAATCCAATGGGTATAAAATAATAAAAAGTGATGGTTTAGCAAAAAATACATTTACGATTCCGTGCATATTACATCAATCATAATGCTCGCACTTGTCTGATTTGTTTTATTAATTTTCATTAGGTAGATACATGTTGTAACCATACCGATTATATATTGACAGTAGACAAATAAAATTTCAAGTGATGTTCATAACAGAGATAGTAAATTTTTTTCGTCATAATAAAAACGACAAATGTAAAAATGAATTCGAACAAACTGAAATAGATTTAAAGCATGGGGTTGAGGAAATACAGGAATGTGTGAAATCAATCGAAGAGGCTATCGCTAAAGTCGAACAATGTGTGTGTCCTTATAAATATATTTGTGATGAAGAAAGATCGGTTCTTTATCAGTGCTATTCGGAAAATCCAAGAGAATCATTAAATTGCGAAAATGCTGTTAAAAGTTTTAATAAATGCGTCAAAGAGGCTATTGCTGAATTTGTGAATAATAATTAAATTTTGATCATAAAAAATTTACCAGCTCCAAACAATTGAAGTATAATAAAGCACTAGACCAGTTACATTATTCTTTCAGAATTTTTCTATTTAATTCAAATTATAACCTTAAGGTTAGATAAAATGAAACTTAAAAAAGATTTCTTTTAACTTTCTAATTTTATATTTATTACGATAAAACTGAAAATAATCCTTATAATTTTAGTGTATGTAATACTTTAAAAACATACAAAATACTATTTTAAACCACTTTCTTTTATTTATATATAAGATATCATGAGTAGAATTTCCAAACTGATTGTTTATAACATATCATATAAAAGTTAGTCTTTTACATTAAATACTGGTAGGTACATAAATAAATTGCTATCCCGTGAATATACTAGTGTTATTCAAATATAATATACAGTATAACAATAAAACGCAAGTAAGTTATAAATTTTATTTGACATAATAACATTTTCGAAAATTTGTTACTTATTTTTAATGTTTTTAAGAACAATTTCACAACTTAGCATCACCTAGCAATTGATACATCAGTTCAATGATAGTTCTTGTGGGACGGCCGGTCATTCCTTTCTGTAGATAAGTAAAATCGTGACCTTCTGTATAGGAAACGTTATAAGTGTCAAAGTGCATCCATTGACTATCACAAACAAATTGTTTAAGAAAAGCTGCACAATTAGGAGAGTCTCCGTAATCATTAGTGGCTGTGTTAGCAAGATCGGCAACGTGACAATCCTTTAAACGTTCTTCGTAGAATTTCCATAATGGCATTCGCCAAATCCTATCACCAGTTTGACTGCTGGCTGATTCTGCGTAACAAAATAATTCCTCAGAGTTTGTGTAGCAGCCGCAAGCAGCTCCACCAAGCGTATAAATTAATTCCTTCGACATTGTACCTATATCTAAAATCATTTTAGGCCAATAATTTCTAGCGTACACTAAGCTATCTGCGAACAAGAGGCGACCTTCACGAGAGGGAAGTCTGATATGTATTGATTTTCCACTTGCGCTGGATACGATATCTCCAAATTTAGGACTTTTACCACTAGGCATTAATTCACATAACGGCAAAATACCGCGTATATTGACAGGTAATTTAAGTAATGCTGCTGCTCGGGTAATAGCGAGTACACAAGCCGCTCCAGCCATATCGCCTCTCATATGACGAAGTGCATTTGATGATTTTAGGTCCACACTACCGCTGTCAAAGGTGACTCCTTTCCCAATTAAAACTATAGGTCTTGTACGTTCATTAGCTCCGTAATAGCTTATTTCAACATAAAGTGGAGGTTGTAGTGACGATTTACCGATGGCCACGAATCCACCCATTTCGTGGCTGGTTGCCCAACCCTGAGTCTTAATTTCAACGTTAATATCCAGTTCACAAAGCAAGTCAACTGCCAGTTTTGCAAATTTTGTTGGGTTTAAAATATTTGGGGGCATTTCTTGCAGAAAGCGGGCTAAGTTTTGAGACTCGGCTTTAAGTTCACCTATTTTCCAACCATCAAAGTCACAGTCATCAAAAAGTTCTAGCTTAGGTTTTTGGATAACCATCTCACTTTTTGGACTCCTATATTCTTGAAACCTCCAAGTTGCCAAAGAAGCTCCTTCTGCGGATGCTTCAGCGTCTCCGAATGATTCAACGTGAATTGCAGACGGTTTAAATTTATACAAGGCCTGTGTGCCAATGCCTGCGGCTATTCTTATAGCTTCTTTACTTTCGTGCAACTGTTCTACTTCATTAAATGCTAAGCATTCAGAGCCTAATCCGGCTACAGCTACATATCCATAAATAGGGTCTAAATCATAAAATACTCTATATTCTCCGAGGCGGGGTGTCGGTGTAAGTTTTAGTTGATTCCAAAGCTTACCTTTACATTTTTTATCAAATTTTTGAGCACTCGCCGTTAGTATAGTACCTTCTCCTACTACGTTTTCATTATAATACACTCCAAGAACTAAACCCTTATCTCGAATGCCGCAAAGTTTGGGATCGTTAACCTTACGCCAGTTTTTAGGAAGTACACAGTCGGATCTCGGAATTTTGAATTGTGAAATAAATCTTATACATCTACTTCCATGTCTGTAATCAAACATTTTTTTAAATTTATTGCGCCACAATTAATTTTGTAAAACAAGAACAAATTTTCGAAATGTACTTAGATACTAAAATGACTCAGTACTTGCCCGTTGCCCTCTAGATGTTAAATAAATTAATGTTTTTATTATAAATTCTTCATATATAAAAACTTTATGATATTATTAATATGGACAATCACATCCAGCTCACAAACCATACATTCGCATGTATTTCAGGTATAGTCACGAAGTTTTCTTTTTAAGCCACTGAGGAGTATAGTGTTTGATCCATTCTGGAATATTTCGAAAAATAGTCTCTTGTAATTGCCGATATATAATGAGTATTAAAATTGGTATAGCTAATCTTTCGTCTTTAAAAATATAAAGCCAAAAAGCCAACAACAACAGGCACACATCTACTGTGTAGTCGATTGCTGATCTAACGGTTATTTTAGCTCTCTCTTCTAGCTTTCTATAATCTATCGGTATGACGATTGTAGCTCTTTCTGTTGTTTTAAGCACAACATTTTTGATTTCAGATTTTTGATTACAATTTTGAGCTTTTGACAGGTGTACTTTGTTTTCAGTTATTTCCGTTTGTTTATCCAAATTTTCTTTTTTTGAACTTTTGTTTAATGGTTTGGCCCTGATTTTTGTTTTAGTTTTTGTTGTTGTAACTTTTTTATCTTGAGCCGGTTTAATAACTGTGTCTTTGTGATCTAAGACTTTAGATGATTGGAGATCATTTTTGTATTGCTGTTCAGCAACATATTTAAGATCTTCTGTATTTAGGTATAGAGGGGTATTGGACTTCTTAGCACTTCCGTACTCTTTTACAATATTGCCATAGTAATCAATGACAGTTTTTCCTTCATCGCCTAATTTGTCATCTATGGGTTCTACTTTATTAATAGGCTTTTCTTTGTTCGTCTGCATTGCTTCCTCTGATATATTTGTGTCTTTCTTGTTAAGAATTTTCGGAAAATGAAATGGTTTTTGCTTCGTCAATTTCTGAAATAATGTTCTCTTGTTTTCCTTTTGAGTTTTTGTTAATATTTCATTACTTTCTTTTAAATCACTTTTTGTTTCTATTGATGTAAAATTGATTGGTTCTGTATTTTCCCGTTTCTTTAAAATAGGTTTTGGTACAAAATTGGGATCTGGTAGTGGTGAAAGTGGAATAAGCTCGTCATTGTGATCTTCTTCTTCTAAAGATATTTTTGACTGAGATGTGTTGTGAATGTTTTTGTTTCTAGGGTTATAGGTGGCTTCCTCTTCTAGTAATTGTTTTTCTCTCTGAATCTCTTCAGTAAGGCTAACGTCTTCGTCTTCTGAATAATCGCCATCGGTGGAAACTGTACTAGCCGTGTAGTCTTCATCGAAGGACATCTGTTGCCATTTTTCAGAGTTTATGGAATCTTGACGGATTTGAAACTTTGAATTTTCAAGTTCTTTTTCTTCTACACTGTCACTCTTTATAGACATATTCAGAGAGGGTGCATTTTTAACTATATCATGTTTGAGTTTTGAAGTATGACCGTTGATTGCATTGTTGTTTTCAAAGGCATTACTGGGAATGTTTTTTTGCATTTGTTTACTTTGTTCTTCTTTCATGGCAACGGCTTTGTAGAAGCGAGCCATTGCTCGTTCGTGTAAAAGCTCCGTGGAACTGACAGCATTTCGTAGAGTTTTGAAAGGCAACGTAGATCTAGAACTTAACTCAGGGGCTGATAACGAAATAGGTGGGGGCGATAACGCGTCTTCTAAATCCAGCTGAAACGATTTCCGTTTTTCTGAAAGGTACAGGATAATTATTAGAAGATATTCAGGTTGCGAAATTAATAATAATAGACTTTTGAATGACAAAATATATTTACACAAACATATAGTGTCGCAATGCAATGTTAATATAAAATCGCTCCCTTTAAAATAAAATGCATTACTTTCGCAACAAAACTAAGTAAGTTGAAAGTGCTATTAAAATATCTATTTGCAATGTTTTATTCGTACTATAAAATGTTAAGTATGTAAGAACATCGCAAAATAATTTGATTAGCTTGCCAATTTCCAATAAAACGCAATGACGATAGAAATTTATTAATTAATTATTTTATTATTAATTTAATTTCCTACATTTAATTAAAGAATATTTATAGCTCATTAGACATTTTGCGGGTTAATCTTAGGATTTGACTGATTGAAACTTTCGCTGTTAATCAAAGGAGGTTAAGTTTGTTTGGGGCGTTTATAGGTTGATGGTATTTCTTACGCTAACATCAGTTGCCAATTAGGTTTACAACAGGAATCAAAGTAAATAACGATTGTTAGAACAGTCAATCAAAATAGATTTATTCCATTAATTATTCTTTGAAAATATAAAAAATAAAATATTCTAATTTAATACGATTTAAAATTTGGTAACGAAGGATTTAAAAGATTCGTAGAAATTTAGTACTTGCTATGGCAAGTACTAAATTTCTTTAAATATATATTATAATATTTACTTACAACTGTAGAGTATTCTGAAATTATATTAAACTATATATATTTTGATCAATCATAATAATATGAGATAAGATCTCATATTATAAAAATATATAATTTTATTTGAAAGTACAGTTGTCGTTTGTGAAATAAAGAATTTATTTGCACTGTTAACTTACTATCCTATTTTTTATTTAATCCCAAGAGTTTCCAAGTTCATGTCGTTAGATATTGTATTAACTAAAAAATCTTAACGCTGCCTAGGGGAGGTTTATTATGCGCTTGCTGGTATTGAAGTTTAAGTAAAATTTGTTGAATTTTTCTTGTATTTCGAATGATATTTAGAGTTTTTCTATAAGGTATAGAAGATTAATTTCATGAAAACTTTAGAAAAGTAAATCCCTAAATAAATTATGAAAAATATTTATACCAATCTAAATGCAACAGCAGGTACATATGCAAGTGAAATTGTGTTATAATGCGACTAAATATAAACATTTGCAATTGCCTTAAAATTATTAAGAAAGGAATGTGGCATAATTGGGCAATATAGAAATAACGAGCAACGTAAAACACTTGGCCCTCAAAGAACTTCTGGCCGTACTTCTTGTACACTATTTTTTCTAAAATTTTGCAAACATGAACAATAAACAACCTTATGTGCGCCAAGTTTTTCTTATTATTATTTTCTGTCAATTAAATAATACTATTTTATTTATGTAAATATGAATTTGTATCTACGTATTTGCTTTTTTGCTGATATTATTCTTTTGGTTATTATATAAGTTATATTTTGATATTGATATATACATGTTTCAACAAATTTTATATAGATTTTATCTACTATATTTACCCATATTAAATTTAATAAGGCATTATTCTATAATGATAAAGAGATGTATAAAATCTATTATTTATTTTCTTACCAGTTTTGTCATCTGATTTAGCGTCTGGGTAAAGCACTAACATAAACTCGTTGCTTGTAGCTTCGGACTTGGAAGGTGCAGGTTTTTTTCTTAGTGGTACGGGCGAGGGTTCATCTAAAAGAGTTGAATCAGCCGGCGCGGACAATCTTTTCCGTCTTGGAGTTGGAGAGATTGGCATCGCTTCTCCTCCTTCTTTTAACATCGCCTCGTTTATTATTTTAGACTCTACCGCCAAAAATTCCATATCCACAGCCCGCCCTGGTATTTTAACTGGCGTAGATTCAACACTAGGAGCGCTCATTCCGTATGGGCTTTCTGCTTTGACACGGAATCGATATTCGCTGCCTTCAATAAGATCGAAAAGCGTGATGCTCGTTTTACGACTGGTAACTGCCTTCAACCACACATTCCAACCGCTGCGATAATACTCAACTACGTAGTTACCGATACGACAACCTCCATCATCTTCAGGTGGTTCCCAATTTAAAGTTACCGACTTATCTACCTGCCGGGCCACCGATACATTTCGGGGCGGATCAGGAGGTGCGGTTATCGTCACTAAGAAGGATGCTGTATCTTCTCCTATATTATTCTTTGCATGAACTTGGTACTCACCACGGTCACTTCGTCTAGCTGATAATATTTTTAACATAGAAAACTTTGGTGTGGTTGTTATTTGTATACGTTCATTTATGCTTATAGGTTGCCCGTCATGTCGCCACTCTACAACAGGAGTTGGTTTTCCTACTATTGCCGTTTTCAAGAAAACTGTTTCGTTTATTTCGTATAGCAGTCCGTCTTCGTACTGTCGAGGATATCGTAATTTAGGGGCGGCTTCTAATGATAACCTTCCTTTACTCACAGCATGGCCGGCACGGTTAGTTGCCGTACATTTGATTTCGCCCTCATCACTAGCAATTGTTTGATGAAAAATAAGGATACTTGTTGAATCTGTGGTTGATATTGCGGTCCGTCTACTGCTGAATATTTCATAGTCATCCTTAAACCATGCTATTGTTGGTACAGGAGTACCCGTAAATGAAACACGAAATTCTGTCTTGTCATTTTCAAGAGCTGTGACATTTTCTACATGTTGTAGGAATAAAGGTGGTTCTTGTGATGTGCGGTTTGCATTGACAGTAAGGATATCAGATAACTCGCTGTAATCAGAGCGACCTACGGCATTGATTGCTGTCACACGAAATTGGTAACGATGAGGTGGTTCGAGGCCGCTTAGGAGCAATTCCGGTCGCCATACCACTGGTGGAGCAGTTCGCACCCAGTCCGGTGAACCTAAACGGTTACATTCTACCTGGTAACCTCGTAGAGGTGCCCCGCCGTCGTGGCTCGGTGGGTTCCATTTCAGTGTTATAGCGTTGGGTTCTTCATCGGAGAGAAATGGAATAATTTCTGGCTTCCCCGGCACTCCTGGCCGTCCTGCAAACAGAAAGTTTTTAAGATAAATACATTACTACTATGGCTATGAAGTATAAAAATCCGTGCCTATAAGCAAATTTCTAACTATGACTATGTAGATTGTTTTGTAGTTCTTATGTAATAATATAATATTGAACTTTTGTAATTTTAGAATAAAAGAGCCAATACGTGTAACGTTAATATAATTAGAAGCATAAATTCGTTATACAGATCCAGGCCTTACGATTTGTTTTGGTGAACCACGCTACTAAATAGCTGTGAGCGGTCTTTTAAAAATAGCCGCGTGAACTGGGGCTTTGGCCAAAGCGACTGGCAAAGTGGGGCGGGATGGTATTGTATGGCAGGTGTGCATGTCTAATAGGGGATATTCACCTGCAGACTTCCAGTGAACGTTCTTCCTAGACTTGTGAGCGACGTGGGAGGATGAGTGGTTTCCCATGGCGGCGGCGGCGCGCGCCGTAACACTGAGCTGACTCCGTTAGCCCCCCTCCTCCCTGCACCACCTTCCCCTCTTTGAGCCGGGAATAACTCGCAGTCCCATTATACCGATGGGCTTCAGATTCAAATATTTATCAATGATCAATCACTTATAGACTTATAAAGCATTTTAAGAAAAGTGTTGATGTTGTTGTTGATGTTCTACCGCATCTAACATGCTTAAATGACAAATATTCGAATAGTAATTAATTATTAGGACGAATCGTTAAAAATAAGATCTATGAAAATGTGTAGTTTTAATTTTTTATAGTGACATCTAACGGATTGTTAGGGTACTACTTTGTCACATGCAAAACTCGAATTCACATTTTCAATGTAATGTAACCAACTTATCTATTAAAAATATTAAGGTAAGACACAGATGACGCCACTTTGTTTCCCTTTTACTCGAATGTGTCATGTACGTACATATTATATTGAAAACATTTGTTAATGCAAATTTTAAAAATGATATTATTGAATCTCTAAATACCCGAAAGTCTTGAGAGTTTGAGGGGGTTTGGAAAAAGGATAATAGAATTTTCTAAAAAAGTACAAAATCCGACTTCTGTAGTCTACGATAATAAATATGATGTATGCGGGAATGTTAAATTTAAACAATTGCAACAGCTGTGTGTTATTGATACCTTTATGGTTGTTTTGATTATAGAGGAACAGTGCCAAGTTTCATTCTTAGCGATTATAATTTTTGAACACTGTTCAAATAATTATACATATGTATCGATTAAAATAGCAGAAATAATAAAAATTTTATACAATTGACCTTAAGTCAGACTGGAATTTTGTAAGTTTCCGAAATGGAACACAATGGTCACATTTAGGATGTAAATTTATATTTTACACAAAGCGAATGATTGTTTTGTTAATCAAAATAATAGTAATACAAGCCTAGGTACTATTTTTAGATACCATTTAACTTATTGTGCCACGTTAAATAGGCACAGTGTAATGCACAATTCAATTTAAATTGCATTAAGGAGACGTTCGAGCTTCACTTTTAGCAGGCGCTCTTAGAACGTACGTACCCTGGGAGCCCTTCAGGCCCTTTTGTAACGGGCCGGTCTCAGTACTGGCCCACTCCTCCGGTGATGCTGTAAAAGCCGCAGGGCTAGCAGTAATACTCCATAATATATATATATATATATATATATATATATATATATATACTGGAGACTATGAGGTTTAGGTTTTCAGAACAAATCATTTAATTGCTATCTGATTCTTTTATACTTTAAAATGTCTGCTCGGATAATCAAATCTGTTCAGATTGTCAAATCTCTAGTTTATTGTTTATAAAAATATTGTTAATGTAAAATAAGATAATATTTCCAAGATAGAAAAAGTCTTTCAATACATATTATTCGAAGTGGTATAACATTATTAGTCGACAATATTACCGACGAAGTTTTATGAAAAACCGACCTTACCTACCTAGGTACCTACTACAAAAGTGTTGCTAAGCAATAAACAAAATACTTGTACTTAAACTAATAAATATTACTACAGCTACAAGCTATTATTGGACTACTGAAAAATTTTAATATGTTCCATTTCAATATGAAATCCAAAATTAACTGATGATAGAAATAGAACTTACATTACCCACTCGGCATAACACAAATCTAGAACCAGAGTAAATGGTCTTTAAACTTGAATAAAAAAAAGTGAAGAATATGTAAATTCAATAGATTAATTTACAAATCAATCGTTTGGATATTTTTCGCCATTTGAATAGAAGTTAATTCATACTACATGTATATACAAAAAGGTATGATCGATGTAAATGTTATGCAAATAATGCTATACGTCTTTGTATTGTCATTACCATAATGATCTCTCTTACTTTCACGTGTATCTCAAGTTACTTAATTTGCTTTCTATTTTCGTATATATATTTGTTAATAAAGTAGTACAAAATATTGTAAGAAATAAAATACAATTATAAATTAAATTATTGACCTTATCTACGATAAACTTTTTCAATAAGAAATAAATAATTATGTTTACAGTTTGTTTCATAACACCGTAATTTTCTTGTGTGTATGCAAAATTGTTCAAGTGTGGTTTTTACTTGCAATTTGTTTGTATTGTTTGTTGATTGTTATATGTACGTTTATTTATTTCTTATTTGAGCTCTTTTGTTTATGGTCTGATCTTTATATACACTTTTCTTACCCTGAAAAGAAATAAGACACTAGGAAAAATAATACCAATATCATTTTAAGTTATTAATTATATTTTCTCGAACACATTGATAAAATTTTATTTATTTTAGGATTGAAAATAATATAGAAAAAGCAGCTGTTATTACTGCTTATTTTTATTAAAAGAACTCTTAAAATAACTACTTACAGACTACTTAAAATAACTCGATATAAAATTTCGATGCCAAAGGAATTTTTTAATAAGACCAATAAAATTTATCTCACAAAAATATGTTATTAAATAATATAATATCAAGTTATGTTAAGTTCTAAGCTTGCAGTTTTGATTAATATGTTAAAATGAACGTATGCTCTACTGGCAGGTGTTAAGAAGTTATTTAATTGTCTAATTGTGTTTTGTTTTAATTATTTTTTTTTTAAATATTTTTTTTTATTTAAGTTCCATTTAAAACACTATGATTATTGTGAGCTTGTGTATGTTATTCGAAAAGACTTATTTAAGTGAAATACATCGTATTTTTTTTAAGTTTTTTTTTTCCATAATATTATCAAAGAAAAAAAGCGTTATAATTATAATTAAAATTATATCTCATATATTTATATATATATACACATATTTCTATTTCAAATTTCAAAGCGAATATATGTGCTTTTCACTATTAGGAATTCCAGTTTAATTAACATCAATGCGATTATTCAGGGCTATGCAAATGTTCTATCAGCTTTCAGCTTCATAAAAAAATCAGTTTTACTATTTTCACAGTTTCCGGATACCTCATACAGGTGGTTTAGATATAATAACAATCAATTAAATACCTTCTGATATATGTATGTTTTATTATTTTTCTTACTAATTTTATGTGTGAGTTAGGACGTGTTAGAATGTGTATTTGACACGAATCCTGAAATATATCTAATCTTTGTTTAATCTTATAATAAATTGAGAATATACATTAACAAGTGCAATAACCATAAACGGAACACCTCTAAAGAAAAAGAAATAAATTTAATTTTAAACAGGAGTGTCGTCATCCTTGTTTTTAAGGTATTATAAATCAATTTAACAAGAGCTTTATGCATCGCAAATATGTATTCCTATCGCAGGAATATTTGATATTAATTAATTTTGGAGAACCTGTTTGCAATATCCTATTGATTATTTCTGTTGAATGTAATCCGTACATTAATTTAATACTATTTTGATAATATACATGCGTGATACCCCGTCTCTTCGCGGATCCAATGTCACCTTGGTGTATTTGCGTCCCTGGCACTCCTCCAGCTGTATATAGGTCGCTTACACATCTAACGCTTACATCTTAAACAAAAATATATGAAATTCGTAATATCGCCTCTTTAATTGTTTTGTGAATCATGTTTTGAATAACATTTTAGGATTTTTAGTCAATTTCATCATATTTTTATCTGTAAATTACTTAAATAATTAATAATATTTATAAATTTTTGATAATTTCTTTTCGAGTTAATTGTATTTTTTATATGAATTTATTGTATTTATTATTTATAAGTAATATTTTTATAAACTTTTCCCAAACTCTATAGACGGTACCTACGACTTGGCACATATCTTTGTCACGGCATGACAGACTCGCCAGTAATCCCAAACAATTGTAAACTCTTGAGTCTAAATAAATAATTGGTTGTTAAGTATTAATTATGTATAAGTGCTATACTATTTTAGGATTTTTGGATGTTTATTTCGTAACATATTTTTATTTTTAATAATATTCATTACACCCTTCTTATATGAACGATAACCCATAACTTTAATTAGTTTTAATAAAAATTTTACGATTAATATTAATTTTGAATGATTAATTATTTTTCAGTAAGTCACCTCCTATAGAGTAAGGTTTTATAAAGAATATCCCTGAAACATTTTTTTATAGTCCAAAAAGTGTTAAGGAAGAAGATTTATCTAATGAGATATAAGACTTTCGCGAGTATTCATTTAGATCAAACTGATATTTTTCGAATTACTACGTTTTCGTCATTTCGTGTCCCGTGATCCTTGAAGACGTCTGTACTCTAGTTCGCTAAGGAGCATAAGGAGCATAGAAATAAAAAAATACGCGAAAAGCAAATCCTGCAGCTGTGGAGAGTTGTAGAATCAGGAATTTCACCTTCGGAATCCTGACGTAGAGATGAAAGGAGGATCAAGGCTCCTTTGCCACCGGACTATCGATTGGGAAACAATTCGGATGGTGCAAATATTCTGTGGTTACAAGTGTTTTGGCAAATACCTGCACAAGATAATAAGAAGAGAGGAATCTCTCGCCTGCCGAGCGTAATAAATGCCTTGCTTGGCAGGAAAGAAATTTGAGAGCCAATTATCTCTTTTTGCGAAAAGTTAAAAACGCGAAGAAGACCGTGGAGCAGGTCACAGAGGCATTCCGAAAGGAAGGAGTATTGAAAAATATTTTTAAGCATCATGATAACATGCAAAAAGCTGTCTCCATTTATTAAGATTATGAGGCTTACACTGTAGTACGGTGTACACCGGGATACCTAGGAACATGGTGTAGACTGGGGTGTAGTGGGTATCGGAGGGGCTACGGAAGGGCTACTAATAAATCCCTTCTAGCCACGAAAATAAAAAAAAGAATGTTTTTGATGAGCTAAGGTAAAAAATAATGTTTTTAAATCAATATGTAGTAGTGTGATATGGAAAGGAATACAGTTTTTTTTCAAGTTTATGTCTTTCTTACTCTTATACAGATTTAAATCTCACTCAAAATTTACTAAAAAAATTGTTTTTCCCAATTAAAGTGATCTATTTTTTTTAATAATTAACTTTTGTTTGGCCTTTTAAATAAACTACATTAAATTTATCGTAAATTAAATTTTTCGGAAAGGATTTATTTAAAATAAAAATTAAGATAGTGTTTTTACATATACTTATATTTTCTATCCCGAATTCTACAACAATAATTTATGTTAAGTCTTAATTGTTAAATGCAAGTACAAGACAGACAGAATGATTAATATATTCCTTGAGAGCTTTTATGTAATTATTCAATAATATATTTTCGTAAGTAAAAACCCTTGAAAATGCATATTATATAATACATTCGCTTGTTGGCTATTCCTTTACACTCCTGAGAAAATTTTATATATGCACTCATATTAAAAACGTCATTAGGCTTCGGTTTAACATTAAATTATTTATAAAATGTAATTTATAATCAAATGAAGCCGATGTAAAACAAACTTTCAACGCTCAGCCTACGGACTGACATATAGTTAAATACATGTGTCGGAATGAAAATATACAGAGGGAAAACTCCAGATTGTTTTTTTTTTTAAGATTTAATCTTCTGCTATCAGTGTAAGTTCTTACAGTTGGCAAAAGATCAAGTCGTTTTGCGTTGTTCAACCGTACTTCGGTGATAGACTATGAAAGCTATTCATGGTCTATTTATTCTTATAAAAGAGTGAAATAAAAGAGGTCCAAGTAAATATTAATCTATTTACAAGTATATACAGAAATATTTAAATATGTAGTAAGTTCTTATAAATTTCCGTGACCTTCGGAGGAGTTTCGTTTCGTTGCTGTTAATCAATTTGATTGATAGATAAACCTTTATAATTTCAGTAAATAAATAGTTGAGGTTGTATTTTATAAAGAATATTTTATTTAATGCATTCTGCTTTTATTCTTCCTTCCACATTTCCAGAAAAATCTCATGTAATGCTAGCAATTGCGCGTTACATTAGTCACAGAAATAACCAAGAATTTATATTCTTCTGTTTTATGACATCTTAATAAACGACAATAATGAGTAATCGGTAAACGCATTTGGCTACTTTAATACATTAGGGTTTATATTCCTAGATGACATTTGCTCCATATTTTCTTATATCTAAATAAGATGGCTATGTAAAGGTATTTTATAACAATTTTACTCATAGATATATGCATCTTATATATCCACTACAACTACTTCTTACTACAAAACGGAATTCTAAAGAATGGTAGAGTTTTTTGCAGCAATTACTAGCCTAGATGTATCGATGTATGTGTTGAATCTCATCTTACAATCAAAATATCAGATTTACTCAATTAAGTAATCTATAGTGTTTTTGATGTTTGCATCATACATCGATATTATTATATTGTAATGTTTTAGTAAAATAATGAAAGACAACAAACGAAACCTTATATAATATTCCTTTTTCCAACAAATACATTTTCTTGTAATGAAGAATAATAGGTAATATTTGCGTAATAGTCAAGGTTAGGTACTTGTAAGCGGTTGGAGCGGGGAATAGAAGAATCTATTTAATTCAGGGAATGCATCTTCATGTAATACTTCTTGCAGCACTGAAAAGACGTTATTATTAGATTTTAAAGGTGAAATGACTCGTATTGTTTTGTTAGGAAGAGCTAACTTTAGATCTAATAATAAGGAACAGGGTTAGGAGTAGCAGTGTGTCAATATATCGTTTTTATAATAAATTTAATTTTGTATTTGTATGTAATTTTTTGTGAATATTGGTACAGCTTTAAAAACAAGAAAATTCTTTAGTGGATAAATTTAACCTTGTTTATAATAGGTCTGTATTTTAGAAAGATCATTTCGGTTTAGATTTTACCATTTTGATGTAACATCTTTTGTAGTTATTTAAAAAATTTCAAATATAACACACGTGTGTACCTAATAATATAATGTACCTATATATATATAAAGTGATTTCTGTAGTTTTGTTGAAATTCTATGTAGACACAAAAATTTATTCGAATGACTTAAATTTAATTCATACACATCAGTTTTACATCAGACGCAATAAGTTAACAAATATAGCATATAGCAATGACAAATATAAGTAAGTAAGGCAAGGCATACAGAAATATGATAAAACTGACATTATCATATTAACAAAGAACACACAATATACAAAGAGTGAGACAATGATTATTGCTGATTATTAAAACATTCATAACACCAATATACAAAGAATTCAGAGTTCATTAAACAATTAAGACGTCTTGTTTCTTTTAACAAGATCATACTTATTTTCGGTTACCAAGGAATGTTTTATTCCCTCCCTTTTAAGATGTGAAATTAATGTAATGTTTTAATTCTTTGACTTGTTAATGTGATTTAAAACGAGAAAAATCTTAACGAAATTAATCTATAGGTACTTCGGTTGACAGTTTTTGTTTTATATATCTGTATGTTTTTTGGCTTAAAATAAATATGAAACTTTTTAGCTGACGATAATCTAAATTAAAATGGAAAAATAGTGTACGTAGTGATAAATGTACAAAATTTATTAGTTTATCCTTTTTAAAGATAATTTTACGATTTTAAATGTTTATTTTTTTTAATTAGTGCCTATTGAAACACAAGCGAGGGAATAAACCAACACAGATATTAATAGACATTGCCAGCTATTTCATTGATTAATTAATTAATCTTTGCTGTGTCATACTTGTACTCGGAACCTTTTTAATTACATATAATATTCAGCTTTTTAACAGATCGTTACAAAATAGTCAGGCTACATAAGAAATTTTATTTACGATATCTCGATAACTCAACAGCCTTTTCTATATAAAAGCGGCATATAAATATAATTTCAGTAAGTACTGAACGTTTAAACTTCTTCTATCTATTTGCATCCCTATCACAAGGATATTGATGAAACAAGCGAGGGTCACTTAACAAAAACACTTTTACACCTACAGAATTTAATGTTATTTTAATAAAGTATTGCTTACAGAACTGTTAACTGCGAAATTTTTAACACCAGCTGATATGAACTTTGTCAACGAAATATGATACTATTTATACAAAGTATTTTAGAATTGAACAGTATTTGTTCATTTATTCTGGAAACTCTAGAGTAGTACGGACGTTTTGCGACTCACTGTTCAGAATTACACATAAGATATTTGTAGGAATGTTCCTTCATATATCCAAGAAAATGTTTAGTTAGAACGAATTTGATAGAACGAAGTTGGGATTGCGATGTTTAAAATTCACAACTGAATTGTAATTTTGTACCAAAACCCGAATGTAGGAGATATGGAATTCATATAAATATTTTCTGAAGAAAGTTATGATTCAGTTTGACTTTGAAAAATATTAAGCAAATATTTAAATTTACGTGTATTTTACGGAATTTGGCTTCATATCAACATTACTTTTCCATATTTTATAATATTATCCTGGATTATAAATACAATATTAAAACAAGACGATTTATAATTAATATATATTGGTGTCACTTGGCAAATGTCTCGACGACGATAACAAATCGGAATTATTACTACGGATTTAAAATAAGGTTTAAATATTAAATTACAAAAGCTGTATTTAGCGAGAATTTATTCGTTTCACATATGTGACGCACGTGGAAATATTGGAATGGAAGGGAGTTGTTTCTTTTCAGTCTCGGAGTATACTTTATGCATATAATCATATATGCATAAATGGATGTTACAAAAACTGAGATATAAAATGCATTGGAATAGTGACGGAGAGCTTGCCAGATTGTAGGTGGTCGATATTTCTGAAAAACAGAAAAACATCGTCCGCCCACTCAGCTCTGAATCTGGTTGCTGGTATTCGACTGAGTAATGCTTTGCGTAATACAGGTGAGCTATTTATAAGTAGCAATACACCTGATATTTTTAGGACATAACATAATATATTCCAGAAGCATAAGTGTCATTTTTCTTTTTTTATGCTATTATATTTGTTGTCAAGGGAAAGAACATAGGTTTTTTTTATTCAGATTTATGAAATGCAGCTGGATGCCATTGAAAAATAATTAAAGCCTCCTTCAGACGGAAATCAAGAGGTTTGTTTTGAATCACAATGAGGGAAACGCGACGTAGCGTAATGAATTCTTTGTTTTGCAGTTTTGAAAACACTATAGAAATTATTACTAGTATATTGAAAAATAAAAAAAAAGCAATAAATCTGGTATTCAGAGCAGCTTGTTATTTTAAAAAAATTGTCCAGAAATGGGGTCACATTTAAATATTTCGGCAATATCAAAGGATTAGTTTCGTTTTAATAATAAAGCTAAAAGTGAGTTCAGACATATATTCAGCCAGTCTAAATTGGTTAGTTGAATTGTGCATGTAACGTGATACGAGGTGAAACCCTGGAATTCCTTCGGTTTCATATCTTATTTTCTAAAACAGTTCCTCGTATACACCTGTATTCACCCACGCCAATAAGCCGGGAAAGCTTATCTTCATTACCAATGAGGTTGAATTAACTTATTTTATTAATAGTTTGTATAAAAATGTAATTTAATTAAAGAATAATCAAATTATTATGAGTTTTTAATGCAAATGTTTTACTATTCTGTTTATTAAAAAATTATAATTCATGAATGACTTTTTATAAAGCATTAATAAGTCCGATTTCGGAAAACGTATTTTGGTATGACGAAAATGTAATATAATATTCTTCACACTTGAGATATTGCAATCAAATATTTAGATTTGGCAGCGATGGATCATTGTCAGAGTTTTTACGAGATTACCTATAAAACTATACATAGAGGTGAGTGCCACTGTGCTAGCTGCCAACTGTCTCATCGTTCAGAAACAACAAATTATATTTCTTGGTAGGCAATTAAAATATATTATGACAGATAAGTATTATATAACATGTATATTTAAATATTGTCTGAGAATTTGGAAAATAACAGTCTATTTGGATATTTAATACAATTTATGTATTAAACTGATTAATGGATTATTTTTGCATTCAGTTATCACTGTGTGTTATGAACACATATCTCTGTATCTCTATAGTCAATGTGAAAGGATTTACAAATTTTGAAGGCCTCAAATGGAATTCCTTTTTTTTATAGAAAGTCGTACAAAATGTATAAAACAATTCTTATTTTAAAAATAAAGTTTTATTAATGAAATAATTTAATGTTCTACCAAAAAGCTGTTATGTAATTAATAATACCTATATCTACGGTTATACGCTCATTGATTTACGAAACGTCGTCGGTTTTCAGTAAAGCTTTTAAGTAGCTTATGAAATGTCGACTAATTAATTAATTATTGAACACGAAAGGGTGTGTTGTGAAATCAATTGAAAGCATTACGCTCAAATCTGGACCAACACAAAATACCTTTTATAATTAATGACATCATCAGTTTCATTAAATTTTTCATGTGCGCAATTATTATAATCAAAAGAATTATGATTTTATTTATTTGAGTTTATATATTACGCTTATTTAGCTCCAACTTTCATATTCTTCGTACGGAATAGTAATTCTTTTAATATTAAATAATATAAAGTAGTAAAATTAAATCCTTATCTTCAGCTATCTCTAGTGAAAGTTTCGTCAAAATCCATCCAGCCATTACAGAGATTAGCGGTAACGTATAAAAAGACTAACAAACATAAAATGTACAGGCAGCAAAAAAATATTAAAAATTTGGCATAAAATATCGTATGAATATCCTTATATATTTAGAAGTATTCGGTTATTGTAATAATATAATAAAATATTATTTATGCATATATTGTATATATCTTTACAGAATAGAAATAAATCAATTATAAATATTCTGGTCTCAAATCATTTTATTGAATCCATTAAAAATATTAAATACAAAGACTAAAAAGGCGATAGGTATCTCTAAATTGAAAATCATTTTGTGCTTCCATTTCAATACTTTTCAGTGGAGTATATTAAATATTATTGAAAGATTCTTTTAATTTAACTTATTTACAGATGACCGAGGTCACTGAAAATAAAAATATTTCTTGTTATCGAAAATGGAACTTATGGATTGATAAGGTAACAAAATTTAAAATGATCTCGGAACAGAAATCATAATTATTAAGTTTTGATTTTAATTATTTAAACAGAATGAAAGTTTAACGGTAAGACGTAGATGAATTCCTTAGAAAAGTTTTAGAATTAAAAAAATTAAGTCGGTTCTATTAATTTAAATCAATATATAATCTAATGCAGATAACGTATTGCTTAGTATTATATTTTACAGTTTTATGTTGTTAGATATTCGGGATGCCGCCCCCCGCTGTGGTGCAGATGTATTTCAAGTTTAAGTTCGTTGAAATAAGATTATTTTGAAAGTTCCTGTATTTGTGTATAAGTTTCTTGTATTTTTCTAATAATCTGAATAATCTGAATTGAAATAAATCAATTAAATTATTTTTCTAATAATCTATCCCAACTGAATTGAAATAATAGTTTGATTTATATTTTATATTTTAAAGTATTTCGCTAATAATAGTTTCAAATTATTAAAAAGATTAGACATAGAATACACGTTGTTAATTTATACACAGATTGTTAATCATTTTCAATACACTCCAAAGAAGGATTCCACGGTGGGTCGTGTCACTCTGGAACTGGATTGACAATAAAATTAATTAAACTAACATAAGACTTATTAAAACTCATTGAACCCATTCGAATCATAATTTCCACAATAATTCTTCCGCTTATGACTTAACGACTCTTAGTATTGAACGTACTTAAATAACCGAGACGTAAAAGTAATTAATAAAAATAACATTGAACAGAAATATTGCTTGATTTCATCATTAAGCCAATATTTCTTAGAAAAGAATGAGCTCACTTGCTTAAGACAAATGACATCAAGAACAATTATTGAATTAGGGATTAGTAGGTTTACGGACTTAGGACACCGAGTGGGAAGAATTTAAACGTCGATTAGAATTTATATAAGTTACTGAGTCCTTTGAATATAATTAAATACTGTCAATATTAATAAAAATTATACGTTTAGAATTTCTTGACTCTGATTTAGACGAATCCGAATGGGTTTGAAAATTGTTATATTAGAAGAGATAAAAAATACGTTAATGTTAAAGTTAATTTTATCGACAATTATCTTAGGAGGTACCATAACATTGAAATATAATATTTGTTAATAACCCTTTTTTGTCATATTAAAATATCAATATACTAACAATGGGTATGAGGGTTATTCAGTAAACCATAACATTAATCGTCTAAACATAGCAGAAAACATACAACAGTAGCTTATCATACAAGTTATATAATATAATACAAAAAATATATATTGATAGAATTTCAATGAGAAAACAATAAATAGAATTTCAATAAAACATAATATATCCACAAAAATTTTAAACGTCGTTCATAGGTTACATACTTTGAAAGGTTATAATTATCAAAGGAAATCAAAACTAATTCGTAAAGTTAGTTATTAAATACTCGTATAATATAAAATTATTATTTTATTTATGAATGCATGAAGAATTTATATAAAAATGATAAATCTTTTATGTATATTTTTTATATGAACGTATTTGCGGGTGGTCGCGGGAGGCTTAATTTCTTTATACCATATCCCTATATACAGCCCAAAATTAACCACTTCAATTAACTATCAATCGGTTGTTCTTAGTATTTGTGTCGAATTAAACAATACTTTTTTCAAAATATCACTAATGATTAAGCTACATAATTGTAAGGATTTTTGAAAAAACAATATTTTTGTTTAAAATAAAAATAAACATCTGTTTATCACACGTTCGGAATAGAGACATTGGTGAGATTTTTTAAGATCCTCTTTAAAAATAAGTTATCTCAAATAATGAATTATGTATTTGTGATATAAGGTTGTTATATTGTATCAAATATGTAATACAGGAGTTTGAGGATAATCTTTTCGAGCTTGGAGGCACGCGGGAGTGCGCGGAGCTCAAAATAACCCTGAGTATTTCGGTCGACTCCCCCCTTCTTCCCCGCAGCCGCACGTTGCGCCCGCGCCGCGGCTTCGAACGCCGCACCGCACTATCCGCTAACTATTCGCAATCGACCGACGTCTTGGTTGTTGGACTTGGGTTATAATGACTTAACTTCTGCTAAATGAACCCGTGGACTAGTATTAGTTTATCGCAGTGTATTTATTTTAGTACAACAGAGCTTTTGGAAGAGCTCTTCAAGGACTAGTAGCGTCGAGTGAGAGTTTTTTCGTGTGTGCTGCCGCGGCGGCGCTATGGAGAAGCAGTCGAGGTGGTCGGAACAGCGGTCGGAGCAGCGCTCGGAGCAGCGCTCGGAGCGGCGCGAGCACGTAGTGCAGCAACAACGCACCGAGCACCACTTCACGCAGCAGACGATGCAGCAAGGTTAGTCGCATAACATCATCTGCACCCTTACTTAACCGCGGGGTTAAGTAATTAATTTATGCTTTAATTAATTTCTGCTTCAGCGATCTACATGAATATGTGTGTTACTTGTATTTTCTTACATTGTAAGCCTACCGTTCAGCGTACAGCGCTGGCCGGCTGTGCGGGCGGCGCCCTGCGTGCGAGTGTCTTGGGTTTCTTTATTTAAAGCGCGAAAAGGAAGAAACCGAAGACGAAGGCACTATTCGTGCATAGCACTTTTCACCGAGCGAGATAGTGAGGCTATTCTGGGGCGCGCGTGGGCGCCAACGCTCCCGTCCGCCGCCGCCTGGATGCAGGAACGCGCTGGCATATTTTTCATCTGTGTTGTTTTATTTCTTGAAGAAATGATCTCATATTCTCCTATAAAAATTCCATCTTCATTTTTATGTGTGCGAATTAAATCATTTTTAATATTACTGAGAACGGAGAGACATCAGCAGTTCAATAGTATTCTGTGGTGTCAATTCAATGCCACCTAATCTCCTTACATATATGCATTATTTATTTCTTATATGTTCAGATCGAAATCAGTCGATATAAATATTAAATATGCTCATTAGTCTCTCCGTTTAAGTTGCAGTGCGAATTTATACCTAATATAAACTATATGTTGAAATTTCACGGCGAAACACGACATCCGTTAAGAAATTAAAGAAATTAATAAAAGTTTATTTTTTTTTACATATAAATTTGGGTTTAATGGACACAAAGAGAAAAATTTTCTACAAATCAATTTTATAAAATATGCTAAATTTAATACAAAATAATAATTACAGCAATTATTTATTAAAACAAAGATGGTAAACTACAATACATTCAAACAGCAACAATACTAATGACTGCAATCTGAAATCGGATAGAAAAATGATATTTATCGTTTGATTTGCTTCAAGTGTTGCGTGATTGTCGCGGAGCGTGATGAGGTCGAATAAAAAATATAGAAATAACGTAAACAGAAGCTGTAAAAGGATGGTAAAAAGTGAAAAGAAGATAAAGGAATTCTTGTTCCCTGAATGTCTATCAGCTACATATTACTTAGATCTGGAGTAAAAAGTTGTAACAAAATTACTGCAATAAAACATCAATAACAGAAAACAGCTAGATTTACAGTAGAAATTATAAAAATGAGGTTAATATCAAAGTAATAGAAAAGCAATATCATGATGTAGTTATAGCGACAGTTGTTTAAACTGAAACGTAACATAGCGGTAAATGAAAATAGTAAACATTAAGTGTGACTCACGTCTTTTATGATTGAAAATTGGGACGATCAATATTCACACTCTTAAAATCAGGTATATGTCGAACAAATCGTTAAAATTCCCGTTTACAATTTAAATATGTTCATTTCATTCCGTAATTATTATATAAATACTACTTGTTTCTTTCGTCTTTTTAAAAAACTAAATTCTACAGATATATCTTATTAAAATTATCGTATAATTCGAAGTGAACAAAAGCAAAAAATTACCAATAAAAAGATACAATTTAATAACACCTAAGATTATAACAAAGATTTCATAGGCTTACATTTCTTGCGATGTGATGAATTAACAGTTTTCTATTTCATCGTGTCCCATAGTGAGAAGCGTTGAATAATGGGAACTTTTGTATCGATAAAAAACTTGAAATTATTGTCTTCGATTTCCACCGAGTCAAAACCTCTCATTCATCACAAATATCGAATCTTATTTTACTTAGCATTCACTGTTATGAATAAAAATATAAATGAATTTATAAGTGCATCTGAGTGAGAGAGTTTTTATTATAAAACGTAAAAAAAAAAATGCTCTAAAAATTAATGCGCCAGTGATATATTATAACACATAACACGTTTCCATGTTGTACTAATAAAGCTTTCATATTTAACCTAACCACTTCATGTCCTTCTACTTTCACTTTCCAACACGCGGCAGATGTTCGAAGTAGCAGTGGTTTTTTTTACATTGTAATTCGATATAACTTATGACATTATAACCAATGTGTAATCATATATTCCTTTCAACACATAATTGTATAATTTAAAAATAAATTAATCACTAGGAGCGTGTTAAAATTCAAAAGTTTGGAATCTTATAATTTTTCAAAAGTTTTTGGCAAACTTAATGATAGCACTTCTATATTAACCTCATTATGTCACTACAGAATAATCCTATTTTAAAAACTACATTTAAATTTTGAAATGGGTGTATAAATTGTATGGTTATTCATAAAAAGTATAATAAAAAAGCTAGCTTGATATGATTCCCTTGCGCGGATATATGGCACGAGTTGGTCATTATACCTAGCAGCTTAACTGTAGATCGTCTCGCTTCTTGCTTTCATCTCATCTCCGGAGTACATCACAACCTCACACCGCTTACTTTTAGTAAAAGTAAGTATGTAATTATAGTTCGCTGTGTTAAAACTGATAAATATCTAACTCCTGTTAAAACATATAAAGGTTTTTTACATAAACTTATTTAATTATTTTATATGTATTGCATACGAATAAAATTAAAAACATATTCCAAAAAAAAAAAAGTTTTAACCAAAATTAAATATCTGCTTTAAATTAGTTCAACATAAATTACTTAAACCCAATAATATTTACGTACTGTTGATATAATGAATGCGAGTTCCACTACAGGATCCAATCAGTGTCTCATTATATTTATCCTTCGCTATTGATATACCTACACGTTTGTTTTTTTATTAAATCACAACTCCACGCGTACATTTAATTAATTTAAATCATATAAGGTGCAAAATTTTACTGTTAATTGCAGTTTCGAGATATATGAATAATATAAAGTATTCATAGACAAGTGAAATAACTTTTTTAAAATAGTATTTATGATTCTTATTGTACTCAAATATTCTTAATATTCTTTAGGATTTAGGACCACAGGGGGATGCAAAAGAAAACAGTCAAACTAAATCTATAATATTATTAGGAAACAGTTCTTAGTTATTATGCAAGGTAAACTTACAGTAACCAATAGCGTTGTAATTCTTACTAAAAAGAGATATCGTGTAGCCAGACAATTGACCCACATCACGAATCAAATCGTAACACCGATTAGTCCTCGTCATGATCCGGTTATATAATCTTAAACTAAAATCGCATTCGAAAAACGAGGAACTGAAAACGAGAGTATGGGATTACGATTCATCAGTGACTCCCGCTGTCGAGATTTTGTAACCATATTTGTAATATCATCAATATGTTCTGATTAGCTCTTATAATTTTGTGGGTATCAAATATATATTTACTGTTAAATGGAATCATACCTTGTACCACATCAATTTGAAGATCCCGACATCAATTTTTGTTATCAGACAGATAGATTATTTAGAAATATATGTAGTGTTCAGATGGTGACGTATTTTTTATAATACAGTGGGATCAGAGGAAAGTGCTAAACCACTTTGCGTCGAAGGTGTCAAAAAAGATGTTACGAAATGTAACACGACAAATTGCTGAAAAATAATAAAAAAAAAAACGTAAATTGAAGGTTTTTTTATCAAAAAGAAAAAAATAGGGAAATAAATAGAAAATATTAAGGTATACGAGTCATTGCTGGTTACAATAATCTTGCTTTCTAGACTCAGAATCTGTACAGTCATAAATGTAGCCTCACCAAACTATATATTAACCAGCATTGATATCTCAAGTTTCTACTCCATAACACAGCATTATTATAATAATCTGACTTTCTTTTTCTGTTTTTCCTTGGTGAAATTATCTATTAAAACGACGTTCTGTTTCCGTTCCGAGTACAGTAAATATTGTTATCTGTAAAACAAGAAATTGATTGTCATTCGTGACAGTCGTTAGTGTTGCGCTTTATTTATTACAGCCCGAGAACTTATATTTTGTCACGTATTAAAGCAGCGGGCCGCGTTCCACGGTCTCCTTGACCAAATCTGCATTTATCAACAGAACCCTATATGGAGTAAAATATTTAAGTAGCCCAGCCAGTATTTTGTTTAAAGGTTGATTCTTTTTTTAAATTATTATATTAATTTATAATTCATTCACAATCATGATTTCTAAATCGAATAAACACTTATATTTAAATAAATTCTTTTTGAAAATTAAAAAATGGAAGCTGAAAATTAAATTGAACATGGCCGTAACATAGTTCGATTATCGATGATGAAGTGAAACTAACCGAGTAAAGCGTATCGGTTATCGATCAGGGGATAGCGATGCTGTTAGACCTAGTAATTAAATTGGGTGTTCTGACTGACTAAAGTGATTACATGTTTACCTCATATCGTTTTATTGAATGAACTTATGCATCAATTATTTCAGTAGCTAAGCAATCGGTAACTGAGATATGTATATGTAATAGTTATAATTAAATATATATACATATGTTACATTTATGACTTTTAATTTTCATTATTGTAGTAATTTCTTATATACATTTAAAAAAATGCATCTTTTGGCACATAAATTTTTTATTTTTTTAGGTCTCAAGTGTACTGACGCTTGTTAATAGAACTGTATTAAACGGAACATCAGATAATCAGTCATCTGTCATCTGTCAGGAGTGCAGATTATCAATTTATTTTCATATTTTTTTATTTATAACAGTAATAACGTTAACATCTTCATAGAGGTATTATATTTGGATTTGGAACGATTTATAATTTTTTTTTTAAATTTGAGGTTATAAACTTGTATAATAAATCGTTTGCAGTATGTAGCTTTGAAATCACGAATTAAATCACAATAAAGAATTTTAAAACGTTGGGCACATAAATAATTTGCGATGAACTAAAGACATAAGAAACCTTGGCACCTTCAACTCTGGAGGGCTAAAGACCATATGTCGCGTTTATACTAGGAACGGCATGCGATTTTAAACTTTACAAATTCATGTATAAGAACCATAATAATTTGGTTATATTACTTGAACTGGTTCTGAAGGTTATCATTCAATAGTAAGACTGAAGTTCAGTCATATTTTTGAAGTAGGTACATAATTCGTTTTTAAAATAAATTATAATAAAACGAATGTGAAAATCCTGATCTCATTACAACGTACTGATGCTATATAGTTTAAATGTTTTTTAATTTCAAAATTAATGCAAATAATTTTATTTTATCATTAGAACCAAAATTTCTTATTAAAGTATCGAGATATGTAACAGTTTCATTTTTCATTAGTTTTTCTCGTTATCGGAATTTCGCTAGGGAATCATAAATGCGCAAAACGTTTGCTATTCTCGTAAAATTACTTCATGTGGTGTTTTAATTTCACGGAAACTGATCTTGGCGGTATTGCCGGTACCGTTTCCTAAATAATGGCTTGCTTTAGTTTAGTAAATAATTTTCATTCTAATAAAAGATGCTATTTTTGAGGCTCGTTGAATTGTATCAAAATAATTATAACATAATTTAAATCTTTAGTTATTAAGTAACCATTATTATTGTTATTTTATTACACTTATAAAATATAATCTTATTGAATATCAAACCTAAAAATGGTACGTTTTACAAGTATTAGGGAATCAGGTTAAATCAACTCACGCTAAATTATTATATTGAAAAAAAAACAAACTTTTTTATATATTTCTTATCTTCTCTAGTGACAATATTTATGCCGACGACAAAACAATACACTGTAATAATAATAATTATAATACAATAATGATTTTATGTTTTTAAATAAATATCAACCCTAAAGCGAATATTTGGGACGATAGCTAGATCCTCCCACATAATAATTAAAATAGCAAAACGATGAAGAAAACTTAATAAAATGTGTTTTGCGTAATTTTAGTTGCAGCGCAATCGTATCAGTTTCATAATATTATCATACACGATATTGGTTTAAAAAGCCTAATTTAAAATTCTCCACCTACCAAACAAAATTTTAATTTTATTAGGAGATTATCGTGACCTTGACCTACTTACTACCATGCCCGTTTTGTTACTGTCTGTTGTTCAGACCTTATAAGGTGCCGTAACAGCCTTTCAGCCTTTGTAATTTACACCTAGCTATACCAATATAAACCGAAAGTTGTTATAAAAGTTTGACGGTCCAACTAAAAACAATTTCCTCTCAAAGAACAAAGGATTGAAATGACAATTAGTATAATTGTTTATTGAACCATAGATAAATAAGCCATTTGCATTATACTACATATATTTATTGTGAAAATTTCATATAATGACTCCATAAACAAAATAATGCAACAAAGGTGCGATGGAAATGGTTTTGGCTTAGCCAAGAAACCGGTCTGAGGGACCATAGATTCTTTGCAGACTGGTTATTCCGTATGGTTTAACATATATTGTATCCTCCAAACCGTCAATATAATTAATTCCAAAGATACTAGAATATTAAGTAAATAAACCTTAATATCATAGTGTAGAAATTAAAATCACGTTGTTATAAAAAAATACTCAAATTAATGGACGTGTGTACATTTCTACAAAAATGGCATTTGAAACTAGATACGAGTGTATGTGAACGAAAATAGACGGGCAAAAAGAGCTCGCCCAGCTCGTCATCGGTGACTCACGCTAGCAATGGCTGATATATTCCGAGGTTTAAACACCCAGAGCAATCTTATATGTCAACCATTACCCCTCAACTAAAATATTAATCTTCAAACTATAAAAACTGTTGCCAAATTTCATAATCTAAAGACTTCTACGCGATTGTTAAGATATAATACAGATTGTTTTTACATATAACATTTTTAGCCATGTAGAGATTATGTTTAAGGTGTTTTATGGAATTAATGTTTAATATATACATATATAATTAATATATAAAATTTATACGATTTTTTTTTCAGTGGAGAGCGCTGTTGAGGACCGACTACCTATTACTTCTGGCAGAATAGGCGATCCTTCTCCGCCAATATTTGAGCAAATATTTAAAAATGCGAGGTTTGCACAAGGCGGAAATGCAAAATTTGAAGGGAAACTGAGAGGTAACCCCATTCCCGTGGTTTCATGGACCAGAAAGAAGGCACCTTTAGTGGAATGTAATAAATATAGTATGAGCTACAATGAACAGACTGGAGATGTTTCCTTATTAATAAAGCAAATAGGACCTGGGGATGAGGGTGAATATACTTGCACAGCACGAAACCAGTATGGAGAAGCAATTTGTTCAGTTTATATACAACCCGAAGGCGTTCCAGTTCCAACGCAGCGAGCTTCTCAACAACAGAGCTACAGACATGTCAGTGAAAGTGTCGAACACAAATCATACGGAACTCAAGGTTATACTTCAGAGCAGAGTCGTCAATCACAAAAATACGCGTACACAAATGGTTCGGAATTTTCATCTGTTGAAGACTTTAAAGTAGATACATTTGAATATAGGCTTTTGAGAGAGATTTCTTTCAGAGAAAGCATCACAAAGAGGTATATGGGTGAAAACGATATTCAAATAAATACGGAAATTGATAAAAACCTTGGACCAGTATCGCCACCCAAGATATTCCAGAAACCTAGAAATTCCAAACTGCAAGAAGGTGCAGACGCTCAATTTCAGGTACAGTTGTCTGGTAATCCTAGACCACGTGTATCCTGGTTTAAAAATGGGCAGAGAATAATAAACTCAAGCAAACATAATATCATAACTACAAATAACCAAACAATTCTTAGAATAAGAAATATTCAAAAGTCGGATTATGGTCACTATACACTTTTAGCAGAAAATCCGAATGGTTGTATTGTAACTTCGGCATATCTTGTAGTGGAATCCCCTCAAGAAACATATGCTCAAGAACAAAGATCGCAATATACAGATACTCAACAAGTCGAGACTGAAAGAATAGAAATTAGTGAAAAGGCTCTCGCTCCGCAATTTGTAAAAGTCTGCCAAGATAGGGATGTCACAGAAGGCAAAATGACGCGATTCGATTGCCGCGTTACTGGCAGACCTTACCCTGAAGTCACGTGGTTCATTAACGATAAACAAATTCGAGACGATTATAATCATAAGATACTAGTAAACGAATCGGGTAATCATGCTCTTATGATTACAAACGTTAGTCTTAATGATAGCGGTGTAGTAACCTGTATAGCGCGTAACAAAAGTGGAGAATCATCTTTTCAATGTCGATTAAACGTTATTGAAAAAGAGCAAGTTGTTGCTCCAAAATTTGTTAAGCGTTTTAGTACACTCAGTGTACGAGAAGGAGAACCTGTACAGCTGAGTGTGCGTGCTGTTGGCACTCCTATACCGCGTATCACATGGCAGAAGGACGGCGTACCGATTATACCCAATCCAGAATTACGAATTCAATCTGAGGGTGGGGCCTCGACATTAGATATACCGCGAGCCAAGGCGTCGGATGCGGCATGGTACCAATGTACGGCTCAAAATGTCGCAGGGTCCACCGCCACTCGGGCGAGGCTGTATGTTGAAGTGCAAAAAGAGCCTGCGCCTGAGCAAAAACGTTTGCACTTACCGCGGCCTACGAAAATAATTGAACCCGAGTAAGTGAACATACTCTAACCTTATTGAATGTTTATGATTGCAAGTTTTAATGATTGAATATTAAAAATATACAATATTTTTGATTCTAGGCCCGCTCCGGGACCAGAAATTATTTATTTAAGGCATGTGGAAAGGGCCCGACCTTATGTTCCCCCTGGTGAGGAAGACCGGGTTTATCCTTCACCACAGTTCATTGTACCCCTTAAAAGTGTAACTCAAATGGAAGGTGGAAAAATTCATTTCGAGACAAGGATAGAACCGGTTGGTGATCCTTCGATGAAAATTGAATGGTTGAAGAACGGACAAAGTATAGAAGCCAGTGAGTAAAATTTTTAGTCAGAATAGTTGATACACAGAAGCAGTATTATTTATTGTAACGTACTGATACACATTAAAATGTTAATGTTAAATATTCCTTTTGGTTGAATAACTGTATATTGCTTTAATTATATCTTATTAATAAGATATAATTAAATTTTTATGTGCAAAATACAATTATGCATTTTTTTTTATTTCAGGTTCGAGATTCACTTCAGTGTTCCGTTTTGGATATATTTCTTTAGATATGTTGAGTCTTAATATACAAGACAGTGGTGAATACACTTGCAGAGCTGTCAGTGCTACAGGAATGGCAGAGACAAAAGCAATTTTACAAGTGACACCTCGAGCAACCATCGAGAGGACTAGTCAACATCCAGAGAGTCTACAATATATACAGCAACTGGAAGATTATTCGAAATATCAACACCAAGAATCTATTGAAGAACAAACATTACAAAGACCTCAGTTTATTAGGACGTTACAAAATCTTGGGGAGCTACAAGAAGGAAAAAATGCACATTTTGAAGCACAACTGACACCTGTAAGTGACCCTACAATGAGAGTAGAGTGGTACAAAGATGGTAAGGCCATTACAGCGAGCTCGCGAATCACAGCAATCTTCAACTTCGGCTACGTCTCCCTTAACATCATGCACCTACGGGCTGAAGATGCAGGTTCGTATACAGTGAGAGCTGTGAACAGGCTAGGTGAAGCTATTAGTACCGCTACTATTCAAGTTGCAGCGAGAAGCACAGTTACTTCAGATCTAGGAATACCGGAACAAAGAAGGTATATTGAACAAACTGAACAATTAGAAGCATATCAACATCAACAACACCAAAAATACTATCAAGAAGTTCCAGAAAGTACACAGAGGCCAGAATTTAAAACACCAATAAAAGATCAAATAAACGTAAAGGAGGGTGGCTTTGCTCATTTTGAAGCTCGTCTTGAACCGGTAGGAGATTCAACATTAAAGGTAGAATGGTTTAAAGATGGCCGTCCTGTTGAAGCTAGCTCGAGAATAACTACTTTCTTTAATTTTGGTTACGTAGCATTAACGATTAAGTCAGTTACCGCACATGATGCAGGCCACTATACATGCCAGGCTTATAATGCATTAGGTCAGGCGACGACTAGTGCAAATCTTTCAATTATCACGAAGAAAGATATAATTGCCGAATCTCAACATCCCGGAGGACTAGAGAAAATTCAATATTTGGAAGACTCGAGTAAATATTCTAGAAGAGCTGAAGAGGAAGTGAAAATAAGTCAGAAACCAAGATTTTTGGGACCCCTAAAAGGGACCAATAAAATTGTAGAAGGCCAAAGTGCTCATTTTGAAGCTAGGGTGGAACCTCAAAGTGATTTGACTATGACAATTGAATGGTATTTTAACGGAAAGCAAATAAAGTCCGCTAATCGAATTCAAACATATTATGATTTCGGGTACGTGGCTTTAGACATATCTAATATCCGCTCCGAAGATTCTGGAGTTTATACAGTAATTGCACGTAATAGTGCTGGTGAAGCTCAATTGAGTTCTTCCATGATGGTCGAAAGTAAGTATGCTCGATTGTTATTATTTCATTGTTACGTACTTATTTTTTTTTTGTAAAGATTATGCCTATTTGACTTTAAATAATAAGAATTAAGATTTTATCAAATTCTCACAAAAACGTATAAATAATGAGTTTATTTCAAAGTCACACACTATTGGGAATGTAAATTAGTGTAAAACTATTTTTTATTATTTTTAGCACGGTCAAGTATTGACACTTCAAGCATTCATCATGGATTATATGAAAAGACGAAACAAATAGAGGAATCAAAATTTGTTGAACCTATTTACCATATAGAGGAAATTTCAAAATCCAAACCGGTTTTTGTACAACCTTTGTCAGACCCACAGCCAGTATCTGAGGGCAAAAATATTCATCTTGAATGTCGACTAGAACCAATGGGCGACCCCACTATGCGCGTCGAATGGTTCCACAATGGTAGAGCAGTAACTGTTGGCTCTCGCTTTAGAACTTACTACGATTTTGGTTTACTTGCGTTAGATATCATACATGCAACATCATCTGATTCGGGTGAATATACTGCCAGAGCTGTTAATCATTTAGGATCTGCACACACATCAGCAATGGTACGTGTTATTGAAAGATCCGACATCTTGACTGATACACAAAACGAACAAGCAGTTGAACAAATTCAGATTCTAGAAGATGCATCTCGTCGTAACAGACAAATACAGGAAGATATCACAGTTATGCAAGCTCCTCATTTTTCTCGAGCATTGCATAATATTGAAACTGTAGAAGGCACAAACGTTCATCTAGAATGTCGTTTACAGCCAATTGGTGATCAGACTATGAAAGTTGAATGGTTCTGTAACGGTCGACCGATTAAGACAGGACATAGATTCAGACCAGCTTATGAGTTTGACTATGTTGCTTTGGATCTTTTAAGCGTATATCCTGAAGATTCTGGAGTGTATACTTGTCAAGCTACTAACCAATTAGGAGAAGCTGTAACGTCATGCGCCTTAAGAGTGATGGCAAAAAGAGATCTTATCTTGGATTCGCAGCATCCTTCAAGTTTAGAGAAAATGCAGTATTTAGAAGATAGCTCTCGCTATAAAAAATCTGATTATATCGATGAAACTATTCATATTAAGCCACGATTTGTTACTAAACCTAAATCTGTCGAAAATGTCAGAGAAAGAAATCATGTTCACTTTGAATGTAAATTAGAGCCAGTGACAGACCCGAACCTTAAAGTGGAATGGTTTAAGAATGGCCAACCAGTAACGATTGGTCATAGATTCAGACCTATTCATGATTTTGGCTACGTGGCTCTAGATATTATCGATGTCATAGCTGAAGATTCGGGAATATATACATGTAGAGCCGTAAATCTTCTTGGAACTGATGAAGTTAGTTGTAGACTAACGTGCCGAGAAACAGCAGATATAATTCGAGCAACACAAAATGAAGCCGGTTTGGAACAAATTCAAGTTTTAGAAGATAGATCGAGATATCATAGAACTGATGTTACCGATGAAGTGACCACACAAGCACCTATCTTCACAACGTCCTTAAAAAATGTTGATATTAAAGAAGGTCAACGTGCTCACTTTGAATGTAGATTGATTCCAGTTTCGGATGCAACAATGAAAGTGGAATGGTATCATAATAATAAGCCCCTAAAGAGTGGATCCAGGTTTACAGAAACTAATAACTTTGGATTCGTCGCGTTGGATATAATGGCTTGTTTACCAGAGGATTCTGGAACGTACACGTGTAGAGCAATAAACGCTTTAGGAGAAGCAGTCACCTCTGGTACAGCATGTGTACACTCTAAGAAATCAATCTATCTAGAGTCTCAACACGAAGGAGCATTGCCCAGACTTACTCAATTAGAGGATTCGTCAAGACACCACAGGCAAACTATTCAGGAAGAAACAATAACCCAAGCTCCGGTTTTCACTATGCCCATGAAAGATATAAGGGTGGCTGAAAATCAAGCAGTACATTTTGAAGCTAGACTTATCCCTGTGGGAGATCCTAAATTAAGAGTGGAATGGTTGCGTAACGGAGTTCCAATTGAAGCTTGTAAGTAACAGTTTTTAAAAATAAATCTGTTCTCATGACCTAAGAATCTTTTTTATAACAACTTTTTTTTTAAGCTAATCGGATTACAACAATGCACGATTTTGGATACGTCGCTTTAAATATGAAGTATGTCAACCCTGAAGATTCTGGTACTTACACTTGCCGTGCCATCAATGAGCTGGGCGAAGCTGTTACATCCTCGACATTATTTGTACAATGTAAGTTCTTTCAAAAAGTTTGTTACTATTAAATGTAGTCGGTTATCAATCCTATACATTTCCTTTCCTACTAATAATTAACGAATAAATCTTTAGAAATTATTTTAATGTGTCATTAGATTAAAAATAAAAATATTTGTAATTTTTAGCTAAAGCATCATTACAATTGGAATCGCAACATGAAGTTGCATTACAAAAAATTCAACAGTTAGAGGATGCTACACGTTATCAGCGAAAAGAAGAAGTTGAAATGGCCATTAATCAAATTCCTAGGTTTGTAACACAATTAAATGGTCCTACAAAATTAGTTGAAGGACAGAGCGCACACTATGAATGTCGTATTGAACCTTATCCTGATCCAAATATGCGCGTGGAATGGTACTTTAACGGTAAAGTACTACAAAGTGGACACCGCTACCGTACAGCATATGATTTTGGATTTGCTGCCTTAGATATACTAACTGTATATGGGGAAGATTCTGGCGAATACACCTGTAAAGTTATCAATAATTTAGGTCAAGCGACATCGTCTGTAAATCTTAATGTTCAATGTAAGTTTCTTTAATAAATGAAACAAATAGAATGGGATCAATTATTAGATATAGATGTTTATTTTACATATGTTTTAAATTTTAGCAAAAGAATCAATTATAAGAGAAACACAACACGAAAGCGCTTTAGAAAAAATTCAATATCTCGAAGATGATAGCCGATATAAACGTGTTGTACAGGAAGAAGGATTCATTGCGGAGAAACCTCAGTTTGGAAAACCTTTGAAGAATGTTCATGTTCCTGAAAGTCAACCTGTACATTTGGAAGCTACTTTAACTCCTGTCAATGATCCCACTATGCGTGTTGAATGGTACTGCAATGGAAGACCAATTCAGCAAGGACATAGATTTAAAACTACTTATGACTTTGGATATGTTGCTTTAGATATTTTATATGCATATGCCGAAGATTCTGGAACTTACATGTGCAAAGCTACAAATGCTTTGGGCGAAGCTGTAACTACTAGTTCAGTGAATGTGGATGGTAAATATAAAATTATATTTATTAAGTTAATGAAATTTCTTTTTTTTTAAATAGGAATCGGATTTTATTTAATATATTCTGGTATTGAATAATAATTATTTTTTCAGCGAATGCTTCACTGTATCTTGATACACTGGATGAACAGCGATTAAAGAAGATTAAAGAGTTGGAACAATATGAGAGACCTAAAGCTGTTGAAGAGGAAAAACCAGGCCAGAGGCCAGTGTTTTTAACTGCTCTGACAAGTATAGAAAATTTAAAAGAAGGTGACCGCGCTCACTTTGAATGTAGAGTCGAACCAATTAATGACCCATATCTCAAAATTGAATGGTTCATCAATGGCCAAAAAATTAAAACAGGGCACAGATTCCGGACAACACATGATTTCGGATACGTCGCCTTAGATATATTATATTCATATGCAGAAGATTCCGGAACTTATATGTGTAAAGCTAGCAATAAACTCGGAGAAGCTGTTAATACATGCACGTTGAAGGTTGCAAGTAAGTTTTCAGGGATTTAATTTTAAAGTTGCGTAGGTTTAACGCATAGTGAATAAAAGATAATAATAAAAATATCATTTACAGGCCACCGTAGCATAATATTTGATACTCAACATCCCAATGGTTTAGAAAAAATTAGACAACTTGAGGCACAAGGTCATCAAGCTAGAATCGAAGTGGAGGAGCCAAAAATTTTCGCTCCGAGATTCGTAACAGAACTCAGGGGAACTAAACATGTCCTAGAAGGTGAAACTGCACACTTCGAATGTCAGGTTGAGCCAGTTCATGACTCCAATTTACGTATTGAATTTTATCACAACGGTAAAGTTCTGCAATCTGCATCACGGTTCCATATCACTTTTGATTTTGGTTATGTGTCATTAGATATACAACATTGTGTACCTGAAGATGCTGGAGAGTACTCTGTAAAAGCCATTAATGCACTTGGTCAGTGTACTTCTTCAATATCAATGACAGTAACAGCAAAAGGTAGTATTATATCGGAATCACAACGTCCCGAAGGTCTCGAGAAAATCCGAGAATTGGAATCAGCAGAACCATTCAAGCGACCTGAAATTCCGGAGCCTGTCACAAGGCAAAGGCCTGTATTTACACAGCCTCTTCAGAATATCGATAACATACAAGAAGGAAAAACTGCACATTTTGATTGTAGATTAATTCCTGTCGGAGATCCGACCCTAAAAGTTGAATGGTTTAGAAACGAAAAATTAATTGAAGATAGTTCCAGAATAACTAAAACTCATGACTTTGGATATGTTTCCATGACAATTTCTCACGTCCGAGATGAAGATGAGGGAGTGTACATGTGTAGAGCATCCAATTTACTTGGAGAAGCAGTGACTACGGCAGCAATGAGAATAAAAAGTAATTATATCCAAAACTTTTAACTGATTTTAATAAAATATTGTCTTTTCAATTGATAATTACATAAAATATATTTGACTTTAGCTAAAGCCGCAATTCAAATGGATACGCAACATCCCGAGGGTATGAAGAAAATTCAGAAATTAGAGGAGCCTCTAGCAAGGAAAACAGAGGAACCAGAGCGTGAATTTGAAAAGCCTATCTTTACTCAAGTACTTACTGGTCCATCAGAATTATGGGAGGGACAACACGCCCATTATGAAGCCCGTGTGGTGCCAGTCGGAGACCCTAGCCTAAGATTTGAATGGTATATTAACGGTGTTGAACTTAAAATGGGTATGTCATACATAACTTACGTTTTTATTTTATAAAGTTTATTGACAATATATTATATTTATTTTTCAAAACGATTAGAAATGTATGTATAAATGTAATAATTTTTTCAGGTTCACGATTCCGCACCACGCATGATTTTGGTTTCGTTACATTAGACATTAACTCTGTAGTGGCCAATGATGCCGGCGTATACATGTGTAAAGCTATTAATAGAGCCGGAAGCACTGTTTCATCCACTTCACTCAAAGTCAAAACTAAGTCAACTATTGTCGACGAGGCTATGAGACCAGAATCTTGGCAGAAAATTCAATTAAAAGAAGCCGCCATGAATAAAGTTCCTGAGATGTTTGTTGATACTGGGGTACAACAAGCGCCTATTTTCACAACACATCTTAAGAGTTACGATAAGCTTGTTGAAGGACAGCATGTTTATTTGGAAGCCCAAGTAGAACCTCGCACCGACCCCAATTTAAGAATTGAATGGTTTAAGAACAGTGTGTCTTTAACTACAGGTTCAAGAATCAAGAGTACATTTGACTTTGGTTTGGTTACGCTTTCTATAAATTCAATAAGAATCGATGATTCTGGTATTTATACATGCAAAGCCACTAATTTGATGGGTGAAGCAGTTTCAACTGCATCAATTAAAATTGAAGACCGTCATTGGTTACTTGGAGACAGTCTTCATCCACAATCTTTAGATCGCATTGGAGTTTTAGAACAACCAAAACCAGGTAAACCTGAGTCGCCAGAGCCAGTGTATGAAACTCCCGTTTTCATTTCTCACCTTAATAACATAATATGTAAGGAGGGTGATAACATTCACTTTGAGTGCAATGTGGAGCCATCTAGAGACCCAACCTTGAAAATAGAATGGTTCTTTAATAATAAACCCTTACCATCGGGCACTAGATACAAAAGCACTCATGATTTCGGGTACGTATCATTAGATGTAACTCATACGTATGAAGAGGATTCAGGTATTTATACATGTAAAGCAACAAACAGTAAAGGTTTTGCTACAACATCCGGAAGCTTAAGATGCACTGGAGACAAACATATATATCTTGATACACAACATCCTCAAGGCAAGGCTGGCTTAGAAGCTGTAGAACAGGCTGAAGAAGCCAGACTTTCCAAGGGCCGTAGACTTTCAATTCCAGAGACTGAATATCCAAAACCTGAGTGGGTTGTGCCGGTAAATGCGGAACTACAGTTAATAGAAGGACAGTCTCTACATCTCGAAGGACAAGTTGAACCAAAGAACGATCCTGATCTAAAGATCGAATGGTACTTCAACGGTAAAGTCCTTGAACAAGGATCTAGATTTAAATTATCTAGTGATTTTGGCTTTGTTACATTAGACGTAACAGATATCTATGAAAGAGATAGTGGTATTTATACATGCAAGGCTTATAATAGAAAGGGCGAAGCCTTTACTTCTTCCACCATATACTGCATTAGTAAAGAAAATCTTATAGAGAGAACCCAACATCCTAAAGGCGCAGAAGGATTAGAGAAAATTCAAAATCTTGAAGAATCCCTCCGTCGTGAACCTGGACAAAAAGCAGATGATGACACAGGCAGACCACCTGAATTTATAACAGTATTCCAAGATATTACTGACATTAGTGAAGGACAAATAGCCCATTATGAAGCTTCCCTTATACCCACTGGTGATCAAAGTATGGTTATTGAATGGTTCTATAATGGTAAAACAATCGAAGCCAGCCACCGTATACGCACAGTTTATGCCTTTGGTATGGTAGTACTTGAGATTCTGGGAACGAAAACTAATGATTCTGGAATATATTCCTGCCGTGCCACTAATAGATGGGGAAAAGCGGAAATAAGTGTTAAACTTGACTGTGTCGATAAGACCAAGGGCCAGAAACCAAGGTTTACTACTCATATACAAAATATCGAGGGTCTTAAAGATGGTCAATCGGCCCACTTTGAATGTACTGTGGTGCCCGTGGATGATCCGGATATGAAAATTGAATGGTATCATAACGGCCAACTCTTGCGTCACTCTACTAGGATAAAAACAATATCTGATTTTGGGTTTGTTGTTCTTGACATAGCTTATACTCAGAATCATGACTCAGGTGAATATGTTTGCCGCGCTTATAATAAATATGGTGAAGATTTTACTAAAGCCACAATATCTTGCTATGGTAGAAGTGGAGTATTTTTAGATAGTTTACAACCAGAATCACTAGCTAAAATAAGAGAATTAGAAAGCTTACAAGGAATTCAACAGCAAGCACCAACACCCGCTGCACCCGTACCACCAAAGTTTATTACGCAAATAGAAAACGTAACTAAATTAGTTGAAGGACAAAGCGCGCACTTTGAAGCAAGACTTATTCCTGTAGACGATCCCGATCTAAAGGTAGAGTGGTTCTACAACGGCAAAAAATTACCCCACGGGCACAGATATAGAACTTTCCATGACTTTGGCATAGTTATTTTGGATATACTATATTGCTACGAAGAAAATTCTGGAGAATATGAATGCGTTGCTACTAACAAGTTAGGTAGCGATTCAACTAAAGCTGAATTGAAGTGTACATCAAAGGAGAATTTAATCTTGGACTCGCAACTGCCGCGGGTAAGTTTTAATTGATAAACAATAATATTTTTATACTAATATTACTTACTTTTATTATAACTCTTACAAAATGCTTATAATAAATACTCTTAATCATTGATAATTGATTCGAAATCATGATTATGTTTAAATTTAATAGGGCATGGAAGGAGGATTAGAGAAGCTGCAAACTCTGGAGGATTCTATGATACGTCGGAAGGATACGGAAATTGAAGAGAAACGCGGTAAAGCTCCGGTCTTTACGGTCCCATTGTCAAATATTGATAATCTAAGGGAAGGTGAAAATGCTCACTTTGAAGCTCGTCTCACACCTACTGATGATCCTAATCTGAAGGTAAAATTATCGCTTCAAGTTGTGCCCTTAAAGTAGGCTTTAGATATTTATAATATATCGATTTACTTTTTTAAACTTCAGGTGGAGTGGTATTGGAACGGTAAATCATTAAAAGCAGGGTCAAGATTTAGAACATTCTGTGACTTCGGTTTTGTAATTCTTGAAATATCACCGACGTATCCAGAAGATTCTGGTGAATATTTATGCAGAGCCTTTAACAATTATGGTGAAGCTGTTACTACAGCTTCAATGAAAGTACAAGGAAAGAGGAATATTATATTAGAATCTCAATTGCCGAAAGGAATGGAAGGTACTATTGACAAAATAGCCGCTTTAGAGGGTTACACTGGAACTTCCGATACTTTAACACCAGAAACTGAGAGCGGAAAGCCGCCAGAATTTTTGACAACACCGTCTGATCAAATCCTCACCGAAAATTCCTCTGCACACTTCGAATGCAGATTAGTCCCAATTAACGATTCCAGTATGATAGTTGAATGGTTTCACAATGGCAAACCCCTGCTTACTGGATCACGCGTCAAAACTATTAATGATTTCGGATTTGTTATATTAGAAATTGGAGGTGTTTATCAACGTGATGCTGGACTTTATACCTGTAAAGCTACAAACCGCCATGGTGAAGCCACGGTATCTTGTAAACTTCAAGTTAAAGGTAGACAAGGTATAATCTTGGAGCCCCAACTACCATCACATTTTAAATCTGGAACTGAAAGCATACAAAAATTAGAAGAAACCTTACATAAAAGGGAGGAAATAACTATTGAAGACGAAAAACCAAATCCGCCACGGTTTACAGTCGATATCAAGGATAATCTTGATGTGTCTGAGGGTGGACCCATACACTTTGACTGTCGTGTAGAACCCGTGGGAGATCCAACTATGAGAATTGATTGGTTCCATAACGGTAAACCTTTCGCTACAGGATCTCGTGTTCATATGTTAAATGATTTTGGTTTCGTTGCCTTAGACATAGATTATATTTACACACGGGATGTTGGAGAATATACATGTAGAGCAACTAATAAATGGGGTTCTGCTACAACTACCGCTAAGGTTACATGCAGCACAAAACGGGATATTGTCCTAGAGTCGCAACTACCTCAAGGAATGAGCGGAGAAAAGATAAAAGAGTTGGAAAAAGGTCGTGTAAGTGAACAACCTAAAGAGGAGTCAATAGTAACCTCACCACCTAAATTTATTACACAAATACAATCACATACTATTGAAGAATCAGAGTCTGTGCGGTTTGAGTGCCGCGTTGAACCAAAAGAAGATCCCAAGTTACGTATCGAGTGGTATCGCAATGGAAAGTTATTGCCTACCGGGCACAGATTCCGTACCGTCTACGATATGGGATTCGTTTCATTAGATATTCTTTACGTGTATGCTGAAGACTCAGGTGAATATGTTTGTCGAGCTGTTAACGATTTCGGTGAAGATCTTACCAAAGCTACTGTATCGTGCAAAAGTAAGTATAATTTTGTTTAATTTCTTAGGTATTATTTTTAGGTAAAATATATTTTTTTATTTTTTTTATATTTTTTTTTCATATAATTTAGAACTTCCCGATATCATTCTGCAAAATCAAGTACCAAAGGGAATGAAAAGATCTGAAGCCTTAACCCAAATGGAAGCTACTATAAAGAAATACACTTCAGAAGTATTCTTAACTGAAGATGATTTATACGACGCTGATAAAAAGCAACCGCCACGTTTTGTAACCCAAATACAAAGTCAAACAAACTTGATGGAAATGGAAACAACTAAATTCGAGTGTCAGCTGGCACCCGTGGGCGATCCTAATATGAAAGTGGAATGGTTCTTTAACGGAAAGCCGCTCCTGCATAGTAAGTATTAATTATGAAGTTTCTTCAAATATACAAGATTTAAATGACCAAAGTTAATATGTATTTGGCGGACTATTAAAAAAGTACGTGAGTAATTACTTATTGAATATGTATTTCAGAAAATCGTTTTACACCGATCTATGATTTTGGATATGTTGCTATGAATTTCGGTTGGGTTTACCCTGAAGATAGCGGGGAGTACCTTTGTCGGGCTACCAATTTATATGGAATGGATGAAACAAGAGCTGTCATAAAGACCACCGGAAAACCCGGTATTGTGTACGATTCTCAGTTACCTAAACATATGAAGAGTATTGAACGCATTAGAGAGATGGAAGCTTCTTGGCAAGTGTAAGTGTTAGAAGGGGAGGACTTTTCTTTAATTTTTATATTTGAGGTTATTAATAATACTTATCTGTATAGAGTACCAGAACAAGTTGTTGAAGAAACAAAACCACGTTCGGCTCCAGTATTTGTCAGCCGACCTGAACCCGTGACAGTTGAGGAAGGTGAATGGGCCAGGTTTTGCTGCCGTGTCACAGGACACCCAAAGCCTCGCGTAATGTGGCTAATAAATGGAAATACTATTGTTAATGTAAGATTATTGAATATTATGAGTATTGAAATTTATATGCTTGTCAATAAAATTATATTATTTTATTTAGGGGTCTAGATATAAGTTAACATATGATGGAATGTACCACCTCGATATACCAAAAACAAGGCAGTATGATACTGGTAAAATTGAAGTTATTGCAAGAAGTTCCGCAGGAGAGGCTTTAGCAACGACCGAGTTGAAAGTTATACCGAGACACGATGATTATAGAGGTGTACTCAAAAACGCTCCGAGACGTAAGTACATCTTATCAGAAACACAGATATCAATTAAAAGCTTACAAATAAATTCACTTCAAATAAAAAAAGAAATGAAAAATGTTACGCTTATATTACTACTCTGCACTAACACACCATATCCACAATGTTTCGCACACTGCACATCACTGCTTTAGCACTCTTTCCTTGCTTCCTTGAATCCCTGTTTTACCCTTGCGAAGGAGTGCTGCTAATATCCTGCTTCTATCAGCTTATCAACGGATTATAAAAGGTATGTTTTCATAATCAAAGTGGGGATTGAAAAGATCGTAAGATATTCATGAGTTTATTTAATTTTATTAACAGCTTGGTATGATGAAGTATCTCAATACCAGAGAACTGAAACCGAATTAGAAAAAACATTCGAAGAGAGGCAAGCTATGCAACGTCAGGGAGTAATTGATTACAAACCAGACCTTAAACAAAGAAATCTAAAGGAAAGTGACACTGAATGGCAACAAACAGTTAAGAAGAAGAAGAACGAAGAATACTACAATAAACTTCAGGAGTTGGAACATGAACAGATAGTGAAAGAGAGCCGACTTCGAGAATCATCCCATCAATATGCTATACCTGGTGAAAAAGTAACGAGTTCCTCTGTTGCTAGAAGTATGGCTCAGAAGTATGAAAAAAATCTGTAAGTACTTTTTATATAACATTCAAATTTTTTTTCTTAGTCACTAAGACTAAAAGTAACTCTAGGTGAAATAAATGTTATGTGATTTCAAAAATAAATTTTTGAGATCTAATACTTTCACGAGTCATTTAAATTTAATTTTTAAAGTAATAAAATCGTGTAGTAAAATCCGATAAATTTTTGAGTTTAAAATAGTCTCGTAAACAAATAAAAACATTTCAGTGACCAGTCTGAAGAAATAATTGAGAATCAAACAGTGAAGCAGACGAAAATTCAAAAGCCAAGAATACCTGGACCTTCTGAATCAAGTGTTCATGGTAAAGAGGTACATGTAGCTAAGCAGAAACAAATACAAAAAGAAGTTGTTGGTGATACAGAAATCACCCGCAAAATTACATCGACCGAGACAACGGAAGTTGAACATAAATCACAAACACAAGAAAGAGTTGTAGAAGGTCCTGTAAAACCATCAAACCCTCCGGTATTCACAAAGAAAATGCAACCTTGCCGTGTATTTGAACACGAACAAGCAAGATTCGAAGTTGAATTTGATGGCGATCCATTACCAACTATAAAATGGTATCGCGAGAACTTTCCCATTAAAAACTCGCCTGACTTTCAAATTCATACTTTTAGTACAAAATCCATCCTTATTATAAGGCAAGTTTTCATTGAGGATTCAGCTGTATTTGCTGCTGTTGCTGAAAATAGGGGCGGTACTGCCAAATGTAGTGCAAACTTAGTCGTCGAGGAGCGTAGGCGACAAGGAAGAGGAGGTGTAATACCCCCAAGCTTTACATTGACTGCACAAAATGTAAACGTTACATCTGGTCAACTTGTAAGATTTGATACTAAAGTTTCTGGAACGAAACCTATTGACGTTTATTGGTTAAAGAACGGAAAGAAAGTTCAACCAGATATAAGAAACAAAATATTAGAAGAAGATGGAACTTACACCCTTCTTATTTTAGAAGCCTTTCCTCAAGATTCGGGAAAATACGAATGCGTCGCAATTAATAACGCTGGAGAAGCAAGATGTGACGCTGAATGTACAGTGAATATGCCAGCTACAAAAGAAAAACCAAAATCTCAAACAAAGTCAGCGAATGCTTCGCCTGAAGTTATTGAGCCACTGAAAGATAAAGTTGTCACTGAAGGACAAGCGGTTGAATTTAGTTGTAAAATCGTAGGCAAACCTATTCCTACAGTACAATGGTATAAGGGAGATAAATTAATAAAACCATCGAAGTATTTCCAAATGTCTCGGACTGCGGATGACTACACATTGCGAATATCTGAAGCTTTTCCCGAAGACGAAGGTGATTATAAGTGTGTTGCTTATAATTCTGCCGGAAGAGTGACTATTTCAGCAAAACTTAAGGTCACCCAGCCAGATCAAGCAGAGGATTTACCAAATCTTACTCCTCTTCGTGACATTGTCGTGTACGAAGGTCAGCCTGCTCAGTTCAAAACACATATTACTAGTAAAGTAAAGCCGACTATTCAGTGGCTTCGGGAAGGTGCTCTTATACCTGAGACTCCCGATTTTCAAGTAAGTTAGAGTAACTTAATGTGAAATGAATTCTTTATACCATAAAATCGAATAACATTGCTAACCTTTCATTTTAGATGATCCATGAAGGTACAAATGCCGTTCTACTGATCGGCAGCACCTACGAGGAAGACACCGGTATCTTCACTTGTCGTGCCACCACAGCCGCCGGCCAGGTCGAGACCTCGGCTAAGCTAGTCGTCAAAAGTAAGACATAGATACAGGCAGCGAGCTCGCGTCGCGCACTCTTAATCCATTAATGTAGTGTTTCTTTGTTTCATCTCTATACTTTAATGAGATCGGGTGAAAACTACTGTATTTTCAGTTGACAAGCGATATATAAAATACATTAAAAAAACGGCATTACACAATCGTAGCGGTTCCGTTAGAAACGATTCCACCCACTTTATAAATACCTCGTGTAATTTGTGTCGTGACAATATGAGACATTCAGTTCTGACTGCACATCGAATATATAACAAATTTTAAAAACATGTACTGTCATTATTGTAAATACAAATATTTGAACATTTGATCTTTGAACGCGCACTTCTAACAAAATTAGCTAGTGAATACAATATTTAAAAATAACTTGATAGTAATAATTGCGCGAATCTGCATCTAACATTGCTGTACATAATAAAAGCTTTTTGTGTAAATAGTCTAGTCAGCCATCAACGCAGGCGATACCTGGCTGCGTGGGTCATCGAGGAGCTTCTGTATATTCTAAATGGACACACGTAACATGTAATTAACATGGCCACATAAGAGTTTCTACAATTGTTTTGTTTTGCTTTACCGCTACGATGTTTACTAAACGTATTTGTTATCAAATATTTGTAAAAAAAAGAACACATTGCGTAATTCACAAGGCGCGTCTCATGATGAGACGTCAAATGTATTTTTCACCCAATACTCTATCGTGAAGTAAGCCTGCGCTTTGTTTTATTCGGCCTTATTAACAGAAAAAAATATATATGCATAAAACGATCTCATGCTTCATGTGTTTTATTGAGATTTATTTATAAATTATTATCAATGATCTCAATTTTGCAACTACCAACGAGGTCCTACACTATTTCATTTATGTAAACAAAGTGTCAAGAACTCAATGAAGTAGGACTTGAAAAAACCTTTAGTAAGTAGCCACTTTTAATTTTTTGAAGAAAAATATGCACAAGACTTTACATTAGTATTGTTATCAAGTCCTTGCTTCAGCTTTAACCTTTAGCATGAATCGTTCTTAAATAGTCCACTTTAATTCACTATTAAAATCTATTCAAATAACATTTTGCACGCAGGCTACCCGCTACGATTTGTTTGGCCGTTGTTTAATACAACCTGATACAACTAACTTGCCAAAGTCACATCACGTCATGTCACATGCGTTAGGTACACGGCTAAAAACTCCGCGTAATAGTTGATGCGGGTTTTAAGTGGATCGTTGTTCAAAAGATAATTTATTTCAAAGTAACTTACCGCGTTTCACTAGTTTTATTACATAGCGCTGTCAACTTTCTACAAAGAAACATAACAGTATAGTGTCAATAGCAAAAGGCGCGCCGCAACACTAAGTTACAGAACGCACGCACTACTTGCCTTGCCAGTTTCTATGTTTTGACAATCACTGCCGATGTTGATGACCTTATTAATGTTTTCTGCAAGTACAAATCCGAATTGAATGAGATTTTTTTTTATAGTTTAACGTCACATTTCACTTTAACTTAGTTTGTTTTAAGTGCACGATATTGTTAAAATTAAATTGTGTTTTATTTTTCACCTAATTGTAATAAGTTATTAGGCGTGACAGTACTTTACCATTTAATATTATTAGAGATTACCTATCCATATTTAATATTTATGACAAAAATGTTTATGTTACCTTAATGTGAAAAATGTTTAATAAATGCTATAAATTAATCATTTCGCCTTATTCTACACACAAAAAACACGGGTTAGAATATTCATTCATTCAGAAAATCACAATATAGTGGTATTATTCAATACTGGACTGTCACTACAAATAATACCGTTTACGATTACCTACACAATGCACTCAAACTTACACCTAGTGCCAAAACTGTCCATCAACTGTCCATCTTGACATGCCAATTAATATTCTTGCGACAATATTGCATTGATATTGATGGATAGCGAGGTCACTACAGTTGCTTATTCCATCGACTGGCGCACCTCTACCTAAACCTCTATTCTATTCATGCCATTATTGTTGAGAATTTTATTTTTAATATACTCTAGTTTTTTCTTTGCTACTGTTGTAACTAAACAGTTAACTTTATCCTAATACAGTTTTTGTTAGTACTCTACCATAGATAGATTCATGTGAACTAATTTACAGGATAGAAATGTCCTTGGTTGTTATTTCATACCTTATTATTCTATTTCATTCCTTAAAATTATAAAATATTTTTCAAAATATAAAACTAGAGGTATTTCTAACAAGTGTTTATGGATACAGTATACACTACACAAACTTATGAATTAATTATTCAGTGAACGAGAATTCTCCGTCAGAGATTATAAAAAACTGCATGTCGTCAAATAAATTTAGTAAGTATTACGAACGAGGTAAGAACAAAGAGATAAATTTAAGTGAAAAAATTATTAAAAATCATATACATATATGAAAAAAACATACACAGGAATGAAAGAATACGTATGTGTGATATCAAATTAGGTTCTTTTTAATACTGGGAAGGATTTCAATTCAAGAAGTTGAAATTTAACTACTACTTTCTGCACATTTTCGTAGATAAACTAACTTTGTTTTAAAATAATACAAGGAGATACTTAACGGTTGCACTGAGTTAGATTTTAAAAATTTGCTGTTAAGATCACGTCAAAACTTTTAAATGAGTCATAATTTGTACTTTTAAAGAAAAAATCCAAAAAACTTGATATCATTAAGCGTCATTTTATTGTCCCGCATTAAGCAACTTTATTATTACAATTAACTAAAAATATAGATATGGATTTTTTCTATTACGGGTAGATATTAGTTAATTAGATTTAAAAGATTACTAAATTTTATTATGATAGTTTTAGTTTTTTTATTATGATAGTCTACGTCACAATTTAACAGTTTAAAGTGTTTAATAGTACAACTTGGTTTTAAAAATAAAAATATTCTAATCATTCTAAGCGTTACCTATTCAGTGCGATCTTCATCACTCATTCTCAATCAATTTATGTAATAATTTTTTACATAACTATCCTAACATCTGTAGGAAAGTGCGTGTAAAAATATACGATTGGTATATTACTTCATAAAAATAATTTTCCAAAAAATTGTTGTATTTGATCACTGCATTAAGTTAATCAGAGTAGCATTTATAATAAAATTTTATGACACGATATTTGGGTAGGAAATATTTTTTTAATGTTATTGTTACCATTAATAACTTGACCGTTAAACCGAATCACAAATTAACCATTAACCATAGAACAAGTGAAAGAAATAAGGATATATATTTATATATATATATAATTTATTTAGATATACGTATAATTTATCTTCTTCTGAAATTTATAAATAGTTCTGCAAAATTTCGAGATTGTGTTTTTTTTTTAAGTAAAAGTGAACGAAAGTAGTGGTATCTAAAGGAAAGTTATCTTTCCCCTTTCTTTATAATAATATATAATAAAATCTGATGGAAATTGAAAAAATACTTTCTCTTCTAAAATAAATATAAAAAAAAAAATAAAAGAAATTTAGTAAAGTATTGCAACAAAAAATATATTAAATATAGACAATATACAATTATCTGAAAACGTAACACCAATATTATGTAAAAGGTACTTACATAAAACTTATAATATGTATTTATTGTTCATAATCCCCAAAATACTAAATTTAAATTATTTATATATAAAAAAAATATATAAAAAATATATATCTCACAAATGTTCAAATATCCCGATTATTACTAAACTACATTTTTATTTTTGCAAATTTCATTGTTTATAGAAAGCTGGGGTTTTTGGGGTAAAAGAGTTAGGTTACCTGAAGAACTAAGATGCAACTTCTACAAAACATAATGCCTTTTAATTGCTGAAATAGAAAATTTTTATACTGGCGAACATTAAGTAAATCAGAAAATGAAAGAGTTTATTTAATGATAAGCAGCCACTTCACGTGAGACTTTAGGGTTAGAAATCAAATACAAACATGAGAATATAAGGCTATTAAACTTATTTACCCTCTCGTAGAGCAATAGGAATCAGTATAGTCAATAGGAAAAGTTAAAGTGTACTTGCTTAGTTTTGCTTCAAGGATAGTTCTTTACACAGTACAAAAATGTTCAGTATAATGGAAGTTACAGTTCTATATAGTAAGCATCTATAGTCAAAGTTTTTGATTGAAGACCTGAGGGGATCCGTAACTCATGCATATATATGGCTGAAATATTCTTATCTCCAATGTGACGAATCTTTAAAGTTGATAATCACATAAAGAATCGGTATATCGTATAAACTTTGAAATGGTTTGTGGATAAAAGATTTTCATATAATTCCACAAAATATTAAAATATATATAAAAAAATTCTTTCAATTTGCCTTGTCCCATGAAGAGTCACTAACTTTGGTTAATTATTAAAAATAGATCAATAGCTTCTGTAAAAATTTTCTATTAAAATCTATTAACAAGCTATCTAAGGCTATCTGGTTTGAAATTTTGCATTTAGTATGACGTCCCATCATTAACTACGCCTCATCATCTAATTTATATATTTCTCGAATATTTTATCTCAGTAGGTTGAGTACGACTGCTTTAAGTACAGTTTGCAAGATTTGACACAAACATATATGTACATATTTAAAAACCGAGTAATGTAAAGCGTTGTAAAGTGAAGAAAAACATTTGATTTCAAAATAATAACACTACATCAATTTAACTAAAATATTATTGTTTCAAATAATGAAAACTGAATCGAAATACTAAATCGAAATACCTTCAATGTATGTTTTTTTTTAGTACAAAATCAAACCTAATTAAAATTACATAATTCATTATTGTATCTCATCGGTTGACCCTAACGATAATCATTTTTTTAAATAACACTTCTCTAACAGGAATTCAACGATAAATCCTTTTTTTTAACATTCTTCTATTTCCTCATTATTAAACAGTTAAATTAAAAAAATTAAAATCCAAAAAAAGACTACCAAAAATATGTAAACGATTTAATTCCGAAAAATATTGGTTTTAGTTTTACTAACGATAGAGTTATTATTTTTATCAACGCATGTATCAGTTACATCAAAAGGCTTTGGATTTATCACCATTCACCCAACAAGTCATTTCTTTAGACGTCACAGATCAACTAATTTTTAAAGAAAATACAAATATTATTCTTTGTAACTTAACTGACCGTTAATAATAACATCATTTGGAACTACTTTTGTGAATTAAATTTATACTGAAGTTGTGATCGATATTTTTTTTTCTACAAGTAATAGAATACCTACCAAGAATTAAAAAAAAATACTATGGAAAGGTTCAGTTTTTCAGAAAAAATTGCGTTTTATTTTTCTATATTATCTTTACGATATAATTTATTTTTATTTTGTCGCGAATTGCATAGATTTTTTTTTGTAGATTTATATACAGCGCTACAAAAAAAAAACCACTGTAGTAACATCCAGTGCTCTTTACAGGTTTCCTAATTTTCAACTAGTTTCATTTCAGTGGCTGACATTTCTACTACATCATTCAGTAAAATGTTTTCACTTAAAAAAAGTAGCTGTCATGTATAATATTGTTTTCTATAAGTGCAACTGTCGAACAATCTCGTTTATTTTGTAAAAAATCTGGCAAGTCCAAACATTTTCTGATATTGAGATTTTTGCCAAAGTTCTCAGCCAACATAAATATGGCACCTTGGTAGCACCCGTTATTTAAGAATATAGATTAGCTTGATTATTAATTTTCTGATTAATTTTTATTTGACTGTTAATAATTGCTACTTCAAAAATACATTTCACAATTTAGCTCATATTTTTGGATTAGAAAAGTGCATCCTGATAGTGTTTATTCTATTTTTTCATATTAGTTCTTAAAAAATTATTCTCTTAATATTTTGGATAAAATTCGGAATATTTTTTTAAATAGTGGAGTACAAAGGTGGTTACTATAATTGTAATAATTTTCACAGTGAAGTTAAAAAAAATATACATTTTATATAAATATGTAATTTATTATTACTAAAGTTATATACGTTATGCTAAGAATGATTTTTTAATACTATATAGTTTATTGAATTTGTCCTTTTTCATTTGGTGTACTTTTGTAATAGATTGTAGAAAAGAACAAGAAAGTCTAGAAAACCCTTAAGTCGAAAGTTAATAGTTTACCCTTTTCTAAATTTCAGAATCCAGGAGAGTTACTTCAAAGAAAATGTATGAAAAAGAAACAGATGTAACATCGTCAGAAGAAGTTGATTCCTCTATGGTAACCAATAAAGTGTTTCACCAAACAACTGAAGAAAGTAATATATTAATATTAAAACAAGTCGAAGATGTACAATCACGCCAAGTACCTTGGAGAAAACAAAGTGAAACCAAAGTAGAAGGAAAAGGTTTAGGAACAAAGCATTGGAGAAAATCACGAAATGAAACCAAAACATCAGTTGAAAAAATCAATCTTTTGGAAGATTCTAAGTTCTTAACCATAGAAAACCAAAAGGAAATAAAACAAAAAGAGGATGTTCAGACAACACAATGGAGGAAGCCAAAGTTTTTAAGCAAAGAGAAAATCGTTGAGGATTCTGAAGAAAAAGTCATAGATAAAAAAGAAACTACAGAGTTAGATCTTCTACATAAACAAATGGAAGAGGATACGGAAGACACAAAAGTGGAACGCAGCGAAAAATTGAAATTTAGAAAAAGCAAAACTTCATACGATCAAGTAAATAAAGAACCAATTCAACCTTGGACTAAAGAGGCTATCAATCTCCGACCTACAAAAACCGAAAAATCTGAAGTTGTAAAGCAAAAGATAGAAGACGTTACATTAAAACAAGTGAGAAAAAAATCGTTACAAAAGTCAGAAGCTGTGATGCTGGAAGAGTCACTGACATCAGTAGAAGATACAATTATTCTAAAAATTACAAATAAACAAAAAGTACAGGAAGAAGTAAAACCAGAGGAAGTTATTCTCCAGCCTGTGAAAAAAGAGAAACCTCAAGAGGATAAAATACCCGAAGCGGTATCTTGGCGCTCTGGTAAAAGAAGACCTAAAGAAGATGCGCCAGTTGAAGACGAAGAAATGACACCTCAACAACAGCAAGAGAAACCAACAGGAGAAAAACCTGAGGAAGTCAAATTTAAACCTGAAAAGAAAGACAAACGTGAAGAGGAGGTCCAACCCGAAGAAACAAAATGGCCTACAGGTAAGCGGCGGCCAAAAGAAGAACACCCAGTTGAAGAGGTCGTTCTTAAGCCTATACCGAAACAAAAAGCACAGGAAGAAGTAAAACCAGAGGAAGTTAAACTTAAACCTGTAAAGAAAGACAAACGTGAAGAGGAGGTCCAACCCGAAGAAACAAAATGGCCTACAGGTAAGCGGCGGCCAAAAGAAGAACATCCAGTTGAAGAGGTCGTTCTTAAGCCTATACCGAAACAAAAAGAACAGGAAGAAGTAAAACCAGAGGAAGTTAAACTTAAACCTGTAAAGAAAGACAAACGTGAAGAGGAGGTCCAACCCGAAGAAACAAAATGGCCTACAGGTAAGCGGCGGCCAAAAGAAGAACACACAGTTGAAGAGGTCGTTCTTAAGCCTATACCGAAACAAAAAGTACAGGAAGAAGTAAAACCAGAGGAAGTTATTCTCCAGCCTGTGAAAAAAGAGAAACCTCAAGAGGATAAAATACCCGAAGCGGTATCTTGGCGCTCTGGTAAAAGAAGACCTAAAGAAGATGCGCCAGTTGAAGACGAAGAAATTACACCTCAACAACAGCAAGAGAAATCAACAGGAGAAAAACCTGAGGAAGTCAAATTTAAACCTGAAAAGAAAGACAAACGTGAAGAGGAGGTCCAACCCGAAGAAACAAAATGGCCTACAGGTAAGCGGCGGCCAAAAGAAGAACACCCAGTTGAAGAGGTCGTTCTTAAGCCTATACCGAAACAAAAAGCACAGGAAGAAGTAAAACCAGAGGAAGTTAAACTTAAACCTGTAAAGAAAGACAAACGTGAAGAGGAGATCCAACCCGAAGAAACAAAATGGCCTACAGGTAAGCGGCGGCCAAAAGAAGAACATCCAGTTGAAGAGGTCGTTCTTAAGCCTATACCGAAACAAAAAGTACAGGAAGAAGTAAAACCAGAGGAAGTTAAACTTAAACCTGTAAAGAAAGACAAACGTGAAGAGGAGGTCCAACCCGAAGAAACAAAATGGCCTACAGGTAAGCGGCGGCCAAAGAAGAACACCCAGTTGAAGAGGTCGTTCTTAAGCCTATACCGAAACAAAAAGTACAGGAAGAAGTAAAACCAGAGGAAGTTATTCTCCAGCCTGTGAAAAAAGAAAAACCTCAAGAGGATAAAATACCCGAAGCGGTATCTTGGCGCTCTGGTAAAAGAAGACCTAAAGAAGATGCGCCAGTTGAAGACGAAGAAATTACACCTCAACAACAGCAAGAGAAATCAACAGGAGAAAAACCTGAGGAAGTCAAATTTAAACCTGAAAAGAAAGACAAACGTGAAGAGGAGGTCCAACCCGAAGAAACAAAATGGCCTACAGGTAAGCGGCGGCCAAAAGAAGAACATCCAGTTGAAGAGGTCGTTCTTAAGCCTATACCGAAACAAAAAGTACAGGAAGAAGTAAAACCAGAGGAAGTTAAACTTAAACCTGTAAAGAAAGACAAACGTGAAGAGGAGGTCCAACCCGAAGAAACAAAATGGCCTACAGGTAAGCGGCGGCCAAAAGAAGAACACCCAGTTGAAGAGGTCGTTCTTAAGCCTATACCGAAACAAAAAGTACAGGAAGAAGTAAAACCAGAGGAAGTTAAACTTAAACCTGTAAAGAAAGACAAACGTGAAGAGGAGGTCCAACCCGAAGAAACAAAATGGCCTACAGGTAAGCGGCGGCCAAAAGAAGAACACCCAGTTGAAGAGGTCGTTCTTAAGCCTATACCGAAACAAAAGTACAGGAAGAAGTAAAACCAGAGGAAGTTAAACTTAAACCTGTAAAGAAAGACAAACGTGAAGAGGAGGTCCAACCCGAAGAAACAAAATGGCCTACAGGTAAGCGGCGGCCAAAAGAAGAACACCCAGTTGAAGAGGTCGTTCTTAAGCCTATACCGAAACAAAAAGTACAGGAAGAAGTAAAACCAGAGGAAGTTATTCTCCAGCCTGTGAAAAAAGAAAAACCTCAAGAGGATAAAATACCCGAAGCGGTATCTTGGCGCTCTGGTAAAAGAAGACCTAAAGAAGATGCGCCAGTTGAAGACGAAGAAATTACACCTCAACAACAGCAAGAGAAATCAACAGGAGAAAAACCTGAGGAAGTCAAATTTAAACCTGAAAAGAAAGACAAACGTGAAGAGGAGGTCCAACCCGAAGAAAGAAAATGGCCTACAGGTAAGCGGCGGCCAAAAGAAGAACATCCAGTTGAAGAGGTCGTTCTTAAGCCTATACCGAAACAAAAAGTACAGGAAGAAGTAAAACCAGAGGAAGTTAAACTTAAACCTGTAAAGAAAGACAAACGTGAAGAGGAGGTCCAACCCGAAGAAACAAAATGGCCTACAGGTAAGCGGCGGCCAAAAGAAGAACACCCAGTTGAAGAGGTCGTTCTTAAGCCTATACCGAAACAAAAAGCACAGGAAGAAGTAAGACCAGAGGAAGTTAAACTTAAACCTGTAAAGAAAGACAAACGTGAAGAGGAGGTCCAACCCGAAGAAACAAAATGGCCTACAGGTAAGCGGGGGCCAAAAGAAGAACACCCAGTTGAAGAGGTCGTTCTTAAGCCTATACCGAAACAAAAAGCACAGGAAGAAGTAAAACCAGAGGAAGTCAAATTTAAACCTGAAAAGAAAGACAAACGTGAAGAGGAGGTCCAACCCGAAGAAACAAAATGGCCTACAGGTAAGCGGCGGCCAAAAGAAGAACACCCAGTTGAAGAGGTCGTTCTTAAGCCTATACCGAAACAAAAAGTACAGGAAGAAGTAAAACCAGAGGAAGTTAAACTTAAACCTGTAAAGAAAGACAAACGTGAAGAGGAGGTCCAACCCGAAGAAACAAAGTGGCCTACAGGTAAGCGGCGGCCAAAAGAAGAACACCCAGTTGAAGAGGTCGTTCTTAAGCCTATACCGAAACAAAAAGTACAGGAAGAAGTAAAAACAGAAGAAGTTAAACTTAAACCTGTAAAGAAAGACAAACGTGAAGAGGAGGTTCAACCCGAAGAAACAAAATGGCCTACAGATAAGCGGCGGCCAAAAGAAGAACACCCAGTTGAAGAGGTCGTTCTTAAGCCTGTACCGAAACAAAAAGTACAGGAAGAAGTAAAACCAGAGGAAGTTATTCTCCAGCCTGTGAAAAAAGAGAAACCTCAAGAGGATAAAATACCCGAAGCGGTATCTTGGCGCTCTGGTAAAAGAACACCTAAAGAAGATGCGCCAGTTGAAGACGAAGAAATGACACCTCAACAACAGCAAGAGAAACCAGCAGGAGAAGAACCTGAGGAAGTTAAACTTAAACCTGTAAAGAAAGACAAACGTGAAGAGGACGTCCTACCTGAAGAAAGTGATAGGATTATAGAACCCTTGAAAATTGACAAAAATGGAATAGAAAATATTGCATTTGAAGAAAACTGCAGTATTATTTCAATATCATCTGAAAGAAAAATTAAAAAGCGTTTGAAAAAAAATGAAAGCGCTGTTGAAGCTGGGCGACACTTAGGTAAGTTCCAATTTTAAAAACTTTTTTTTTAACGGTCGACCCCGAAAGGGGTCTATATTACACAAATAATTTAAAACGGATGCATGGCAAAATAGTCCTACTTAAGGTTATTCTCAATGTGTTAATTAAATCCAGCAGTTTATTAGTTGTTTGTTTAACCTTGCACAGATTTGTTACGTTATTTTGGTTTGGTGTATATAAAGAGTATAAAGCTGCTTAAATTCTTTGGTCGTGTTAACGATGTTTTAACCCTTGGTATTAAATACTTGGCTTGCAAGTAATACTATGTTACCTGTTAAATATGTATAATATTAGTTTATGTACTATATCATTTTTATGTTATAATAACTAACAAAATGCATAAAGATTAACAAAAACATATTTTACAGAAGAAGATGGACCTAAAATAATACAGCCCCTTAAAGCCATCACAGTATTAGATAATAATGAATTTGAACTTGACGTAACATTTAAACCAGACGTAATAGATAAGATTACTTGGTATCATAATAATCAAAAACTTGAGCAACGTGGTGACTGTTATATTAGCACAGAAAATGGAAAATCCAAAATAAAAATTTCTAAGGTGGATAAAAAGAAAATAGGCAAATACGAAGTAGTGATCGAAAAGGGTGATAATATAGTCAAATCGGCAAGCAGCATTAAACTATTCCAATCGAAGAATGAATTGGTAGAACCTCCAACTTTTATTAAAGTCCTAGCACCTACAGGGGTTCGTTTAGGCGATATAGTTCTATTGGAAATTGAAGTGATATCACAACCTTTGGCGTCATTTCAGTGGTTCATTGGTAATAAAGATATAATAAGCTATACAAAAGAAAATAAAGTACACAATATTTATATTACAAATAAAGAAAACGTGTCATGTCTTTGTATAGAAAATATGACACCAGAATTATTTGGAATAATTACATGCAGGGCAGAAAATTTTGGTGGATCAGTAGCATGTTCTTCCTCATTATATTTGATAAAAGATGATGATGATGAGACAATAGGACAGGCTCCAAAATTCTTGTCACATCTTAAGCCTACGGTTGTTATGGATGGCGATCCAATATTACTTCAGTGTACAATAAAAGGCGATCCCTTTCCCAAAGTTAATTGGTATCGCAATGGAAAGTTGATTGAATGGGCAAGAGATATAGTAATTGGCCGTCAGAAATCCGGCTTAAACGAAATTTGCATAAAAGAAGCATTTCCTGAAATGTCAGGCAATTACAGCTGTGTAGCTACAAATAATTTTGGAACTAGCAGCTCTGAATGTGTTGTCACTGTGGAAGGTAGCAGAACAGTCCTAAGTGTCTGAGTGCATGTTTTAATAAATAGTTTGTCAATGAGTAATAAAGCCATTTATAACCTATTGCACGACTTCTAATCTATCCTCCATCCATTCTTTTTGTCGTTAAGGTATTGACATGCTTTACCAACTTGCCGTACATCCGTGGTAAATTTTAATAAAAACCAACTAATTTTTACACGATTTAAGTTTACGGTTATTTTTTAGATACTACATGTAATCTCACAAATATTAAGAAGCTTACTATTAAATTACTTATAAGCAATTATAACCCTTATTGCATAACTTATACATGCTCCTTACTTAGACAAACACACTTAAACGTCATATTTCAGACGCAAGCCATACAAATTAATAAATAAAACGATGATATATAAATATGTTCACTTTTTTATAAGAACATAAATTATTTTTAATTTCAGCATATGAGTACGTACCGAGTGCCTCTGAAGAAGACGTCCTAAGTGACGAGGTAAGTGGTTCTGAAAAAGTCAGAAAGTGTTATGTGTTTGTTAACGTTAGGTTTTTAATTTAATTTTCTTTTTATTTTTCCAGAAGGCAAGCGATATTGAAGAGTTTGCTCCTATAATCGTAAAAGCTTTACCAACGGTAGTAACAACGTCTGAAGGGGATTTGACAAGGTTTTTATAAGATTTTCGGGAAATAAACTATTTAAATAATTTTTTGATTTAAATTAAGCATTTTGCTGGGCTCAATACATTATGTCTTGAAATTTACAGATTGGAAGCTAAAGCAATTGGTATGCCTAAGCCGGAAATTAGATGGCTTAAACAGGGTATAGAAATTAATCAGTCGCAAGAGTATCAAATCGAAGAGTTGGAAGATGGAACATCTATATTAATTTTACCTGAAGTATATCAAGACGACACAGGAGAAATTTCTTTTGAAGCTCATAACTATCTTGGCGTCACGTCCACTATTGCAGCTCTTTCCGTCGAAAGTAAGAAGAGTAAAGTTGTTGCTTTTTCTTGCAACATTCAGACTTGAAAGGTTTTTTCTGAAATTTAAATGTAGCTGAACTTGAAAAATCAATATTTTGTTAAACAGCTTTTATTATAACTATGTATGAATGTAATTTCAGGCGCTTCAAGAAGTGAATTCAACAATTCCAAAATATATCCTTTGATCCCTTCCTTTTATGTATTTATATTTTTCCTTTTATACATCACATAAATTACAAAGTACTTTAAAATGTTACCACGTTTTGAATTACAACATAACGAAATTTAAAAATTTTAAATAAATAATAAATTGTTTATTTAAAATTTAAAAATTTCGTAAACTAGAAAAATATAATTTATTATTTTCCTTATTTACAAGGTATCGTTGGAACAAAAGAGTACCGAAAACCCGAATGGGTAATACACATGGAAGATTTGCAAGCTTCTCTGAAAGGTGAATGATTTCAAATAATCATTAAAATAATATAGAAATAATTTTATACATATTGATTGCCATTTTTTAATTTTGGAAAATTGTAAAATTACAGCAACTCAGGCAGTGCCCACATTTATTAAACAAATTATAGGAGAGAGAGTTAAGGAAGGAGAATCGGTAGCATTTGAAGCTACTTACAGTGGTAATCCGATACCAGGTTGGTGTACAGTTCTGTTAGAACTCATAAAAACTTTTTTGAAATCAAAAATCAATGTTAAAATCTCAAGTTGTATCCACGTTTGTATTATTTTTAATATTGAAATATCTTTTTTTAGAAATCGTGTGGTACAAGGATGACAAGGTTATAAAAACAAATGAAAATTATTTGATTGAACATAAAGATAAGTTGACTATTTGCAAAATACCGAAAGCCAAAAAAGAACTAGAAGGTATTTACAAATGCAAGGCTGTTAGTGATATAGGTATGGCTATAACTAAAGCTACTTTACAAGTATTCGAATCAGAAGAAAAGATTGAAAAAAATCTTGCACAAAGAACTAAAACCGAAGTACTAAAAAAAGAAGAGGTAATAAAAACTGATGAGGAAAACTTAAAATCTGAGGTACAAACAGAAGAGAATGAAAGGGAAAAAGTTCAACCTTCGAGAAAGGAATTCGCAAGGACCGAGACAACCTCATCTACAGTAATTGAGGCTGACTACGTTGAAATTACAGATAAAGCAACATTAAAAAAGGTTGAAGACGGTAAAAAAATTAAAAAGCCATCTCCACGCAATGTAGAACCTGTAGTCGTACCAAGTGAATATTTAATTACTTCCGAACAACAGAAAGACGAAGTAGTAAAAACGTTAGATAAATTTGTTTATGACAGTCAAAAGGCAATTATAAAAACAGTTGAAGAAAGTACAAATATGGTTGCCGAAATAAATGAATTGCTTGAATTATTACATGCAAAAGAGTTCGGTCCAGGAGAATCAACATTACGGGAGCTAGCTAAAATAGGTTACCTGTTGCGAAGCGGAGTAACAACAGAACAAATCGAGACATTATACGATTCGGAATACTTTCCAGCTCTAAGAATGCCTCAATCGCAAGCTGCTTTGGTACAATTAGTAGAAAGGGAAGGTCACAGTGCACTCATAACTAATGTTTTCACACAAGAGACAGTTCAAGAAGAGGATGTTATCGCTTCGAAGGTTGGTTTTAAGGCCTTTATGAATATGGTCGAGTTGAGGCATGCCACCGTCGAAGAGGTCATCTCTCATCTTTATCCTCAGGACTTTGAAGCCCGTTCCTGGGAAGAAAAAGAAGCGCAAGAGGTAAAAGCACGTTTGTTTTTTTTTTTTAGATTATAAAACAATAAAAAATATGATTAGAAAAAGGAGACATAGTTTAATAATTTAGTCGGCAACCAAATTTATGTTTGGTAAATCAACTTAATACATATATACTTATGAATAGCCATGTCGTTTTTACATAATTAAAATTATTTAATCCCCATACCTAAAACGAGATACAAATCTGAATTCTGTTTTTTTTTTTTAACCTTTAACGTAGATGCAAAATTCAAGTAATATATTTCTGTAAATTTGCTTACGTAATTTCAATTTACAGGTTGTGGTAAAATCTCCCGCCAAAAACCTTGCCACGCAATCGTCTATACTTGTGTTGGAAGGTAAGTTTATCTAAAAAATCAAATACCTTATACATTTTAAAAGAGAATTTAAATTTAAATATCTATTTTAACATTTAACTAATATTAATTTGGTTGATAAATGTTTTCCAGATACGAAGAAAACTTCAGAGAAAGGAAGACTTCAGAAAGTCGGTGAGTTAGATGTTGTAATTATTACAGTAATCCACTTATAATGTAGACTTAATATTCGTCTTCCCTTTACTTATATAAAACCATATTGTAAATTAAGTTTTAAAAAAATGCATTTGAAAGGGCGCCAACAGTTCTTAATTTAATATTTTTAATTCAGGTCTGGTGAACTACTTAGCTCTAACAATATTGAATTTTAATGGAAGTTTTGTAGTTGCTACAAAATATTATTTATAATAATGTGCTCGTTATGTATAAAGCATCTTATTTATAAGATATTGTTTATTAATGCTTAGTATGTACTATTTAAATTAACTGAGTATTTTGTTACTTTTAGCTTTTATTATACTGGCTAATACAATAAGTTAACACTTTTATTTTTAAGTTTGTTTAGTAGTTGCCTTTATAGTATATATGTAGTAATTAATTTATGTATGTAGTTGTAAATGACTTACGTAATAAGCTATTGTAAAATAAACGCAAAACTTACGTGTTAACAAGAAGCAATGGCTGGATGAAAAGTAATGCTTGCTGTTATTATGCCTACAAAATAATATGGTAATGAAAAATAGAATACTGTAATTATTATTCTGTGATTTCACAGATAATAAAGAAAATAACAAATACAAACAATGTAAACAGCAAAGGACAGATTTTGATGAAGAAACAATAGAAGAGGAGGTGTCATCGAAAAAAATGAAACTAAAATTGTTCCCCGCACAAACTAGTAAATGTTTACAAGAAGAAAACGTTAATGTTTTGGAAAATGAAAGTTTGAACTATAAGTCTATGCTCCCAACCGAAATATATGACAGTAGAATTGAAATAGTATCTGGTAGTGAAGTAACACATATTATGCCTCAAGAGAAAATACGAGATGCGACCGCTAAAATTAAATTCGATACCAACTATCCTCTTGTTAGTAATATTCAAGAAACACACGATAAGGAAGACCAACTTTGTGTGAAAGATAAAGTAGCTGGTAAAACGGTAAAAAAGATATTTAATGAACTTGAATCATTACAAGTCACTCAAATTGAGCCTGAATCAGTGGTTGATGAGTATGAAGCAGAAAAAATAAAACTTGATAATAAAGTACACACAGATACTGTACAAGCAGAAGGTCTTGTGACTACGGAAACACTTATTAATTTATCTGTGGCTGACTTGATTGTAGATTCACAAGATATTAGAACAGCTAAAAGCTCATTTATTCTTCAAAACGCTTATAACACTACAGAAGAGGTAGCATCATCAAAAGAATCTCCTTTAAAAGATTGTCAGCTATCTACATCTTTTGCATCAGTGTCAGTAACACCATTATTAGAACTTAAAGTTACTGAAGTTAATGAAGGTAGTAAAGAAGCTGAATTTCATAAACAAAATAATGAAATATCTGTACCTCCAAACCCAAAATATGATATATTAGAACCATTACTCGTACAAGAAATTTTCATTGAGGATAAATCAGGTAAATACTATCCAGAATTGATAGTTCCTACTGAAGTGGCTAAAAGGGATATTTTGGTTTCAAACCAAGTTATTACTGAGATGCAGGAAATACAAGAAAAAGAGAGTCCAATTCCTAAATTAAAGATGCCACCTCTACAGGAGGTCAATGTTAATATACCATCTGAAAATAGTATCTTAGTGTATACAAGCGATGTTCGTGAAAAGGAAGGTTTAATAGATAAAACAGACCTTCCGACAGAGATACATATTCAAGAAGATATTCTTTTACATTCTTGCCTTGAAAATTTTGAAACAACATCTCACGTTAAAGAAAAAGAATTTACTCCAAAAGTAACTGAAGAAAAATGTGCAGGTATCACTTTTAATGAACATCATCACAAATATGACATAGAAACGAATGTAATGGATTCTGAAAATACTTTACTACAAAAAGAGCCAACAAAACAAAATACTGCTCAAGTAACCATTTCCGTTTTAGATAAAAATATGGTTGAAGAGGTAAATATTCATGAAAGAGAGCAGGAGTTACATTTCGAAGAATTCAAAACTCCAGCAAAAGCTAATATTGATGTTAAGTCATCTGAAAGTATAATTACTTCAACGCCCACATATTTAATAACTACGGAAGATTTGAAAACATCAGAAGTCTTTCCTGACAAAATTGCCAATGAAACTGTAATTACAGAACATGCAAGAATAGTAACTTCACCTTTTATTCACGACCAAGAAATTGAATCCAAAAATTATGATACAACTTTGGAAAATGTGTCCGTTTCACTTATACCTATTAATTCACTATCCGTTCTTGAATTGAACTGTCCAGAATCTGAAACGAAATTACATACTGAAAAAATGCCTGAAGCGGCAAATACCAGACCAATTTTAACTCATAATCTAAAAACACATATCTGTCACGAAATTACAACAGCTGATCAGATTGATATATTCAATCAACAAGTGCATAACGACAAATATGCTTCAGAAAAAAGAGATTTACAAACAGAAGTAACAGTCCTTCAACCAGCCGTTGAAGATCAAATTCAAAATTTTGATCTTAATTTAGAACGTGCATTAACTGCAAAGACATCTTTTAAAGAAAATGAAAGTTTAAATATAACAGAAACCATACCGAGCTATGTAGAAACAAGTTTAACTATAGAGGAGACATCTTTTAATAAAGTTGAAGTCAAAATAGATATAGAACATAAAGTTCCAGTTGTTCTCGAAAATAACTTACCTGATTCTCTTAGTCAATTAAAAGAAATTCCATCGAACCTTCAAGAAGCTGAACTGATACCGAATGTTATATATCCTTTAACGGTTTCAGAGAATAGAGTATTGGAAAGTCAAGATATTTTAGATAACATGGTCAAACCCAATTTAAAAACTATTATACCTGATGTAGTGCCTGTTGAAGAATCACTTAATATTTCAGAAATAATGGTTAACGAAAAAGAACGAGAATATGAGCAAAACAAGGAATTTAAGCAAACGTGTAAAGTTTTCGAAAACGTTGTTTGTAGACCGGTAGCTTCAACATTGGAAGTGACAGATAATACTGACATAAACACATTTGATCTCACTGATACAGTAGAAACAAAAACTGCAAATGTTCAAAATATTCCACTCAAAGAAGTTATAGTTTCATCTATACTTTGTAATGAGAAGGAGAGTTTGATGACTTCCAAAAAAACAAAATACGAAGAAGCCACTCTTGATATGATTTCAAAAGAGGCACTTATTGTAGATGAAACTGTAGCGGAAATGAAACCTTCTTATCTTAATTCTGAAAACAAATTTAATAAAGTTGAAGTAACACCTCAATCCGTGTTGTGCGAAGCGATATTAGAAGAGGAAACCTTCGTTCACACTTCTGAACGGAATTTCGATGAAAAAGATAAAGAACCTGAAAAAAGCGCTGTTATTTCAGTCTCTGGTTTAAAAGCACCAGAATTACAGGAAAATACATTGGTCGAAAGAGAAAAACAATTTTCTCCCTTGAAATTACCTGGAGAACAAAAAGTAAATATAAAAATATTAGAAAATCAAAGCCTGGAAACCAGTGAGATATTATCTCAATCCGAAATCCTAGGTGAAATTACTGAATTAGCAATTTCTAATAGAAACGCAATAACAAAAATGGATAATATATATGGTAAAGTCCCAAATATTGATGAAATTAACGTTATTCTAACAACGCAAGAACTTAATACACGTGTTTTAGAACAAAAACCTAAAATAAGTCCTTTAGAATTATTTAATATAGAACAAACAGAAACAGTTACTGCAGAAAAAGAAAGTTTGTTTAAAGACCAAAAACCTTTAGAGTCCAATATAACCCCGAAAATTGTTGAATCTGAAGCTCTAATTCAATCTTCAACAAGTATTAATGAAAAAGAAAAAGAATTTGAAAGTGATGTAGATATTCCTGTTAGGGATGCTTCTCTTAAGGTTATCCCTCACAGCAGCATTTTAGGAACAGAAGTTGTTACAGCCACTGAAACCGAATATATCAACAAGCCTTCAGGTAAACCTGAATCAAAAACATTAACAGAAGTTATAGAGACGCGGAAAGCTATAGACGTTTCAGAAGTTACAACCAGTGAATTTGAAGATATTTTTATAAGTAATGTGTTGCCAGAAGAGGTTAATCTGAACCCAAAGCAAAATATTTCAATTTTATCATCAATTGGAACAACTGAAACAATAGTTATTGATCAGGAAGAGGTATTTAATCAAAAAGAACCGAAACGTCTTCAAGCTACTTTATGCCTTGATAGAATTCACTCTCTTGATGTATCAGAAGATATTGTAGCAGATAAAGAAGGCAAACTAATTTTAGAAAAACCTATAAATAAATCTATAAGTGAAATCAATATAGACGCTTATCATCATTTGAATGTTGAGGAATATCATGTTTCTGAAAGTGAGAGTGATCTGAAGGAAATTAACAAAGTCGAGGAAAAAAAAGATTATACCCTAGATTACATAAAACCTCTTTACGTCACTGATGTAAGAAGTGAAGAACATGTAGAGCATTTCTTAATCGATAATGAAAATAATGCCGTAAATTCATTTGTTGGTTTTGAAAAAGAAGATCATCTTAATATTCTACAAATAACTCCATTGGAAATGGGAGAAACGTTGGATGAAGTTTATCAACTGGTACCCAAAAATTTATTACCTAACATTGAAGAAGGTAATCACACAATTACAGTGCACGAAGTTCAACCATTAGAAATCAGTCAGGGAATTGAAATTAAATCTATTAATGATTCGCAATCAGCTAAGTCCTTATTTGATTTAAGACCCGCTCTTGAAGTAAATGAGGTTATGACGAGGGAGTCGGAAGAGGATTTGACTTTAAAAAGTACTCCTAAACAAGAAAATGCTTCGCTTGACTTAGAATCTCTCGAACATATTACAGTAACAGATATGTTAATCCAAGATAAGGAAAAAGAACTTTATCATGAATTTGTTAATAAATCAGCTTTAAATCAAGATTTGAATATAAATACAACCAATCATCTAACAATCTGTGAAACAGTAGTAGTTGAAGACAGTATAAAACTAGATAATGAGATAAACAAACAAGAAAATGCGGTTACAACTTATGTCTTTAAAGAATCTTTAAGTGAAAGAGAACATCAAATAATAGAAAGTGTTGATAAACTCTTCCCTCTAAAACAGCCACAAAGTAATAGTGCACAAGAAAATATATATTGTCTGAATGCTGTAGAGCAAACAGAACCAAAGTTCGATAATGTTTTTGATTCATTACAAGAAAGAAAAGAAACTTTGTCAAAGAAGGAAACAATATCTATTGCGCAGACTGTTAATGACGAAGTTTTGTTGACTGTATTTCCTGAGGTAGTCGAAAGTATTACATCATTGCCTGAAATATGTATACCACACTCAGAATCTGCTAATTATGATTTAGAGGTAAACAAGTCATATTTAACTCAAGAACACGTCATTGACGACTCTATTGAAAAAATTATTACTCAAAAAGATATTTCTAAAGTAGCTGATGAACAAATTATCGAATTGAAGGGTATCAACCAAATTGAAATTGTATTAGGAGAAGAAATCCAAAGTTTTGGGGTTCCAGAATTTGATATAAATAAAAAACAAATAGCTTCTGTTTTAAATGATGAAGTATCTATTACAAAAGAAGAAATTAAATTTTTTAAAGAACCAGTGGAAGACAAAATAGTTTTACAAGAGGACATAGAGATATTAGGTAATGGTATTTATTTTATTTAGAATACGAATAATTCTTATGATTATTGTGGTAATTATTAGTTAAGAATAAATATTGTATGAAATATTTTATTTTCCATTTAAAATTTATAAATAACATATGTTATTTTAGTAGCAAAAATGTGTAAGATGTTAGGAAGCAAACGTTTTGAGTATGTTTAAAAAAAAACCTCTGTATTTAAAAATTTTATGGGAAAACGGTTAATATTAAAGAAGGATACATAATGTATAATGAATTTTTCCAAAAAAGGTTGTTTTGTTCACTCATTTGTAACTTTGTATATTTATGAAACGGTTATATTGTATATTTATAAAACCCTGGGGTCCATACTTTTTCATCCATATTTGTCCAAAACCATAACCTTATCGTTTATCTTTTGTTGATTAGAAATTAAATTGTAAACATACGTATATATGTTAACAATTTGAATTTAAAATATATATTTTACTAGGTTGGTACCCCGGCTTCGCAAGGTCTCTACAAAAAATATAAAATAGTCTCTTTAATTTTGAAAATTCTTAAACTTATGTTATGGTAACATTCAAAAGGTATGCCCGATTAAAATGATTGAAAATGTAATTTCTAGATAGTGATGTAGGCTTGAAAACGAAGTAATTATTTTGATAAGACTTAATACCGTGTTTATGCAAATAGCAATAAACGCTTTAGGAATGCCAATTTTTAAAACTTGTCAAATGGATATAGTATGTTATACTTAAGGTATAACCATATGCCACCCCGGACTTTTCTGTAGACCTATATAAGATACACAATTCCACCATATATTATTTTGTTATATCTCAAAGATTTAAGGCAGCGTTATCGTTAAAAGCTCTCAGACGGCTCATGTTTTCCCGACATCTTCAACAAATATCGTTAATGCACCCACAAGTAAAAAGAAAAACTTAACAAATTATACACCTTTCTCAAGAATCACGCTATTGAGTGGTGATAACCGTTTGATAATCGGTGCAGTTGTTTTTCCGTTTATCGCGAACAGACAGACAGGAAGACGCGGCGAAGGACTTTGTTTTAGAATTTTAAAGTATTGTACCAAACTACACGATGTTTAAATTAAATAGCTCTAAGAATATCCCATGGTTTTGAAAAAAAAAATCAAATAGGAAATGTACTATATGAAAAGATTTGATATCTTAAGGGATAATATATTTTAATTGACAAAAATCAATACTAATTTTTTCATGTTATAATGGTTTCTTTCAGAAGATACAAGACGACATTCTTTATCATCTAAATCATCAGACGTTGAAGAATCTGAAGAAATTATAACCAAATTTATGCAAGCTCCAGGTAACAAGGAACCTATAAAAATAAGAACAAAACGGACGGTAATAAAAAAGAAAAGGAAATCTGAAACTGATCGTAAAACAGACGGTGACATAGTAATAGAAGAAACAATGGAGGATGACAACAAGGATAAAATAATTCACCGTCTAACACATGACGTTCAAATTGAAGAGTATGATGGCGTGGATTCAACGGAAACTAATCATAATGGTTTAGTTGAGCTACCAGAGGAACAATTTGATTTCCCGATATTAAAATCGCGTATGAGTATAGAAGAAGTTACAGAAAAAAAAATTGAAAAAGTAAGGGAAATGACCCAAGAGAAAATTGAAGAGGTAACAGTGAAGGAAGTTGAAACTGAGGAAAGGGATATTCAAAAAATAAAAACAGCTAAACATGTTATTAAGAAAAAGCAAGACGAAATCGAAAAAGATGATAAGAAGTCTGTCACTACCGCAACTGTCACAGAGGAGAAGATACCCGACGAGAAAGAAGTTCTCAAACCCGTTGAAATTGTTGAACTACCGGAAGAGACTACTGTAGAGGAAACGGAAACTCCAGAAGGTAAGACTAAACATAAGAAAATCACCAAACGCGTTATTAAAAAGCGCGTGGGACCTAAGGTCGAAACTACACAAATAACTACCGAACAAGATGATGATGAAAAACCTGTCATAACTGTACACAAAACAGAAGAATACACAGACGAAACAGTAACACCGCTCGAATCATTACTCAAACCTGACACTGCAGAAGTGATTGAAGAGGTTCCTGAAGTAGTAAAAGTGACCGAAGTGAAAACTGAGACTGGAGATACGCAGAAAGTTAAAACAACTAAACGTGTCATTAAGAAAAAGCAAGGCAAAAAGCAAGAGGTAACAGAAATAGTCACAGTCGAAAAAGATGACGAGAAGCCTGTCACTACCGTAACTGTCACAGAGGAGAAGATACCTGAAGAGGAAGAAGTTCTCAAACCCGTTGAAATTGTTGAACTACCGGAAGAGACTACTGTAGAGGAAACGGAAACTCCAGAAGGTAAGACTAAACATAAGAAAATCACCAAACGCGTTATTAAAAAGCGCGTGGGACCTAAGGTCGAAACTACACAAATAACTACCGAACAAGATGATGATGAAAAACCTGTCATAACTGTACACAAAACAGAAGAATACACAGACGAAACAGTAACACCACTCGAAACATTACTCACACCTGACACTGCAGAAGTGATTGAAGAGGTTCCGGAAGTAGTAAAAGTGACCGAAGTGAAAACTGAGACTGGAGACACGCAGAAAGTTAAAACAACTAAACGTGTCATTAAGAAAAAGCAAGGCAAAAAGCAAGAGGTAACAGAAATAGTCACAGTCGAAAAAGATGACGAGAAGCCTGTCACTACCGTAACAGTCACAGAGGAGAAAATACCTGAAGAGGAAGAAGTTCTCAAACCCGTTGAAATTGTTGAACTACCAGAAGAGACTACTGTAGAGGAAACGGAAACTCCAGAAGGTAAGACTAAACATAAGAAAATCACCAAACGGGTTATTAAAAAGCGCGTGGGACCTAAGGTCGAAACTACACAAATAACTACCGAACAAGATGATGATGAAAAACCTGTCATAACTGTACACAAAACAGAAGAATACACAGACGAAACAGTAACACCCCTCGAAACACTACTCAAACCTGATACAGCAGAAGTGATTGAAGAGGTTCCGGAAGTAGTAAAAGTGACCGAAGTGAAAACTGAGACTGGAGACACGCAGAAAGTTAAAACAACTAAACGTGTCATTAAGAAAAAGCAAGGCAAAAAGCAAGAGGTAACAGAAATAGTCACAGTCGAAAAAGATGACGAGAAGCCTGTCACTACAGTAACTGTCACAGAGGAGAAGATACCTGAAGAGGAAGAAGTTCTCAAACCCGTTGAAATTGTTGAACTACCGGAAGAGACTACTGTAGAGGAAACGGAAACTCCAGAAGGTAAGACTAAACATAAGAAAATCACCAAACGCGTTATTAAAAAGCGCGTGGGACCTAAGGTCGAAACTACACAAATAACTACCGAACAAGATGATCATGAAAAACCTGTCATAACTGTACACAAAACAGAAGAATACACAGACGAAACAGTAACACCGCTCGAATCATTACTCAAACCTGACACTGCAGAAGTGATTGAAGAGGTTCCTGAAGTAGTAAAAGTGACCGAAGTGAAAACTGAGACTGGAGACACGCAGAAAGTTAAAACAACTAAACGTGTCATTAAGAAAAAGCAAGGCAAAAAGCAAGAGGTAACAGAAATAGTCACAGTCGAAAAAGATGACGAGAAGCCTGTCACTACCGTAACTGTCACAGAGGAGAAGATACCTGAAGAGGAAGAAGTTCTCAAACCAATTGAAATTGTTGAACTACCGGAAGAGACTACTGTAGAGGAAACGGAAACTCCAGAAGGTAAGACTAAACATAAGAAAATCACCAAACGCGTTATTAAAAAGCGCGTGGGACCTAAGGTCGAAACTACACAAATAACTACCGAACAAGATGATGATGAAAAACCTGTCATAACTGTACACAAAACAGAAGAATACACAGACGAAACAGTAACACCGCTCGAATCATTACTCAAACCTGACACTGCAGAAGTGATTGAAGAGGTTCCTGAAGTAGTAAAAGTGACCGAAGTGAAAACTGAGACTGGAGACACGCAGAAAGTTAAAACAACTAAACGTGTCATTAAGAAAAAGCAAGGCAAAAAGCAAGAGGTAACAGAAATAGTCACAGTCGAAAAAGATGACGAGAAGCCTGTCACTACCGTAACAGTCACAGAGGAGAAAATACCTGAAGAGGAAGAAGTTCTCAAACCCGTTGAAATTGTTGAACTACCGGAAGAGACTACTGTAGAGGAAACGGAAACTCCAGAAGGTAAGACTAAACATAAGAAAATCACCAAACGCGTTATTAAAAAGCGCGTGGGACCTAAGGTCGAAACTATACAAATAACTACCGAACAAGATGATGATGAAAAACCTGTCATAACTGTACACAAAACAGAAGAATACACAGACGAAACAGTAACACCGCTCGAATCATTACTCAAACCTGACACTGCAGAAGTGATTGAAGAGGTTCCTGAAGTAGTAAAAGTGACCGAAGTGAAAACTGAGACTGGAGATACGCAGAAAGTTAAAACAACTAAACGTGTCATTAAGAAAAAGCAAGGCAAAAAGCAAGAGGTAACAGAAATAGTCACAGTCGAAAAAGATGACGAGAAGCCTGTCACTACCGTAACTGTCACAGAGGAGAAGATACCTGAAGAGGAAGAAGTTCTCAAACCCGTTGAAATTGTTGAACTACCGGAAGAGACTACTGTAGAGGAAACGGAAACTCCAGAAGGTAAGACTAAACATAAGAAAATCACCAAACGCGTTATTAAAAAGCGCGTGGGACCTAAGGTCGAAACTACACAAATAACTACCGAACAAGATGATGATGAAAAACCTGTCATAACTGTACACAAAACAGAAGAATACACAGACGAAACAGTAACACCGCTCGAATCATTACTCAAACCTGACACTGCAGAAGTGATTGAAGAGGTTCCTGAAGTAGTAAAAGTGACCGAAGTGAAAACTGAGACTGGAGACACGAAGAAAGTTAAAACAACTAAACGTGTCATTAAGAAAAAGCAAGGCAAAAAGCAAGAGGTAACAGAAATAGTCACAGTCGAAAAAGATGACGAGAAGCCTGTCACTACCGTAACAGTCACAGAGGAGAAAATACCTGAAGAGGAAGAAGTTCTCAAACCCGTTGAAATTGTTGAACTACCAGAAGAGACTACTGTAGAGGAAACGGAAACTCCAGAAGGTAAGACTAAACATAAGAAAATCACCAAACGGGTTATTAAAAAGCGCGTGGGACCTAAGGTCGAAACTACACAAATAACTACCGAACAAGATGATGATGAAAAACCTGTCATAACTGTACACAAAACAGAAGAATACACAGACGAAACAGTAACACCCCTCGAAACACTACTCAAACCTGATACAGCAGAAGTGATTGAAGAGGTTCCGGAAGTAGTAAAAGTGACCGAAGTGAAAACTGAGACTGGAGACACGCAGAAAGTTAAAACAACTAAACGTGTCATTAAGAAAAAGCAAGGCAAAAAGCAAGAGGTGACAGAAATAGTCACAGTCGAAAAAGATGACGAGAAGCCTGTCACTACCGTAACAGTCACAGAGGAGAAAATACCTGAAGAGGAAGAAGTTCTCAAACCCGTTGAAATTGTTGAACTACCAGAAGAGACTACTGTAGAGGAAACGGAAACTCCAGAAGGTAAGACTAAACATAAGAAAATCACCAAACGGGTTATTAAAAAGCGCGTGGGACCTAAGGTCGAAACTACACAAATAACTACCGAACAAGATGATGATGAAAAACCTGTCATAACTGTACACAAAACAGAAGAATACACAGACGAAACAGTAACACCCCTCGAAACACTACTCAAATCTGATACAGCAGAAGTGATTGAAGAGGTTCCGGAAGTAGTAAAAGTGACCGAAGTGAAAACTGAGACTGGAGACACGCAGAAAGTTAAAACAACTAAACGTGTCATTAAGAAAAAGCAAGGCAAAAAGCAAGAGGTAACAGAAATAGTCACAGTCGAAAAAGATGACGAGAAGCCTGTCACTACCGTAACTGTCACAGAGGAGAAGATACCTGAAGAGGAAGAAGTTCTCAAACCCGTTGAAATTGTTGAACTACCGGAAGAGACTACTGTAGAGGAAACGGAAACTCCAGAAGGTAAGACTAAACATAAGAAAATCACCAAACGCGTTATTAAAAAGCGCGTGGGACCTAAGGTCGAAACTACACAAATAACTACCGAACAAGATGATGATGAAAAACCTGTCATAACTGTACACAAAACAGAAGAATACACAGACGAAACAGTAACACCGCTCGAATCATTACTCAAACCTGACACTGCAGAAGTGATTGAAGAGGTTCCTGAAGTAGTAAAAGTGACCGAAGTGAAAACTGAGACTGGAGACACGCAGAAAGTTAAAACAACTAAACGTGTCATTAAGAAAAAGCAAGGCAAAAAGCAAGAGGTAACAGAAATAGTCACAGTCGAAAAAGATGACGAGAAGCCTGTCACTACCGTAACAGTCACAGAGGAGAAAATACCTGAAGAGGAAGAAGTTCTCAAACCCGTTGAAATTGTTGAACTACCAGAAGAGACTACTGTAGAGGAAACGGAAACTCCAGAAGGTAAGACTAAACATAAGAAAATCACCAAACGGGTTATTAAAAAGCGCGTGGGACCTAAGGTCGAAACTACACAAATAACTACCGAACAAGATGATGATGAAAAACCTGTCATAACTGTACACAAAACAGAAGAATACACAGACGAAACAGTAACACCCCTCGAAACACTACTCAAACCTGATACAGCAGAAGTGATTGAAGAGGTTCCGGAAGTAGTAAAAGTGACCGAAGTGAAAACTGAGACTGGAGACACGCAGAAAGTTAAAACAACTAAACGTGTCATTAAGAAAAAGCAAGGCAAAAAGCAAGAGGTAACAGAAATAGTCACAGTCGAAAAAGATGACGAGAAGCCTGTCACTACAGTAACTGTCACAGAGGAGAAGATACCTGAAGAGGAAGAAGTTCTCAAACCCGTTGAAATTGTTGAACTACCGGAAGAGACTACTGTAGAGGAAACGGAAACTCCAGAAGGTAAGACTAAACATAAGAAAATCACCAAACGCGTTATTAAAAAGCGCGTGGGACCTAAGGTCGAAACTACACAAATAACTACCGAACAAGATGATCATGAAAAACCTGTCATAACTGTACACAAAACAGAAGAATACACAGACGAAACAGTAACACCGCTCGAATCATTACTCAAACCTGACACTGCAGAAGTGATTGAAGAGGTTCCTGAAGTAGTAAAAGTGACCGAAGTGAAAACTGAGACTGGAGACACGCAGAAAGTTAAAACAACTAAACGTGTCATTAAGAAAAAGCAAGGCAAAAAGCAAGAGGTAACAGAAATAGTCACAGTCGAAAAAGATGACGAGAAGCCTGTCACTACCGTAACTGTCACAGAGGAGAAGATACCTGAAGAGGAAGAAGTTCTCAAACCAATTGAAATTGTTGAACTACCGGAAGAGACTACTGTAGAGGAAACGGAAACTCCAGAAGGTAAGACTAAACATAAGAAAATCACCAAACGCGTTATTAAAAAGCGCGTAGGACCTAAGGTCGAAACTACACAAATAACTACCGAACAAGATGATGATGAAAAACCTGTCATAACTGTACACAAAACAGAAGAATACACAGACGAAACAGTAACACCACTCGAAACATTACTCACACCTGACACTGCAGAAGTGATTGAAGAGGTTCCGGAAGTAGTAAAAGTGACCGAAGTGAAAACTGAGACTGGAGACACGCAGAAAGTTAAAACAACTAAACGTGTCATTAAGAAAAAGCAAGGCAAAAAGCAAGAGGTAACAGAAATAGTCACAGTCGAAAAAGATGACGAGAAGCCTGTCACTACCGTAACTGTCACAGAGGAGAAGATGCCTGAAGAGGAAGAAGTTCTCAAACCCGTTGAAATTGTTGAATTACCGGAAGAGACTACTGTAGAGGAAACGGAAACTCCAGAAGGTAAGACTAAACATAAGAAAATCACCAAACGCGTTATTAAAAAGCGCGTGGGACCTAAGGTCGAAACTACACAAATAACTACCGAACAAGATGATGATGAAAAACCTGTCATAACTGTACACAAAACAGAAGAATACACAGACGAAACAGTAACACCGCTCGAATCATTACTCAAACCTGACACTGCAGAAGTGATTGAAGAGGTTCCGGAAGTAGTAAAAGTGACCGAAGTGAAAACTGAGACTGGAGACACGCAGAAAGTTAAAACAACTAAACGTGTCATTAAGAAAAAGCAAGGCAAAAAGCAAGAGGTAACAGAAATAGTCACAGTCGAAAAAGATGACGAGAAGCCTGTCACTACCGTAACTGTCACAGAGGAGAAGATACCTGAAGAGGAAGAAGTTCTCAAACCCGTTGAAATTGTTGAACTACCGGAAGAGACTACTGTAGAGAAAACGGAAACTCCAGAAGGTAAGACTAAACATAAGAAAATCACCAAACGCGTCATTAAAAAGCGCGTAGGACCTAAGGTCGAAACTACACAAATAACTACCGAACAAGATGATGATGAAAAACCTGTCATAACTGTACACAAAACAGAAGAATACACAGACGAAACAGTAACCCCACTCGAAACATTACTCACACCTGACACTGCAGAAGTAATTGAAGAGGTTCCGGAAGTAAAAAAAGTGACCGAAGTGAAAACTGAGACTGGAGACACGCAGAAAGTTAAAACAACTAAACGTGTCATTAAGAAAAAGCAAGGCAAAAAGCAAGAGGTAACAGAAATAGTCACAGTCGAAAAAGATGACGAGAAGCCTGTCACTACCGTAACTGTCACAGAGGAGAAGATGCCTGAAGAGGAAGAAGTTCTCAAACCCGTTGAAATTGTTGAACTACCGGAAGAGACTACTGTAGAGGAAACGGAAACTCCAGAAGGTAAGACTAAACATAAGAAAATCACCAAACGCGTTATTAAAAAGCGCGTGGGACCTAAGGTCGAAACTACACAAATAACTACCGAACAAGATGATGATGAAAAACCTGTCATAACTGTACACAAAACAGAAGAATACACAGACGAAACAGTAACACCGCTCGAATCATTACTCAAACCTGACACTGCAGAAGTGATTGAAGAGGTTCCGGAAGTAGTAAAAGTGACCGAAGTGAAAACTGAGACTGGAGACACGCAGAAAGTTAAAACAACTAAACGTGTCATTAAGAAAAAGCAAGGCAAAAAGCAAGAGGTAACAGAAATAGTCACAGTCGAAAAAGATGACGAGAAGCCTGTCACTACCGTAACTGTCACAGAGGAGAAGATACCTGAAGAGGAAGAAGTTCTCAAACCTGTTGAAATTGTTGAACTACCGGAAGAGACTACTGTAGAGAAAACGGAAACTCCAGAAGGTAAGACTAAACATAAGAAAATCACCAAACGCGTCATTAAAAAGCGCGTAGGACCTAAGGTCGAAACTACACAAATAACTACCGAACAAGATGATGATGAAAAACCTGTCATAACTGTACACAAAACAGAAGAATACACAGACGAAACAGTAACCCCACTCGAAACATTACTCACACCTGACACTGCAGAAGTCATTGAAGAGGTTCCGGAAGTAGTAAAAGTGACCGAAGTGAAAACTGAGACTGGAGACACGCAGAAAGTTAAAACAACTAAACGTGTCATTAAGAAAAAGCAAGGCAAAAAGCAAGAGGTAACAGAAATAGTCACAGTCGAAAAAGATGACGAGAAGCCTGTCACTACAGTAACTGTCACAGAGGAGAAGATACCTGAAGAGGAAGAAGTTCTCAAACCCGTTGAAATTGTTGAACTACCGGAAGAGACTACTGTAGAGGAAACGGAAACTCCAGAAGGTAAGACTAAACATAAGAAAATCACCAAACGCGTTATTAAAAAGCGCGTAGGACCTAAGGTCGAAACTACACAAATAACTACCGAACAAGATGATGATGAAAAACCCGTCATAACTGTACACAAAACAGAAGAATACACAGACGAAACAGTAACACCACTCGAATCATTACCCACACCTGACACTGCAGAAGTGATTGAAGAGGTTCCGGAAGTAGTAAAAGTGACCGAAGTGAAAACTCAGACTGGAGACACGCAGAAAGTTAAAACAACTAAACGTGTCATTAAGAAAAAGCAAGGCAAAAAGCAAGAGGTAACAGAAATAGTCACAGTCGAAAAAGATGACGAGAAGCCTGTCACTACCGTAACTGTCACAGAGGAGAAGATACCTGAAGAGGAAGAAGTTCTCAAACCCGTTGAAATTGTTGAACTACCGGAAGAGACTACTGTAGAGGAAACGGAAACTCCAGAAGGTAAGACTAAACATAAGAAAATCACCAAACGCGTTATTAAAAAGCGCGTAGGACCTAAGGTCGAAACTACACAAATAACTACCGAACAAGATGATGATGAAAAACCTGTCATAACTGTACACAAAACAGAAGAATACACAGACGAAACAGTAACACCACTCGAAACATTACTCACACCTGACACTGCAGAAGTGATTGAAGAGGTTCCGGAAGTAGTAAAAGTGACCGAAGTGAAAACTGAGACTGGAGACACGCAGAAAGTTAAAACAACTAAACGTGTCATTAAGAAAAAGCAAGGCAAAAAGCAAGAGGTAACAGAAATAGTCACAGTCGAAAAAGATGACGAGAAGCCTGTCACTACCGTAACTGTCACAGAGGAGAAGATACCTGAAGAGGAAGAAGTTCTCAAACCCGTTGAAATTGTTGAACTACCGGAAGAGACTACTGTAGAGGAAACGGAAACTCCAGAAGGTAAGACTAAACATAAGAAAATCACCAAACGCGTTATTAAAAAGCGCGTAGGACCTAAGGTCGAAACTACACAAATAACTACCGAACAAGATGATGATGAAAAACCTGTCATAACTGTACACAAAACAGAAGAATACACAGACGAAACAGTAACCCCACTCGAAACATTACTCACACCTGACACTGCAGAAGTGATTGAAGAGGTTCCGGAAGTAGTAAAAGTGACCGAAGTGAAAACTGAGACTGGAGACACGCAGAAAGTTAAAACAACTAAACGTGTCATTAAGAAAAAGCAAGGCAAAAAGCAAGAGGTAACAGAAATAGTCACAGTCGAAAAAGATGACGAGAAGCCTGTCACTACCGTAACTGTCACAGAGGAGAAGATACCTGAAGAGGAAGAAGTTCTCAAACCTGTTGAAATTGTTGAACTACCGGAAGAGACTACTGTAGAGGAAACGGAAACTCCAGAAGGTAAGACTAAACATAAGAAAATCACCAAACGCGTTATTAAAAAGCGCGTAGGACCTAAGGTCGAAACTACACAAATAACTACCGAACAACATGATGATGAAAAACCCGTCATAACTGTACACAAAACAGAAGAATACACAGACGAAACAGTAACACCACTCGAAACAATACTCAAACCTGACACTGCAGAAGTGATTGAAGAGGTTCCGGAAGTAGTAAAAGTGACCGAAGTGAAAACTGAGACTGGAGACACGCAGAAAGTTAAAACAACTAAACGTGTCATTAAGAAAAAGCAAGGCAAAAAGCAAGAGGTAACAGAAATAGTCACAGTCGAAAAAGATGACGAGAAGCCTGTCACTACCGTAACTGTCACAGAGGAGAAGATACCTGAAGAGGAAGAAGTTCTCAAACCTGTTGAAATTGTTGAACTACCGGAAGAGACTACTGTAGAGGAAACGGAAACTCCAGAAGGTAAGACTAAACATAAGAAAATCACCAAACGCGTTATTAAAAAGCGCGTAGGACCTAAGGTCGAAACTACACAAATAACTACCGAACAACATGATGATGAAAAACCCGTCATAACTGTACACAAAACAGAAGAATACACAGACGAAACAGTAACACCACTCGAAACAATACTCAAACCTGACACTGCAGAAGTGATTGAAGAAGAATCTCCGAGAGAGGAACAAGTGAAACCGGTTGAAATAGTAGAATTGCCAGAGGAGGTCACTATCGAGGAAATCGAAACTCCTGAAGGTAAGCCAAAGCAGAAGAAAATCACGAAACGCATTATCAAGAAGAAGGTAGGTCCTAAGGTAGAAACTACACAAATCACAACACACCAAGAAGATGACAAAACACCTATTATCACAGTTCACACAACACAAGAACTCACTGACGAAGCCGTAGCACCATTCGAAACACTGCACACACCCGATACGGCACACGTAGTCGAAGAGCTGCCAGAAGAAGTTAAAGTAACCGAAGTGAAAACGGTGACTGGCGATGTCCAAAAGGTTAAAACGACTAAACGAGTCATTAAGAAGAGGCAGGGACCTAGACAGGAAGTGACGGAGATAACAACCGAGGAGAAAGAGGGTGAAGAACCCGTCACAACTGTTTCCGTGACAGAAGAAGAATCTCCGAGAGAGGAACAAGTGAAACCGGTTGAAATGGTAGAATTGCCAGAGGAGGTCACTATCGAGGAAATCGAAACTCCTGAAGGTAAGCCAAAGCACAAGAAAATAACAAAACGCATTATCAAGAAGAAGGTAGGTCCTAAGGTAGAAACTACACAAATCACAACACAACAGGAAGATGACAAAACACCTATTATCACAGTTCACACAACACAAGAACTCACTGATGAAGCCGTAGCACCATTCGAAACACTCCACACACCCGATACGGCACACGTAGTCGAAGAGCTGCCAGAAGAAGTGAAAGTAACCGAAGTGAAAACGGTGACTGGCGATGTCCAAAAGGTTAAAACGAATAAACGAGTCATTAGGAAGAGGCAGGGACCTAGACAGGAAGTGACGGAGATAACAACCGAGGAGAAAGAGGGTGAAGAACCCGTCACAACTGTTTCCGTGACAGAAGAAGAATCTCCGAGACAGGAACAAGTGAAACCGGTTGAAATGGTAGAATTGCCAGAGGAGGTCACTATCGAGGAAATCGAAACTCCTGAAGGTAAGCCAAAGCACAAGAAAATAACAAAACGCATTATCAAGAAGAAGGTAGGTCCTAAGGTAGAAACTACACAAATCACAACACACCAAGAAGATGACAAAACACCTATTATCACAGTTCACACAACACAAGAACTCACTGATGAAGCCGTAGCACCATTCGAAACACTCCACACACCCGATACGGCACACGTAGTCGAAGAGCTGCCAGAAGAAGTGAAAGTAACCGAAGTGAAAACGGTGACTGGCGATGTCCAAAAGGTTAAAACGACTAAACGAGTCATTAGGAAGAGGCAGGGACCTAGACAGGAAGTGACGGAGATAACAACCGAGGAGAAAGAGGGTGAAGAACCCGTCACAACTGTTTCCGTGACAGAAGAAGAATCTCCGAGACAGGAACAAGTGAAACCGGTTGAAATGATAGAATTACCAGAGGAGGTCACTATCGAGGAAATCGAAACTCCTGAAGGTAAGCCAAAGCTCAAGAAAATAACAAAACGCATTATCAAGAAGAAGGTAGGTCCTAAGGTAGAAACTACACAAATCACAACACACCAAGAAGATGACAAAACACCTATTATCACAGTTCACACAACACAAGAACTCACTGACGAAGCCGTAGCACCATTCGAAACACTGCACACACCCGATACGGCACACGTAGTCGAAGAGCTGCCAGAAGAAGTTAAAGTAACCGAAGTGAAAACGGTGACTGGCGATGTCCAAAAGGTTAAAACGACTAAACGAGTCATTAAGAAGAGGCAGGGACCTAGACAGGAAGTGACGGAGATAACAACCGAGGAGAAAGAGGGTGAAGAACCCGTCACAACTGTTTCCGTGACAGAAGAAGAATCTCCGAGAGAGGAACAAGTGAAACCGGTTGAAATGGTAGAATTGCCAGAGGAGGTCACTATCGAGGAAATCGAAACTCCTGAAGGTAAGCCAAAGCACAAGAAAATAACAAAACGCATTATCAAGAAGAAGGTAGGTCCTAAGGTAGAAACTACACAAATCACAACACAACAGGAAGATGACAAAACACCTATTATCACAGTTCACACAACACAAGAACTCACTGATGAAGCCGTAGCACCATTCGAAACACTCCACACACCCGATACGGCACACGTAGTCGAAGAGCTGCCAGAAGAAGTGAAAGTAACCGAAGTGAAAACGGTGACTGGCGATGTCCAAAAGGTTAAAACGACTAAACGAGTCATTAGGAAGAGGCAGGGACCTAGACAGGAAGTGACGGAGATAACAACCGAGGAGAAAGAGGGTGAAGAACCCGTCACAACTGTTTCCGTGACAGAAGAAGAATCTCCAAGACAGGAACAAGTGAAACCGGTTGAAATGGTAGAATTACCAGAGGAGGTCACTATCGAGGAAATCGAAACTCCTGAAGGTAAGCCAAAGCACAAGAAAATAACAAAACGCATTATCAAGAAGAAGGTAGGTCCTAAGGTAGAAACTACACAAATCACAACACACCAAGAAGATGACAAAACACCTATTATCACAGTTCACACAACACAAGAACTCACTGACGAAGCCGTAGCACCATTCGAAACACTGCACACACCCGATACGGCACACGTAGTCGAAGAGCTGCCAGAAGAAGTTAAAGTAACCGAAGTGAAAACGGTGACTGGCGATGTCCAAAAGGTTAAAACGACTAAACGAGTCATTAAGAAGAGGCAGGGACCTAGACAGGAAGTGACGGAGATAACAACCGAGGAGAAAGAGGGTGAAGAACCCGTCACAACTGTTTCCGTGACAGAAGAAGAATCTCCGAGAGAGGAACAAGTGAAACCGGTTGAAATGGTAGAATTGCCAGAGGAGGTCACTATCGAGGAAATCGAAACTCCTGAAGGTAAGCCAAAGCACAAGAAAATAACAAAACGCATTATCAAGAAGAAGGTAGGTCCTAAGGTAGAAACTACACAAATCACAACACAACAGGAAGATGACAAAACACCTATTATCACAGTTCACACAACACAAGAACTCACTGATGAAGCCGTAGCACCATTCGAAACACTCCACACACCCGATACGGCACACGTAGTCGAAGAGCTGCCAGAAGAAGTGAAAGTAACCGAAGTGAAAACGGTGACTGGCGATGTCCAAAAGGTTAAAACGACTAAACGAGTCATTAGGAAGAGGCAGGGACCTAGACAGGAAGTGACGGAGATAACAACCGAGGAGAAAGAGGGTGAAGAACCCGTCACAACTGTTTCCGTGACAGAAGAAGAATCTCCGAGACAGGAACAAGTGAAACCGGTTGAAATGGTAGAATTGCCAGAGGAGGTCACTATCGAGGAAATCGAAACTCCTGAAGGTAAGCCAAAGCACAAGAAAATAACAAAACGCATTATCAAGAAGAAGGTAGGTCCTAAGGTAGAAACTACACAAATCACAACACACCAAGAAGATGACAAAACACCTATTATCACAGTTCACACAACACAAGAACTCACTGACGAAGCCGTAGCACCATTCGAAACACTGCACACACCCGATACGGCACACGTAGTCGAAGAGCTGCCAGAAGTTAAAGTAACCGAAGTGAAAACGGTGACTGGCGATGTCCAAAAGGTTAAAACGACTAAACGAGTCATTAAGAAGAGGCAGGGACCTAGACAGGAAGTGACGGAGATAACAACCGAGGAGAAAGAGGGTGAAGAACCCGTCACAACTGTTTCCGTGACAGAAGAAGAATCTCCGAGAGAGGAACCAGTGAAACCGGTTGAAATAGTAGAATTGCCAGAGGAGGTCACTATTGAGGAAATCGAAACTCCTGAAGGTAAGCCAAAGCACAAGAAAATAACAAAACAAATTATCAAGAAGAAGGTAGGTCCTAAGGTAGAAACTACACAAATCACAACACAACAGGAAGATGACAAAACACCTATTATCACAGTTCACACAACACAAGAACTCACTGACGAAGCCGTAGCACCATTCGAAACACTGCACACACCCGGTACGGCACACGTAGTCGAAGAGCTGCCAGAAGAAGTTAAAGTAACCGAAGTGAAAACGGTGACTGGCGATGTCCAAAAGGTTAAAACGACTAAACGAGTCATTAGGAAGAGGCAGGGACCTAGACAGGAAGTGACGGAGATAACAACCGAGGAGAAAGACGGTGAAGAACCCGTAACAACTGTTTCCGTGACAGAAGAAGAATCTCCGAGAGAGGAACAAGTGAAACCGGTTGAAATAGTAGAATTGCCAGAGGAGGTCACTATTGAGGAAATCGAAACTCCTGAAGGTAAGCCAAAGCACAAGAAAATCACAAAACGCATTATCAAGAAGAAGGTAGGTCCTAAGGTAGAAACTACACAAATCACAACACACCAAGAAGATGACAAAACACCTATTATCACAGTTCACACAACACAAGAACTCACTGACGAAGCCGTAGCACCATTCGAAACACTGCACACACCCGATACGGCACACGTAGTCGAAGAGCTGCCAGAAGAAGTTAAAGTAACCGAAGTGAAAACGGTGACTGGCGATGTCCAAAAGGTTAAAACGACTAAACGAGTCATTAAGAAGAGGCAGGGGCCTAGACAGGAAGTGACGGAGATAACAACCGAGGAGAAAGAGGGTGAAGAACCCGTCACAACTGTTACCGTGACAGAAGAAGAATCTCCGAGAGAGGAACCAGTGAAACCGGTTGAAATAGTAGAATTGCCAGAGGAGGTCACTATTGAGGAAATCGAAACTCCTGAAGGTAAGCCAAAGCAGAAGAAAATCACGAAACGCATTATCAAGAAGAAGGTAGGTCCTAAGGTAGAAACTACACAAATCACAACACACCAAGAAGATGACAAAACACCTATTATCACAGTTCACACAACACAAGAACTCACTGACGAAGCCGTACCACCATTCGAAACACTGCACACACCCGATACGGCACACGTAGTCGAAGAGCTGCCAGAAGAAGTTAAAGTAACCGAAGTGAAAACGGTGACTGGAGATGTCCAAAAGGTTAAAACGACTAAACGAGTCATTAAGAAGAGGCAGGGACCTAGACAGGAAGTGACGGAGATAACAACCGAGGAGAAAGAGGGTGAAGAACCCGTCACAACTGTTTCCGTGACAGAAGAAGAATCTCCGAGAGAGGAACCAGTGAAACCGGTTGAAATAGTAGAATTGCCAGAGGAGGTCACTATCGAGGAAATCGAAACTCCTGAAGGTAAGCCAAAGCAGAAGAAAATCACGAAACGCATTATCAAGAAGAAGGTAGGTCCTAAGGTAGAAACTACACAAATCACAACACACCAAGAAGATGACAAAACACCTATTATCACAGTTCACACAACACAAGAACTCACTGACGAAGCCGTAGCACCATTCGAAACACTGCACACACCCGATACGGCACACGTAGTCGAAGAGCTGCCAGAAGAAGTTAAAGTAACCGAAGTGAAAACGGTGACTGGCGATGTCCAAAAGGTTAAAACGACTAAACGAGTCATTAAGAAGAGGCAGGGACCTAGACAGGAAGTGACGGAGATAACAACCGAGGAGAAAGAGGGTGAAGAACCCGTCACAACTGTTTCCGTGACAGAAGAAGAATCTCCGAGAGAGGAACCAGTGAAACCGGTTGAAATGGTAGAATTGCCAGAGGAAGTCACTATCGAGGAAATCGAAACTCCTGAAGGTAAGCCAAAGCACAAGAAAATCACGAAACGCATTATCAAGAAGAAGGTAGGTCCTAAGGTGGAAACTACACAAATCACAACACAACAAGAAGATGACAAAACACCTATTATCACAGTTCACACAACACAAGAACTCACTGACGAAGCCGTAGCACCATTCGAAACACTACACACACCCGATAGGGCACACGTAATCGAAGAGCTGCCAGAAGAAGTTAAAGTAACCGAAGTGAAAACGGTGACTGGCGATGTCCAAAAGGTTAAAACGACTAAACGAGTCATTAAGAAGAGGCAGGGACCTAGACAGGAAGTGACGGAGATAACAACCGAGGAGAAAGAGGGTGAAGAACCCGTCACAACTGTTACCGTGACAGAAGAAGAATCTCCGAGAGAGGAACAAGTGAAACCGGTTGAAATAGTAGAATTGCCAGAGGAGGTCACTATCGAGAAAATCGAAACTCCTGAAGGTAAGCCAAAGCAGAAGAAAATCACGAAACGCATTATCAAGAAGAAGGTAGGTCCTAAGGTAGAAACTACACAAATCACAACACACCAAGAAGATGACAAAACACCTATTATCACAGTTCACACAACACAAGAACCCACTGACGAAGCCGTAGCACCATTCGAAACACTGCACACACCCGATACGGCACACGTAGTCGAAGAGCTGCCAGAAGAAGTTAAAGTAACCGAAGTGAAAACGGTGACTGGCGATGTCCAAAAGGTTAAAACGACTAAACGAGTCATTAGGAAGAGGCAGGGACCTAGACAGGAAGTGACGGAGATAACAACCGAGGAGAAAGAGGGTGAAGAACCCGTCACAACTGTTTCCGTGACAGAAGAAGAATCTCCGAGAGAGGAACAAGTGAAACCGGTTGAAATGGTAGAATTGCCAGAGGAGGTCACTATCGAGGAAATCGAAACTCCTGAAGGTAAGCCAAAGCAGAAGAAAATCACGAAACGCATTATCAAGAAGAAGGTAGGTCCTAAGGTTGAAACTACACAAATCACAACACAACAAGAAGATGACAAAACACCTATTATCACAGTTCACACAACACAAGAACTCACTGACGAAGCCGTAGCACCATTCGAAACACTACACACACCCGATAGGGCACACGTAATCGAAGAGCTGCCAGAAGAAGTTAAAGTAACCGAAGTGAAAACGGTTACTGGCGATGTCCAAAAGGTTAAAACGACTAAACGAGTCATTAAGAAGAGGCAGGGACCTAGACAGGAAGTGACGGAGATAACAACCGAGGAGAAAGAGGGTGAAGAACCCGTCACAACTGTTTCCGTGACAGAAGAAGAATCTCCGAGAGAGGAACCAGTGAAACCGGTTGAAATAGTAGAATTGCCAGAGGAGGTCACTATCGAGGAAATCGAAACTCCTGAAGGTAAGCCAAAGCAGAAGAAAATCACGAAACGCATTATCAAGAAGAAGGTAGGTCCTAAGGTAGAAACTACACAAATCACAACACACCAAGAAGATGACAAAACACCTATTATCACAGTTCACACAACACAAGAACTCACTGACGAAGCCGTAGCACCATTCGAAACACTACACACACCCGATAGGGCACACGTAATCGAAGAGCTGCCAGAAGAAGTTAAAGTAACCGAAGTGAAAACGGTGACTGGCGATGTCCAAAAGGTTAAAACGACTAAACGAGTCATTAAGAAGAGGCAGGGACCTAGACAGGAAGTGACGGAGATAACAACCGAGGAGAAAGAGGGTGAAGAACCCGTCACAACTGTTTCCGTGACAGAAGAAGAATCTCCGAGAGAGGAACCAGTGAAACCGGTTGAAATAGTAGAATTGCCAGAGGAGGTCACTATCGAGGAAATCGAAACTCCTGAAGGTAAGCCAAAGCAGAAGAAAATCACGAAACGCATTATCAAGAAGAAGGTAGGTCCTAAGGTAGAAACTACACAAATAACAACACACCAAGAAGATGACAAAACACCTATTATCACAGTTCACACAACACAAGAACTCACTGACGAAGCCGTAGCACCATTCGAAACACTGCACACACCCGATACGGCACACGTAGTCGAAGAGCTGCCAGAAGAAGTTAAAGTAACCGAAGTGAAAACGGTGACTGGCGATGTCCAAAAGGTTAAAACGACTAAACGAGTCATTAAGAAGAGGCAGGGACCTAGACAGGAAGTGACGGAGATAACAACCGAGGAGAAAGAGGGTGAAGAACCCGTCACAACTGTTTCCGTGACAGAAGAAGAATCTCCGAGAGAGGAACCAGTGAAACCGGTTGAAATAGTAGAATTGCCAGAGGAGGTCACTATCGAGGAAATCGAAACTCCTGAAGGTAAGCCAAAGCAGAAGAAAATCACGAAACGCATTATCAAGAAGAAGGTAGGTCCTAAGGTAGAAACTACACAAATAACAACACACCAAGAAGATGACAAAACACCTATTATCACAGTTCACACAACACAAGAACTCACTGACGAAGCCGTAGCACCATTCGAAACACTGCACACACCCGATACGGCACACGTAGTCGAAGAGCTGCCAGAAGAAGTTAAAGTAACCGAAGTGAAAACGGTGACTGGCGATGTCCAAAAGGTTAAAACGACTAAACGAGTCATTAAGAAGAGGCAGGGACCTAGACAGGAAGTGACGGAGATAACAACCGAGGAGAAAGAGGGTGAAGAACCCGTCACAACTGTTTCCGTGACAGAAGAAGAATCTCCGAGCGAGGAACCAGTGAAACCGGTTGAAATAGTAGAATTGCCAGAGGAGGTCACTATCGAGGAAATCGAAACTCCTGAAGGTAAGCCAAAGCAGAAGAAAATCACGAAACGCATTATCAAGAAGAAGGTAGGTCCTAAGGTAGAAACTACACAAATCACAACACACCAAGAAGATGACAAAACACCTATTATCACAGTTCACACAACACAAGAACTCACTGACGAAGCCGTAGCACTATTCGAAACACTACACACACCCGATAGGGCACACGTAATCGAAGAGCTGCCAGAAGAAGTTAAAGTAACCGAAGTGAAAACGGTGACTGGCGATGTCCAAAAGGTTAAAACGACTAAACGAGTCATTAAGAAGAGGCAGGGACCTAGACAGGAAGTGACGGAGATAACAACCGAGGAGAAAGAGGGTGAAGAACCCGTCACAACTGTTTCCGTGACAGAAGAAGAATCTCCGAGAGAGGAACCAGTGAAACCGGTTGAAATAGTAGAATTGCCAGAGGAGGTCACTATCGAGGAAATCGAAACTCCTGAAGGTAAGCCAAAGCAGAAGAAAATCACGAAACGCATTATCAAGAAGAAGGTAGGTCCTAAGGTAGAAACTACACAAATCACAACACACCAAGAAGATGACAAAACACCTATTATCACAGTTCACACAACACAAGAACTCACTGACGAAGCCGTAGCACCATTCGAAACACTACACACACCCGATACGGCACACGTAATCGAAGAGCTGCCAGAAGAAGTTAAAGTAACCGAAGTGAAAACGGTGACTGGCGATGTCCAAAAGGTTAAAACGACTAAACGAGTCATTAAGAAGAGGCAGGGACCTAGACAGGAAGTGACGGAGATAACAACCGAGGAGAAAGAGGGTGAAGAACCCGTCACAACTGTTTCCGTGACAGAAGAAGAATCTCCGAGAGAGGAACCAGTGAAACCGGTTGAAATAGTAGAATTGCCAGAGGAGGTCACTATCGAGGAAATCGAAACTCCTGAAGGTAAGCCAAAGCAGAAGAAAATCACGAAACGCATTATCAAGAAGAAGGTAGGTCCTAAGGTAGAAACTACACAAATCACAACACAACAAGAAGATGACAAAACACCTATTATCACAGTTCACACAACACAAGAACTCACTGACGAAGCCGTAGCACCATTCGAAACACTACACACACCCGATAGGGCACACGTAATCGAAGAGCTGCCAGAAGAAGTTAAAGTAACCGAAGTGAAAACGGTTACTGGCGATGTCCAAAAGGTTAAAACGACTAAACGAGTCATTAAGAAGAGGCAGGGACCTAGACAGGAAGTGACGGAGATAACAACCGAGGAGAAAGAGGGTGAAGAACCCGTCACAACTGTTTCCGTGACAGAAGAAGAATCTCCGAGAGAGGAACAAGTGAAACCGGTTGAAATAGTAGAATTGCCAGAGGAGGTCACTATCGAGGAAATCGAAACTCCTGAAGGTAAGCCAAAGCACACGAAAATTACAAAACGCATTATCAAGAAGAAGGTAGGTCCTAAGGTAGAAACTACACAAATCACAACACAACAAGAAGACGATAAAACACCTATTATCACAGTTCACACAACACAAGAACTCACTGACGAAGCCGTAGCACCATTCGAAACACTACACACACCCGATAGGGCACACGTAATCGAAGAGCTGCCAGAAGAAGTTAAAGTAACCGAAGTGAAAACGGTGACTGGCGATGTCCAAAAGGTTAAAACGACTAAACGAGTCATTAAGAAGAGGCAGGGACCTAGACAGGAAGTGACGGAGATAACAACCGAGGAGAAAGAGGGTGAAGAACCCGTCACAACTGTTTCCGTGACAGAAGAAGAATCTCCGAGAGAGGAACCAGTGAAACCGGTTGAAATGGTAGAATTGCCAGAGGAGGTCACTATCGAGGAAATCGAAACTCCTGAAGGTAAGCCAAAGCAGAAGAAAATCACGAAACGCATTATCAAGAAGAAGGTAGGTCCTAAGGTAGAAACTACACAAATCACAACACACCAAGAAGATGACAAAACACCTATTATCACAGTTCACACAACACAAGAACTCACTGACGAAGCCGTAGCACCATTCGAAACACTACACACACCCGATAGGGCACACGTAATCGAAGAGCTGCCAGAAGAAGTTAAAGTAACCGAAGTGAAAACGGTGACTGGCGATGTCCAAAAGGTTAAAACGACTAAACGAGTCATTAAGAAGAGGCAGGGACCTAGACAGGAAGTGACGGAGATAACAACCGAGGAGAAAGAGGGTGAAGAACCCGTCACAACTGTTTCCGTGACAGAAGAAGAATCTCCGAGAGAGGAACCAGTGAAACCGGTTGAAATAGTAGAATTGCCAGAGGAGGTCACTATCGAGGAAATCGAAACTCCTGAAGGTAAGCCAAAGCAGAAGAAAATCACGAAACGCATTATCAAGAAGAAGGTAGGTCCTAAGGTAGAAACTACACAAATCACAACACACCAAGAAGATGACAAAACACCTATTATCACAGTTCACACAACACAAGAACTCACTGACGAAGCCGTAGCACCATTCGAAACACTACACACACCCGATAGGGCACACGTAATCGAAGAGCTGCCAGAAGAAGTTAAAGTAACCGAAGTGAAAACGGTGACTGGCGATGTCCAAAAGGTTAAAACGACTAAACGAGTCATTAAGAAGAGGCAGGGACCTAGACAGGAAGTGACGGAGATAACAACCGAGGAGAAAGAGGGTGAAGAACCCGTCACAACTGTTTCCGTGACAGAAGAAGAATCTCCGAGAGAGGAACCAGTGAAACCGGTTGAAATAGTAGAATTGCCAGAGGAGGTCACTATCGAGGAAATCGAAACTCCTGAAGGTAAGCCAAAGCAGAAGAAAATCACGAAACGCATTATCAAGAAGAAGGTAGGTCCTAAGGTAGAAACTACACAAATCACAACACACCAAGAAGATGACAAAACACCTATTATCACAGTTCACACAACACAAGAACTCACTGACGAAGCCGTAGCACCATTCGAAACACTACACACACCCGATAGGGCACACGTAATCGAAGAGCTGCCAGAAGAAGTTAAAGTAACCGAAGTGAAAACGGTGACTGGCGATGTCCAAAAGGTTAAAACGACTAAACGAGTCATTAAGAAGAGGCAGGGACCTAGACAGGAAGTGACGGAGATAACAACCGAGGAGAAAGAGGGTGAAGAACCCGTCACAACTGTTTCCGTGACAGAAGAAGAATCTCCGAGAGAGGAACCAGTGAAACCGGTTGAAATAGTAGAATTGCCAGAGGAGGTCACTATCGAGGAAATCGAAACTCCTGAAGGTAAGCCAAAGCAGAAGAAAATCACGAAACGCATTATCAAGAAGAAGGTAGGTCCTAAGGTAGAAACTACACAAATCACAACACACCAAGAAGATGACAAAACACCTATTATCACAGTTCACACAACACAAGAACTCACTGACGAAGCCGTAGCACCATTCGAAACACTACACACACCCGATAGGGCACACGTAATCGAAGAGCTGCCAGAAGAAGTTAAAGTAACCGAAGTGAAAACGGTGACTGGCGATGTCCAAAAGGTTAAAACGACTAAACGAGTCATTAAGAAGAGGCAGGGACCTAGACAGGAAGTGACGGAGATAACAACCGAGGAGAAAGAGGGTGAAGAACCCGTCACAACTGTTTCCGTGACAGAAGAAGAATCTCCGAGAGAGGAACCAGTGAAACCGGTTGAAATAGTAGAATTGCCAGAGGAGGTCACTATCGAGGAAATCGAAACTCCTGAAGGTAAGCCAAAGCAGAAGAAAATCACGAAACGCATTATCAAGAAGAAGGTAGGTCCTAAGGTAGAAACTACACAAATCACAACACACCAAGAAGATGACAAAACACCTATTATCACAGTTCACACAACACAAGAACTCACTGACGAAGCCGTAGCACCATTCGAAACACTACACACACCCGATAGGGCACACGTAATCGAAGAGCTGCCAGAAGAAGTTAAAGTAACCGAAGTGAAAACGGTGACTGGCGATGTCCAAAAGGTTAAAACGACTAAACGAGTCATTAAGAAGAGGCAGGGACCTAGACAGGAAGTGACGGAGATAACAACCGAGGAGAAAGAGGGTGAAGAACCCGTCACAACTGTTTCCGTGACAGAAGAAGAATCTCCGAGAGAGGAACCAGTGAAACCGGTTGAAATAGTAGAATTGCCAGAGGAGGTCACTATCGAGGAAATCGAAACTCCTGAAGGTAAGCCAAAGCAGAAGAAAATCACGAAACGCATTATCAAGAAGAAGGTAGGTCCTAAGGTAGAAACTACACAAATCACAACACACCAAGAAGATGACAAAACACCTATTATCACAGTTCACACAACACAAGAACTCACTGACGAAGCCGTAGCACCATTCGAAACACTACACACACCCGATAGGGCACACGTAATCGAAGAGCTGCCAGAAGAAGTTAAAGTAACCGAAGTGAAAACGGTGACTGGCGATGTCCAAAAGGTTAAAACGACTAAACGAGTCATTAAGAAGAGGCAGGGACCTAGACAGGAAGTGACGGAGATAACAACCGAGGAGAAAGAGGGTGAAGAACCCGTCACAACTGTTTCCGTGACAGAAGAAGAATCTCCGAGAGAGGAACCAGTGAAACCGGTTGAAATAGTAGAATTGCCAGAGGAGGTCACTATCGAGGAAATCGAAACTCCTGAAGGTAAGCCAAAGCAGAAGAAAATCACGAAACGCATTATCAAGAAGAAGGTAGGTCCTAAGGTAGAAACTACACAAATCACAACACACCAAGAAGATGACAAAACACCTATTATCACAGTTCACACAACACAAGAACTCACTGACGAAGCCGTAGCACCATTCGAAACACTACACACACCCGATAGGGCACACGTAATCGAAGAGCTGCCAGAAGAAGTTAAAGTAACCGAAGTGAAAACGGTGACTGGCGATGTCCAAAAGGTTAAAACGACTAAACGAGTCATTAAGAAGAGGCAGGGACCTAGACAGGAAGTGACGGAGATAACAACCGAGGAGAAAGAGGGTGAAGAACCCGTCACAACTGTTTCCGTGACAGAAGAAGAATCTCCGAGAGAGGAACCAGTGAAACCGGTTGAAATAGTAGAATTGCCAGAGGAGGTCACTATCGAGGAAATCGAAACTCCTGAAGGTAAGCCAAAGCAGAAGAAAATCACGAAACGCATTATCAAGAAGAAGGTAGGTCCTAAGGTAGAAACTACACAAATCACAACACACCAAGAAGATGACAAAACACCTATTATCACAGTTCACACAACACAAGAACTCACTGACGAAGCCGTAGCACCATTCGAAACACTACACACACCCGATAGGGCACACGTAATCGAAGAGCTGCCAGAAGAAGTTAAAGTAACCGAAGTGAAAACGGTGACTGGCGATGTCCAAAAGGTTAAAACGACTAAACGAGTCATTAAGAAGAGGCAGGGACCTAGACAGGAAGTGACGGAGATAACAACCGAGGAGAAAGAGGGTGAAGAACCCGTCACAACTGTTTCCGTGACAGAAGAAGAATCTCCGAGAGAGGAACCAGTGAAACCGGTTGAAATAGTAGAATTGCCAGAGGAGGTCACTATCGAGGAAATCGAAACTCCTGAAGGTAAGCCAAAGCAGAAGAAAATCACGAAACGCATTATCAAGAAGAAGGTAGGTCCTAAGGTAGAAACTACACAAATCACAACACACCAAGAAGATGACAAAACACCTATTATCACAGTTCACACAACACAAGAACTCACTGACGAAGCCGTAGCACCATTCGAAACACTACACACACCCGATAGGGCACACGTAATCGAAGAGCTGCCAGAAGAAGTTAAAGTAACCGAAGTGAAAACGGTGACTGGCGATGTCCAAAAGGTTAAAACGACTAAACGAGTCATTAAGAAGAGGCAGGGACCTAGACAGGAAGTGACGGAGATAACAACCGAGGAGAAAGAGGGTGAAGAACCCGTCACAACTGTTTCCGTGACAGAAGAAGAATCTCCGAGAGAGGAACCAGTGAAACCGGTTGAAATAGTAGAATTGCCAGAGGAGGTCACTATCGAGGAAATCGAAACTCCTGAAGGTAAGCCAAAGCAGAAGAAAATCACGAAACGCATTATCAAGAAGAAGGTAGGTCCTAAGGTAGAAACTACACAAATCACAACACACCAAGAAGATGACAAAACACCTATTATCACAGTTCACACAACACAAGAACTCACTGACGAAGCCGTAGCACCATTCGAAACACTACACACACCCGATAGGGCACACGTAATCGAAGAGCTGCCAGAAGAAGTTAAAGTAACCGAAGTGAAAACGGTGACTGGCGATGTCCAAAAGGTTAAAACGACTAAACGAGTCATTAAGAAGAGGCAGGGACCTAGACAGGAAGTGACGGAGATAACAACCGAGGAGAAAGAGGGTGAAGAACCCGTCACAACTGTTTCCGTGACAGAAGAAGAATCTCCGAGAGAGGAACCAGTGAAACCGGTTGAAATAGTAGAATTGCCAGAGGAGGTCACTATCGAGGAAATCGAAACTCCTGAAGGTAAGCCAAAGCAGAAGAAAATCACGAAACGCATTATCAAGAAGAAGGTAGGTCCTAAGGTAGAAACTACACAAATCACAACACACCAAGAAGATGACAAAACACCTATTATCACAGTTCACACAACACAAGAACTCACTGACGAAGCCGTAGCACCATTCGAAACACTACACACACCCGATAGGGCACACGTAATCGAAGAGCTGCCAGAAGAAGTTAAAGTAACCGAAGTGAAAACGGTGACTGGCGATGTCCAAAAGGTTAAAACGACTAAACGAGTCATTAAGAAGAGGCAGGGACCTAGACAGGAAGTGACGGAGATAACAACCGAGGAGAAAGAGGGTGAAGAACCCGTCACAACTGTTTCCGTGACAGAAGAAGAATCTCCGAGAGAGGAACCAGTGAAACCGGTTGAAATAGTAGAATTGCCAGAGGAGGTCACTATCGAGGAAATCGAAACTCCTGAAGGTAAGCCAAAGCAGAAGAAAATCACGAAACGCATTATCAAGAAGAAGGTAGGTCCTAAGGTAGAAACTACACAAATCACAACACACCAAGAAGATGACAAAACACCTATTATCACAGTTCACACAACACAAGAACTCACTGACGAAGCCGTAGCACCATTCGAAACACTACACACACCCGATAGGGCACACGTAATCGAAGAGCTGCCAGAAGAAGTTAAAGTAACCGAAGTGAAAACGGTGACTGGCGATGTCCAAAAGGTTAAAACGACTAAACGAGTCATTAAGAAGAGGCAGGGACCTAGACAGGAAGTGACGGAGATAACAACCGAGGAGAAAGAGGGTGAAGAACCCGTCACAACTGTTTCCGTGACAGAAGAAGAATCTCCGAGAGAGGAACAAGTGAAACCGGTTGAAATAGTAGAATTGCCAGAGGAGGTCACTATCGAGGAAATCGAAACTCCTGAAGGTAAGCCAAAGCAGAAGAAAATCACGAAACGCATTATCAAGAAGAAGGTAGGTCCTAAGGTAGAAACTACACAAATCACAACACACCAAGAAGATGACAAAACACCTATTATCACAGTTCACACAACACAAGAACTCACTGACGAAGCCGTAGCACCATTCGAAACACTACACACACCCGATAGGGCACACGTAATCGAAGAGCTGCCAGAAGAAGTTAAAGTAACCGAAGTGAAAACGGTGACTGGCGATGTCCAAAAGGTTAAAACGACTAAACGAGTCATTAAGAAGAGGCAGGGACCTAGACAGGAAGTGACGGAGATAACAACCGAGGAAAAAGAGGGTGAAGAACCCGTCACAACTGTTTCCGTGACAGAAGAAGAATCTCCGAGAGAGGAACAAGTGAAACCGGTTGAAATAGTAGAATTGCCAGAGGAGGTCACTATCGAGGAAATCGAAACTCCTGAAGGTAAGCCAAAGCAGAAGAAAATCACGAAACGCATTATCAAGAAGAAGGTAGGTCCTAAGGTAGAAACTACACAAATCACAACACAACAAGAAGATGACAAAACACCTATTATCACAGTTCACACAACACAAGAACTCACTGACGAAGCCGTAGCACCATTCGAAACACTACACACACCCGATAGGGCACACGTAATCGAAGAGCTGCCAGAAGAAGTTAAAGTAACCGAAGTGAAAACGGTGACTGGCGATGTCCAAAAGGTTAAAACGACTAAACGAGTCATTAAGAAGAGGCAGGGACCTAGACAGGAAGAGACGGAGATAACAACCGAGGAGAAAGTGGATGAAGAACCCGTCACAACTGTTTCCGTGACAGAAGAAGAATCTCCGAGAGAGAAACAAGTGAAACCGGTTGAAATAGTAGAATTGCCTGAGGAGGTCACTGTTGAGGAAATCGAAACTCCTGAAGGTAAGCCAAAGAACAAGAAAATTACAAAACGCATTATCAAGGAGAAGGTAGGTCCTAAGGTAGAAACTACACAAATCACAACAGAACAAGAGGATGATAAAACACGTTTAATCACAGAACACACCTCACATACACTCACTGATGAAACACTCACACCTCTTGAAACACTCCTCACACCCGATACGGCACACGTAGTCGAAGAACTGCCAGAAGAAGTTAAAGTAACCGAAGTGAAAACGGTGACTGGCGATGTCCAAAAGGTTAAAACGACTAAACGAGTCATTAAGAAGAGGCAGGGACCTAGACAGGAAGTGACGGAGATAACAACCGAGGAGAAAGAGGGTGAAGAACCCGTCACAACTGTTTCCGTGACAGAAGAAGAATCTCCGAGAGAGGAACAAGTGAAACCGGTTGAAATAGTAGAATTGCCTGAGGAGGTCACTGTTGAGGAAATCGAAACTCCTGAAGGTAAGCCAAAGAACAAGAAAATTACAAAACGCATTATCAAGGAGGAGGTAGGTCCTAAGGTAGAAACTACACAAATCACAACAGAACAAGAGGATGATAAAACACCTATAATCACAGAACACACCTCACATACACTCACTGATGAAACACTCACACCTCTTGAAACACTCCACACACCCGATACGGCACACGTAGTCGAAGAACTGCCAGAAGAAGTTAAAGTAACCGAAGTGAAAACGGTGACTGGCGATGTCCAAAAGGTTAAAACGACTAAACGAGTCATTAAGAAGAGGCAGGGACCTAGACAGGAAGAGACGGAGATAACAACCGAGGAGAAAGTGGGTGAAGAACCCGTCACAACTGTTTCCGTGACAGAAGAAGAATCTCCGAGAGAGGAACCAGTGAAACCGGTTGAAATAGTAGAATTGCCAGAGGAGGTCACTATCGAGGAAATCGAAACTCCTGAAGGTAAGCCAAAGCAGAAGAAAATCACGAAACGCATTATCAAGAAGAAGGTAGGTCCTAAGGTAGAAACTACACAAATCACAACACACCAAGAAGATGACAAAACACCTATTATCACAGTTCACACAACACAAGAACTCACTGACGAAGCCGTAGCACCATTCGAAACACTACACACACCCGATAGGGCACACGTAATCGAAGAGCTGCCAGAAGAAGTTAAAGTAACCGAAGTGAAAACGGTGACTGGCGATGTCCAAAAGGTTAAAACGACTAAACGAGTCATTAAGAAGAGGCAGGGACCTAGACAGGAAGTGACGGAGATAACAACCGAGGAAAAAGAGGGTGAAGAACCCGTCACAACTGTTTCCGTGACAGAAGAAGAATCTCCGAGAGAGGAACAAGTGAAACCGGTTGAAATAGTAGAATTGCCAGAGGAGGTCACTATCGAGGAAATCGAAACTCCTGAAGGTAAGCCAAAGCAGAAGAAAATCACGAAACGCATTATCAAGAAGAAGGTAGGTCCTAAGGTAGAAACTACACAAATCACAACACAACAAGAAGATGACAAAACACCTATTATCACAGTTCACACAACACAAGAACTCACTGACGAAGCCGTAGCACCATTCGAAACACTACACACACCCGATAGGGCACACGTAATCGAAGAGCTGCCAGAAGAAGTTAAAGTAACCGAAGTGAAAACGGTGACTGGCGATGTCCAAAAGGTTAAAACGACTAAACGAGTCATTAAGAAGAGGCAGGGACCTAGACAGGAAGAGACGGAGATAACAACCGAGGAGAAAGTGGATGAAGAACCCGTCACAACTGTTTCCGTGACAGAAGAAGAATCTCCGAGAGAGAAACAAGTGAAACCGGTTGAAATAGTAGAATTGCCTGAGGAGGTCACTGTTGAGGAAATCGAAACTCCTGAAGGTAAGCCAAAGAACAAGAAAATTACAAAACGCATTATCAAGGAGAAGGTAGGTCCTAAGGTAGAAACTACACAAATCACAACAGAACAAGAGGATGATAAAACACGTTTAATCACAGAACACACCTCACATACACTCACTGATGAAACACTCACACCTCTTGAAACACTCCTCACACCCGATACGGCACACGTAGTCGAAGAACTGCCAGAAGAAGTTAAAGTAACCGAAGTGAAAACGGTGACTGGCGATGTCCAAAAGGTTAAAACGACTAAACGAGTCATTAAGAAGAGGCAGGGACCTAGACAGGAAGTGACGGAGATAACAACCGAGGAGAAAGAGGGTGAAGAACCCGTCACAACTGTTTCCGTGACAGAAGAAGAATCTCCGAGAGAGGAACAAGTGAAACCGGTTGAAATAGTAGAATTGCCTGAGGAGGTCACTGTTGAGGAAATCGAAACTCCTGAAGGTAAGCCAAAGAACAAGAAAATTACAAAACGCATTATCAAGGAGGAGGTAGGTCCTAAGGTAGAAACTACACAAATCACAACAGAACAAGAGGATGATAAAACACCTATAATCACAGAACACACCTCACATACACTCACTGATGAAACACTCACACCTCTTGAAACACTCCACACACCCGATACGGCACACGTAGTCGAAGAACTGCCAGAAGAAGTTAAAGTAACCGAAGTGAAAACGGTGACTGGCGATGTCCAAAAGGTTAAAACGACTAAACGAGTCATTAAGAAGAGGCAGGGACCTAGACAGGAAGAGACGGAGATAACAACCGAGGAGAAAGTGGGTGAAGAACCCGTCACAACTGTTTCCGTGACAGAAGAAGAATCTCCGAGAGAGAAACAAGTGAAACCGGTTGAAATAGTAGAATTGCCTGAGGAGGTCACTGTTGAGGAAATCGAAACTCCTGAAGGTAAGCCAAAGAACAAGAAAATTACAAAACGCATTATCAAGGAGAAGGTAGGTCCTAAGGTAGAAACTACACAAATCACAACAGAACAAGAGGATGATAAAACACCTATAATCACAGAACACACCTCACATACACTCACTGATGAAACACTCACACCTCTTGAAACACTCCACACACCCGATACGGCACACGTAGTCGAAGAGCTGCCAGAAGAAGTTAAAGTAACCGAAGTGAAAACGGTGACTGGCGATGTCCAAAAGGTTAAAACGACTAAACGAGTCATTAAGAAGAGGCAGGGACCTAGACAGGAAGAGACGGAGATAACAACCGAGGAGAAAGTGGGTGAAGAACCCGTCACAACTGTTTCCGTGACAGAAGAAGAATCTCCGAGAGAGAAACAAGTGAAGCCGGTTGAAATAGTAGAATTGCCTGAGGAGGTCACTGTTGAGGAAATCGAAACTCCTGAAGGTAAGCCAAAGAACAAGAAAATTACAAAACGCATTATCAAGGAGAAGGTAGGTCCTAAGGTAGAAACTACACAAATCACAACAGAACAAGAGGATGATAAAACACCTATAATCACAGTACACACTTCACATACACTCACTGATGAAACACTCACACTTCTTGAAACACTACACACACCCGAAACGGCCTACCTAATCGAAGAGCTGCCAGAAGAAGTTAAAATAACCGAAGTGAAAACGGTGACTGACGATGTCCAAAAAGTTAAAACGACTAAACGAGTCATTAAGAAGAGGCAGGGACCTAGACAGGAAGTGACGGAGATAACAACCGAGGAGAAAGAGGGTGAAGATACCGTCACAACTATTTCCGAGACGGAAGAAGATACTCTGGGAGAAGAACAAGTGAAACCGATTGAAATAGTAGAATTGCCTGAAGAGATCACTGTTGAGGAAAATGAAACTCCAGAAGGTAAGCCAAAGAGCAAGAAAATTACAAAACGCATTATCAAGGAGAAGGTAGGTCCTAAGGTAGAAACTACACAAATCACAACAGAACAAGAGGATGATAAAACACCTATAATCACAGAACACACCTCACATACACTCACTGATGAAACACTCACACCTCTTGAAACACTACACACACCCGATACGGCACACGTAGTCGAAGAGCTGCCAGAAGAAGTTAAAGTAACCGAAGTGAAAACGGTGACTGGCGATGTCCAAAAGGTTAAAACGACTAAACGATTCATTAAGAAGCGGCAGGGACCTAGACAAGAAGTCACAGAGATAACAACCGAGGAGAAAGAGGGCGAAGAACCCGTCACAACTGTTTCCGTGACAGAAAAAGAAACTCCGAGAGAGGAACAAGTGAAACATTTTGAAATGGTAGAATTGCCTGAGGAGGTCACTGTTGAGGAAAATGAAACACCAGAAGGTAAGCCAAAGATCAAGAAAATTACAAAATGCATTATCAAGGAGAAGGTAGGTCCTAAGGTAGAAACTACACATATCACAACAGAACAAGAGGATGATAAAACACCTATAATCACAGTACACACCTCACATACACTCACTGATGAAACACTCACACCTCTTGAAACACTACACACATCCGAAACGGCCTACTTAATCGAAGAGCTGCCAGAAGAAGTTAAAATAACCGAAGTGATAACGGTGACTGGCGATGTCCAAAAGGTTAAAACGACTAAACGAGTCATTAGGAAGAGGCAGGAACCCAGACAGGAAGTCACAGAGATAACAACCGAGGAGAAAGAGGGCGAAGAACCCGTCACAACTGTTTCCGTGACAGAAGAAGAAACTCCGAGAGAGGAACAAGTGAAACATTTTGAAATGGTGGAATTACCAGAGGAAGTCACTATTGAGGAAATTGAAACTCCTGAAGGTAAGCCAAAGCACAAGAAAATTACAAAACGCACTATCAAGAAGAAGGTAGGTCCTAAGGCTTTATCCATAAAAATAATACCATTACAGGGGGATTACAAAGCTAACAATGTAACATTACACACCACACATTATTATACACACGAATAAGTCATACTTTTCGTATCGATACGTAAACTGGAAATGCTTCGTTTATTCGGCTAACTCCCATCAAATGAAATGTTATTGGGTGTTATGACATCCAAATGTTTTAAAACTACGAAATTGGTCATCAGTAACATACCGAAACCTATTAATTTACTGACGTATGAAGTAGACATAAGGAGAGTAGAATACACATTTGAATGTATTCGATAAATTATGAAATGCCGAATAATTTCTTTGTTTAAAATGTTAGAATTGACACCGTAAATCCTTATTTACATGGTCAATAATCTAAAGGTAAGTATTAGAAGACCGACAATGATATGTTATGAAAATGGTAGTTTAAAATTTGATGCATATTGCACTAAAGACGATTACTACATGGACTGTAAGAAGCAAAAGATGATAATATTAATGGGATGACCTGTAGTCAAAACTCGTTGGATGCCATTTAAAAAGTAATTTTTGTTTCAGATATCCCTGAAAATATACAAGTTGTTGAACGAAAAACAGCTACGAGAAAGAAACATCATCCGAAGAAGGAACACACAGAGGACCAGATTGACAAAGAAATTGGAGATAAGATTACTGAGAATAAAAAACCAAAAAAACTTTTAAAACCTGAGAAAATCCAGCGAATCGAGCTGAAAATAGACGAAGCTAAATTTGCAGAGGAGTCCATTCAGCCACAATTCTCTAAAATAAAATTAAAAAAGCCTACGATTAAGCCTAGACCAGAACCATCTACAGTTATTTTACCCAAATTTCAATTAAAAAGTCGAATTAAGTTTATTACCGATTGGCCTCCAAAACAGATAACTCCTATTGTTACATTTTTGGGAAGTGTGCGTCAGAACGGTGAACTGTCAAGAAACATTAAAGAAGCTGCTAAATTGCGAAAAAAAGTGATTAAGTCAGTTAATTTACCGGAATTAGTAAAAACTGAACTTGAAAAGCCTTTATTTACTCACTCGGATATAGTAGATAGTCGTAATCAACCGAAAGAAGCCACCTATGAAATAGATGATAGTGTTATGGAAAGTAGATTAGTTGAAAAACAAAATGACTTGTTAGATGAACGCCAAGATAAGTCCGTAATGGAAGAACCAGAGAACTTTACAGTTACACCTCGGAGGCCTAGTGTTAAAAAAGTAGAAGAGTTAGTAGATGAAATAACTATAAAAAAGAAACTTAAGCCAGTTCGAAAATCATCGGTGACTGTGACTGAAATAACTGAACCCGAGGAAGTAACTTTTAGACCAAAAGTAACTAAAACTAAGGAGGATGTTGAACAAGAATTTAATATTCAGCTGGATTCTTACGCGGAGGAGGAAATATCGATGTCGAGTAAAGTCAAACTCAAACAACAAAGACAGCCAACATTTACTGAAGAAGCAGATGAAACTTCCATTAAATTTTATGAAGAAAAGTTAAAAGAAGGCGTTGATATAGTTGAAATAATTGATGACATGGATAAAGAAGATAACAATGATTTCATAATACCTTTGAAAAAACCATTTATTAAAAATACCGACGAAATAAATTCAAACGTTACTGTTCCAAAACCCAAACCAGTTCAACAGAAAACAGAATTTTTCGAAGACGTAACGTTCGATTTAGGAAAGCAAAGGCAATATGTTACCGATGACCAAGAAATTTCTTTTGACATCAGACAGCAAACAGAAGTCTTGATGCAACAAGAACTTAATTTGTCGAGTAATATTAAATTAGCAGCCAAAAGAAAACCTACAATTTCTGAGGCAGGCGATACAACTTCTATTATAATTGAAAAGGAAATTCAGTCAGACGCACATGCGGATGAAGTTATTTTAAGCGATGATGAAATTGAAAGCAATGTTGAAATGGTTATAAAAAGAAAACCCTCGAAACAAACGTATGAAGTGAATGAAGTAGAAGAATTAAATGTAGATCTAAGACCCAAAAGGCCTTCTTGTGAAACTTTTGAGGGAGAGCAAGTGACCATATCGACAAAACGCAAACCTCAGAAACACATAAAAGTTCAGGGTAATAATTTATTTTTAATTTACAAATATTCTACCTGATATTTTAATATTTATCACTTTAATATGTCCTTGTAATTTGCAGAAGCTGAAGTATCTATTAGTATAGCCAAAGAGCAAGAATTTCCAGGTAAGACGTGTACTTTTATAATTTTTATCCTTCAATGTATCATCGTCGTGTTGTATTATTTTACATTATCATATTGGTTTGTCCAGATACCCCTGTTAATGTGCGATGTGGTGATACTGTCTTCGCGGTTTATTCGTATGTTGCCGAAACAGAAGAGGCTATTAATTTAGTTGAAGGAGAAAGACTTTATATCTTAGGTAAGCATATTCATATTAAACTTTAGCTGAATTATACAATTAATATTATTAAAGATATACAGCGTAATATCCATGCATAGATATAGTAGTCAAACATATGGTACAAGAGGTATTAACGTAGATCTCATAAAAAGAAAAGAAAAACTTATTTTTAAAATCTTTTTGTAAATTGTAATAATAAAAAAAATGTCTTACGAATATAATTAAATAGTCATATAAATAGAAACTTATTAAATAAGAAGAAATAATAATTATTATATACAAGTAAATAGGATTACTGAGTATTGTTTTTTTATTCAACAAAGGATTTTTAATATAATAATAATTATGATTTTAGAAACCACGAATCAAGATTGGTGGTTTGTTCGTAAACATCTCACTGAAGAAAAGGGGTGGGTTCCAGCTCAATATTTGATGGATGAAGCCAACTACACTCTATATCTGCAAAAGAAGTTGAATGAAAAAATTGATAAGCTGCCAGTATTCGAGAGTAAGCAATAGCTGTCATAACTGTCTTTTGTTAATATCTCATAAATATCGTTTTAATAAAGAGGATATTTTATAGTTAGATAATATATTTTATTAAATTTAGTTTTGCAATTAAAGCATGGGATTTATTCGCTCATTTATTTCCTTCTGATATAAAATAATAACGTTGTTAAATAAAGTGAGGAACATTGAGAAGTTCGTATATTAAGTCTTGTTATTTAGATTAGTCAAATTAATATACGTTCTGTTGACCTGTTGTTTAAAATCGAATTCTACAGAATTCATTTCAGCAATAAGTATATAGGAACGTAAAATATGATTATTTCATTTAAAACTTGTATTTTAGAACCAGCATCTGAAGAACAGGCCGTAGCTCCGATATTTGTCGAAAAACTTCGCCCAAAACATACACCTGATGGATCGACGGTACAATTTGAGTGTCAGGTTGGAGGCTATCCAAGACCACAGATTACTTGGTTCAGACAAACAGCAATAATTAAACCTTCCCAAGATTTCCAAATGTATTACGACGATGATAATGTGGCTACTCTTGTTATCCGTGAGGTATTCCCAGAAGATGCAGGGACTTTTACATGTGTTGCAAAGAATGCAGCCGGTTTTGCATCTAGTACAGCTGAGCTGACAGTTGAGGCACCACTCTCAGATCATGGTTCAGAAATGACAGTTCTTTCTCGCAAAAGTCTCTCCCGTGAGTCATCGTTGGCGGACATATTAGAAGGCATACCTCCAACCTTTTCTAAACGACCTAAGGCCCAGTACGTTGACGAAGGTTCAAATATATTCCTGGAATGCAGGTTAGTTGCTATCCCAGAACCTGATATCGCTTGGTTCTTCAAAGGGGAAGAAGTCATACCGAACAATTCCGTCTCTGTAACCACGGAATCTGATATGCACATGTATTGTAGTGTCTTAAAAATAGAAAACGTTAAGAAATTCCAGGAAGGGACTTATACGGTTTTAGCCGTTAATAGAGAAGGTGAAGCAAGCTTGCCTATTGTTCTTAAAATAAGGACTGGTGAAAAGGAGAAACCCCAAGTTATAGAACCATTAAAGAGTATGACTATAAGAGAAGGTGATAGCGTTGTTCTTTCAACGCAAGTAGTAGGAAGCCCAGAACCTAAAGTGACTTGGTTTAAGAACAATAAACCAGTTAAATTATTAGCTGTAAAGTCAGATGGTGATATTCATACTATTACACTTGTTAAACCTGTAAAAGGTAAAGATGATGGTGTATATTCCCTGAGAGCTATTAACTCTGAGGGATCGGTCGAAACAAGTGCAGTTATAACAATAGAAGGTACTTTATTTAACATAATTTTATATAAGAAATTAATTTTTCATTTAAATGATGTTCACTGCTTCACTTCATACATATTTATAGTTCTATGTATGTATATCATGTTCTACTTTTTAATGTGTACTTTTTGCAGAACCTACGGAAGAAAATGCGGAACCACCTCTATTTATTAATCGATTCCAAGAAATAACTGTGAAAGAAAAAGGAACGATAAAACTGAGCGCTAAAGTTACGGGTAATCCAGTACCAACAATCACTTGGTACAGAAATAATCAGATTATCATACCAAATGAAAGAGTTTCACAAAACTTTGACGGTGAAAACATTTGCTTAATTATTACAAACGTTGATTCGGAAGTGGATTCTGGCGATTATAAATGTGTGGCGGCAAACTCTGCTGGTAAAGCATCTCATGGTGCTCGCGTTACTATTGATGTAGAAAGAGTAACATTTATTAAAAACTTGAAACACCAACATGTAACAAAGGAAGGTCAAACTGTTATCTTAGAATGTGAAACATCACACACGGTTTCTACGAAGTGGTATCACAATGATAACGAACTCAGTGGCATGGATCATAGAGAAATTATTCAAGAAGGTCGCATTCATAAATTGAGAATAAAGAAAACGAAACTTTCTGATAAAGGAATATTTAAATGCATTGTCAAAGATCAAGAAACCCATACTCAGCTCTTTGTTGATGAAACTATTCCCGAATTCTTACGTAAACTTCAAGATTTCGAGGTTAAAGAACGAGATGTTGCTATACTAGAAGTTGAAATTAGTTCGGAGAACGCCGATGTAGTTTGGGAAAAAGATGGACAAACCATAAAGCCGAAAAAGAACAAATATGAACTGGAAAAAAGAGGGAACATTAGAAAACTATTCATCAGAAACACTTCTGTTCACGATGAAGGTGAATATATTTGTAAATTACAAAATGATGCCTGTTCTGCTGAGGTTACTGTAGTGGAACTTCCTCCAGAAATTATATCAAGATTGCAAAACCAAAGGGTTAACAAAGGAAACAAAGCAACGTTTGAAATAGAATTAACTAAAGGTGATGCTCTTGTGAGATGGTTAAAAGATGGATATGAAATACAACTTTCAAATCACATGCAACTTACTATAGATGGCAAAAAACAAAAACTGAAAATATATGATTGTGACAGTAGCGATGCTGGTGACTACTCGTGTGAGGTTGGTAATGATCGTTGTACTGCAAAGCTCATTGTAGATGAACCCACAGTTGATTTCACTATAAGGCTTCCCGAAGTTATAGTTGTACAAGCTAACACAGATGCACATCTAACGGTAGAGCTTCCACACGATGCTCTAACCGTTGTTTGGTACAGACGTAAGACAGTAATCGAGGATTCGGAAAAGTTCACACTTATATCCGATGGCAGAAAACGAACCCTTATCATACGTAAATGTTTAGAAGAAGACCAATCTGACTACTCATGTCAGCTACTAGACACCAAATGCACGACGAAACTTAAGGTGGAAGGTACGTGTATAACAAATTGTTTATACCCTATAATTTTTTTTATTTTAATTTTTATAATAGTTTCTAACTCTGTCTTAACTTTAATACAGTAATCGAGTTTGCACCTAAGATCATCTCCTACGAGCCAACTTATAGAATCCGTCGGGGTGGTAACATTAAAATTGAGGTGGTATATGCAGCACATCCTCCGCCACATGATAGCTGGACTAAAGAGGATATACCCGTTAAACGGTCTAAGTTATCGCGGTCATCTTTATTGCCCGACCTGGCGTCCCTAACCCTGCACAAGCTCGATACCACTCACTCCGGAAAATACGCACTTACTTTAAGTAACAACGTTGGAACGGCTACCGTTAATATGGATGTTATCGTTATTGGTAATATTTTATTAAAAATATATCTTTTAATTTATTCCTGTAATTATAAATATTATATCTTAATTGTCGTCTTCCCTTTTTTTTGGGAGGAACACTTATGTTAATGTTCAATATAATAATTGATGTCAACGTTAAAAATAGATTTTTAAAGTATATCATAGTTAAGCAAGAGGAGGGTCAACGATATATGATTATATATTTTTTCTTATTACAGATATACCATCCCCTCCTGGCAAACTTGTTATTTTGGAGGTGGGCGATACCAGTGTAAATGTTTTCTGGTCTCAACCTGAAGACCTCGGCGGCTCCAACATTGAATGCTACATCCTAGAGTACCAGGAGGAGAATACAATAGAGTGAGTAGCTGTTTAGAATTTCGTTTTTCGATTGCATGCCCAGGTCTGACAATGGTATATTTACTAAATTTACTTTTTACTCCTTAACTCCTAAAGTTGCAAAAAATACAGATCTACCGGAAGTAATAAACTTGTTCAGTTTTCATTGATTTTCTGTGATTTTCTGTGAATTTAAAATTGAAATATAGACATAACAGCTACTTTAGTTTTTTTTATTTGATATAACTATCATTATTATAACTTTCTATTACTTTCTACAACACTACAATTATTTTCAGGTGGATATCTATTGAAAACATTAAAAAAACGCAGTATTGCATCGAGAATCTTAAAACAAATTCATCTTATAGATTTAGAGTATTTGCAGTAAACGAAGTTGGAGTGAGTGACGCTTCAGAACTTACTGATTACATCCTCATAAAGAAGTTTATCAAATCACAGGCACCCACTATCGTAAAACCATTAACAGATGTTATCGGAGAACCGAATGATGAAGTAGAATTAAATTGCATTTTCGGAGGCATTCCCGAACCCAAAGTGGTTTGGTATAGAAACGGAAAGCAATTAAAAACAGCAAAAGCAACTTACATTGATCGAGTTGCATCGTTGTTAGTAACAGCAAGCAAAACAACAGAAGGTAGTTACAAATGTGTAGCATCAAATACGGAAGGTGAAATTAGTACTAGTTGTACACTACAGATAAGACAGAAACCCATTATTACCATATTAGAGGAGGAAATCATACAAAAACACGTAGTTGGCGAAGAATGGTGTATTTCTGCATTTATTAATGGCATTCCAAGTCCTGATATCAATTGGTCCAAAGACGGTATTGGGATTGACGAGGAAGTAGAGGTGATAACGGATGAGAACACAAGTATTATAAGGATAAAGCAATTGCAAAGAAGGCATTCCGGGAGATACACAATCACAGCTAGTAATGATGCTGGTTCTACTTCCATTGATGCAATTCTCAAAGTTTATGGTAAGTGGTTGGTATTCATACAAAATTACATATCTATTCGTCTAATAAAAAGTTTTAGTGATATTAAATTTATTTAGTTAATTGTGAAAGTATTAAATTAGACTTCTCAGTTCATAGTATTCACTAAATTTAATTAAAGCGTTACTTTTACAGATAAACCTAGTCAACCAGAAGGGCCAGTGATAATGAGAGAGATAAGCCGCGAATCAGTGACAATAGAGTGGAAGCCGCCATTAGATGATGGTGGACTTGAACTGATCAAATATGCAATTGAAAAACTGGAACCAGAACTTAATCAATGGGTTAAAGTAGCTGATGTAGACAAAAACATAGAATCATATTGTATACAAAGACTCAGTGATAGCTGCGAATACATGTTCCGTATTCTCGCCCAAAACCCCGTTGGAATTTCCGAAGCTTTGGAAAGCGATCCCATCATTATTAAGAATGCTTTGGGTTCGTATGGTTTAATAAATCATTAGTTTATTTAGTTATATTTATAATTTTTTACCTATCTGTCAGTTGGTTTAATATGGAGTTGGAAATATTAAAAAAAAAATAAGCAATACATTAAATTAATTTGCAGATGTACCCTCTCCACCACTTGGTCCTCTTGGTATTTATGGTGTGGAAATTGATGGGGTTACGATTTCATGGTATCCTCCTGAAAGAAATGGTGGCTCAGCTATAATAGACTACTCTATAGAGATTCAGGAAGATGGTGCTCAGTGGCGTTTCATTGCTACTTCAATAAACACTTTTGCCAAAATTTCTAATCTTAAAAAGAATTCAACCTACCAATTTAGGATTAGTGCGAGAAATGAAATAGGCACCAGCATGCCGTATATATCCGATGAGAAGGTCACCATCGGTAAAACAGCTAGTGAGTGCTCTCTATATTTTTAATCACCTTTCTGTGTAAGACAATTTGTAAGGCTTTATTAAGACTAAATAAATACCATTAAGTTTCATTGAAACAAAAGAATTCTCCAATGTGAATTCAATAATTTAATAATTTCCTTAAGTAATAGAAAATATTTAATCTATTTTTAATTGAAACGAAACTCACAAATCATTAAATCTGTAATAATGTAACATTAAAAATATAAAAATATAAAAATATACTCTTCTTATTTTACTTGCATTTAAAAAGTAATAGCTATGCAAAATAATAAACCTATTTTATTGTCACAACTACAAGGATATACTATTATGTCTATCTTAGCGGCCCCGGGACAACCGCAGTCTGTACAAGCGTGTGAAGTCACTTCCCGATCTGTGACGCTTCGCTGGACTCCACCTGCTAGCGATGGAGGTTCATCGCTTACAAGTACGTTCATAATTTAGAACTGCATTGTTTTTAGAAATTTGCTTTATGATCTTCGGTTAAAAAAGAGATTTATATGTTTAAATTATAACATATGTACATAAGATTTTTAGGAAAACTAATTAATATTCCTTAAATTAGTCTGCCGTTATTTACTAGATTTGCTTCTCGTTTGTTTTAAACTTATGGTATCTCTTTGGACAGATTATATAATAGAATGCAAGACATCAAAAACAAAATGGTCAAAAGTTGTGACGGTTTCATCTGGAGTGCTGCAACATTGTGTAGAACATTTAAAACACAAGGACGACCTTATCTTTAGAGTGTCGGCTGAAAATGCTATAGGCGTTGGACCACCCATGGAATCAGAAAGCGTTAGATTAGAAAAACACGCCAGTGAGTGTTATTTAACGATATTGTCATTAAATTCATAGAAAGACATACAAAGTCAAGTCATTCGGCTTAAAAAAATATTTAACTTTACTCAAATGGCCTGTTTTTATAACTTTTATTATTTTATGTAATAATCTATACTTGTTCTCTTCCAGCCGTTCCCTCACCGCCAACCGGGCCATTAGAAATCCGTATGCTGGGAACCAATATAACATGCTCCTGGGGAACGCCGGAGTGGGACGGTGGCTCGCCACTTCTTGGCTATAACATTGCGATTCGTGACGTCACTAAAACCATGTGGATGGAAGTAGGCAAAGTGGACGCTGGTGTTCTCAAGTTTAATATTCGAGATCTGGGAGAGGACCACACCTACCTGATCCGAATATATGCCCGAAATGAGATTGGATTAAGTGAACCTCTAGAGCCGATCGAACCCTTAAGGGTACTACCTTGTGAAGGTGGGTGGCCCTAATTTTAATGACGATATTCTTTAACTAGAGTTTCAACCATTTATGAGTATATATTCATTATTGTCATTCAGTATATGTTTTATGTTACCTATGATTCATAATTTCTATATTTTGCTATCATGATTTCACAGATTCTCGTGCGGAAGCCAGCGAATTTAGTGAAATGACTGCAGGAACTGAACCCACATCTTTCAGTCAGCCGACATCCTCGTGGTTGCGCGAACACAATATGGATGCCGATATCCGTTCGTACGCGCGAGGCTCACTTTTGCGAAGAGACGAATACTTCTTCCGCATATGGCTATACGCGAAGCAGCTATTCAAATAAATAATAGACCGGCGTTCCAATCGCGTGAAAGCCACTTACTAACTACGTGCTCATCACGTGACTCTGACCTGTGATAAAACGCAATAACGATGTAGTAAATGCGACAGTTCTATTATTTATACTTGATATTTATTGTAGAGTTAGAATAAAGCGTCCTTCACGTCGGCACGCTATCCAGCTGGGAGACATAAATATAGGTGCATAAATAAAGAGCTGGACGGCGAATCGACGTTGACTGGTCGGCTTTTCTTTTTGTATTTTGTAAAATATATATGCAATTATCATCATAATTTTCTTTTATTTCCTTACATAATCCCATAATTTAGTGCTATAAAACTTTTATAATCCAAAATGATGAGATTACACTCATCGAAAAATCTGTTATGGTTATAAAAATGTTTCTGTGTAGTATAGTATTGTTTATCGTTGAAACAAAAAGTGTAACAAAACATCGACCTACTTACATGATAAACGTGCTAAAAATTAAGTTAACATTTATACTATTTTATAAAATATTATTTAAATGTCAAGTAATATTATAAGTGAAACATATAGTAAATAAAGTAGTCAAAGAAACGATTTAATGCAAATAAGTGTGTGACACGTAGTTGACGCACTGGTTAAAAGAAACGCGTGAGCGACGTTCTCCATGAATAATACACCAGTTGAACTTAAAGAAGCAAGATAATATTAATGTATTTTGGATATCTCCAAATAAAATATTGATATAATCAAATCATTACAGTCAAAGAAAAAATATAAATGTATTGCTTGTCACCAATTATATCACTATTGTTGTGTTGGCTCTTCAAGAATGACGAAATATTACTTTAACAATGAACATACTTAAAGAAAAATGCCCTGCTTGCAAAACTATAAAAAAAGTAAAAATTGTTCTTCATTTATGATAAACATCAAACGTCCTTCAATTATGTATACTAACGAATTTTACAAGTATTCATCAAAATAATCATGCAATAGAAATTGACAGCACAATATCAGTATTCTGGACCCATAGCTAGTATTATTTACTGTACCTAGGTAACACTGAAAATTTTTAGAAAATGAAAAACGCCTTAATTTAGAAAGACGCCAATACTTTTATTGTTTCTCGAAGTAATCTAAGTTCCTTTCACCACATAGTTATATTCAATGGAACCACAGAGAAAAGCAGTGGGTCCATTCTTACTTACGGGTCTCTTCTATGGCATTTTCATACCCTCACCGCAACTTCAGGGCTGGTTTAGCGAATACCTTGAATTTTAACTTTAGTTCTTGAGAATAAATAAGAATCGTTGGGCGCCAGGTCAGGACTGTATAGCGAATACCTCATTATCTCGACACTTGCCATAGTCAATTATTCAACAGTCCGTTTTGTGGAGTACGCTGAAGCATATTCGTGGTGAAGGAGGATCCTGCTTCGAAGGGGCTACTATCAAATTTTTTCCAAGAAAACAGGACATATCAGTCTGCAGTAACTGTCCTTGCATATTTTAACAAAATTGTTGGGAAATAACCTTTTCAGTCAAAGAATGAGGCACTCATCTTTTTTTCTTGACTTCTTCGTTTTTTTCACCTTAGATGGCCGATCCTCGAAAGGATTCACCCACTAAGCTGATTGTCTTTTAGTTTCGGGTTTGTTACAAAATATCCAGCTTTCATCAACTGTCACGAGGTCAATTGCAGCATTTGAGTTAACGCCGTTGATCTTATCTAACATTTGAGGACACCAGTCCATACGAAAGTGTTTCTGGTTGTCGGTTAAAGTATGGGGAGTGCAGCTGGTACAAAGCTTCCTAAATTTCACGCCTTTTCCCTAAATTTGACGAAAAATACGCCTAAATTTTCGTGTAGGTTTTGTAAAATTTGATTCATACCAATGCCTCCGATTGCCCTTACCTGCTGATAAGTCAGCTCTTATCTTCCTCTATGATGCCTCGCACAACACTGATGTTTTCTTCAGTAATCGCTGTTAAAGGACGTCCCTCACGCGGATCATCATTGAGATTGCAACGTCCACGCTTAAACTCGTTAAACCAATTGAAAATAGTGGCAAAAGATGGGATTTTACGAAGAAATGTTAATCTCAGCCTATCATAGCTTCGTTATTAGGTAAGCCCACGACATAAATTTTCTCTCCTTAGGTTCATTTTCACATATAACAAGAGTTTTAGATTTGCCGCCGATTCACAAAAGCAAATGACAAATGAATGCAATATACTATATTAGTTTACCAAAGAGTTCTAAAATTTAAATAAAAAAAAGTTTTTATTAGCAAAGTGTCTAGTTGACCAGTTCTAAACATTTGCAGTGTCACCCAAATAAACTGTCAAATCGATAGTCACATCATAGTTGATCAGATCATAAAAACTTTTATGTAATCAAGATCGATTAGGTGAGGTGGTAATTATACCATTTGTTATCTCCTAATTATTATAAAATACGAGTATCGTATCATCATCACCATCATTATCAACAGTAGCCTTTTGAAGACAACTGCTGAGCAAAGGCCTCTAAACACATATAGAAAGTTAGAGCATTACCACCACGCTTTCTCATGGCGTGTTGGCGATTTCAAACTTATGATATGAAATCATAAGTCCTTAAATTTTTAATATATAAAAAAATTAATTTCCTTGAAAATTCCAAATCTTTTGTGGATCTTCCGATTAAGAAATATTCTCAGAATGTGTAATTACTGTACGGGATCTAATTTATGTCTAGTACATAAATCAATTAAATAAGATATTGGGTAATTTAAAAAAAACAGATTTTGGAAAATCAATATTTCATTCTCTCGTGAAACGATGAGATCAAAGAGATACAATTTTTCTGTTTAAAATAAATTAAAAAAAATAAGATTCTCAGTAGATACTGAGTCAAATTTAATTTAATCGTCCTTGTCTATCCTCTCGTAGGCTTCTTTTTAATATAAATATGATAAGGGTGAGATTTTTATTTGAAACTTTTGGGAAAAAGAATTGACAGTTGGTGAACCATTCTAGGACCAAAAACAAACCAGTTTGCTTGGTCTCAAATGTCGAAGTCCGTTTCCAAGATATCCAAAATAGTGAGAAGGTGTTTAATTTTAAGGTGTTTAATAACACATATCTCAGTAACATAACAAACGTTATTTGAGTTGCTTATAAATTTAAAGTTACGATATGTTACTCAAAACAAATGGGAAGTGTTATGAAAAAATGTTCTCAAAATCCTAAAACACTTTAAAAATAATGAAACCCTGAATGATTTAAAACTCTTTCTTTGATTGTAAAATATATTTATATATATATATATATATATATACATACCGTTATTATGTTATGTTATTTATATATACACATACATATATATATATATACCGTTGGGAGGTAAAATATTTAATATAGTATAAAATAAAAACTCTATACTATAAAAACTGTGAAAAAGTTCTATTCCTTAGTATCCGTACATGTGGTAAATGGTAAACCAGACGAATTAAATGTGTTTATTTATTTAGATAAAAATATTAGGTACGTAATGATAAAAATATCTATTATTGTTATATAGCATTTGTTAAACTGTCGTCTGTTTTGTCAAATATTTATGAATTTACAGTGGTTACCAGATAATATAAGAGAGTATTTCAACTTTTATGTTGAACTTTTATGCTCTATTGTCAATGTCATCGCAGAATCGGGCCGTGTAAATTTTTCTCCTTTTTCCAAAATGTTGTAAAATACTCTACGTGTACGACTATTTATCATTTTGTAATCTTTCTCCGTAGTTGGAGTCGTAGTTTGTTTTAGAGAATTATTTACAGTTTTCAGAAAATTTTTAGGGCAGCAGAATATGACAGTTTGAAGATCACAATCGAGATTCACAATTTATACCTAAACATACTACATCATTATTGGATGATTTGGGAATTCAAATGTCATGTGGGAACGTAGGAGAATTTTCATTTATTCAATAGTGTTGTTTTGATTTTTATTGTTTTATTTTAGAATAAACAATATTAAGGGAAAATTTGTAGAAGCGGACGCTTGTTGAGACGTTTTTATTAATGCAGTAATACATTCATTCTTATAGCATATAAGAGACGTGAATGTTATAAGTTGCAGTTTTCCTTAACCTAATATAACCTATAATGATATTAAAATCTGTCTGTTTTAGAAGACAGAGTGGGACTAAGTTCTGCGCAACATTTTGGATACAACGTGGAGTCGAGCAGACTGTAATACTGACGTGCAAGGAATTTAAGGTTTTGTTTACAAAAAATATAAAAAAATCTTCAAAGTTGTCTGTTTTAAAGTTGCTTATTAATTTTTAAATAATTTTATGAAAATCATATTGTTAAAATATTCTTTGTAATATAAATATGTATATAACATAGTATTTTTTTTAAAATAATGAAGACGTGTATCATTTCGTTAAAATAAGGTACATATATAGTTTGAACTCAAACATTAATAAGAATTTGGGTAATAAATAAAAGATAATTTTAAGTACTCCTTTATTAATATCAAATATCCAACTTACAGATAGTAATAAAATGAAATTGTGGCTAGTACATATTTAAAAGAAGAAAATTTAAAGATAGATTGTACTGTAACGTTGTAGCTAAATTACGTCTATTAAATATAATGCAAATTAGAAAGAAAGACAACCATTGATACTATTTGGCACTATGACATAAATTAGAGCCATCGAACAAACACCATCGAATTAACGAGGTTAATTTTATTTTACTAAAGTGAATGTCTTGAAAAATTACTGACGATTTCGGCGACCTGTAACAAAATTTTAAAAATTAGTTTCATATAAAATATCGGTTATACGATCAGACGAGCTGCACTACTTGCAAGAAACACGTTGTTTGCAGACAGACAAGTTTTTACATTGAATAATTAAAAGAATAAAATTTTAGGAACTTGAATTAAAAAAATAAGTGTTGTGTATAGGTAGTGTTAGTGTATGTATAGTGTATAGGATACTTGAACTACCGAGGAATACTCTTATAAAATATTTCTCTCTTTTAACATTACCCTTGTCCTTGGTGGACTTGAGCTGCTTATTCTTGTTGCATTTCTTTGTGACGCGTCTGCTGGTGTCACAGGTTGGGTCACTGTTATTCTTCAGCATATCCGTCCGAGACATTTCGCCATTGGGGCTACACTCACTCCATGATGACTTTTCGTAACGACAGGCTATGAAAATTATATTTTTATTCTAACTATTACGTTGTCACAAATGTTTAGAGTTTTGAAGAATTAAAAGGAAACATTTATAGTTTGAAATGGCTTTTAGTAGCTGTTGGCCCTACGGCACTTATGACACGAGCGCAGTGCAAGGTAAAGCGGTTCATGATTTAAAGAGTAAAAAGCTGTGACTAGGCACCTAAGGCATTTTAGATCGTATAAATTATAGTGGCCTCTTTGGCTCTTTACTGAGCGAAACAAGAGTGCTTCGGTCTGCTTATTATGAGACGGCCTTGGTAAGTTTTATTTATGTCTTAGCCCTTAACACCAGGTTATGACAAAAATAAAATACATTTCTCAGATTTTTTAACCCATTTTCAACTAGATTGGTATTCTAAAATTAGTTAAAGTTACCTTTTTTACACTTTTTCTGTATGGTTTTAGCACGTTCACAGTTGACAGGGTCTCCTTTTTTGAGAGTAAGAGTGCGTGAACGCACGTTCGTCTTGGGGTCACATTCGGACCACGTGCCGCGTACGTAGCGGCAGGTCTCTAAAGAATGAAAATTTTAACAACCATAAATTAATAACGTTTTACTCACATCAAAATTTTATATTATAAAATAAGAAAATATTAATAGTTTTTACTGCTACTAGAAACGTCATAACTTAATTTATAGGATATTATAGCTTGTAATGAGATTAAAGTACCTACTCATTTGTGTGATTTTATAAGAATGATGTCACAAAATAAACTGTGTTCTATCATTTCATGAACCTACGCAAATTGAAGACATTATTTATGTATGTATATATTCCAAGTAAAATACAAGTTTATGTAAAAAATAATATATTCACTTAATATAATCAGGACGGTTCAGAGAACTGACAACATGTGTAACAAACTAACGATTTATTTTGAGATCGCTGGAATTGTCGACAAAATAAATCACGACAGTCGGAATTTATGTTTTCTAAATCCGACAGCTGAAGTTATGCCATGACTGTCAGGGTATAATTTCTTGAAATTAGCTATAATTTTAAGGCTTTTTATTCAATAAGTGGTTGTTATTGACTCTATTATAACAAGAATATTTCGTATCACCGTATTATGGCTTGTGTCTTTTGATGTCTCCATTATTATTATTGTCTTATTTATATCCCATAAAAAATCTAATTCAATATTCGGGATTTGTTTCATTAATATAAATTTACTTTGGTCAGAAAGAAAATATGTAAATATATTTTTCTCATTATAGATTTCTAATTCAAGGAGACAAATATTGAATATGATTTTTTCGTAATTGGGTAGTTTGGCAAGAGTATATAAATTTGATATATAGAAAAGACCTCATAGATCACACATCACATTTGTAATATTATCGTTCTTACGCTATAGGTAGTCAACTCCTGGGGCATGTAAAGTCAGTAAGACTGGGTAGCCTGAGTGACAAAAAGATAACGAGGTGTATGAGGACATACAGACATCTCTGGATAATAAAATAGAAACTATTGATTATTAACTAATCTAATATGTAAATTATACTATTGGATATTTAATTTTTGGAGCTAAGCAAATATATGTAAATAGACATATGCAAGTTGTAAAAATATATGTCTCAATAAGTAAATTAAAATACTGTTCTTGTTGTACATCATTTTACTGCAATATTAATCGTCAGCGACACAATTCTGCTATTATCTTCGCGTAAATTCAAGAAATAATCTTCTGATAATTTTTACTGTCCAATAAAGGTATGGTCCGACACGCAGTAATATTGTTTTTTATAGTTTTATCCTCTTTCAATGGAATTACCATCGGGATGACACGTTGGAAGTCAAAGATCATCATATCATGTATTAATAAAATATGATTTCGGTTTTAGTGTCTGGTGAACTTTCAACATTAACATGCAATTCTCGCTCCTCGATTTTATTATTTATTATAATTTTATCATGCTCGTGTTCCATACTGTCTTTTTGATAGCCTATTACTCAAAAAAAGGGAGTTGTAATTAACATTATTTATTTCTAGTGATAATTGCAGACCGGACAAGATATTAATTACACCGCGTGCATTAGAAACAATCTGACGCTAACAAACAAATCATGAACCCGTCGCGGAGGTCCTAGTCAGAATGTTGAATGTTGTAGCATTAGGTTGACATATGTTTACCTCCTCCGTCTCACACTTCGGGAGAAGACTAGAATACCTAAGACTAGACTAGCGCAAGTACTGTATTGAGAATAAAAAAGGGAATTTTTTATTAGATCCTATGAAATATTATTGGAAAAAATATTTTATTAAAAGTTTGAAATAGTGTTTTTAATCTTAACTCAATAATTGCTAAATGTGATTGACAGTGAGAATTCAAAAGCTTTAAGCTTTGTGACTGAATTTTAAATTTTGAATCTATCTGCTTATTGAAGTTCGGAATACATCATAAATAAATGACAGAAGGCATGAAGATGCCAGCTAAGATAAGAACATTTTCTTCTCGGTCCAGCGAATTTCAAATTATCCTCGCTCTGCATTCAACTGTAATTCAACATATGACAGATGGAGAAAAAAATGTTAAATTATATAAATTGAAAGTATTTTTCTAAAATAGTCTGTAAATATAAATTTATCAGATATAATAGTATAAAATTTAAACAAAAAAACGTATTATAAATAAGCAGTTACTGTTTTTCTGTTATATCTTAGAAACTCCAAATCAATAAGCTGGCCGGTTGGCTTTCTAAACTAAAGGTGTTTTTGCTGCAAGTTTTACTGAAGTGTTAAAGGACGTTAATTTCATACTGTTAAATAACTTAAAGCTTAGGATTTCACCAATAAAAAATATATTTCTAATAATTTATACTTAAATTAACTTAGCTTAACCTTAAAACTTTAGACCTATACGGATGTCAGCCTTAAATATTGCTGTCAGAACAAAAAAGCTCGTAAGATTCCTTAAAAACTCGACCTCTTTTTAATTAATTCTAACAAGTAAAAAATATCAATATCTTTTTGTTTAACATAAATTTAATAAACTTTGTACATTGGTAACAATAAAACGATATTATCAAAGTTTATAAATTTATTATAATATACCAGTCATTAAAAATACGAAAAAGATAAGATATAATAAAGTTAAAATATGTAAAATCTGTTTTTGGACATAGGGAACCAGATAATTAGAAGAATAATTTCTCGTATGTACTTTTGAGTCTAAATTTTATTTAGTAGTAAATTTCTAAGCACAGCTTTGATAACATGATGATTTTATTTGCACATTATTATTTTATGCTTTGTTCAAAGAAGTTGCTTGTATTATAAAACTTCTTTAAACAAACACTTCTTACAATAATTATTTTAAGAAGGGTTTAAGAGGCAACAGGACGAAGATGCAAAAAGTAAAGCTTCGCTCTAATTTGGACCAGGAATCTTCATAACGAACCCTTTTATTTATACGTGGTGTGTCGACGACACTTTTAGTCTGTCACGGAAGGGCTTTCTACACAAGAAATGCGCCTGGGTTATACACTAATATTTTAACTACTAATTTTAAACACATATTTTTCATTTTATTTATCACCATTACTGAATATTTCAAAGCAATAACTTAAAAGTAAATTAAAGTGACTCCTCTATCAACCTGTTTGTTCTAAGTGTAATGACAAATGTTTATTATTAACTCTTAATCCTTTTTAATATATTTTATAAGTAATATAATTTAAATGACATATTTAAGCTGTATGAAATTATAACGCAAACTTCACAAGCCGTTGAGGTGAAACATTGCTTTCCGATAAGCCTTGAGCTTGCCGTAATATTATCTTAACTTCCCAATGTATACAGTATCTAACTATTACATGGAAGTATGAAATAGTGGTTTGACTAAAACTTATGCAACTCTGTATATAATGGTAACTGGAATACGTTCTACCGAACAATAAAGGATAGAATAACATCCTAGTATATAAATAGTTTTATCCACTAACCTTTATTTTTAGCGCCACGTTCGGTGCGCACGAGCTCATGGTCGGACCGAGGCTCGGCCAGGGACATCGAGACCGATACCACCACCAGGGCCACCATCATCAGCCACCAACGATTATACTAAATAAAGACACTTCATGAATACCCAGTAAAACTTTATAAGCATTTTCTAAATTGTTAATTTTTGTTAAAACTATACTGCAAACCATATCTTTTTTTTGTAAAAACTGGTAGACATGACAACTTTAGTCAATATTTCTTACGTTATTATTTAATGTTAATAACGAAAGTAGGCGCTGGTTACAAATCCAGATTATAATATTTTTTACGTACTCATAAAAACTATTCATGTATTTCCATAAAATTAAGTAACAAACCGGGTCGTCGTAACTATATACATATGTAATGTAATTATTCATTGTTAAGGCATTGCAAAAACAATCCAATGTTAGTTATTTTTAATGTTTCAATTTCATGTTTTGTTATTTAACTCCACAAGTGTTTTTTTTTTCTAAAATTTTAGCATGAAGAAAATTAGTGGACACGCTTTCGCTGTTACTAACACACTGCAAACAAATATATGTAGTTTTCGCCTGGCATTAATGAAATCGCATTGCATTAATATATTTTATTGAATAATATTTTGTAATGATATTAATTATTTGCTAAGAATTTATAGCACGTTTACGGGAAACATTTTACGAAAAAAAAGATTTTAACTTGATTGTTTATATACTTGTATGGTTTGGTTCCACTTCAACTACGCTTATATAGTGATGACTTTTATTATTGATGTGTTCATTGATTGAGACATAACAAAAACCTCATTATTCTCTTGCGTGTCTATTTGTATTAATCAACTCAATATAGATGACTTTGAAATTAATTTGACTCATGAAATATTGAAATAAAGATGAAAAGGATCTTTGGATATCAGAAGATCTTTTTCATTTTTAAAATATTTTAAAGTGACGATTGTTTTAGTCTTATATTTGATGAAAATGATATCGCACCAAAAATATAAAGTTAGATGGGATAGGATTAAATAGTACTTTACTCTAAAATGACGGAAATTCATAAAGACATTTAGACATAGAGACATTTACAGTTAAATATTATAAAGTGATATTGTACTTTCGGTATTAGATATGATCGTGCAAAATGATACAATGTTATTAAAATAAACAGCGGACATTATAATTATATTGTTTTTAATACTTTACTTTCAGCGTGTTTCTTTCTTCTTTTTTTTAAATTAATTTGTATTTTTATCTTAGATCTGGATGTTTTTATTTTAATATAAAAATTAAATTTATACAATAAAGTATTTTTAAATAATAGGTTAGGGGAACAAAAGAAACAATGTTTATTTTATTTACATCACTATAAATAGAAATACATATAAATGTATTAGCAATACAATGTCTGTAAAAAAATAATCGCAGTTTCACCCCAGAGACAAACCCGTTTGTTATAGGAGGAAGGCATTAAATTACATTTTTTTGTTGTCTTTTTTATATCAAAACATTAATGTATTTTAAACACATACTATTTATATAGCCTTGCCGTTGAGATAAAAGTTCACATGAAGATAATAAAATAAAAATAAATGTGCAGTCAACGACATTTTGTTTTAGGGCACGTACATACGAAGCAATACATTAAATTAAGAATTTCATTTATTAATTCATTCAGATTATTAAACAAGAATGAATTCATTACGTTTAAATGAAAAAAATAAAAAAAAATTTAGAAAGTATTTCCTAACTCGATTTTTTGATTTATTTACAAATAATAATTAAAATGTAGCTATTGTATATATGTATTCTTAATAGATTAAACGATTTTATCACTTAGTATGTTTAAACTTATGTTATTATAGTTCATATCATTCTTGTGTCATCATCCTTAAACCGGCGCCATTACTAAAATAGACTGAGAACTGGAGTTCAAATGGCGATAACGTCTGTCCAGCAGCCAGCTGTTTGTTATTTTATTACATGGTATTGTGGGTTTGTGTCTTATTATTGTTATACCACTCATTATTGTTGACACAGGAAGTGAGGGTCTACCGGTACAGAGTTCGTTACATCCGTCAGCACCACAACTTTCTGCTTTAAGAAATATTACTATGTGTTTTCGTTTAATTTAAACCAACATATGTTTGTACGAAACAATATAAAACATATTAAATACGAATACATTATATTTAATTTTATAATGATCTAGAAATCGGTAATGCGGTAAAGTATCATATCCTTCACGAAACTTCGGTTATTAAAATAAAATTATACGAGCAAAATTACAAACTAATTATTCGTTTAAATTAAAAAAAGGACGGTATTTGAGAGCCATCAGATAAAACGACCCCTGACCTATTTACTTCTAACAAAGAATGAACATTATAAACACGAGAGCCAACTACAAACAAACGTCTCATGAAGAAATTATCGATTTGCTTTGAAAAAAAATTCAAATTTAAATGCGGTACTTATTAACGCTCTTTGAAAACATGACTTAAATTTACCAATGCTCTATAGAAACTAGAAACTAGAAACAAGGGGAGACATATGTCCAAAAGAGAATCTTTAAACATCTACGGTTTATCTGTATAATATCATCACAATTTTTTTTTTATTATTTTTAATCTATGAAAGTTACAATATAAAATGCTGCTTAGATATGAAAAGAATTGTAAACAATTTAAAAGCCAATACAATTTAAAAGCCAATTTAAAAGTAAAACAATATTTAACAAAGAAACTCAAATAGTAAATTGTAGGAAATCAAACTCAATTAACAAAGACGCGCGAAGCCAGCTTGATGTAAATACCACTCACCTCCATAACTGATCCCTTAGACTTAGAGCGTCGAAGTATACTGAGAAGCGGCGAAGCGGTCTGCGAAGCGTGCGATCACTTCAGAGATCGAGTCGCGAGTGGCGCTGGCTCCCCTATCGATCTGTCGGGATGCCTCTCGGTCCTTTTTGCACACGCCCCCGCCCTTAAGCTCGATCCCTGCAGCCAGGCAAAATTTATAGCCTTTCCCGATGACCGGATTTCCTTACCGATGAAGTTGCTTTGGTTTTTCTTCTGTTAATATTCAGTTTCTCGATATTTTCCTTTGTTTCATTTCCATTCGATGATGTGCTTTAACATTGTTTTAGAACAAGTAAATAAAAAATGGAAATAGTTTGTCTTTCAAATAAGATAAATACGGGAGGACTATTTAAAAAAAGTAACTAGTAGTCACTGATCAAATAGTTTACTTTTGCTGAAGACATTATTTTATCAAAAGTTAATTTGTATTTAGATAGCATAAGGGGAATAAAATTGATAATTTTTGTTTGTTAAATTTTTTGTAGCAATGAAAGATTACTGTTTTTCACGTAAGAATTAGAATTTTTCGATTGTGCGTATGAAACTGACTTTAGTAAATAAGACCTCTTTTACATTTCAATGTAATTATATAGGTCTTCTTTAATATACCGTAATAATGTTATTGGACAGAGTTTCAACATGTTTGAATTTTCATCTATATATTATAGTATATATATTTCCTGACAATTACATATATTCATAAAATATTATGAGTATGTATCAATTAAATAAAATATACAACTTAAAAGAGAAACAGAAAATATGTACAGAGGATTTAGCACGTTTCAAAATATCTGGAAGCCAAGCACAGCAAAAGACATGTCATTCTTATATTTGTTATTTAAATTTTTTTCACATAAGTTTTTTATTAGTACATTTGACTGAATAAAGATAAAATCTTATTTTTTTTTGCATAAAGTTTTAAAGATAGTTTTTCTCAATTCGAAACAAATTTACACAATAAATAAAAGAGGTACTGTAGATTGAGAGCTATTTAATTTTTCCCCTCAAGAGGCTACGAAATACCACCAACGAACTTCGAATATCTTTACGTGTATTTATGATGCGTAGCTTTTTTAAGTCATATTTTTAATACCTATTTTTAAGTCACTAATGACATATCATGTAATGAGTCGATTAGAAAATTAAAAAAACATTTATATCAATAAAATATTTAAGATTAAAAAATATTCAGATGAAGTATCCGTTTGTAAAATAAATTAAAACGATCTAAATTAACGAAACGAAAATGGAGTGTGTTTCAAAGCTCTCACAACTTCAATAAACCGATATTGCATTTACTAAAGAATTTACGAATATACTAAAGGAGAAATATGTTTTGCAACCTGAATTTATCAACCATGTTATTATTTATTACTATTTCTTTATATAGCTATATACATATTCTATGAAATTTATTAGTAAGATTAATTTCCCGATAATCTCTATGCAAAGACATCAATATTTTTACGAGAAATCGATTTGCAAAAAATATTTTTAAAACTTAGAAAAGAGAAATGAACTAATTTTACTAGTTATATTGAGTATTCTAAGATTTTTAGTATTTACTTTTAAGATTTTCAGTTTAGGTTAGTTTTCTATATAAAGTTAACTAGTAGGAACAAAAAATATCTTATAGCTTCTAAAATAATGAGCCACTAATCAGAGTTTTATATTGGGTACAAAATAGGTACTAGTTAAATGATAAAATTTAACTAATATATTTGATAATATTTCTTGGAATATATCTACTAAGTGGATGAAGTGCAGTTACTGTATAAGATGAATAGTATATTGATTGTAAATAGACCAGGTTTAATTAATAAACGGGCGGCAAATATATAGCTTCACCCGTGACGATAGTATTCCGATTTCGAGAGAAATTCCTATGTATAATATCTTAGAAGTCTTCGTTAAATTTAGGTTTCTATGAACCAATATTTGTACGACTTGGTTTTCACTTAAATTATAAATTAATAACACTTGCTAGTTGTGTATTTATAAGGGTGAGTGGTGAATTGAAAATCATAGTCATAATTTTATTTTATTTTATTCTTATTTTGAATTTATTTGATTGTAGGAACTTACTTTTATTTTCCTTGAGAACGATGAAATATGTCTTTATTGAGACATTTTTATTTAATTATCTCTTATTACCTACATATTTATATAAAAACAGAGATGTTTAAGCCAAAAAAGAACACCGATCCAAGAAGTCGACAAATTTTTAGAACTATAAACTAAATTAAATATAATATGCTGATGAAGTTATGTCAAAAGCTAGTTAACAGTTTGTAAAGAGTTGATAATATAAGAAACAGTAACTGCATATTAATCAGTACCACCTTTATATTATTTTCTTAGTCATGCTTTGGTTAAATTTTAACGAACCTTTCTCTCTCCGTTGATTACTCGCTAGTTTGCTTTTTAGATTGCAATGAAAAAATATATGTTCTTTGTTTTGGGTGAATATTTTTTTATTCATATTACTCCTCTTAATACTTTGATGCGATTTTGATGTAACATTTTTATTACGATATTGTTGGTCCCAAGAATTTATATTTTATAAAATCATATTTGATATGGGAAAAAAATTCTTAGTTTCACTGAGGAATACAATGCTTTTATTCAAGGATGGTTCACGTTGTGTCTCGGGAGAGAACCTTTCAAACCCCGAGAAGGATCGGTGCCTTTTATGGTAAGATTATTATATAAATGCAAGACAGAGAGTTATTGAATCTATACTTACGTTTAGCTTAAAATATCGAACGTAAAAATTATTTACATAAGAAACCATTTAAGTTCTCTTTACATATGTATGGATTATGACCAAAACAGGGTATAGAATAATCGTTATATTGTTTTTTTTTTTTAAACTGGTGCAAACACACCATTATTATGTATTTTTTATATATAAAGAACAAATTAAATATAAAAATATATCTGGAACAATGAATGAAAGTATCGGGTTGTACATTTTAATCTAATTCTAATCTAAAAGTTCACCATTATGTTTTTAGATGTAACGGATAACACAGTAAAATTTATTTTGTTCTTTAAAATAATTGTGTCCGAAATAACTAAATATAAACATTTAAATTTCAAATAAAATCAAAATGTTTATATGACACATCGAGTTAAAAGGATTTAGTTATAAGTGCACTGGAATAAGTTATGCGGCATAATTATCTTCTCTGTGAATATGTTTGAGTACAGAACTAACGACCGGGTGACTGTTAATTCAAAACTTGTTGATTATCTTTATTTTAATATTGTCTTAGTTTTCTGATCTATTTCTTGACTATTATAGATAGAATTTTTACCTCACCATATATTTACATGAGTTGATTATAGTTATAAAAATGACCGTTGTAAAAACGTTTCTTGTAACCGTAATGGGCATTTTATTAAAATTGTTTAATTAAACCATTCAAACACACAACAACATAACAAAAGTGAAGTGCCTTTGATTAAAAAAATCATTGAAACGTGGAGATTGTTATCATAGATGTAAAATTTAAACATCACGAAATAAGAGTTTTGTTTTGTAATGAATGAATTTTATTAAATGTTCAGCCTCCATCGCCATTTAAAATCCTATTGATTTATGAATTAACAGACAGACAATTATGCCATAGACCATATAAGTTTAAAAAAAAATTCAATAATCTGAGTGTCTTCAGTTTACATTTAGAGTAGTTTTAATATATCTTTTTGTCTATTTAGAGGTAATTTTTAGGATGTGATTAATTTTGTACAACACATAAAACACAAGCATTTCAATTCCGTAATATTCTCCATAACATCTCTAACACATTTTAAGTTCTCTCTCAGTACGAGAATTGTGAAGCCACAGAGATTGTAAAACGCTATCTGGTTTAAGTGTTAAATGTATATAGATTATAGATCTTTAACTTATCTTTGTTATCAGGGAAATTTGTTAATTATATTGTTTGAAATCACATAACAACTAATCTAAACTTGTTTTGAGTCTTTTAATATGTCCGTTAAAGTATGAAATCTACCTATATTTTTAAATAATGAAAATGTAAAGTGTAAATTCCGAATCCTTATCATCTGTAGTGAAGTTGCGTTTCCCATTTTATATAAAGAATATCTAGACCAATGTATATTTTACGATAGCCAACGCAAACCGGGAAGATCTATTATTTGCTTGAATAATTCGACCATTAATTATATTAGATAATACACTTACTAAATTAGATGCCTTATTTAATCAATTAACCTATCTGAATTAGAAACACATTAGCTGTTAATAACAGTAGTTGTCTAATTACTAATCATAGTAATAACTCGCTGTGAAATGTTGAAATTATTACATAAACGTCTGTTCTAAGTTACTACCTGTATATGTAGGTTTATCTAATAAAGCTTGTAATTAAAAGGACGTAACAAGCATTTAAACTAGTCGATGTATGTATATTTTCCCACTTTTGCCCCTCAAAGTCAGTAGAATAACTTCGACTGCTATATCAAGCTAAGTTATTTGTAAAATTTTATTTTTACATGGCAGGCAAATTTAACTCACATGTTCATCACTCTAACTACAATTTTGCACGTAGTAGCAGTAAGACTTTTTTTCTACTTATGGTTATAACTAATATTAATATCATTAATTTCATAGGTGTACTTCTTATCCCACTATCGCGGCATTTGTATGGGCACTCTCGTATCTCGAACAGCGGTGTTAACAGCGGCTGTTTGCGTCGTGAACCCGGCAATCCCATACCACGACACTCGCCCTGTCAATGTGATCACCGCAACCTATTATAGACACCCGCGGCGCGGCATTAGAGTGCAAGTTACGAAGATAATCATACCCAAACGTGAGTACTAAATCCAATGAAGATTATCTGACTTGCTCACAGCAGAGACCGTAATTAACGTGTCTAAGTACTCTTGCCTTTATTACTGCTTTCTACAGGTTCTCTTTCTTAAACCTTTTGGTTAATGTAGTCCATAATTTAATAATCTTTATATAATTTGGTTGCTTTTTAATAAGAGGATACTTAGTCTAATGTAGACGAGTACAAGTTTACAATATATATAAGTTTTATATAATTTTTTTGCCTCACAAAGTAATTAAAATTGATTTTTAATGAATCAAGAATTATTTTGAGTAACTATGCGGTTACCTTTTCTATGAGTAACATAAAGCAATTGAAGGAAGTACTTCGTCTTCATGAACTGCGAAAAATTGACAAGAGCGCTAGAGCGTAGTAAAATATTAAAATTTAAGGAGTATATTGTTCGAATATTTGATATGCGAGTGACTTTATAGGAATAGAACAGAAATTATAGAATTCCTAATATTTTTTCGACTAGAAATTTCCACGCTAAATAATATTTAACTGGCGTAGTTGTGGGAATTCAGTTTTAGGATTTAATCAAAATAAGGAGTGGTTAATACTTTATATTTTCTGACTATTCTGTATAAAGCCTTGTAAAAACGAACGATTAAAAGAAATATAGCAACTTTACAATTTTTTTTTATTTACAATCATGTTACACAAAACAATAGCACACTGAGAAATATTTTCAATTATTGTAAAAAATCTAATTAATTTGACTTACTAAGATGGAATTGCTATTTTAAGTATAGGTAATAATATATGTGACAAATATTTAAGGCGAAGTTCAGATAACATAACATTTGCATAACATAGCCACGCTTAGCTAGCAGTTTATTAAAAAAAAATGTGTTATAGATATGAAATACGTTCCATATCGAATTAGAAATATTTGTATTATAAAAATTTTGCCAAGATATATGCGTACGTACATGCGTAAATGATTATATCAATTTAATAATATGTAATTTTAAAGTTTTTTCTTTTTCTGTTTCATTATGAAACATTTTTATTAGGTTCCTAAATTATTATACTATAAATATAGTCATGCAGCTTATTTTTGCCATTTGAACTTTAGCGACGTAATATATTAAAATATTACCGGTATTCGTATCAGAATTGTTTAAAACAATCGTTATTAATGCCTCATCGTAGAAGCTGATTTACAATTGCTAGATAAATAAATTGAAAGTATCACACTCAATAAGCACCCCATTGGTGTTGCTATTAAAGTACTTTTTTAAATTAATTTAGATGGCTCTCAAAAGCTAAGTTCCTACTCGAAGTTAAAACATATTAAAAATGGGGCAATAGGAAAAAATACAATTTTGAAAATACATTTAAGTATTCTGAAGTGAAGACTATTGAGACGTTATTACTTTTTGAGTCTTAATTAATTTTATAACATAAGGTGAATAGTTTCTAAAGTAGTTTTTACAATAAATTATTATATAATAAATTAAAACACTAGAGAGTATAAATAACCTTAACAGTGACACAAGTAAGCTTCATAACTTACCTACGTTTTGAGAAGGTTGTTAGGTTGTGACTAAACGTCATATAAGGTCCAAGAGTTTCGAAATCCTTTCAAAGTAACAACATGAAGAGGGCTAATGAGTAGTTCTGAGGGCTAATGAGTAGTATTTGAAACTTATAAATTAAGTAAGTTAGTTCCCGTATATTTCTTAGAAGTTGCTGTTAAAAGATGTTGATTTAATTTGAAAAAGCTAGGGCGTTTAGTGTGAATATAGTAGTTATTTTTACTGAATTTTAAAGAAGAGCGCACACAAGAACAAACTAATATAAAAATTAATATTGACTCAACAATAAGCTGAAAAATATTAAAGTCATCTTGGGCTCTAATTAAAAATTAAAAGACAGGTTTAAAATTTTCTATTTGAAGTTTTCTTTTTTATAATGTTAAATGCTAGCTTATATGAATTTTTTAACATGCTTCATAAGCAAAATATAATTTAAATATACTGGTAATATTTAAATGTTTCTAGTATCCAACGCTACCGCTGAACGAGCTTATATGATTCAAGAAGCACCCGCCGTATTGTTACTGGCGCGTCAAGTACCGGATGTTTTAGCAGAAATTCCGCTTCGTGCTCTCCAGATAGACTACAATGGTGAAGAAATATTGTCACTACATGAGGAATGCTTAGCTGTGGGCTGGCATTTCTTCTACAAAGGGGTGAGTTCTTGACCCTTACTATATGTTGGATTTCTTGTTACGATACGTAGCATGTATGTATTATATATTCAATTCTCACTCGGTATTCACTACTATTTATACAATAATTGATTACTTTAAAAAATGTGTATAAAATTTAAAATTATGTGGAGTATATTTACAAAAAACAATAGTATCTATATTGGAATGATAAAGTGCATACAGAATTACTAGCTGTTACGCGCGATTCCGTCTGCCTAAGAAAAATAATAAGAAAATATGACGAAACTTTAAAGACCCGTATGCGCCCTGCCCCCCACTCGCACGTTATTATTTCGGGATGGTCATTCGGGATCATGAAAAAGGTATCCTAAGTTACTTTTTAATACATCAGCTACCTGCCAATAAGTCCCGTTAAACGCGGTTCAGCCATTTTAGATATTAGCCGAAATAAACTTACACTCGTATTGTCTTTACATATATATATAAAAATAGGGGTTAGTGATAAAAAATTTAGGGTTGTATGTATTTTTTGATGCCACATTATAAAAAAATAAAAACAAAAAATTTCGTTGAAAAATTAAAAAAAAAAAGTTTAAGGGTGAACAACCCTTACTTCAAGGAGTATGAAAACTAGATGTTGGCCGATTCTCAGACCTACTCAATATGCTCACAAAATTTCATGAGAATCGGTCAAGCCATTTCGGAGGAGTACGGGAACGAACATTGTGACACGAGAAATTTTTATATAAGATTTTCTTCAAATATGCAGTGACTCATGAGGGCTGCAAAGTAGAGTTTATTTAAAAAGTTGACTAATACATTAATGCTACATTTATTTTAGTACACATCCGACATTTGAGATCTCCTCATTGTCATTTTTTTTTAAAACCATCAGAATTAAACAATTATACTACTCTGCCATTCAGGAGAGTAAAACTCGCGAACCATCGCGATTTTAGTATTTTTTTTTATTATGCCAAACGATTGGAAATGCATACTGACAGGTGATCAAAAAAATATCTGAGAACGTTATAATTTAAAAATAATCTTGTTGGCACTAACTAAGCTCTAAAGCGTGATTTTAATTTCTCAGAACAAAGAAATTGTTAAAGGTGTAATGCTATTGTATTTTAAAGGATAATACCCAAATCTTTTCTAATTCCGAAGGAGTATTTCAGTCTTTCTAAAGTCATCCTTTTTCATTTATTAATAAAGTTACTATAGTTCGTTTGTTTTATTGCAAATATATTTTTGGTAAATTAAATCGAGCGTTTTCTAACTTTCGAGCTTCATTCGAATGAAATGCTGTCCAATTAATCTGTTATCTCTATTGGATTTGATTTTCATTTATAATTCTTTTTATATATCAATTTTACATAGCATTTTTAATTTGATTTTACAACTTTTTCAATTTTTTTGATGCTCTTGAAGTAAAATACCTTTTTTTTTAATTCTTTTTTTACAAAAATTTCATTTGTATTTATATTTTTTTTATATTCAATTACTTTTACTGTTTTTTAAAACGTTGCATACAGTCTTCTAAATGAAGAGGGCCATAACAATAATTTAAAACATTTTTTGCACGTATATTATAACTATACAACTATAATTATCAAATATTTTTAATTTACATGGATACCTCCTCTAGTGATTTCACTCATATATTAACTTAATTATCTTATACAAATCTATTATTTGAAATAATAGACAACTACAACTAACTAACTACAATGAACTTCCGTCTCGTCTGCCTCGTCTGCCCGTGATCACGGTTGCTGCAAAGTAACCGAAACGTCGGGATTATGTAGTTTTTTAAATAATAAAATCCGCGTAGTAAATCCGAATAATACTAGTTTCATTTATATGGAAAATTATTTCATACCTTCTCAATAATTTCTCACATCGTACAATTTATTAATTCTCCAGACAACATATTGATATGACATTATTTAAATTTAAATAAAAATGTCTATTAACATTTGAATATATAAGCATTTCAATCAATGGTGAAAGATTATACCTACAGTAATTTTAGAGCTTTTCCTCAAGAAACCACTTACTATTAAAAGTACTTCAACATGAGTATATTTCAAAAAATAGTAAAATACTATAAAAGTAACTTCATAGTCTAGTCTAGTCTAATTGTTTTATATTAAAGAGAAACCAGATCTTACATATGTTTTTTTTTTTATTTCAAACAAATTATTTATGCAAAGAGATTATTAAATTTTACCTCAACCAGTATTTCCTTTGATCGTATGACTCGGCGGAATAGTAAAACTTATTGAGTTATTAAAATGAAATCGAAATGGAGATTAAACCAAAGACTTATTTATTATATCAAACTATATTTATGCATTTGAGTTTGTAACTAAGGCCACTTCCAACTTAAAACGGGTTAACAAATTTAGACCAATTGTACAGTGTTAGTTCGTCGCGATAGCAACGTTACTGGAGATAAAATAAAAATATGAGGTAATCGGTCTACCAGATGATTAGAAGTATAATTATTAAATAAAATTTTAATTACTTTCACACCCATCGGGTGAATCTTCTAAAATATACACAAAAGAAGTGAGCTTAAAGGTTTCGTTTAGTTCCGTTTTTTCGGTTTGAATCAAAATCAATCCAAATCCATCTATTGCATATTAAACAGTCAAACAGTTTCAGTATTTTTAATATAGCTACGATACATGCAGCTGACAATTCATGTTCTCATAAAATGAATAATGCAACGACGAAATGCAATATATCGGTTAGGAATTGAAATTGCGATAAGTATTAACGAAATACCTAAAGCAGCCAAATGAATGTATTTGTTAATTAGACAAAGCCGTGCTGTGTATTCTCATCTGCGAACTAATGAAATAACAGACATAATTTTATAACCTCACATACAAACAATGAACAAAGACCAACGCAATAAATGCATGCCAGCTTGTCAATTACGTTGAATAACTTTATTGAGCGGTCTGGAGAAGTATGCATCTCGTTACATGTATATAATGGTCTAATTGACAGACGATAGTCAAGTTCGTTGTAACAAGCATGACACTAAAAATAGCTGTTTTTCTATCATGGTTACAAAATATTAGTTGGTATAATTGCCTATCAGCGTAATTGGTTATTTGTTATATGTTATTTTATGTTTTGAGCTAGAGCTTGTTAAATATTAAAGAGTATTGCTTACAGAACAGAATAAATAAGATATATCATAAGAATTACAGTCGTTTCTCGATGTATGTTCGATCATTAATAATGAATTAATTTACCAGCACGCTCAGGTGTAGCGGTTATGACCGGGCCGCGGGTATGAGAGAATAATTGATGTACAAATTGGAATTACCAATTAAAAATCTATTCTCTACTATTATGTTTTTTCTTAACAAAATTCTCATGACACGAACCTACCACTTGCAACTTATATAATAAATTAATATAACAAACCAGTATCTAACTACGGCTAGTTGACCTAGGAAGTGGTTGACGCTTTGTTTTAGTTTTGGTGTGTATAAATCTGTTTCTGTTGTTTAAAATTTTTAATTAACACAACGCCGTCTGGTCTAAAGTTTGTTTAGCTTTTAATTGAATAACTAAAATTAGCACGCCATTCATTCGAAAATTTTTGGGTTTATAAAGTTTCACTGAAACCATTATTAATTAAAACATTAGAATGAAATATAATATGAAAACGTATTTAATTTGAAAAAGGTGTTATTGGAAATAATATTTTAATTTAAAAAACATTCTTCTGTATGTGAATATACTTGTATGTAGATGACTCAGGTTAACATTGGATTGATTTTAAAAATGACAATGACTTGTAGTATCGTTTTTTTTTTTAATTATGGATAAATTTATTAGAAATGTAGCGTTTTCTATATGAACAAACAAACTAGTTTCTTACTTTTTGAAAGTATTTTAACAATTCTTGCATATATTTGTGTTAATATACAAAAAATGCCATAAAAAAATATAATTTCAAAATTTGCTATATGACTTTTTAATGAGAAAACTCAATATTTTGTAACAAAAATTATCAAGTTGGCAGAGACAAAATATTAAATCTATTTAAACTTGGTTTTTAATTTTATAACTACTGGGAAGGGATTTTGGTTTTTAAATTTAGAAACATTTTTCAATTCCCTCGTCATAAAAGCATAATAAAACTTGAACGCTTTTATTTCATAACGGAAAAGTTACCTTAAAAGTTTAAAAGATAAAGACTTAAAAGTTAGTCCGAACTGTTTTAATTAAGTAAGGAGACATTTCTTTTTTATTGGAATTAAATTTCACCTTTCGTGTAATAGATATGAATTGTGAGAATACAATAAATCATCGAAAAGTCTGGACTTTTGAACAAACTTTGTCTTCGTAGATTTGCTGAAAATTTTTTCGCTGCATTGGGTTCTAATTTAAAGAGCCCTTCGAAATACTAAATAATAGAATTCTCTAATGAAGAAATGGTTGATATATATTTTTGGGCATCCAACATTAAAAAAGTTTTCAGTCCAAATAAATACATTAGTATCAATTAATTTTCAGTAATTCTAATAATTTTGAAACTAACAGTAAGAAAATTTATCTTTGATGCAGTCATTTAAATAAAATAGTTTTATATGTTTTGGAACCAAACTACATCACTGAAAGCATTTCTTTAAAACTAAATTATTTCCGTTAAAAAAGCCCTTGGTACTCAAAAATTAATTTGTTAATTTATTGATCTGTAAGTATTTTTTTTACATTAAACCCACACAGCAAATAAAGAACAACAAAGGATACTTATAAACATAAGAAAATATTTCTTTAGAATGATTGTCAGAAACAGTAAGAAATTTAAAAGAAGTTAAGTAGACAATAATAATCTTTAAAAAACAGGGACATCAAAATCTACAGATATAATATAATACCTATATTTTATTAAAATCTTAAATTATTTACAGGACAAGATATATCCGACAAATAAGTTCCTTCTACAACGCCAAGTCCGCACTCAGTATCTTGTTATAGCCAAGAAGAACGTTTGGTGCAACGCTATAAAGCTCAGATTTCAAAAGGCCATGGCTAATCTTGGGTATATGGGAAACTTTGATAAGACTGCAACCGTTTGTCTCAAAGATGTATGAATCTAATATTTTTTTTTTTATGAAAATTGTTTATTGAAAAGGAGATTACAATGATAACTTTTTTCTAGCCCGAAAGGGAAGCACAGCCCTGCCATGTAAGTTTTGTATATTTTATTAAACAATGAAACATGTATTCGAAAAAAAAACATTTATATAATATCCAAATACTATATGCATTCATTATCTCAGATGCCATTAGTTAATCTTTTTCAAATCATGATTTTTGAAGAAGTCTCTTAAGACGTGAACACTGATATATATTATATGGAAAGGGCATGTATGGTGCACCATTGATCTGCAACGGTAAGGCGGTGGGTATGCTTATGGCACCAGACGCACAGTGGTCCAATTGCACAGGTTTTACAAGCCTCTTCAACATCTTTAAATCCGATCATATATCTTCATATATGAACTGTATTAGTTCGTAAGTATATCGAAAGTTTCATACATATTTGTCGAATTTTTTCATACGTATTTGTCGAATTCAAAGAGTTCTCGTTAATTTAATGAAAGTAAAAACTTAAATAAAATTAAGATAACATTAAGGTTGTAACATATTTTTTAACAAAGAACTATAAACTTAATGTCTCTGCAGTTTACTAAATTACTTTAAAAAATAGGTGCTTTTAAAATTTTTCATAATGACTACACACAACTATGAACTCATAACATTAACATTAAATCTCTAACGCAGGTGCTTGGCACATGCACGCTTCGAGCATAATTCATTTGTATTTTTCAAGCGTTCAAAATTCGTTTGTTTATTTAAATAAAATCAACCAGTTATTATTATTTGGTTAGTCGCATTTTAAAATAACACGGAATGATAAAAACTTCAGCTTTGACATAATTAAAGTTCCAGATAATATTTATTACTACTACAACTGCATATGAACTATAATAATATAAAAGTCCGCTCACAGAATCTGTATATATTCAAACTAAAGTTTTTTTTTGTCTGTTTTTTTTTTTTCATTTGGCACACGTGCATCCTGTTTTCGTTCTTAATACCAGGGTTGGACTCTTGTAGCAAATATAGTGACATGATTTTAAATTGAACGTTCTGTTCAGAACTTGGTTAACGTGATTTGTTATACTGCATTAATTAATATTCTATTTTATTAATTAGTGACGGTAATAAAATTGTTACAAGTAAATAAAATAAAACATGTCATGTACAGTTTATAATTTATGTTACTTCCAATGTTCGTTAACAATATCATTTACCGCAACAAAATACATTCTATCTGAATTGTATTATGAATAATAACAGGTTGATGATTTTTGTTTACAATTAGTAAACATTAAGAATTACAACATTAAGAAATATTAAGCTCGCCTTTTTAATTAATCTCGTAACATAATTCCATTAATAATTTCGAGATCTTAAAGCAACACAGAATATTCTGTTTTAAAATTTTATAACGTATATACATATTACACTTCTAACTTACTGAGGCATAGCAATAATATACAAAAAAAGACACTACAATGTATTAACATTGGTTTATGGTATTTTAATATAATGGTGCAAGTACTTCTTTTCAGACTGTTTAAGCCAGAACTCGCAATGAATTGGGAGAAGTTTAAAAATAGTTTGAAATACGCTGAAAACGATCCTCATTACGATTACTTGCCTGAAATGTACGACAAGGTTGTCTTCAGCTCGAGCAGTTCTGAAGAGACATGAAATGTTTATTAGTACATTGCTAAATATTTTAAATAAAATAAACGTCTCACTTATCTATGTTTTTTTTTGTTATTTAGAACATTCTCATCATAATTCCCTAATATTGTTTCTACCAATGAGTAAGAGAGCCGGTTGCTCTTTCCCTGTTTCCACCATTTCCTGCCATCATCTTATTCCCAACCCTGCCTCTTCCTCAACAACTGAGGTTGGCAACGCATCCGCAACATATCTTATGTTGCGAATGTCCATGGGCGACGGTGACTACTGCACATCAAGTAGGCCGTCTGCTTGTTTGCCACCTTTCTAATAAAAAATATCCAATAGCAGCAATCTTAAAGCGCAATAAAAGTGAATCTTTTTGAGTTAGCATTTCTTTGAAAATTGTGCAAAAATTTTCGATGTCGGATATTAAAAAGCTCTAACTGATAGGATTCATTTAAACCTTTATTTATTTCTAATAAGCACCATTAATTAAAAAAAAACTGAAATAATTTTACTAATACTGTACCAGATTAAAATATCTATACCTAATAATAAAATGATGTTGTGTAGTCTTTACAATATTTATTTAATGCAAGTCTGTGCAGTGTATTGTACCAGTAAGTGCAGGTCTTAACACTTTTCGTCTCGTTGACTTCAGACGCTTGTTAATGTTCAGAGTCTCTTTCCTAAAGACTTTTTAAACGAGGCGACACCTGAGCGAGCTAATATACGACTCGAAGTGTGAGAAAATTGTATTTATTCGTCTTATTTAAATATAATGGAGCGTAAGAAATAATCTAGGCTCCCCTTACAATTAATTTCGAATGTGTATAATAGAGATTTAATTAATCTACTAGTATTTGTACTGCATCAAAAATAAAAAGGAGGTTATACATTTAACATAAGTACGTACATTTATATACGTAGGATGGCATGTATTGATCTTCCTTAAACAGAAAACCGATTTCCAGACCAGAATCAAGACTGATTATAAATTTCAATCCACTTTCCGTAATATATTAAACTATTTACATATTGGATGCATCTTTCAATACTTTCATTAATATTAATTTTAAATGATTGGTTTTACTTCTTAGTAGTCATGAGAAAAATTAAATGAGAGAAGCCGCCAGCAGAAAATGTCAGATTTTATATACTTGTTTCAATATTTCAGTGAGCGTATTATTTCTGTATACATGCAGTGAGTATCCTATGGAATCGGCTCTTAAAACGGTCCTTGCGGATAATAGAGCTTAGACAATCTACACTTCAAGAATAATAGATATCTAGGCCTCGAAACAAAACAAAGAACATCGTTAACTTAGAATTGGATTTCGATATCGAACCCTCTACTTAAATCAAGATTGGTATAGCAACGAGAACTGTCTCGAGTTAGGGTCACTAAAAATAATATATCCTTAGCCGTGAATGCTAATCTAATGTACGACTTACTTAATTACAGATAATAATATGAACTATCGTTAGTAATCCCTATTGACCAAAATACGACAGGAGGCCTATCGCCAGAACATTTGTAATCTGAGTCCAGAAAGAAATGTTTTGAGTTTACTTAGTCTCCAAAAAACTATTAGATATTAAGTAAATCTCGTAACAATGAAACACTAAATAAGTTTTGTAAAATGTTTTATCATGAACCAAAAGCAAAAAGTGTAAATATGACAGCAAAAGAAAAAAATTTAACGATTTTATTTTGAGCAGTTGAATTATAACTGACTATTATTGCATTATGACACCGGTCTCATCATAAATCTAGAACACTGATAACAAAAAAATATATATTAAAATTTGTATTAGTCAAACACTAAAGCAGTTTGAAAGTTTCTTGTATTGCTCAGATTGGTTCAACAAAATATTAAAAATATATGTTTTGTTGTTTGCAAGTGCTTCAAAATTCACAGAAAAATAATTATAATTATCAAATTGATTTGATGAATTACATTCCACCACAATCGAAATCACAACGGCTTTCTAATGTATTTTATTATCTAATGTAGCAAAGACAAGGCAATAGACAATATTTTATTTATTTCGTGGAAAAATAAAATCTTTTGGATTTATTTTCAGAAATATTTCGGTAATACAACTCCCACTTCCTCAATTCTCATTTATTTCTGAATATAATAATTTAATTAACCTTTTTCTATCACAATAAAGTCCATAAAGAAAAATCCATTGTATCCTATTTTATCAATGCAACAAGCGATTAAATTTTTTGTCTATTAATTGATAAAATATGAATCCCTCGTCCTTGAAATAATTTGTTTTACTAACAAGTGAGTAGTATTTAACAACGTACAAGTGTTGTCCTAATGGTACCCTTTACATAGTTGTGTAAATGGAATAAGTTAAATATATCTATAGTATTCGCATAGATCATAACGTAGATTTCTTTAAAAAAAAGTGAATTAAGCTACAGCACTAGACTGGTTAATATAATTTTGTAAAAATGTTGATTTTAAAAACATGCATAACAAAAGCAATTCATATTAATATAAAATATATAACTTCAATGAAATATCAGATGTGTCTAGTAACAGTTAACATTTGTCTAGTCACAGTTAACATTTGTCCCTTTTTCCTATTGTTATGTGCTAAAAGTCATTACTTGATGTTTTCGGCTGATAAGAATTCATTACATTTTATAGGAAATACGTGATTAGTCTAATAAATATTGTCGTAACCTCGCTTAGCATGGGTAATGTGAAAAAAAATTTCAAACATATTCTTAACCTTTGCAATAATTATATGAATAACTTGCTCTACAAAAACACGGTAATCACGAAAACAACTTATTGAATTTGGTGTTATATAGCAGCCTTATATCTTTACACATGTCACCTTATGTCACATACACATACACATGTCACCTTATGTCACATACACATACGCATGTCACAATTTCAAAATCGCATGAATTGACGCAAGATACAAAAGACACGATTAGACCTTAGTAATCATAATCATAATGCATATTCCATTATTGAAGTAAATTAAAAACGCATGCACGCTAGCAAAGAATAAAACATGTATGTATATATTTGAATAATTTTATTATACACAGCTGTCACCACTGACATAAACAAAAAGTTTTTAATATACAATAATTATAGAAGGATTGGCAAATTCATTTAATATTTTAAACACTGGAAAAGTCTAAACAAAATAATGTCCATCTAGATTTATCTCGCTTCAATATATTTCTACAATATCTACAAGTGACATATTGTTGAAACGCCATATTAAATTCGTTATTTCGAAGGAAATAAACCTACGACTAATACAGTCTAAACTAGCTGATACTAGATCTAGATTTTATGAACGTCTATTCAGCGTTTTAACAATATATCGTCCCTATATACATTACATACATTTTAAAGCAAACTGGGTGTTTCATACGAAATTAATAACCAAATATAAATCATAAAATACATTATTTCATTAAATGGCTGAGGAATTTAACTTTGTTCGACATCTTAAGTGTTTTCATCCCCTTGTTATATTCACAAAATTATTGTTAAAGATAAAAAAAAGATCACAATTTTTTATATGTGATCGGAGAACTAAATAAACGTAATGTTCTCTAATTTGCAACCACGTTTTCGTTTAAGTGCATAATTAAACTATATTGAAAAAAAAAACAATTATTTTCGTCCATAAAGATAAATATTATCGAAAAATTGATGTCAAACGAAATATTTGGCTCTGATAACATATCTAAAGAAGTCAAGTTGAGGTTTTGCGCATTACAATAATTCGCTCAAATAAAAACTGATAAGTTATAAAAATAACGATGAGATATCTGATAAATGATAATTAAGAAAAAAAAAGTAACGAAATTTTGTATATAAATTTAAAAAAAGAACATTTCGAATTATTTACCTCTTAAAGAAGATATTCCTAATTACTCGTGGTTATATTCCGTAGTCCGTAGTCCAAAATTAATTGTGAATAAACCCATGCGATTGACAAATCTACTTTAAGTAGATCGAACAGATGGATTTTAAAACCATTTGAAGGCTGGTTATGAAAAACTAACACGTAGTCGTTAAATTAAAAATTGTAAAAGCCAAAAAAGATTGTTGACAAAAAATTAAATTCTCTTTAGAACTAAATAAATGAGCACATGTGTATTATTCAATAGAACTAAACGATGACTGTAAAACAAAGTTAATCCTTTAAGCCGATGAATGTTTAAAACAAGCTAAACACAGAATCTATGTCTATATAAAAATGTATATATATACGACAGTGTATAATTATACAACACTTAATAAATTATATGAACCGATGTACAAAACTGTCACAAAATACCATTCATTTGGACACAATTAACATTCTATGGAAAAAACAAGGGAATTTTTACGATGTAAAAAATCACAGGTTAAGGCTTTCCTGTAGGAATGTACTTAAACGATGTATTGTCAATATTATTAATAACATTAATAATAGCGAGAGCCTCATTTTTTCCGGCAAATGGTTATATTGTCACCAATATCAAACGTCTTTCCCTAAGTCCGGAGATGTACTATTGAAAGTGTATTCGGAACATCGGCTTTTTATTGTAACATATATTTTCATATTTTTTTTTTTTAGCTTTTATTTTTGCATGTTAATATAAAGTATGCAATTTCTTTTTTTATATTTCATCATTGCATTTCAGAAATATTACACGACTGCATATTTTATATACAGTAAGTAATGTGATGTACATTTTTGTATTCTACGACGTTATAGATGTCACCAAAGAAATTTATCTTTTATCTTATATGAAACTAGTAGGTTGACTAAGATTCTTACTAAAACTGATGTTCCAAATATTCCCTCCGTTATTTATTTGTATGATTTTTTTTTATTATATGTATATCATTAGACATAGCGGTATTGTATTTGGACGACTCCCGCAGTCTTTTAACTATAGATATATATATTTTTAATATAACACAAATAAAAACAGAAAGGATAAGAATATCAAGAAATTAAATTATAAGGGGTCTTTTAATTTTAAAGTAATAATATCGCATAGAAGTGTAGTTGGGCAAAACGTTAGCTGGTAACTTACTTGATGATGGACAGGATTCTTTAATTGTTGCTGTTATACGTACTTTAAAAAATTTGTTTATACTACATTATAAGCACTGGTGTTTGGCTGACTATTATTTTAATTTTTTCTGTATATTTCTCATAAATAGGATATTAATTTCTCTTATTAATAATTTCATGAAACATCAATACGTATGACATTCTTTATTACACACAGTTGTTGTATGTTTACATGAAGATAATCCCAATATATTCAATTTATAGCCAAAAAAAGCTGTTTCATATATATAATGAAAGTATTCTAGAATGAAACCAACTATTTAAATGTTCTTGATATCTTTTATATAACACATGTTGCAGAAAAATTTAAGTTCAACTATGGTTTCTGATTAATCTGAATAACAAATTGTCACAGTGATTTGGATAATTTATTTCAATATTCATAACAAAAATATAAATTCCGATGACTAAGCCCATCTTGTTTTTATTCAGCAAGACCCAAACTATTCCTCTATACGTTATCATTTATACATACATCTATAGATAATTCATAAAAAATGTAATTTTTTTTTTCTTATATAGTAAAATCGCTTTGGGAAGTTTGGTATCATAACATGTTATTATTAAAGAATAATGAATAGTATTAGAATGACGACCAACAATGCCAGTAGAACCCCGATTGCCGTCCATTGTCGTCGGTCTGGAACAGAAATGAAGACACATCAAGCTTCTTGACGTTTTAAACACACACACTCAAACACTCACACACACACACACACACACTTCATATTCTCGCATAAACTTCTTGAAATTCATGGAAAACGGAATGGAAGCTTCTCAGAATTTTACTTGGTTTTGATTTTTTTTTATCCTAAACTAGCTGTTACCCGCGACTGCGTCTGAATATAAACAATGAATTGTTTTTAACACGACAGTGATAACGCTTAATTTAACACTCTCTATTACATAGGCTCGTTGTAATCGGTTCAGCCATTTCAGAGATTATCCAGAACAAACAGACAGACAAAAATTGTTAAAAAAAACTTATTTTGGTATATGTATTCATATGAATGTAGTAAAAACGGTTATTTAAATATTACAAACAGACACTCCAATTTTATTTATATGTATATGTTTAGATGTCTTGATAATAATTATTTGGAATTCCAACCAACCATTGTTCATGTGCAACACCCTGGCGACCTTCTTCAGGGTTGAATCCAACTTTGAGTCTGCGTTTTCCAGTTCAGTGTTCAAATCATCTAGCATACTGAAAAAAAAAGTCAAATGTATAAAATGCAATTTTATAACCTGAATTGAATATCAAGTCTTGTAAAACTTTAAGTTAATTTACAGAAATACTAACACGGCCTGTTCATCCAATTCGATGCCGATTTGCTTGGAGACTGTTTTCAATGAACCGACCGAATTGCTTATTAGATGTAGCTGGTCGTCTTGCGACATCAGCATCTTGTCCTGGGCTGACATGACGTCATCCTCAAGGTAGCGCGTCGGGCTGGCGGATGGTAGGCGGCGGTAGTGGGGGTAACCAGGCAGCCGTGAACCCCAGGCCGCCCCACCAGCTCCTCCACTGTTCCCCCGGCTGGGGCTCTCTTCAGCCAGAAGCGGTTCCCTTGTACCATCCATTTCGTTGCGCTTATTCCCGATTACCACGCTTTTCATGAGCTAATTACATACAATATATATCGTTAATGTTTAATTGCCAGCTATTTAATTCAGCCTTATAAAATAAAAAAAATCATAGATGATTTACAATATAGAATTAAATATTATCAATCAAAAAGCTCGTGAAGACAATAGCAGCCTAATAATGTCAATAATTTTATTGTAGCTTCAACATTTCAATAATTAATTTTATACCTTCACTTCCTGCTTAGTTGCCTCTATGAATGTCCTTCTTTCGCTTATTTCCTTGTTGTCAATTTTAAACTTTGATGTATTCCTTTCTACAATACTTGCATAAATTTGTAAGGATATGTAGATTTCAATATGATTTTTAACATAGCGTGATTACGGTTAGTTAAGATTATTACCTGTAGTGATAATCTGGATTCTACAGTAATAAAGATAATAACCAGAACTAATAGTCATGCAAAAACATTACTATTTATAATTCAGTAATGTATTATGATTATTGTTAAAATGCTATGAACATGGAATATATATGATGAGGGTGTTATATAATATGTTAGTAAATATATATGTTTTTTATCAAAATTGTTATATCTAAAATAACAGCTGCTACCTGTATAAAGCTCGTTCGCTCCGTGAGGGGATGAGATAAGAACTAGATGCAATCAAAGGCTACGGTAAGCACAATAGATGCATACCAATAGATTGATAAATTGGTCTATCATTTGATAAATGCATCCAATCTGATATGTATGCTAAAAAGGATATTGATTGTGTCTTCAAGGTCTTCCAAGTCCCATTCGATGCTTCGTATAGCGTTCTTGAGTTCTGTCGAAGTCCACTCGGCTTCCGGGCTGTGAACTATAGGTGTACGAGTTACTTCCTGCCAGCGAAGATACAAACCGCGAGTCTTGTTCAACGCACGGAACACCTCACTAGAATAAATAATAAAAGTTATATTTAGTTGTGTCCCTAGCCTTATAATGTTTTTAATATTAATATCATATGCATATGCCAAACTGATTATGAATTAGATATTTTAATGAAATATAGATATACATAAATATTTTGATATTTATTAATCAAAATTAGTTTTAATAATGGCATCATCTTTAGTTTTAGTACTAGCAAAATCTTTTTTTTTTTCAATTAAAAATTGTGCAATAAATGTAGAGAACCTAAGACTGGTTGGTAAAAGAAAGATAATTCATATGTAATTAACATCAACCTTAACTTATTGTATAAGTTACATAAATTTGAAAAAAACTCAGTCAATAATTTAATATCCAAAATAAATCAGATATAAATTATTTTGTCTGTTTTAACAAGAGTACGAAGAATTTTTAAAATATGTATGGTTCATGTGGAGGACTGAATATATTTGACAATATATATAAACGCAAATAATAAGAGTAATAATTTTAAATGGGGTTCAGATTGAGAGTGTTATAATGATCACTGTTATGCATGAAACTAAGGTTCTTAGATTAATGATTATGGTCATTGGTAATTTTTTACTACTTAACATTACAATGACTTTCAAACATTCATCCCATACAACCATAACAGATGGATATTTCAAAGTAGTTGAAATATGGTAAAATATAGCATAGTAAAATGACTTAGTAAATTGAAAAACCATAGCTCAACTTGAATGTTTACTCACAAAGGACTTAGAATATCTGTAACTGTGATATGTTACACACATATTCAACAAACATTGATCTGATTCCTTAAATGAAGTTTTCATTTCTAATGATTAATTATATAAGCTCACTATTTAGTTTGTACTGAGACACAATAAAGATTTATCATTTGTAATGAAAATCTTCTAAGAAAACAGCCATCCCTTTTCAAAATTTAAAAAATATATATACATATCACATATATGTAGTAAATTTTAATTGTAATCAAATAATTAATTGAGCAATTGAAGCACTTGACACCAAATAAATCTAGAGCTTCTGCATCTCAATCAAAACATTACTTAAAGTAATAACATGTAGATACAAGTGGAAAATCGTGCAATTACACAATGAAGAAGCCTGAGCTCCCCTAGTTCTAAAAATAAACATACAATAGACCTCAACACTAACAATGTGATACACTTACTCTTTTACGACGTAGAAGGGATCTTCTAGAGTCATGTCAATTCAAAACTGTGTATCTGCGAGAGTTAAACGTGTCACGCTTCCTAGCGTACACAATCAATTTTGATAAACGGACACATTTCACAGCAAATGAAAACAAGATTTACACTGCCTATCCCAAAAAATATCGACGGCCAAATAACTTGTACCTACCCAGAATACGTTCGATGAAAATATATTCCCCGTCCTTTGCTCTCTTACATCACACCAGCAAGCTGCACTTGCGTATTTGTATTGTGTTTACTGCGCAAACGCCAGAGACCAGACCTGGTGGAAGGTGAAGAGGTGATTGTGATGCAAAAACGTGCTCTCCGACGTACATCATAAATACCACCTAAGTATTAGATACTCTAGTAATCGGTAAGTACAATTTAGGACTGCACATAAACATTTTCGACCATATCTTTTGTTATTTGACAATTATTATGTCAATAATCAAGTTGTCATTACTATTTGTGTACGTTCTAAAACTTGTTAAATAGTTTTTTTTTAAACATTACTATTATAAAAAAAAAACTATTATTGTTATTACTAAAATATTTATTTTATTACTTAGTTTAACAATAAATGTAAGTTAATTTCAATTATAATACATTTAATATATGGTGAATATAATAAAAAATAAAATGTGTTTTATTTATTGTAAATTTTAAGTCGAGGATTTTATATACTTAATAAATGATTAATGCTATGTTAATACACTTTTAAATATAACAATGCACGGAGTGCATTTTGTGAAATCTAGTATTGCGCAGTTACCTAGGGGACCATTGTTTAATTATCTGTGCCCGGGTCTGACTTCTGCACACACTTCACTTCATTCCTGATTTTAATCTTCACAGATCATCTCCTGCGACCTGCATGGTGCAGAGGAGATATTTTAATTTTTATGTTTAAGCTTTAACTCCATATCCGTTCAATATGAATTCAGTTTTAAATCCAGAAGCTCCAGAATTTTACCCTCATTTAACAGCAGTAACAGAGGTACGTAATTTATGTAGAGTTCAATATCCTTTTTGACAATATATAACATGTGTTTTTATCGCAATCGTTGCTTCTGAGCCTTGATGGAACTCTAATGTGTTAATATAGGTCAAATTCAATCTATTCCAATTGATCCAATCAACCTTTCTCGACAACTATATGCATATTAAAGTCTTAAATGAGACTGTTTTTGTACAAAGTGGTCGAGGTAAGGATATTTTGTTTCATAGACACAAAAAACAATGTGTTTGAATGAGGACGCGTTTTAAATTACTGGATATAAACATGGCTATAGATGATTAGTTATGAAATTTATTTATATGTAAAAATATAATGGATAACACTTGGTGAAACTATGGAGGGTGTACAGTTTTAAAAATAGCTGGTCAATACACACAAAGTGGTATCCTCAAAATATTAATTTGTTAAATAGAATTTCTATGTGATTTAATTTTTAATATTTCTTATTATTAAATATTAAAGTATATTATTTAAGTACCAGATTATTTATAAATGAATATCTTACAAGGTTGTTGTATTCAAAATTTTGTGCTGTAAGGATAATTGAAAAATTAATATACAAATAAAATAATAATGTTTCAATTTTCATAAATTCAAACAATGTATCCTTAATACTAAGATATAAATAATATTATTGTCTTATTTTGTAGCTTATATTTAAAAAACTAAGGAAGTTGTACATATAACAATGTATAAATATGCATTGTTATGTATATTTATATGAATTTGGTATCAGATATAAGAGGTAGCTTTATTGATTATAAATACAAGAATAAATACAACATTAAATACATAAATCAATAGTACTAAAAAATGTGGGTAGAATATAGGATCATGTTTTCTGATGTATGATATACATATTTGCAATAGAATGGACATTCAAATAAAACACGTAATATATAATGAAATTCAACACAGTATATTTTCGTAATATAATTTTGTTTTAGGATGGCTATACAAAAGTGAATAAAACAATAAGATCCTCAAACTACCTACCAGTGGGGACTTCTCTGGAAATATTCAAGACCTTTCATGATTTTAACATAGTGTCGAGTCAAATGACAAAGAATTTAATTTTACAATCAAACGACATAATGAACACAGAAATACCTAATGTGAAGTTGAAAATGTGAGTATTGAATTACAGTTAGCTTTTATTTTATATAGTTTTATTGTTATGTTGCTGTAATTTAAAGCCTCTCGTATAATCATGTTATAAGCTTGTTTCATATAACTGTTGCTATATGCATTTTTGATTTGAGAATGTAATAGTAACTTTTTATAAAAGGTTCAGTGTTGTGTTGCTTGCGAAATGTCTTTTTTATCTGATTCCTGGTTAATTGGCACAATATGAAATATTTAATATGCAAATTGTTAAATTTTTACATTATTGCTGGACCCATTGTTATCTATTCTGCTTGCATGTTAGTCAAGTTAGTATAAATATATGCAAGTATTTTTATTCTTTTCATCTTTAAATGTTAAGATACGTTTTTATGACCTTCTCTATCTGGCCTTGTCTGCACTTAACTTGTATTTATTAATGTAGAAAACTTTCTTGTTATAGTTTAAATTTGTATAGTAACTATAATATGTAAATGGCTGGAAGGGAAATTTAAAACCAGGTTTTGAAACATTATCTCTATGTGTGGACGCTGAATGTGCACAATAAAAAATAATAATTTAGATAATTATATTTATACTGGCTTATTCTGTTTAGAAGGAATATTATATTGTTTATTAGCGTAAAATTGAATGTTACCAATAGATATAGGCATTTGTAGAATATGTATTTTTTCAATAGAGCTAACCATTATTCTCAAATATATTTAGTTTTTATGCCTACCCCATTTTATAAAACACTCCTTAAAAGAGCAAAACCCTCTCAAAGGGTATCACAAGTCTCACTTATCTCAGTAAATTAAATTATAAACATCCCGATTTTTTTTTAATCTTTGTATTGCCCTGAAGATAAATATATTATAGAAAACTTATAATCACAAAACCCCAAACATTAAAATTATAATAAATAAATGTACTGTTCATTTATATCTAACTGACCCGTCTGCTATCCTGTACATGACCTAATGGCTGTGATCAGTTTTCATTGCAATGTCCTTTCAAGTCACATATAACAGGTCTTCACAGATGAATCTTTCAAGCAAATGAAATCATTTCCCTATCATCTATCTGTTTCTCTGTAATTTTCAAATCAAACTTTTAAGATTTTTTATTTTCTTATTAAATAGAAAAATTGATGCACCTGAAATTGATAAGTTTTTTTTGTCAGGCATATGATTTTGTGGACGTAACATATGCTTGAAAATCTAAGTGTATTCTATAAATTTATTAATATTATGAAAAATTATATCATTCAGGGATGCCTAACATCTTTCTTCAAATGACTTTCAAATGCGACACGACATTTGAACCGGACTGATGTATGAGGGTTAATCAATAACAATTGTGTGTCTAACGAGAGTTTGCAAGGACTTTAAACAACGACTGCTGTTAAGTGAAATAAAATCAATATATTGCGAATATCATCTTCATTATAATTACAATAAAACAACTCTGCATTTTGATTTGTGATTTGACCACAGATCTCAAAAGAAGTGTTCCGTATAAAAACGTTATGTTTGAATTCTTACATTGATATTGATTGAAGATGACTATATGTTCTAAACGATCTCTTGAATATAGTCACATGTACCTTTGTAAAGTTAGGAATTTTAAATTTTTAATTATTCAGTTAAATTCTAAGTTTGCACCAAGTATATAACATTTTCCACTTAACAGAAATAGTTTCATGATCATAATAAAGTATAAACATGAAACGAAAACTTAGTACTCAGTTTCAAGAGAGGAACTTGGAATTTAAAACAGCCAAAGTTTTTATTGAGAAGAAGTTTACAAAACAAATTTCTTTTGTATTTAAAATGTGTTAGACATAAAATAAACTAAATAAAATACACATTATGTACACTAGTATAATTTTGACACGCATAATACTTAAATCAATGAAGATAATGAGATCTAAGATTTTCGCGAGTATTCATTTAAATGAAACTAGTATTATTCGGATTTACTACGCGGACTTTTCCGCGTAGTAAATCCGAATAATACTAGTTTCATTTCAATGAAGATACCTCAATACGTGTATTAACTGAGTGTAATGAAATTTCTATTCTACTATTGAACTTGAAGACAGGCATGCATCGTGGCTACAATTGGTATATTTAGATTGTCCACAAACCAATTGATTTGTTTTCACAGAAATGACGACGAATACAACACAGACCACGTGATTGACGTCAACGATCGCATCCTAGATCGTATCAACATAAACATAGAAAATGTTTGCCGTGGAGAGGAACCGGGACCTTCATTCAGCTCCCCAGTGATAACTAAGATACAGGTAGTATTTTTATAACCAGTAGATGTATTATTAATAGCTGCCGCGGACAATGTTAGGGTTGAATAGATTACGTCAGTAAATTTAAATCTTCATCCTTTTTAACGGCAACTGTAAATTTTAAGTGAGTGAAATATTTTAATGAATAAGTTATGGTAATTAAATATTAGAGTTGAATTTTAAGTAAAAACTATGAAAATATTATATTGGCACGGCCAGATCCACTTTGCAGATAGAAAACAAATCGACTTTACAGGAGTTAAATTTTTAAACTATATGAGAAGTGGAATCGTTCTATTGATTTTCAGCAAGTGCACCAATTAAATAAAACATTACATTTATTTGCTAAAAGATTTTTTTAATTTCGTAATTGGTATCACTGCTCAGGACTTCTCAGTTCCTCTGTTACAGCCACGCATTTTTGTAATGACTATTAATTGCTTTAGCTTCTCATACCTTGCAACCTTCTTTAAATTCCCTAAAAGATTTATCACTTCCCATATAACTCCTAAGAATAGTTGTATTTTGGATACAATTTTAAAGATACTTTACGAAAACTGAACACATTTGTATAAATATATCTAACATAAATTATTTAGAGATGATATAAATCAAATATTTAATCGAATTTGAATGCCACGTGTCATCTGTTGGATGCATTCTTAGCGCGTGTATCGCCAACCAAAGGATATCCTGCTCCCAGACGTTAAATTATGTTATCATCATATTGATATCTCAATCAAGATCTATTGCAACGCTCATATACAAGACCGCTGCAAAGTAGCAAACATTTGTTGAATTTTCAAGTGGTGTTCTCGTGTCGGGTCGCGTTTGGTAATATTGGGTCTTGCGTTTGAGATTAAAATATTAGATATAATTAAAAAGATGAACGTTGAAGAAATAATGCTATATTATAAATAGTGGACAATATGTTGCATTAAAAAAAGGAGTATTGGATAATATTGAAATCAATATATAATAATTATTAAAGAAATGTATTAAGGGGCAAATCAACATCAAACTATACCAGGATACAGTATTCTGTACTCGACGTGGCAAGTGATTTAGAATATTAATGAACTCTGATAGTAATATTTCTGTTGTATTTGTGACTCGCATGGATTATAATATGTTACGAACTTTTACGTTAATTGTGATTATGAAGATATTCTTATATTATCTATTTATAGCAAAAATATGAAACTATAAACAAATGCAAAAAAGAGAAAAGTTTCAAGGATTTTTCCTCCCCAGGTCGGCTCGACTATGTTTTTTGGAGCCAAGAATATTGCGCGTCCTCAGCTCTCGTTTAAAGAGCCAGTCGACAATTCTGACAATTTATGGGTTCCCAAAATATCCGACAAACCGAACAATATCAAGCCGCTAGCGTTGAACATACTGTATAATGACGAGGGCGAAGCTGTTGGGTAAGTGTTTGGAGTCTTTAAGGCTTTCTAATTTATATTACATACAACATTCACATACATAACATAGAACATTCCTTTGCTCTCCGCATTCCATAGATACGAGCATCCTTACAAAATAGAGCTGGAGTTGTATCAACCACCGACTAAAGTGCTAGAGCCCGACACCGAACCGCCGACTTTTCCGAAATCTCTTGAAGATACTCCACTGTCATTCATAGAAACAGTTGCAGATTTGGAAAAACTTGTAGAGCATCTGAACACAGTTGACGAGATAGCTGTAGACGTGGAACATCATTCCTATAGGACATATCAAGGTATTGTTTCAAATGTACAGGATATCAAATATTACGTGAACAGGTATGCTGGGTCAAAATTACTCGTAAATATAAACACACACTAATCTACACATACACTGTACGGAAAATAATATATGCGGAATGACTGTAAGGTCTATATAGTTCATATACGTATGTTTTTAGTAAATATTGTTTGGATAATCTAAAATCAAAAACAGTCAATAATTTATTTATAGATTGCATTACACTTTCATTAATTTTACTAGTATTTGTTCCATCTAAACAAATATATGTTTTCCCAGGCATCACATGTCTGATCCAGATATCGACATACGAGGGCGACTTCATAATCGACACGTTGGCCGTTAGAGAGCACGTCCACAAATTAAATCTGGCATTTACAGACCCAAAGAAGTTAAAAGTGAGTTATTCTTATCATGTTAGGACAATATAATTAAAACAATCCTATGATCTGTATACACTATGATAAATTCCCTAATATTAAATAGATAAATTAATTCTGTCGTTGTGAAAATGAAGAAGAAAAGAATGTGCTAAATTCAATCTGCATGACATTCGAATATAATATTCCTTTTCCAATTCATCCGTAATATTCATGACCTCGCAAACAACCTTTGAAGCACCCGTAACACGATTTGTTATATATTGTGACCTACATTCTGGTTGGAAATTACTGGTTTTAAAGTCTTACAAAAGGAATGTTTAATAAACTTATTATTTAAAATTCTCAAGTATGTTTTTGTTATTCGAATGTTAATTTCATTATTATTTAATAATTTCTAAAATTAATGACTTAAGTTCGTTTATATTATGTTCAATATCATTTAATACTATCGCCTGATTTATGCCAAATTTTTAATTTTCTTATTACATTCACAAGTTCATATATTTAAATGTACTCAAAAAGTAAATAAACCATAACTAAACTAAGCATAACCATTTATAATTTCGACTTATTTATAAACGGGCTCAATATACGCACAAGTATGTATCTATTAAGTCAAAATCAGTAGATTCACAAATAAACGTTTTCTTAGGTATTCCATGGCGCTGAACGTGACATAGTATGGCTGCAGCGGGATTTCGGTGTGTATGTGGTCGGTATGATTGACACTCACCAGGCAGCTAGAGCTTTAGCTCTGCCAGGGTTGTCACTGAAGAGTCTATTGATGAGGTACTGCAGAGTGGACGCTGATAAAAGATATCAGCTCGCCGATTGGCGTATACGACCCCTACCGGACGAACTCCGCCAATACGCCCGAGTTGATACACACTATTTGTTGTACATGTGGCGACGTATGAAAGCTGATTTATTGGCAATCTCGCCAGACGGCAGTCTGCTGCGGTCTGTTTTTGAGAACAGTAGACATATCTGCTCGTTGACTTATAACAAGGAGGTTATAAATGAAAGCAGTCATCTGAAGTTGTATGTGAGGTCGAAGAAGTCTTTCAATACGAGACAGATGGCAGCTCTAAGGTTGTTGTACCGCTGGAGGGATGCAAATGCTCGTGAGTTGGATGAGAGCACCACGTGAGTACAAAAAACCAATGTGTTTATATATTAAAAACTTGTCAAGGAGGTTTTTTGTTGCTAGTACAATTTATATATGTTAATACACTCGACATAAAGAATTAATATTTGGATTTTACATGAAAAATAATAGGAACCATTTTTTCTTGACCTTGGATTAATTTTTATACAATATTCCATATATTAAAATAAAAAATCAGATTTAATCTTATGGCCTATCGAAGCCTTTTTTACCGTTAAAGTTTTCTATATTAACCCTGTATGGTTACACCAAAAAGTTTTCTTTGCTTCATATTTTTTCTTCCACCAGGTATCTCCTGCCGAACCATATGCTACTGGCCCTGGCGGAGACGCTGCCACGTGAGCTTCAAGGTGTCAGTGCACTTTGCAACCCAATGCCGCCGTTCCTCAAACAGAACCTCATCACTGTACATCGGATGCTTCTGTCGGTTAGTTGGAAATCTGATCTAAAATTTATGTTCAAAAAACTACTCTCTCGTTTGAAAAAGTCAAAGGAAAGTGACCCATAAAGTGGGGGATGTGCGGGAATTCTTCTTGTTGGTGTTTTGTGGTTTATCATTTTGTCGGTTACTAAATTTATTTCTCAGTTGAAGGTAATGGCTGATTTAAGGCTGTTTTTTTTTTTAGGAAAAGTTAATTCTATCTCTCCAAGTATCTTTAAAACTAATGTTATGGATTCGTAGTTTTTAATTGTGATTTAAATATAAAAAATTCAATGCAAATTGATCCATTCAACGATATGTTTGTGTGAAATTAAAAATATCCAGATATGAATATCACGTTTTATACTTTTTTTTTGGACGTTGGTCAAAAATCAAAATTCCGAATCAACGTTGACGTTATAACCTTAATAATTGAATATTACTAGTTTATAATCTTATGTGTATTTTTCACTTCAGTGTCGAGAGTTACCCCTGGAGCCGGTGCTGTATTCCAGTTCATCTGGTGTCAGCATCGCGATGGCGCCAGCTCCTCAACGTATGATACATGACCTGAGCCATCTTCACTACCAGTGAGTTTATATTGTGGGTTCATTTAACATCTTTAGTAACAGTATATTATAATGTTATATTTAAGTACAAGAGCCTAGCGTTCATGGACCTAGTCATGATCTGGATACTTTAAATTTAGAAAAATTTTGAAGGCCAATTTTATTTGTTTATATCAATCTTACAGAATAATTGCTGCTAGGTATAGTATATAAAAATGTGAGATATCAATTTTCATATAATTAACAATATTATAGGTCTTGGACGTATGGGCTTTTGTATAATTTTACAGCATGGATTGTAGAAAATATTAACGAGTTTTTAAATCATTACATTTTTGCATTAAAGGGTTACGTATAAACTTTTAAATTATATAACAACTATAATTGAAATACATGTATGTAACACGAACAGACCTTATTTAAAGGAAATCATTGAAAGGAAATATAATATTTTTCAAAAGAGGAAGTTTAAATATTTAAAAAAAAAGCTTTGATCGTCTCGTAAATAAAATAAAAACTGTAAAGAAAAATGTTCGTCCTGATATTGCTTTCACCTTTTATTTGTGATTTTCATACTAAACGAGTATAAACATATTAAACGAGTTCACACTCCCTAGTATGGGCTGGAAAATGTTTGATCGTTATGCTTACTCTAAGTGAAATCGTCAACGCTTACTGTATTCGTTAACAGTTATTCATTGATAAAGTTCTCCACATTATCATATTGACTTCATTGAATAAGGAACAGGAAACGATTTATATGTAGTCGGACGATGCAAACTTGTGCCAAGCGAGATCTGATATCATTTGAAACATTAAAAATTCCGTCAATAAGTACTAGATATATATCAATCAATTAAGCAATAAAATTTCATTACAGTTAATTTATCAAGCGAATTAAATAACAGAGTCTATCAACATTCACACTTTATGTTTTTTTTTTTTATCTGAGTAATAAATTATAGGGACGAAGTTTATGACTGTCATCTACCGCGTACTGGCGATCTGATATGTGATAATTGTTATACACTGGCTCTATTTATTTAACACAATATTTAACGAAATTACAATTGGTTTTATATAAAAAAATATTTAATAATATAAAAGTAAAAAACTATATCAAAATGTTTGTCTTTGAATTAATTATTTCGTTAAGATTTCTAAACGAAATTTAATGATCGTATATAAAATGATAGGTTTAGTTTTCTTGGACAAATTATAAAATTGTAGTTCTTTGAACACATAATTCAACAATGATCAAGAATGACAGTTATTTAAACTGGGAATGTTAGTTGATCGTGTATACATAGGATTCAATATTTATAGATTAATAAAATGTTAGATAATATTTTTATTATAATAATGAAATGAGAGTTAATGTTACCATATACAAATATTACAGGGAGGGTGAATCTTACCCAGAGGTAGACGCGACCTTCGTGGAGCCCGACCTGCCAGTGTTCCAGCCTAACGACGCGCCCATAGTAACTATCTATTATATACTTGTTTATGTGTGTTTTGTTTGAAACAATAATTATGTAGTCATTTAGGCTCCACAGGGAGTGCAAGTGCCTTAAGGTAACACAGCCTAGTGAAGAAAAAAAAATGTATTACCATATATAATCTTAGACTATACCCATTCATAGAATGTATTAGTAGTAAAATGAGATCTCGATTGTAGTTATTTTAGTTTTTTTTTCATATTTTATTTTATTTTTTTTTGTTTTTCTTTACATTTAAGTATACATTTATGATATCCATATCATAGTATAAAAAAGTACATTATCATCGAACGATGTGAATATTTGTATCGAATAAATAATTTACTTTTTGTTTTGTTTTTTTTTTTAGTTTTATATATTATATGTTTTTATTATATCTAGTTGGTAATGGCAAAGGATCTGTTTGTGTTAATAGTTTTGGTTTTCTGGTTATTCATGAAGTGAAAATGGGAATTAAATTTTTGTGAATATTTTGATGTCTATAATCATTGGTGATGGGTATGTATACTGTCACTAACTAATAACTGATTTTTCTTTAGTCTTGTGTTCGTTTCTCTCAATTCATTATCTAACAATCTCTAGTTAACTTCTGTTGCTTGCTTGGACGATGTTAGGTAACAGTGTGTTTTCCAACTCTTCTGTGATGCTAGATCTTGTCTCAACTTAGGTGCTATTTCTTATTCCTCACTGTATGTGTGTTTTTATTGCGTGGCAACCTATAATGCCTTTAAATATCTAAACTCTGTACGGTATATGATTTATTTTGTATAATATTAACGTCACCGACTATTTGTTGGCAGGTATCCGATCTGAATGTGGACGCCAAGATGTTCATTCCGCCTTACGATAGATACAGGAAGTATCGAGCTCTTGCACAGGTATATATAATAGTTATATTAGAAATATCAATGTCATACGAACTATCTGAAACATTTGCTATCTATAGGTGGAAGAGATCAAGGAATATAAGGACAAAGAAGCAAAAATTGCCGCAATATCTAAAGGTAACGAGTTGATAAAGACAGAAGTATTGTTGAAGTTGCAAGAGGCAAAGTCCATGATAGAAAACGAGGGGAAGGGAGATTTGAAGAAAAAGGCTGAGGTGCCCCTAGAGGAATCGACCATCAAACTATACGATAGCAGAAGTGGTGGAACAAGTGACGGGAATACAATCGAACGAGGTCGGGATAGGTCCCAAGAGGGTGATGAAATATCTAGAGGAAAAAATGACGGAAGACCTGACGTCTCTAATCAAAACTCAGCACAACGCAAGAGGAAAATGTCGAACGCTGAAAAGGCCGAGGAGAAGAAACGAGAAATTGGCAACGAGAAGACTTCGTCTCAGAACAAAGGTGACAAAACGAAGAACAAAAACAAAGTTAAGAACCAATCAGAACAAACTAGCGTTAAACCGTACAATTATAAGAAAGTGAATTACAAGAAGTTCCACGACGAAGTCGAAAGAACGCACAAGCAACCTAAGTCCAAGTTCAAAAAACATAAATAATTTAATCATGTATAAGCGAAAGTAAACGAACATATATAATCCCATGTATTTTTATTTATTTAAACATTTAGATTGTAAGTTTGGCGAGCTTCTAATGCGAGATATGCTTGTTATTTTTGATGTTCCATTTATTAAAAAAAATATTCATATTTATTTGTGTATATTCTTAAACTGTCAAGAAAGCAACGCGAATTACTACTGTGTGTAGTCATGGCGACCTTACATCATGCAAAGCGTTTTATGCTGCGTTTCCAATGAAAAAATAAAAAGTGAGCATTGCTTGGTTTTGTTATAAAAATTCATGAATACCTACGTGTATCAAAAAAACATAGAAATATTTATCCAAACGTGCTGTTGGCTCTCTAATAATTAACTTAATAACCATATATCTATACTTTTAAAACAATGCTTATGCGATATGATAATCAGACGTCTTAATCTACTTAGCAAGAGCATAATCATTAGTTGAAAACATTTTTCTATATATTGCGTATTACCTCTGACACCTGGACACAAATTCATGTTTACTTAAAATGTGTAAATAGTTCTAGCTTGCTTCTAGGGTAAATTTCAAAGAAAAGACTTAGATGATGCAAGATAATTATATAAATCGATGCTATCGATTTAGTAACTTGCTCAAAATAGAACAAATGCTGAATTTATTCCTTTTCACCTTCAACTTTGGTCCGGAATGTTATGACCAAATCAGAAAATAAATATTCCAGTTCTTTTGCTAACTGTACTATTACTATTAACATGTTTTTTTTTGGCGGGCCGTTATATTTTACATGTCGTCTGCCCGTGATCACGGTTACTGCAAAGTAACCGAAACGTCTAGAGTACCTATGTAATAGATCCGAAAAATATTAGTTGTATTTACATTATAGTACTTGCGTGCAAAATACTATTTGATACCTAATATTCCTACCTACGCTACCACCTGACCTAATCCTGATTCCTACAAGTAATATCATATGTAATATGTATGCATGTATCTATAATAGTTTCGTAATGACATTAACAATTACAAATGTATTTGAAGAATGTTATATCAATTAACAAAATTGTCCTATTGTCAAACAACCAATCATTCTTCCCTACACATTTATATTGATATGGGTCGACTGTCTACAAATTGTTCGTAAGTCACAGCTATATTACGGATGATATTATCCGAGTCTGCTTTTTATATCATAAAAATAAACATAGTCATATAAATGAAAAAAAAAAGTTAAAAAATATAGACATTCTTTAAAATATCCGATGTAATATGGAACTAGTATCACTAAAAACTGGCGTTTTATATTACTTTTAAAATTTTTAAGCTGGTATGTAGCGATGGGTTACGGTAATTTTATTTGAGATAAGTATATTATGTAAATATATCTAAATTGATATTTCTTACAATAATAAGATTAGAACGCAGGTAAAAAGAATATACAGATAAATATATTACAGTTTCAATTTAATTATATGTATTTATTTATTTTTCAACAGGTACACACAGTACTAAATTAGAATATGGAAATACAAAAAATATAACAATAGTTATCATACTAAAAAAAAAGTAATAAAAATCCCATTTATATAGTTACAAAAAACATTCTCCCCCTAAAAATAGTCATTTAATACTAGATTTTTTCAAAAACAGTAAAAATACTAAAAGAAACCGCACATACATATTTATATATATGTACACAGCCTTATGCACTTTAATTATTTTATAAAGGAATGAATAAATATTGCATAAAAAGACCCTCAACCAGAGTCCACTACTTAAGTACATATTTTTTACAAAAAATTATAAATATGAATAATTACAATAATGCAAATACAGTAGAAGTAATTGCAAACTTCACACACCTTTATTTGTGAAAATACATTTAGTTTATTAAAATGTACTTCTGGATGTAATTTTTTTTTTTTAAATATATATATATATATATGTGTGTGTGAAATAAATATATGAACATGTCTTGTTAATAATAAGGCTTCAGACTTTTTAACCTCTTCAAGTATACTAGAACTTTTATAAAAAATCTTTAAATCTTGTTTAAAAGAAATACAGCAACTATACAAATATATTTTTTTCAATAACTACATTGTTCTATGACGGTCACTTATTATTTTTTAGAGTGTCACATTACAATAATGGCTTGAACTTTGCCCTTAAACCTCCATGGTTTTGTTTGTTGCCTAACCTTCAGCTACCATTGTTTGAAATTAATAAATAACAATAAATGTTAATAAATTTGTCTATGATGTTATATAATTATTATAATAGTGATATTTTCATTAACGTCCTTCATCCATATCTTCCAACATAAATACAGCATCGGGTGAATGACCGAATCTTATAACTGACGTATAGCCTGGAATATTTAAAACTTGTTTATAAATAAATATACATCAGAACACAACTACATTAAAGACATAATTCATTTCATATAAAAGATTGGAATGTACTTGCTTTACTGCTGCGAAAACACGTGCACACTTAATATCGAAAAACAATAAAAACGTAAAATAAATTAGGAAAAAAAAAATCAAACCACAGCATTATTAGCCAATAATATATTTGTTTACCAAAACTAATTAAATAATACTGTGTATAAGGAACATACAAAATCACTGATGTTAATTAAACATAAAAAAAATATATATAGGAACGGAATGATGTAAACACAAGACAGACAGCAAGCAAGAATCATAAAACAAAATGCGATTAAAATCATTTGAATTAGAATGTCCTGTTTTAAGAGATTGTATTAAATGAATTGTTAATTTTAATTTTTTATACTGGTTTATTAATTATAAATGATTTTAAGTGTATTCAGTTCCATGCAAAGTAAATTCCAAGCTTTTACTGTATTTTAGGTTATAAAAATTCTATAGCGGATGAACTCTGCTTCATGCACTATGCATTTATATGCAATATGATATTTTTTTTAAATATATATAATAAGTGTCATACAAAATTTTGTTAGGTTAAAAAAGTTATTATGTTATTTTTCTAGGTTATTTTCTTAAATTCAAATTTTATATGTAAACATTTAAGTTCATAGACAATGATTAAGACACTGGTTTAAGACAAGACAAGTCGAATTACATATATTTATATATTTGTTATTGTTTTGAAACAGATTCCTTTGGAATGATTTTCTGTTCCATGTAAGCACACACACAACTCAATTGATTCGTTCAATTTTTTTGGTTGTGTTTAAGCAACACATGACAAAAAACGACAGAATTGTAAACATTATAACAAACAATTTTCGATTATACAATAGGTACTATAAAATTAATTTCGAGAATTTTTTTTATAAAACTATTGTAAAAAGTAAGTACATTAATTATATTATTTGGTTAAACATGGCATTGTAAGTACAAATAATTATCATCGAGTATTAAATTCAAAATGTACTGTAATTTTATATAAACAAAGAAACATTATTTCTTAAGTACTTGTTTAGGTATATTCAATAATTAATGTATTTGTTGCGTGAAATACAGAGCATATAATATAACTATTAATAACCTAAAAAATGGAATGGGTAAAGTAAATTTTTCTAACTGGCAACTGAAATTTTTGTAAAATAATCATAATTGCCAATGTTACCATCACATGGTCACTTTCAATCTATACTATGTATAGTTTTGTAAAAAAAAAATAGTATAAATAAATTATTACGTCCTCATCACAAATTCAAAGTACACGAACAATTTGGCTTTTGCTAAATTTATTAGACACAACCGGAATTGACTTAAGTATCATTAATCATATATTTTGTTAATCTCAATTTTATTTTGTATAATTATTTAAAATACGACAAAATTTATATTACAATACAATTATAAAAATTCTTAGATTAACTGTTTATAATAAACAATTAAAAACAATATTACGTATGAATGGAAATCGTGTTAGAACACTTTTCCTTACGTTATTCTTACTCTAAATATAGTAAAATCACAAAATAAAATATGTATATAAAAGAAAAATCTCCTTGTATGGATTAATTGATTACGTTTCGGAATTATTCCTGTATAGATTTACCTTGATTGACGTGTGTGTATCTGTCCCTCATTAAGTACTGAACTGTAGCATGAATGGCGCATGCTATGAATGCGAAAATTCCAAACCATTGGAAAGTGTTCCAACCCCCATGAATTTCATAGAGTCGACCCCCGATGAAGCTACCAAGAGATACACCAACACCCTCGAAGACTGCTCCTACTAGACCCTGGAATATATTTAAATAGTTTTAGAGATATTATCAGAAGTTATAATTAACTACTAGTTTTTAATTTAAAAAAAAAAACTAATCAAAAAAGATAATATGAAAGATAACAGAAAGACAAATAGAAATGTTAGAGAAAATACAAATAACAATGGAACATGGATACATATGGTCCATAAAAATGTAAAAAAAAAAATTGTATATATTTTGAATAATGAAATAATGTTTGACTTACTTGTACTGTAGTTTCTGTGCCGGGAGGTGATACAACGTTCGCGTATGACGTCATCGTGGGATAGAACATCCCAAATGTGATGCCTTGGAACATCTCTATAGGAAGTATCCACCAAGGGTTGGTCAGTATGGAATATAGGATGAAACGAAGGCCTAAAGCGAATAGCACGAGCGTCATGGCGTTTATGTGACCGATTTTCTTCAGAAGATATCCTAAAAAAATATAATGTATATTAAAAATATAATATAACAGCTTCAATCTGTTTAACATAACTGTCTCTGTTCATAAATAACTACTTTTCTATTATAGCAACCTTGAAAATTTGATAAATATTTGAAAAAGCGTACAGTAAAATTCTCCATATAGTATTACGAATGTCTTACCTGACACGAACATAAATGGTATCTCTCCACCAAATGTTTGTATGGCACTAACCAGTCCCTGTAACGTCTTAACATATTCAACTTCACAGTTCAACCCTGATATGTCTTCGATATGCCAAAACAGGAAGTTCCATATCAAGCCCGTACACAGACCGACTGATATAGTCCATATCAGAAACACAAATGTTGGTAGCGATGTCAACAATGAACCCACGTCTGCTAAAATGTTCACCGACATCTTTGTTGACTCCACCTTAAATTATTAAATATTCATAAAACATAAGTAATAAAGTGTTATTAGGAATTTTATTTGTTTACAAAAAATAGTGGTGCTTAAAATTAGGCATAAAAAAAAATACGCAGTGGTCTCGAAGTTACTGTAATGAACTGTCACCGTCGTGACTGTAATGCCAAAAAAAAAAAAAAATAATTTCTGCTTGTAACGAAACGACAGTGGAATTTTATAAGCACATTAATTCATATGTTATTCAGAACAAACAATACACGAACCTGTAGGAAGCAGGACACAACGACATCACCGAACATAAATACGGTCATGAGAACGAACGCGATGGTGTAGTCTTTGTAAGCGCCGCTGCTGAACACATCTATTAGTGTTCCCGTGACTAGGGATATTATACCGAAGCCAACGGAACCCCAGAGGCGTTGCTTGCCGTAGCGAGAGATCTTAGTATCTGAAGTGTTTAAATGACATTTTAAATAATTCCTGTAGCATTTTCTTCATTTTTTAAAAAGTGAAAATAGTGACTAAAAAAAATAAAGCTATTGTTTTGATCTGCGAGTTAGCTAAATCTTTTATCTAACCAAACCTACAAATAATAAGTGCACTATGAATGGTACTGTAATTGATATTATTTTAAGAAACTTTTTTAAAGCGTCATCACGAATTTGATAAAATGTACTTAAAAACCAATGAGTAATAATTTCATAACAAACCCAGCACTTACCAAGCAATCCAAAGCAAATTGCGTCAGCGAAGGTCACCACAACAGCCTGACCGACCCAGCTTATGATCATCATAAGGAAGAACAACCAAAACTGCAGCGAGTATTCGCTCTGCTTGACGTCTGATGTTGAAAACAACTCGTTCACCTGATTTTTAATGATTGGACGGATTTATAGTTTTGATTACTTAATATCACTTATAAGTTAAAGCTGAAGCTGTAATATTTTAATGGTAATTTATTGAATATAATTTTCTTATACATTTTTTTTGTTGTATATAAAATATTATACTTTTAACTTCTAACTAATGTCCTTATGGAGGTTAAGTTATTTTGTGAGAAAAGCTACATTACTACGCTTTTGTGTGTCTTATTTTTTATTTAATATGCATTGAAGTTTATACCATTTCGTTGTCACATTCTATCTCACAGGAGGCGTGGAAAAGGTTCGCTTCGACCTGGTATTGACTCTTGTAGATACAATTGGGGTAATGTATTGATCCTGCGACAAATTTTAATGAAAATATTACAATTTCTTACAATTTTTTTTTCTATTTACTTTTCAATTTGCGCTAAATATTTATTATTCAGTTTTTTTGGGTACAAACTTTTAATATATTAATTTCATCATTTTATACATGTTATTTTTTTGAATTTATTTTTTATTGTTTTAATATATGGAGTTTACTGTTGTAATGGTTTTACATACACTCAAGTAGAAGAAACTATGATATCCATAACAATTATATTAAAATAATGTACTGTTATAATTGATAATATATAATAATATTCTTTGTACTAGGCTGGTTTGAGATGTGATAAGACAAAATTATTTTACCGTCAGGCATCTGTATATGATTGAGCTGTATATAGACGCACTGATGTTCAGTGATTGTGGATGAAAGGAGTATAGTTCCGTTGAACTCAAGTGTATCTGGGAAGTGACTGTTTGTTGGCTGGCAGGCGCTTGTGACATCTGCCTCCCAACCTTCACAAATTTCCATTAATTTCCATGGTGTTGATGGATCTAGATCACAGGAGGCCTGAAATCACATAACAGTTGTACTGAATTGTAACTTTGTAGAGAAATGTGAAAAGAAAATGAAGCACAATTTGATTTCAAGGGTTTTTCATAAATATAGATTAAAAAGTCTTTCCAAAGTGTGAATTAATTATTAACTAATAAAATTACCGAATTTTCAGGTAACTAAATTATAAATTGTGGTTGAGGGCAAAAATTTATGACAGAAATATAATATTTCAATACATAAGTGGAAGTTAAGTTACCAACAGCAAATAATAATCAAAAAGTGTTAATTATATTTTAATTTAACTAAAACTTCATAGACCGTTAGACAAGAATACCATCTTTAATGTTTTTTCCACCAACATAGAACCTTAATTCATTATTGTGTATACATTATTATTTAAAAAAGGTACTTACTCTACACTCATCAAATTCGTCACTAACTGGCAAACTATTATTGGTGCACAGTCTAAAATTCATCATATTATCAACACAGGTCATGTTTGGTTTGTTATCACCAATGAGTTTTGATAACATCTCGTTCTTACAACTTAGTGTACAAGGCTCATTGATATCAACAAAACCCATTCCGACACGACAGTGTGGGGTGAAGGTGTAACCTAGAACAAGGTTGGATTCATTTTACGTATTGAATATATGAATAAATATGATATGTAAGTCCCAATATTACAGCAAAATGTTCTTTTTTTGAAAACCCTTATCTCTCTTCTAATTAATAACTTTTACATCCATATAATAAATAGTAAACAAATTGTGATAATTTTTATTTTTATGATATAGTGAGTTTATTTTTTATAGTTATTTATAGATTGCCAGTTGAGACTATGATATTCTAAATCGTGATTTAGATTTCTGGTTTGTCTTTGATCAAATGGATTTTGCAAAAAATTGACAGTTTTATCAAAAGATAAGGTATGAATGTATCTCAATTGAAAAAGTAGAAACAATACATATTGAATCCTACATTTATTAAATTTTATATTTGAAATTTACTCACCATCAAGTGTGACATTATTTGAAGCCATGTTTAGACACTGGTCTTTAATTTTAATATTGCTTATGTGTGTTAAGTACTCAATGTTTTTAGAATCGCTGTAGCAATATTGAGGTATATGCCAGTGCTCACACACAGTCTGCCACATTTTTGGTGAAGTCATGTCACATTTCATCTGTGAACAAATTACTTTATACTTACTATCCAATTCCTAACCAAATGGATAATTTATATGTATACATAATGTTAGTATTATTAATATTATTGTGTGGAGTTTTAGCAACCCAACTTACCTTACAAACGGCAGTCTCATTTTTGTTCTCCAACACTGTAACCTTACACATATCTACTTGTGAATTTGATTCATAGCAACTTCTCAGAAATGTGACACCATTCCCACAGTCCAATTCAACAGATGTCTTCATCCCAGTTTCTGGGATAAAATAAATGGCAAGAAAACTTACAATCGTCACTACTTGAAATAATATGAAGATTGATTTTTGTATTTTAAATCTGCAAATGAATTAAGAGCACTAAGTATTATAAATAATTTAGGTTAATAACTGAGAGAATTTTAAAAAGGATGATAACATTCAAGTTGTTGAGAGATAATGTGATACTATACATAGAGAAGGCTTTATGTAATTCAATATTGAGATAAAAATGTTGTAAATAATGTATAAAAAAATAAGATTTCTCAAAAAAATTTTAACTTGTAAGTACATAAAAATAACATATCAACATAAAATAGGACATTTTATTTAAGGTTATCAATAGGATTATTACCTGTCAGCAATAACACCGAAAAGTGGTTTTGCAATCAGACCAAATATTGGAAGGACTGTATATATTAATCCGACTGTAGCAGATGAAAAACCTAGTTGCCTGGCATATGTGGACAGATATGGTACAACAGGTGCAGTACCTGGAAATAATATAATTAATTATTTCCATTTTCATAAACTTTTTAATTCCTATTTCAATATGCCTTGATATGACTCAAAGTGTAATAAATTAAAAATTAGCAATTTGTGTCATATTAAATTTTTTAATATAAAAAAAAAATTTTAATAGTTACAAAATAATAATTTAATAAAATATAATTTTTAAAAACAAATCCAGAGCTATTACATTGTATTTCTTAAACAACATATCTGATATGACTTTGGTGCTATCTAAATATATTAATTTATCGAGCAAGCAATATTATGCTAGATAATCATAATTTATTTGCACTCACCAGCATTAAACAAAAAGAAATGTCCTTTCATAGGCAACAGCTTCTTATTGATATTCATTTTAGCACCTTTTATTCTGTAACAGTTTCTTATTACAGGATATATAAATATTTTTAATAAACATTGAAATATAATTGACTTAAGCATTTATTTCTCTTAGTTTTCACACTAAGCTAAATGTAAAAATCATTACGCTTAGCCACATGTGTTTATTATAAATAATTACAAGTTCGCATATTTTTAAGTATTTATATATATGCACTTAACAGAGCCTGTTTACGTGATTATATAATAGTTAAGAGAATAAATTATATTCTATGTCTTATATGTTACTTACCAAATGATTTGATAAAAAATGTGGAGTTTTTTATTACGTTAACTCACTGATAGCTAACAACCTACATTAATAATAGATTAGGTATAATTTTATTATAATTTAGTTTTAAAGAATTCGTAAGATTTTGTTTAAAAATTATAACATTAAAAATATGGTTGTCTCTTATTATGAGCACCTTATATTTTTCAGTTTAAATATAAGGATTTAACTTCCTAACTCTAACATCACTACATACATACTGACAGCTGTGAGCTGACTACTGACTCTTGACTACAGACAGCTGACAGTTACAGGTCACAGATGGTCACAGATGGTCACAGATGGTTACAGAATAACTTTTGATAGGTCTGTCAAAATTTATTCTGTAACCAAAGTGTAGTACAAATTAACAATTCCAAATAAAGAAGATTAAAATAAATAAAAATAAACAAGATTTTTCATTTGAAACACTTCAAATTAAAGCTAAGATTTTAATGATCACATTAAATTTAAATTTAAAAAATATCACAAGTAGCAAATAATTTAAAATAAATATATTTAGAAGCCAGCGTTCAGGAAGTAGCTAAAATGATTTTTTCACAGATATATAAGATTTAATATAATTAATTACAGAAACATTGGTACTGTTTCATAATAACTACTTAACAAAAATTATATTAAAAATGTATAACGGAAACTCGTACCGTATTAGCCAGTCAAATCATTTAAGCCTTTATTAAATTTGATGTGCTATATAATAGATATATTGAAGCAAAAACGAAAGCACAACAATTGTTTATCTTGAGGTGAGAAACAATTTTCCACAATTTAAAAAGAAACTTGCAAGGTTAAAAATTGAAACTGATTTTGTCAAACTTGCTTTCTTTTATTCATTTTACTAAAATATTAATATAGAGGGAGATGACAATGTTTACACGTAAATTGTTGGCATCCCATTATCTATTTGGAAATATTGTATTGCTTCCTATCGGGATGAAATAAAAGAATGTGGAGAACATTTAACATAAGGAGATAAAGCTTTAAAGTTGCTGCTACACGAAAGCCCTTTGGCTCTTCGTCCGGCTTTAGTGCCATTGCCCTTCTCAATGAGAAGCATGGATGATGAAAGATATATAGAAATTAGTTTACATAACAAATTACATTGCTATAGTCTTTGTATTAATACTAGTTAGGTGAGTCGCATGACGGATTAGGTAAACACCCGTCAATCACACTTATTCTACTGTCGACCAAGGACGACGATTAATTACCTAATTTAGTTGTTTCTAACGTCATTGTGCGTATTAGTTATATTGATATAATTTACAGTGTTTATATTATATCGTCAAAAATTAAAACTATCAATGTCAATAACATTTATTTATGTTTTCATATACGTCAAACATTATATGATTATAAAATTATTAAAATTGTGTAAATAAAAATATAGAATTTGTATTAAAATAAAAATATTTTCACCATATCTTTTATATACCGTACGCTCCTAAGCAGTATACATACATATGTATTAAACATTAGGTCAGCGACTTAAACAAAATGTCATCGCAAATCCAATCAGGTTGTAGGCGGGACCATAATACCACTCTTCGCAAGATACGTAAAGAAATCGATGCTCATACAAACCGACATGAGTCCAGAGATTTCTACCATAAAATTCGATCTATCACAAAAACGCTTTCCTCGAAGACCTGGGCAGTTGAAGACAATGATGGTAGACTAGTAACTGAGTTAGACCAAATAACAAAAATTTGGAAGAGTTATTGCCAGTCCCTGTTTCAGGATAGTCAGTCAGAAAACTTTCCAAATACAGATCTGATTTAGAAAACCTAGAGCCCAACCTTCGTAAGTCCGAAATTAAAGCCGCTATTATGCATCTCAAAAATGGAAAGGCCACAGGTAGTGATGCAATTTCGATTGAAACAATAAGAGCTTTAGATGACATTGGTGTCAATATTTTAAAATATGGCGATCGGGAACGTAGCCAACACAGTGGACTCATAGAGTTTTCATCCCCCTGCATAAAAACTATCGCCTTATGGCTTTAATTTCTCATGCTAGCAAAATCCTATTACATATTCTCAACGAGCGACTGAAGACCTTTCTATTGAAAGAGATCGCTCCAGAACAAGCAGGGTTTTTGAAAGGAAGGGGTACTTGTGAACGGATCCTTATTGTTCGGCAAATCATAGAGAAGTCGCGAGAGTTCAACAAGCCGACATATATTATAGCCGAGATGTGGTGCTGGAAACGTATGTTAAGAATCTCGTGGATCGAACATCGTAGTAATATCTCCATACTCCAAGAACTCGATGTCAAGCAATGTATTTTGACGTTAGCGCAAATATTCTTCGGACACGTCTTCTGGTGAGGAGATAAGTCAATAGAGCATCTTGTAATGCAAGGAAAAGTGGAAGGCGCCCGAGCGCGCGGTAGGCTACCCATGCGATGGACCGACCAAATCAAATCTGCTGTGGGCGTTCCCTTGCATGAGTGCACCAGACTATCTGCAAGCAGAGAGAAATGGCGTATTCTCGTAAGGTGATTAACATGTGCCTCAATAAATATCAAGTAATAATCACGACCACTCTGACAAGAGTATTATGACCAAGAAGAAGTATTAAACATTAAAAAAAGAGCAGAAAGGAATCGTTATGAATAATTATTAAATATATAGTTATATGTTACTTTTTATCATTATGAACTTTAAGATATGTGCAATACACAAACGCACTAAATAAAAATATACCTAAACATTCTAAGTGCTGTCATAAAAAAAGGTATTGAATAACACCTTAGATATGTACATTGTTACGTGCTCTTTGGGATTTATTTCCACCTCTACACACCTTTGGGCTTAGAAAATGTACTGCAAGTGATTACATGCCTTAATTGTTTTTAGTGCATCCATATGATATCTTATAATGGATCCATTGTCCACAATCCATTTGAGAGATCAGGTGTTGCTGAAAAGCTAGTAAAGTATTTAAAAGCTATACAAAAATATGAAAATGAAAATTTATATATATTTTCTAAATTACATGTAGGTAAACAGTAACCACAACTACAATGTGTTGTCGATGTGTCCAGTAACTATGAAGGAGAAAACGGATAATTTTGTTGTTCAATGATATACAGCGAAAATAATGTTTAAATTTACGTATTCACCTTAAAAAAAATTATAGTTTTAAATGTGCATCTATATTTGTATAGCCTGAAAAATTCAAAAATATGTTATACAAATTTACAAATTATCTACTACTATATTTTTTCTTCAATAAACCACCCTATCTGTTTATATAATACGGAATAAAACTACTTATATAAAAAAAAACATAAGGGTTATTTGTATAAATTTAAAAGTTTCACGAATTTAGTTTTTAGAACATTACATTCTTAAAATTTCATTGATTTATGTTTGTATATAAATACAATATGAACTTCTTGTGAAGCTATATCTTTAAAATACCTGATGTCAGAGTGTAGATTTTAATCTAGAGTAGGCTGCTTGGTAACGGTGACCGTAACGTAAGAAATACCTACAGGGACGAAAATATATATAGTTATGATTGTTTCTCGATGGAACCTTTACAGAAGTGAATATTTCGTCGTTTTCGTATCTTCATACTTTTCTAGGTTTTCTGATCTTACTCATTATTCGTATTCAGTTTAGCAAGGCGGTATTATAGTGTGTCTTGGACAATTAAATTTACTCTATAAATCACACATGCTTTACAAGACGCATTTCTTGCATTTATGATTTTAACGAAAGTCCTCATTAACAATTTAATTTCATATACAGAGGATCCACGTCATCAGTTCTGCTCGTTATTTGTGGTTTGATTGTTATCTAAGCTTATATATGTATCTACCCGCACACTTCATTACAGAACTAAAATCATTACAGTTTATATTTGTATCTACATGGATACAAATATAAACTGTAACGGCCTTCTAATAATAACTAATTGAATATTTCTCAAAATGTCAAAGTATGTTTTTTTATATGGCCTATTTAAGTATAGTTAGAAGGGAATGTTCATAACCCTGTTGCATCGAAAAGGTTGTTAAGAACATTCTTTAACAATTAATTAACAGCAAGTAGACTCTCCGCTAATTAATGTTTAAAAAATTTACGAATAAAATAGTTAAAAGAAAGTACATATTTCATTTAATTCATTCATTGAACCGCGTTAAAATATTACAAACCTTCGAGTATTTTACTTAATTCTAGCACTAATTGTTTAACGGAGGTTTTCCGTCAATCTAACAAGCTTGGGCCAACTTTGGTATTTTTTTAGTGGTAAATCTATATTAATTTTTTTCCGTAAGTTGCTGTGAAAATGTATTAAAAATTGTAAGAGAAAAGAAACAAAAAAGAGTTAAATTCATTAAGTATAGTTGTAATACGATTACTAGTACGATTAAAGAAAAATAAATTGCCAATAGAAATCAGAAAGGTACTTCCAATAGAAAAGTTATGTGAATTGATACATTTTACTAGAATAACTGTGACAGCGATTTATGTAGTAAAGTTATTTTTTGACTGATTATAGGCTAACATGTGTAAAATCTATAATTTCAATATTGAAAACGTAGTCGTAGCTATCTAAAATATAAAGGTATTAAACCGTTTTATTCTAACAAAATTAGAACCCAGAAACTTCCCAGATCAGTAACATTAAAGTAGCTAGTACCTAATTTTCTCAAGTATATAGAACGTAATCACTGTCAGATAAATAAAAAGTGATAGACATAATTTTTACTTATAATAAATCTGTAGAGAGGTAAATTCTGTCCCTGAAATATATTTTCAAAAAGACTATCAGAAAGTGATTAGTGATCGATACCGATGCCAAAATGCAATCAGTAAAATTTTTGTCTGTCTGTCTGTATGTTCTTATAAAATACAAAATTTACTCGACGGATTTTAACGAAACTTGGTGCAATTATTTTTCATATCCTGGGTAGGTTATAATATACTTTTCATCACGCAACATTTAATAGGAACAGAGTAGTGAGGGAAATGTTGGTAAAACGGGAGAAATTAAGTATCGAAAAATTTATGCATACTACTTCTACTTCTACTACTACTTCACCTAAAAAGAAATAAAATCAAAACTATTAATAATTTGGAATTTTAACGAATATTTAAAAACTACAAAATAACTAATATCTATTTTATAAAATAACAACGAAAGAAGTTAAACTATTTAATGAGTAAAAGTCGCGCTGATAAGCTCGGTTTATAATATTAATTATTGTCTGTCAATAAAGTCGAACTCTCTGAACGCATCGACAGTCAAATATTGAATGAAGCTTGCGCTCGCCTCCCGCCTTTTTATGCCCTACCGCTGCGAGCCGCGTCCAGCGCGGCATCCGTTATGCAAAAATAATCCTTATAGCAAAATTCAGTATTCACGTGCGTATAATTTTGATGTTTCTCTACCGATTTCTATTCTAAATAGGTTATAATGGTATTTTTTTTTAAATTAGGGACGAGTGAGAGTAATGTTAACTTAAGCGTAAACAAATATAATCAGAAAGAAGAAGAAGAAAATATAAACATATGTTGTTGTAGGATTTTTTTATATAACTTTATGTTAAATATTTCCGTCATACATGATTTCTACGTAGCTTTAACCATTAAGGCTGCACACAAGACGGAAGCTTAAAAAATGAAGTAATTTCTCCCCTTTTCCCAACATTTCCCTTTACTGCTATACTCCTATTGATTGTAGCGTAATGAAAAGTACTATAACCTGCATAGGAATATGAAAAATAATTGTACAAGTTTCGTTAAAACACGTCGAGTAGTTTTTGTTTTTACAAAAAACATACAGACAGACATACAATGTGAAGACCGTTTGACAAATGATAGGGTAGGGGGCACCATAAAATTATTCGATCTCTTGAAGATCAACATGAGCGTGAACAATGACTAGAGTCGGGTCGCAATTATTACAATTCTTTGAGTCAAGAATGATTAATAACTTTGTCTAATGAAAGATTAAGAACTCAAAATATTCGGGGTCTTGAAACAGACGAAAAGCCCGAGAGGCCCGTCTTACTGCAGTCAGATTTCGACATAGTCCTAATGACTTAGATTTACACATAGGAAATCAATCTAGAAATTTGTTGGCGGGGTCCGACAAATATAAAAATGGGTTTGCTTATAACCTCTCAATTGATTACAGATCATCTTCTGTAATATGCCATATGAACATAGTATGTTCTTTTTGTAACGCTTCAAAGTGGAGTTAGGAGTCTGCTGGTTTCTGTTGTTCTGGAGATAAAATAAATTTTCTTTCGTCGAAGACCCACCGGAGCCTTTGAAATCACTACTTTTAGGGAAACATGTGCAATCTAAACAGTTCTTAGACAATATTCATACTTATAATAGTGTATTTCGAATGACATCTTTTGGTTCTCAACAAATCTCAGAAGCTCCTTTCATGGCTACTTTTAAGATACAAGGTCAGGTTTACCATTCAGGGTCCCTTTTGCCTAAAAACCGACCTAAATTGCTTGTATCCCACTACAACTCACAGTCGAATACAAGAAATCAATATTTTCCGAATTTAAATACAGAATTCTTTTCACAGTTTCAGAACACGTGGCATCAGGTTTATTCGTCTGTATACAAGTTTTAAACCGGCATTAGAAGTTTTTCCTCAAGATGGCGATAACAATTGTAAAATTGTTATAAATGCCGATAGGCGTCCAGCTCAGGAACACCCTGGGCGTAATAAGGTATCCAGGAATCCAGGAATGAAGTTGCTATAGTTTTGGTCGACCAGGAATATGATAGGCGTGATATCGTTATCCGTTCCAGAGACAATCGTTTGCAACATATTTTTGAAACCCACAGGCCTTACGACAGTTTTCAATATCATTTGATATACTGTAGAGGGGAAGATGGTTATAATTTCGGTGTATACCAAACCAAACCGTGAAGAGACGCGTAATTATAATAAAAATGCAAAAATTGAAGGCATGACCCACGCCTTCAATTTTATTGTTACCACTTGCAAGTGAAATGGAACAGATTTCTATACTTTCTTGGCTTATTTAATTAGGTTATTGTTGACATGTACGCAAAAATTGAAACCGGAAGATTAGTTTATATACGATCAAATGAAAGGCAGCTGCGCGCTGAAGAATACCGGCATCTTTGCAACGCCATGTAGCAAGATAACTATACCGTGAATATGGGTTGTTTAGTTCTTTTACCCCCTTTTTTTACTGGTGGTCCACGCTACATGCAATACTCAAGTACGTACTTACGCTTTTTGTTACGTAAGAAAATATGGATGTCTCGACTTATTTATTACTGTAACTACCAATCCCAAATAGGATGAAATCACTCTGGAGCTTCTTAAGGGTTAGGGACCGCATGACCTCCATGACATTATCGCAAGAGTTTTTCATTTAAAATTACAGATCTACTTACCAAAGATAAAACTTTTGGAGAAGTATTGTGTTGTATGTTATTTTATTGTGTTATATGTATAGTGCTAAGTGGCAAAAACACGGCTTACCTCACGCACATATCTTGCTTTGGTTAAAAGACAAGGTTCGGCCTAGTGATGTAGACAGTTCAATCAATGCTGACATTCCAGATCCGATTGCAGATCCCCTGTTATAAGGCATTGTTAAAACTCATATCATACATAGTCCATGTGGTGCATTTAACGGGATTACCCCTTGCATGCAAGGCGGTCGTTGCACTAAAAGATATCCAAAAGCATTAATGGACGAAACTGTAACAGGACATCGTCGATACACATCATATCATCGCCGTTCAAGAGACAATGGTTGTTTTACTGTTGAAAATCGAGTGTCTGAACAACAGGTTACTTTAGATAAAAGATGGGTCGTTCCGTATTCGCCTGTGTTTTCCAGAGCATTTCAAGCTCACAAAAATGTAGAAATGTGTTATAGTGTAGAGTCAATAAAATATTTTTTAAGCATATTAACAAGGGAAGCGACCAAGCTACGTTTGGCAGGCAGGCAGATATATCAAGCAGATATATCAGCTATATCAGAAGCTGTGTTTCGGATTTTAAGTTTTAACATTCACGAAAGATATTCACCTGTGACCCATCTGGATTTTCATCTCGAAGGTGGTCAACGTATATATTTCAACGCCGAAAATTAGAGAACCCTAGACAAAAAACTTTATTAGCATTCTTTCGACTTTGCCGAACTGATAATTTTGCAAAATTTCTTCTGTATGAGGAAGTTCCATTGTATAATACCTACGATAAGCAACGAGGTGTCTTTAACGGTAGACGCCGTGGCAGGCCTGTAGATAGCGAGTCAGGTATTTTCAAAGAACACGTTCTTGGTAGAGTGTATACCGTTCATCCTAACAACGCCGCGTGTTTCTATTTGAGATTATTATTACCTACAGTGTGATGACCAACATCATTTATGGATTTGAGAACAATAGACGATGTTGTTTATCCAACTTATCATGCAGCTTGCCAAGCGCGTCATTTGCTTGAAAATGATCAGCGTTGGGAAGACGCTTTAGCAGAATCCTATGTTAGTGATAATCCACGAAGGTTACGCCATTTATTTGTAACATTGCTCACATTTAATAATTTGTCAAATCCGGTTCAATTATGTGAAAAATATAAAGAAAAATTTGCAGAACACTTTTTTTGAAATATATCTCACAATGATGTAGGCGCAACTAGTGATAATTTCAGTGTTCATGCCATTAATTAGTGCTTATTAGCTCAGCACGAAGACTTAACAGCAGTAGGCGGTAAAACACACTGTAAATATGGTTTGCCAACACCAACCTCAGTCGGAGAGGTTACCAATAGTGCATATTCCGCATGGATTGGTTGCAAGTCAATGGAACTGCTGGCACCATTAGAAAACGGTGTCCCAATGATGACTGTAACGTTCAGTCTATGATCGCCTGCCCGAGAGTGTCCAGAATAATTTAGGAACAATACGGTTTTTAGATGCACCAGGGGGAACTGGGAAAACCTTTTTGACTAAATTAATATTAGCTTATGTTCGAAATTAGCGTAGAATTGCTCTTGTCGTGGCTTGATCAGGGATAGTTGTAACATTGCTACCAGGACGTAAAAAAATAAGTATAAAATACCAATTGATTTAGATTGCATGGAAAGTCCAACCTGTAATATTTCAAGAAACAGCGACAAAGCCAAGGTATTACGTGAGTGTAATTTAATCATATGGGATGAATGAAAAGTAGTAGAAGCGGTAGATAGAACTCTAAGGGATATAAGACAAAATGATCGACGAATGGGCGGTGTCACGGTTTTATTTTGTGGTGATTTCCGACAAACTCGGCTCTCAAAGCTCTTACTTGTGACGTGTCATACAATCGGTGAATAGAACTGGAGATAGCCTGGATGATCGTGAATTTTCTGATATATTATTAAAGATTGGTAAAAGTGCCTACTCACAACTACACCAAGGAAAACTTATTCTGACGCCTGAGTTATGTTGTATAGTCCATTCCCAACAACATCTTATACCGTCGGTTTACGGTGACGTAACAAATATATTAAATAGGGACAATTCTTGACTTTGCGAAAGGTCCATTTTAACTCCTCGCAATGACCAGGCATCTGAGATTTATAATAAGATACTATACTATATACAGGGGGAAAGCAAAGATTATAGTTCAATAAATAGAATGGTCAATGAACAAGAAGCCATTAATTTCCCGATAGAATTTTCAATTCTTTAAATATGAAATTCTTCTCATGAAATTAGCATTCCGATTATTCTGCTTCGAAATTTAAGACCACCACAACTTTGCTGTAGAACTCTGCTAAAAGTAATCCAGTTGCAACAAAATGTAATCGAGGCTCAAATTGTAACAGGTTGCGGTGCAGGAAAAACCGTCTTTATTACCAGAATACCAAATATTTTTCCACTCCAATTTAAAAGAACGCAATTCCAAGTTTCGGTGTGCTATGCAATGACAATTAATAAGGCTCAAGGGCAGACTTTGCTGAAGTAAATCTCGGTGTCAGTTGTTTCCCGCTCTCGGTGTCAGTTGTTTCATGTTCAGTTAAACGTTGCTCTTTCCTGGGTTAGCAGTTCTAGAAATTTTTATGTTCACGTGCCGAACCGGTCAACTTTCAATATAGTTTACCCGGAAGCTTTGCGCTGAAGTATTTTCGTTCCATAGGTACTTAAGCCTCATGTGAAAGTGATCTAAACAATATTAGCAATACATTCACTTAATAACAAACAAGGAGTTACACGCTGACGGACTCGCGGGCACAGCTATTAATAATAATATTCTGCGTTTCCTTATATTTTTCAACAGAATTGTGGATTGACATATTATTTTACCCTACTAAAATAAGAAAATTAATCTGTCTGTTACATCAAAACCACTGAACTGTGAGGAAGGACATATGCTACTTTTTTTACGAAAAACGACGGAAACGCGGACGTAGTCGCTGGCAAAAGCTAGTTACTACCTAAAACTTATTGTTCTACAATAAAACTATATAAAAAGTCTAAAGTATAAACATCTTAAATAAAAAAATGCATTCTTTTTCAGATAAAATAATTTTTGATACAAATATGAGAATTAGAATAGCCCTTTTCTCAATGGCACGTAAACATTATATTTCTTGCTATCATTTTCAAGAAGAATTAACGAACAACTTCAAACTCAAGTTTAAAGAGGGTTCTTGTCAGTTTCCAATAGATTTCTTTGAAATATAGTTAATTTGTTACGTTTTAATAGGTACACTATAAAGGTTGGTTTTAAACAAAAATGATTTCAAATAATAAAATAGAAAGACTTTTTAATTATTTTAGGCTTAAAATAATATACATTTATCGTTTCGTCAGAGTGCCATAAAATCCAAGAGGTTTTTTTTTGCAGATTATCGGTATAGTACACAATTTTTAGATTTATTAATAATAAATTCAATGAAATATGTCTCGAGGAATAACAAAAATTACAATACTTTCCTACTGTTGAATCAAGTTAATTCGGATTAGGTAATTTAAATAGTTTTATACAAACAAGGATAATTAATTTGATCTATCCAATAAAATAAACGAATACCCTATAATCACTACTACATACTTGCTAACACTTTACTAAAAAGTTATGTATTGAAATTTTTTTATTTATATTGTTTATCAAAGAATTTCCTAGCAAATGTTACTATATGAAGAACCATGACGGTTACTACCTATAGATGTTACAATCAACTACACATAAATAGTGAAAGTATGGTTTCTGAATGTACTTGTATCAAACAAGTAATTTCAATTAACGAACTAAAGTAAACTGGAGAACGGAAAATATTGAAAAGATTACGTTCTTCAACTCTTAAGAGCCTTTGCAATATAAGGAAAGGTTTTAATAAAAGTTGAATAAAAGTATCCTTTCAGAAGAGGGTGCAATATACGTTTTACTTAAGTTTTCTTCAAGGTCGCAATGTATAAAACATTTTTTAAAAAGCATATATTAAACATTAAACAAATTACTGACGCATTTGTAGAGTTAAGAAAACCCTGATATTTAGTTTTGTAATTTACAATACATTTCACTCTGTTTTATGGACTTCTTTTGAGACTTATTTGCGACACACTTATTTTGAGAATACACCGTTAAAACCTTTTACTTGATGGAGCATGTTGTTCATTTTCCAATTCAATTTGATTTTCTGGAATCTGTGGCCTTAAAAATATTACAGTCCAATGTATCTACACATAGGTGCCCAGTTAATGATTTAAAAAAATATAGTTTCTAAGCCATATTTTTTCACGTTTTTACGTTTGGCGTACCAATTACTTGGAAAAGTCAAAGTATCTCAAAATTCTTAGATTGATGTGAAATGTTGTCAGTGCAATATTACACGGAGATTTATTTGTGGATTAAAAACGACAAGTAAGAACATGTTAGTAATAAGAAAATCTCAATGCCACGAGTATATTTTTATTTTTATTGGTATATAATATTTCACATTGATATTTATTGTTGCTTTATATTGCGCTGAAATATGGATTGAGTACAGTGCTTCAGGAGGTCTTAATTCAGCTTATATAATACTTACATTTTTGTAGAATGTCTTAAAAGATTACAATAAAAGAAGCGATTCGTCTCGCCAAAATTTGTAGCAATGCATAGCGACTCCTCCTTTCGCCGTCATTGGCTTTGGGCGACTCAGCTCCGCCAATGAGGCTACGGCCTTTCCCACTCGACTTTAGATTAACAAGATTATATATCTTAATCAACGTACTTCTTATTTGTAATTAGTAATTACCAGGTGTGAACCGATCACAAGACAATACACTGAGAGTGATGACTCCGAAGACATTATTATATTGTTGCCAGTGTCTCAAACGCCTCAGCTTACTTCAGTGAACATCGCCTATTCGTCAAACTTACATCGCGTTGCAAGCTACGGCTTACCAGTTACCGCTTAGTTCGCACTGAGTGAGGCGAGCGTCGCATCGTCTGTCGTGCTCTGCGTAGCTTTTCACGGCAGCATCTCGTGCCGTTCGCACGTCCGCCCGCCCTAAACGCACATCAGTTATAACGCGCTTAGTGTTACTGAACATGTTCAGTGTTCCTTTGTTTTAATATGTACAAAAAAGTTAACAAATTGTTCGGATTTTAATTCTGAAGGAGACAGGATTCAAACACCTGGCCGAATACTTAAAAAGTGGGTGAGTAGGTGTTGTGGAGTAGTAAATGCATGAATAGGCGATTTTAGTTTATAATGCGGCACTTATGCAATTTTATTGCGCTATAAAATTATGCTAACTACAAAGTTTTGTTTCAAATTGCTTCATATTTTTTTTATTGATCATGCGTTTATATTTCTTTAAAAATATATATGCAAAAAGAGTAAAACTGTTTGTTGATGTAGTAACAATTTACGGAAAAAACTTGCTATTTAGTTTTACGTTTTGCATGAAAATTTTAATGTTTTTAATTATATCTCTAAGTCGTATTACTTATTTATAATTTCAAATATAAAAAGAAAAACAATTCCAACTATATCACAATGAAGCGGAATAATGTAGCATCATCATGAATGCTTTTCTATTACATAAGAAATACTTTGTCAGTTGTTCAAGGTTTTTTATGTTATTTTTTAAAAATTGTGTACAATTCATGTTAAGTTAGAAATTATTAGTTTGTAAACTATTTTATATTGATAGTTATCATTGGTAGTTATAAAATTCTGTTTTGATGTGGTATACTTAATTAAAATTTCTTCTTTAACGTCGAGGAATTGAATTTATTATTATTTATTATGATATATTCAATTGACCTTCTCCAACAGTGATAAAGTTCCTCAAAAACTTAGCAAACATAACTTTAAATAACTATTTTCAAACGCACAATGAATTGTATAACACTTTTAGTACAAATTATAATAAGTGAAGCATTGTTTAACCTTAATACGTATTTTTATCACTAGACCTCTCTTGTTTAGTTCAGATTATATATGTCAAATATTAATATATTTAAAATAACAACAAAATTGTATAGTCACATAACTTTGTTCGCACTAGTCAATCTCAATTAATAAAATGGACGCGTCACATTTGACATAATTGGCAATTACAAAAGAAATATAATATTCAATTTTACATTTTCGTCACAATATCCAATGAACTGTATGATAAATTGTAAGTTACCATACTGACTGTATGAAAAGATTAGGATTCGGTTGAGCTTTTTTATACTACTTTCTTGGTAACTTCAATATACGATTTTTAGAGTTCTAATAAAATGATTAATTTTGTGTTATATATGTTCTCCATATAAAATTTTAAACAACTAATTGTGCATTACTTGAAATCTATAGTTTGACGATAATTAAATAATGACCCCAAAGAAACCAGGTCAGTTGTTCGGAAAGAATAATTACTTTACATCAAAACCTCTACCGAAGGTTTCATTTGTGTTCGAAGAGTTATAAAAATGATGACAAACCGCGATATGAGGAATAAGAAAGGAATCTCAGTTCACAATTTTTTTCTTTACTGTCCACTATTTCAAAACTGCAACATAATCAGTTTCGTTAACTTTAACAAAACTGGTACGATTATGTCAAACCTTATTCGAAACAAAGATTAGTCTTCAACTAATGTAGTTTTATTTAGGGTATGTCTATCCAAAACAGTATTCCTTTAAAGGGGTTTTTAACAAGGAATGGAATGGGATATCTATTGAAAAGTTTAATACGACTGAAGAATTTTGACCCTGAGTTCGAAAACTTAGTTAAAAGTGAGGGTCGGAACTTTAATGAACCTTTTTTATTAGATTAACTCATCAATTTCATATGTAAAGAAAGAAATAATTTATGATTTATCATTGATCCGAAGGTTAATTGCTTTCATAGAAATTATAAATTCCAACAAATGATTTCTTTATTTTAATCTTTCGTGTTCATTTTATTTAAGATAAAAGAACAGAAAATTTAAAATAATCAGTGGAATATTTGTTGATTTAATAGTACTTTTTTAAAGATTTAGATACTAATCATCAGGTGAAATTAGATTAATGTTATGACTGGTTAGGAAATTTAAAGACATTTAATATTTCAATTAAATTTTCATATATTAAAAAAATAATTCCGGTATTGAAGCGACGTTACAATAGAAATGATTGCTCCATTATTTTAGTTTCCAGCACCCATTACTTAGCGAAAAGTAAATGTTTTTATGGACAGTGACTTTGAATAAGTTTTATAGTTAATGATAACATTATTATTTTCGAATCTGGTTATTCAAGTTCAATTATATTGATAATGAAATTAATTAAAAAAGTATAAATATTTTAAATTAAAATAAACTAAATATAATACATTAAGTAAACTATATATACAAGTCAGTCAAGATTTTTGTGCTGAATTTGTGATTGAATTTATTCTGAAAATATTTTGATTCAATAATGAATGAAACTCATTATTTACTTTTCCATTTTTTTTTTGCAAATTTTGAAAAAGTGAATTGTGATTGAAGTGTTTTACATCTCTCATTAAAATTACTGAAATATATCTGTCAATATTGTAATAGGTACATTTTATTAGTAAGGGATTTTTTTTTTAAGTTATCTGTAATTAATAAAAATTATAATCATTTTATAAAAGTGATAGTTTATTTCTTCTACTAATATGTTGATTTTATTGTTCTTCTTTTATTGTGTTTTTTTTTTACATTTGGAAAGCTCATTGCATTTTTCCTTTAACGTCCTTAATTTAGAGAGTGTATGTACATATGCATACATGAGATTTGTGCTCACCTTTTATGCATAGCTATTTTAAATACGTACAAGAAGCAAGTAAATTAATAAGATTCTTGAAGGACACACTGTTGCGATTCAAGAAACGAACAGTCATTTGTAATCTATCAGAATTAAAAAGTTATTAGTATCTGGGTAGCTTGGTCGTGCCACTACCAAACTCTGATGAGAAGATGTGTTTTAAAATAGCTTTAATGCTGAGGTTCAATTGATGAGTGAAAGTGGGTTTTTCTGATACGAGATGCTGATGACTTTAGAAAAATGTGACTGATAATCTTATACACTGGCTTTTACAGACCAAAGTTGATAACATTCATCCAAAAGGTAGTAGTAATTAAAAAAAAAAACATACAGTATCATATTATTTAATATTCATTTCTTATAATACATATTTCATGAGTATCTATCAATTTTTTGTTACGATTTGCAATATTTTAGATGAAATATATATTTTGAAAATATTTTAATTAACCATTCCTTTCCAGAGCATATTTAAAATCCGTCAATTTATACGAAACTTAATTACTATCATTTAAAGTTGAAAAGCAAACCTTTGTGTGGAAGTTACTATGTCAATTTAATATCCTTTGTGATATAATTATTTTCATGACTTATTATGAGACAAAAACCATTACGACAGTTATAAAATTGGTGTCGGATTCAATGAAGCAAATATATTTATCAATATCAATAATTTTACTTATATATAAAAATAATAAATATAGTATGAATAAAATTCGATTTGAAATTAAACAATTTTGTCATACCTACTGTCAATTATAAATCTAATAAACAAAACTTATTGTGATAAACAAAATGGTTCAATTTTATACTTGGTATACAATAAGGCAATTTTGTTATTCAATGAATTTGGCAAAAATTCTCAGCGAATATTAAATGTCATAGGAATCTAAAATTGAGAATTACATTCATTGTTTATTTGTATAAATTGTAGATTATTATTATTTGAATAAGTGTTTTATAGATTGGTTTTCGATTTGATGAGCGCGAAAACCTGTCAAGATCACAATTTCCAATCTCGAAGAGAGGTTTTTACCACAATTTTCAGTGTTGATATAAGGCATTTTATTGAAATAAAGTTATCATAATTGGAACTCTATGCTTAATACATTTGATTATAAAATAGCATTATGTGAGCAACTGTATATATATATTTTTCACTGAACAACATTAAAAATCGAAACTTTAAAGGACGTCAATTTCAAAAAAAATTAACAAATGGTGGAACTTTAAAATTTATTAATAATGTTACTCAGAAATAAAACAAATTTGAAAACCTTAAATTTTTCCTATGTATTATGACGAAAATTCAAATAAAACTTCTGTTCAAAATATAGCAGCATAAATAATGTTAAGCTATCAAATATCAGACAGCAGGATTCTGATCACAACGTTTGCAAAAATTTAATTTACAGCATTGATGTACAGAGTATCACTGGTGGGTTAATACCTCTCACCTCACAAACTCGCGCATTATAGTCTGAATTGTGTGAATAGTGAAATAAAATTCCTTCAGTATAAATGGTTCGGACGTAATGATTTAGCTTCGGAATTGTGCTGTTTGGTTATAAGCTCAATACTCTAAGATATATATTTGCTTTAAATTATTTTCAAATTCTATTAAGTTCTAAAAAATATTTCGCCGGATACCCTTTCTCTAACTTTACCTCATTGACCAAAGATATTATTTTTGTTATAATTTTTGGTATGATTCAAATTTACAATTTTTTTTTATAAAATTTTTCTCTGTAATAGTGCAAATACGTTGTGGTTAATATTTTTAAGAGTGAAAAGGGCTTACAAAGTTTTGCTTATAAGTTCTTAAATGATATATTTACGTAAAGCGTAAAATATTAATTAAACTATTTCTGGGAATAGAACGACAACACATTTCGGGGTTTAAATTAATGTATTTGTATATAAAATGTTTGAAAACACTGCTCCCACATAAGTAAATGAAATTAATTACAAGCAATACAATAACACTTTTAAACAGTCAAAAACCTGATTTCAGATTCCACGAAAACATATAATTAAATGTGACTTGCGCCATTTTTATATGAATAATAAAAAATATAGGGACCCTATTGAATGCCCAGATTTATAAATAAAACTTCACTTCCATTTCGTCTCCCCGCGATGACGGTTGCTTAAAGGAACTTAAAGGTCGGGATTATGTAGTTATTAAATAATAATAAACGTAGTGTCCGAAAACCTTTGTTTAATTTAAATAAATCTTGCATTAACAATATGCTTTTAACTGCAGCGTAATTGGTGATGCACATGAAAAAATTACAATTGTACATTTTTTATATATGTATATTGTATAGTAATAAAAAAAAACATATGTAACTTTATAAGCTAACATGAAAGGTGCAAATATACTTTCACATTTGTAATATGCGTAGACTTTGAAACACGAAAGAGTATTTCAAATGATGATGATTATGAAGTCAACATGTTGATTTAAGAGCAAGTAACTATTGCCAACTCTGTTTAAAATTCTAAACTTAATTAATTTCGTTTATAATCTTATGTGAAAAAAAATGAGAGTTTTCACGCAGTTAAATTAGTGATTGTTATGTTTAAATGCTTATACTATCTTATATATCACTTTGATGAAAACTTATCGTACAGAAAAAATACGCTATGTAATCCAATATAATTATTTCACAAAATAACCCACCCGGAATTTAAGAATTTCATTCAAAAATACCCCCGTCTGAAAGTAGGTGCATTTTCCTTAAAAAAGTTATTTTTAATTCCAAACATTTCAACAGTGGCACGAGCAGATGGGGCACGTGCGCAAACCAGCGCTGGCTCGCGGCTGACTTCTGACGTGCTTCCATTCGACATGAACGAATTGTCCGTCTCTTATACCGATCCGTCAAGAATGCAAATCTACTCGCAGCACCCGACGGTAAGTTCATCACAACTACTTCGCTCTGGTCTTTAAATGGGGCTCCGCTGTGTATGACTAAATAGTTTAATTCCAATCAGATACCGGTTTCCATGAACATTCATCGAGATAAAATAAAACGAAGATTTTTTCAAAATTTAATTTCTCAAGAAATAGTCTTAGACTATTTTTTTGTGTTTTTGTAAATTATTTGTTTGCCGTGTTTTTTTTTAGTCTTGGAAACATGGATACTGAAGAATGTAGTTCTATATTCGTAGAAAACAAACAATAAACAGTACTCTTATAATGTATATATATAAACTTATACATGTGATTAGTCATTTCTACATACTAATTTTCTATCTATTCTTGAAATGATTCTCATTTACATAATTGAGTTACAAAATGTTAACAGCTTTTTTATTTATTCAAACTCTATGAAGACTACAATTGTTTTACTTTTTATAAATCACTTTTTGCTCGTTTGCGGCAAAGTGCGTTTATATAATGAATAGTATGGAGTACGATCAATATGAAATACGTATAGCGTTAAAACATCATTGGGAATAAAACTTTAAAGAGCAGATAGAAAAAAATATATGAAATTGAAGGTGAAGAAACAGTTAATGAAAGAACGGCACAGCGTTTGTTTAATTCTTATAATTGTGGAGATCTGACGTTTGGAGATCGTTTTCGCTCAGTTTCACTATGGTGTATTGAGTTTATAAAGGAAGCCGTAGAAAAACAACCCAGTACTGGCACTGATCAGAGATCGTTGGATTTCTAAAGGTATTGATCGCATTTTAAAATCATAATTAAGGTGTATAAAAGTTGTCGAATAATGCCTCATGAATTAACAGAGGTTCATGCGAAACTAGAGTGCAGCTCCTTGCCCTACCAAATAGTGAAAATTCTATTAAATTAATTATTACTTGTGACGGAAAATGGATTTATATAAAAATCTAGAACATGGAAAATTTGTATTTAGATAAAAGACAATTACCAGAAACTGTAGCGAAGAGAGGTCGATTCGAACGAAAAGTTTTTTTGTGGGTGTGGTGGAATTATGAAGGTTTAGTGTAGGCATTTCGAATCCATTTCAGATGATCGAATCATCAATGATGTAGGTACAAAACGACTGATGCTAAGCTAATATGCTAATTTGCAAATTTGCTAGTATGAGGTTTCATTGGAGGAATTTCTAGGTGTTAACAGAAAAAAGATCCATACGTTAAAAGAAAAAGGGTTTCTTTTACAACAAGACAATCCTTAACTATATATTGCAAAAATTATGTGGACTATGATCTAAAAACTTAGTGATGTCGAACTTCTATCACGTTCACAATGACTTCGGACCTTGCACTGCTTTACTTCCTATTATTTATTTGAATAAATAAGACTCACGGCGAATATTTTCCTGGAAAAAAATTTAATCCGAAGAAGATGTTGAAAATACAATGAAAATGTGTGACAATTTCTTGTATCTAGGCCCTAAGAATTGTTTTACCAAGAGCTCGAAGAGCTCGCTGAATGTTGGATTAAAATTATAGAATTCGATAAGCTATACTTCGAACAAAAAAAAATAAAAAACTAGAGAAAAAATATAAATGCTTTGGTGTCGTTTACTAGTGTAAAATGACATAAAATTGGTATACCCCGTGGTATAATAATAAGGTAATGTTTTTTACGATCAAAAGTCACAGTATGTTTATAATAAAAGTAAAAACTGCTAATAAGAATTTGTAAAAAGTGTAAAAGTGGTAATGTGTGAAACTATAAAACCAGAACAAATATAAAAAATAAAAGAAGCACAAAACAATAAACATTTTAAAGTTATGGTCGTGTGGTACAGGAGTTAAGTTACTGCATTTGGCAATTCGACTCGCCTGCATGTATACGTAGATCAAATTTTACTCTTATTTCAGTCGTATAACGAAAATCAGATATTATGTAATATGTAAACGGTTTGTTTCTTTATTGAAAGATGTTGTTTCGTTACAAAATCTGGAGCTCTATTGGCTGGTCCCACATAAAGACGACCTAGCATTCTGTGAACTAAAGCCAGAAACTTTATTCATTTGTTAGCCAGTTCATTAGGTAAAATCGACTTTTAATGGTCGATCTCGAAAGCCTTATTAAAAAGGCAAAATTAAAGCTAGAGAGAGAGAGAGCCAAAAGCAAACAAATATGTCAGATCCAATGTTATAAAGGAAAAATATTGTGATATTCAGAACTTATATTAGCTCTTTAAATATTTACAGTGATAACATTTAATTTTTAAGGAGATAAAAATAAAGTCAATTTATTATTTAAATATTTATTTGATCTGTGACTTTTTATCTATAGTTATAAAAAATGGTTGTAGGTGTGTATATTTTGCGTCAATTATAAATATACATTGTAATGTCAACCCAAAATCTTTGGGAATCAACTTTTTATTAGCTTTTTCAAGAAATTTGAAACTCTATTTTTAGCTAGAATATCAAAATAACGCTTATGCTGTGGATTATTTAAAATTGCAAAAAATTTAATGAGGGGATCTACATTGCGTAAGGAAGCGGTAAAGGCTTTAGAAAAACTGCTTTAAGTAAAATAGTTTTAATTGTTATTCATAAATAACAATATACAAATTAACAAAACTATTATGTATTAGAAGGCTTGGTTTGTTTTTGATGTTTTTCAATATAGTACATGATCTGGTGACGTTATCTGTTATCACTGTGGTAATTACATCACCGACCTTGTTTGCTTGACTTAATTTGCAAAATACGAAGTAATCTGAAATACTTTGACATGTGATCTTATTATTTTGCACTTAACAGATCGTGAATACCATAGAGAGCTATTTACAAGAATATTATTTGTAAAAAGTCGGTTTAAAACAATTATCAAATTTGTTTAGCGAAATTGTTTACCTTTTTTTTTAATATATAATATTATTTTTATTAACGGCGACCGCGTACTTCGAAGTGCAGCACATTTAGACTATTCACTAGACGGACCGACGACTTGGTCAGTGCAGTTGGATATTTTTGAATGAAGAAGGCACAAGACTGAGTGTCACAGTTGAGTTTTGCAGAGGTTTATTTTCAATAATATCAAACGATATATACTTAAAGTGTTGTGGCAAAAGGTTGGAAAATGTCTATGACCAGCAGTGAGCAATGATGATGTTTACTAATTATTTTTAAATTAAAAGGGCGACGTATATGACGATAATTGTAAATAGTAGTGTACTGTTATCGTCTTTATTATCACCTCAAAAGTATATTTCTAAGAATTCAAGATTAATTTAACGATCTGAGTATTGTTTGACGTCTAGAGGAAGGAGTTCCATCACATATTGGCATAAAATTAAATTTTAATATCGAATCGTGATACCACCACCCCCTTACAGAAGATTCAAGAAAAATGCTTTGTTGTCCTTTTTGTTCGAGAAATTGTCAGATGGACCTACCTACCAACGGTTACTATTCTATTTCTCTTTTTATCTATAAATATTTTTTAATTAACGCCCTACTTTATATTTTTCTTTAGACTAAGCTCCTTTACGTTAAACTCAAACATCTAAATTATAATAATATGGTTTCTAATGGTCTTGTTAAGAATTTTGTCATATATTCATAAAAGCTAAAATTGGACAAGATGATTATATTTTTACATAGTTTTAGGTTGAAAATTTAAGAAAACTAAAGTAATTTAAATCATCTTATCTTTTGTCCCTGACACAAGTTCATAATAACGATACAGATTCTCAAATCGATAAACTATTTATGACACGCTCTGATTAAAAATTGGAATGATGAAATATTGTGAATAACTGCTTATACAAATTTAAAAAATACAGCTAAGTGTAATTTTTTTTACCTACATTTATTATTTATTCGTAATGGTTTAATACAAATGCCATAAACTATGAAAATGTGCAACATATTAAAGTATAGTATATTAGAAACTTTAAACTCTCGGAGTTCATTTATCTTAAGATTTTCAGCGTAATGAAGTTGTGTTATCAATGATTAAGAATAAAGAAATTTGTTTATAGAAGGTTTCGTGAACGATATAATGATTCGTAAAATGAATGAAACTCGCGAAAGTCTTAGATCTCATTATGATTCGTAAAAGTTTTTTTTCTTTACAACAGCAACATTACTACATTCCAGATCAATCGAAAACTAATCCGAAGTTAGGAACTAAGTAATCACAAAGTAACACTTGTATATTTTAATTTAAAAAATATTCAGTGTAATATAAATGAATAGATCGATACCTAATGTTGAACATTGTTTTTCTTTGTCAGAGTCGAATGTACAATCGAACTAAATGTAATACGGCCGGTATGAACAAAAAACAATGTTCACGGGCTAATCAACGACGCGCTTTGTTCCCTGCTTGATGAAATATTGCCCGAGACAGGAAGGCGAAGCGCAAGTCGATGCAAGTGATAGTATTCCGTACCTTATTTAATAAATTTCAGATATAATTTTCTTCACTAGCAATAATCTCTCTATATAACACTCGTTTTTTTATTCTATAAAAAATAATTACAGTAAAATAAATACACTATGTATATAAAAAAGGACCAAAATTTATTTACCATGATATTTTCATTTGATGATTATTTTTGCGTTTAACTTAGTTTTATTCATAATTACTGCTAAATCAAATTGCTGAAGTTTTTTTTTTAAGTTCTGCATGTTCTTTTTTAATTACAAATCCAGATCGAAATTTTTATGGTTGGTCTATTCAAATAAGAGAAATATTTGCGGTAAAATATGCCTTACATCTAAAAATATCACTCCGATAACGCTAGCTAGTAATAGTTTACTAAGATTGAGCGTAAAAAAAAGGTTAATGAAATTAAATTCTTAATAATATATCAAAGGTCCAACTTTTAATATTTTACTAATATAAACAAAACAGATGATTCAATTACATGAATGAATTCAAACAAAATATTTTAGTCTTTTAGACAGTTAATTTCATTAAGTTATATGAAAACGTCATCAGAACTAATAATAACAGTCTGGCATCGTACCTAGTGAGATTTGCTCCCAGTTATCAACTGGGGACTCTCTGAAAGTCACACATATATAATCTATGTATACATGTACATATTATAAAGCGAAACTGGGAATACGAGGAAAGTGAAGCGTCTATAGAAGAGGGATTACTGCGATATCAGAGAACATCGTTACGACTTCGTTACTTTGATTTTATAATTTTATATCGTCTATATTCTTTCATTATAAAAAATATTTTTTATCATATGACTGAGATATTTGGTCAAATTAGTTTCCGAATTATGTGTACCTACAACTCAGAATTCCTGATCGAAATAGGGGATAAAACTTGGCACATTTATATATACCTTTACTTAGTTCAATAATATAAATCTAAAGAAAAGTATTAGTTTTGTCGTCAATTGTGATTTTTGGCATTGATGTGAAAAAGTAACGAGGGAATTGTTATTTGGTATTTTTTAATCTCATTATATCAAATTAACCATTTCATTTGTATCAAATAAAATTCCTATGAAAAAAGCAAATTGTGTGTTCATATATTGATTTGAATACATATGAATAAAGATTGCAATCAAATATTAGCACTTTTGATCATGACCATTTGACAAGTGACAGAAACGCAAACTCTGAGCGACCGGACTGCTCTTAGGCTGAAGTAATGTTGATATAAAAAAAAATACTAGTGATAAGCAGAGTAAAATATATTATAAAACTATGTATTGTTATCTGGCTAACAACAATGACTAAGGAATAATTTGAATAAAGATCTTATTTAAAAAAAAGATAACTTTAAATAAAGAGCAGATATATTTTTTATAATCAGCCTCACACGTCTATTTAACTACGATCTTAAACATAATATTTAATATTAAATAATAAAGAATAATAAGTATAGCTTCCAGTGACTTCTTGCTTTGCCTAACCCTAGAAGTGTACAGGTCAGCTGGCGGGCACTCGAATGACTGTAACCCGATCTCCTCTGTGACAAATATAAGACGCATTGCTTTTTTAAACTGTTTCATGACCCCGTATTGGTTTTGCCACGTAAGTTATATACAATTGTCTTCGCAGCTATGTTCTTGATTTAAATAAAATGTATAAATTATGTAGCTTTAACGGACAAGACTGCAGTATTAACAAAGTTTTCAAAATTTGTTTAGAAAGAAATTATTCAATATAAAATCATGACTTAGTTACAATAAAGAAATATCCTAATATTTTTATGATATGAAAAAAAAAAGATATGCCATATTTTTTTTAAAAACACTAAATTTTTACATACATTAATAGGTAGGTATACATGAATGTCTGTGTATATAGCAATTTCCATACGCTCGAAATTGATTGCATCCACCACACGTTTTCGGATCAGGATTTAATACACAACACTTCACGTAATAAATAAAACCCATATAAAACCCAAAGGCACCGGAACTCAATAGCTCTATAAGCGGAAGTTCTGTAAAAGCAAATGGAATCAGATCCTCGTTTGTTCGATTAAATTTTTTTTAACAGTAAAAGTAATAATACTGTGAATTGAAAACTGTACTTTTTAATGTTACAATCAGTAAATTCAGTTTATTTAACTATTTAATTAGTATTCTAGATTTGATTTTATTTATGGTCAATGCCCTTGAAAATTTAAATGACCCACAAACATAAATATTCATTTGTCTAAGCACTCCATGTCGCAATACTGACCTCATTGCAATGCAGCGTATAATAGATGAAATAACGCTAATTCTTAATTTTACGCTACAACATTGGAGTCACATTTTTATTCTGTCAGCATATTCCGTTGCCTACCTTGCGTTTTGCAAAGGAAGTCGATAAGTTGTGTAGTATTTATTGTTTTGTAATTTTCATTCGAAAGGGTTTATAAAAACGTCGTTAACGGTTAAAGAATATTTACATTCTTATAACATCATTAGTCTTTAAACAAATGTGTTATGAGTTTAAAAATGAAATATAAAAAAATACTTTTTAAATATTAAAAAAAAAACAATGAAATTTTTCCCTATGTATATAATAGACATAGATTCATGTTAGTGGTCGTACATATGAACTAAGCATGTTGAATTATTTTTTTTTTAACTTTTATTAATATACTCTGAATACTAAGTGATTTAATGGATGTCGGTTATAGAATAAAGTTCTAAAAGTGAAAATGTTACGTAGGTTACAGAAAATAATATAAAAGTATTTATCAAAACCTAGAAACATTAAAAAAAATATATATCTTGAAATATTTTTACCAGAAAACAAATTCCAATTTAAGTATAAGTAGTAACACGCACAGAAGTACAAAGTCAAAACAAGCACAGGTAATTCAAGTTAACAAGATTGTAGTGCACATATTTGCAACGTTTAGTTTTTGCTCGTGGGTGGCCTTTAAAGTAACATTTTTACTTGGTGGCAAGCAATGTTATGTAAGGTCGCTGTGAAAATAAAACTGTCAAACTACAATGGATTATTTCACGAACCACTTGTTTTTGTAGCTTATATAATGGCTATGCATTAAATACTAATTAAAAGTAACTTCGTAAACGGGCTTCGATAAAAATAAAATTAATATGGCACAAACTACTCTGACTTAGAAGGTGTAATTTTACTGATAAAAATAGAGGAGTGATAAATAATGTATTAGGTTTTATTATTTGTTGACTTTGTTTTAAAGACTGAGTACAATGGTACAGATGTCAAAGTAAAAATTTTTTACCAAATTTTCTCTTTTATCATATCTTTTATTATTCTGTGATGACTCAAAATACTTTACATTTCGGAATGCCTGAAGAGAAATATGAAAATTTATTTATGCTTCCCTATATATAAGCAATTTTTTGGTATTTTTATAAAATTTTGTTTTCTAAAAATTTTCTTCTGTCATTTTATTTCTCTATACTCTCAAGATTCTGTTCTTGAAAATGTCATTAATTACAGAGTTATTTCTGGTTAATCCGCCCCGCGGTTCGCTGTCGTCTCGTCATCGTGTCGTGTCTCTATTTTTCATACATATTTTTAATACTAACAAGTCCGACAGTCAAAATTATTAAGTAAATGTTATGCGTAAAACGCAAAAACTATGGTACTGTCCGACAAGTTAAGAGAGATGCAAATTGCAAACCGTTTCTAACTAAACCTTTTCAGTCCATATCATAGAACGGATTAATGAGGACAAAAGGCGGGAGAGAGTCTCTCTTATATTAATTAAAACATGTATCAATTTTACTTTTGTGGATGCCGTACAATTTTCGTAGTGGAAAACATGTTTTTATAATATTTAACTTAAGACCATTTTAAACTTCAATTTTTTTCTTCATAGAAATGATTTAATTCATCATTGTTTTATTAAATACATCAAATTATTTTAATTACTTCAGATTTCATAATAATCCTTGACCATACTTCTTTATATAGAAGCCAAAGATATTGCCTGCCAACGGAGATGTCGCTTATAAAGCAATTCAAATTTTTTTGGAACGGGAATTTTTCTGAAGTGTCGCGATGCAGCAAATAAATATCGCCGGTGAATTGGAGAAGTGAGTCCATCTCACTTGGACATGTATAATCGTGTTGCTCCATCTCGTTCCCGCTAATAGCCGACTGACAAACATGTATCAGTGGTTAATAGGTGCGTTCTTGCAGCTGTTCCGTACAAATCAGTTCCGATATAGATGACTCTGACAAAAGCTAACACGTCGCTTCACGCGAGAAGCGAACAGCGTTTTAAGATATCAGAAACATAGAAACGATATCGAATATTATCCTTACGCACTCGTAACGCTGCAACCATATTAAACTATTGATATCTTTCATAATAAAATTTAATAATAATGCATTCTATACTTTTTATTCAACAGCTAAGCAATGTATTAGATGTTTGGAACTGTAAGCTCAGGTTATTTTCCGCTGTAAACGAGATGTCGGGCGTTTTCGAAATTACGCGAAGGGGCGACTTCATTCACGAACCGTGAAAGCATCCCACGTATTCAAAAATAGACATTCTCGACTATTTATTGGCCATCTCCTAAAGATTCGATTTAATATTTAAATTAGAAATATAGTACACATGTGTTATTTCGATGATAATTCTTAACATTTTTTATTTATAAAGCGATACGTTGAAACAAAGGTCTCGTATGAAATAATACGTTTACGTGAATATCCAACATTCTTCTTAAATGTTACAATTAATGTATGTTTTTAATGAATTGCACGAATACTTTAACAGTATATACACATCATTTAAAATTAAAAGAATCAGTGACATTTTCCGAACAGTTTATTAAATCTTTTAATAACATTGAATGGTATTTTAAATTAATTTGATAAATTGATATTGACTTGATAAATTGATTTTATGAATAGAACTAGGTTGTGTTGATAAATATTAAAAGTTCACGAGAAACCGTAAAAACATCTATTAAAAGAAAATATTGAAAATTAATTTGCTTATTTCAAATAGTCTATTGCATAAATAAATTATACAAGACCAGTGATGCTTCTGGTATTTATAAAGTATCATTAAATTGATCCATTATAATAATTAATAATTATTTTATGTATAATTCATTATGTTTACAATTAATTTATTGTAAATTATTTCCTTAATTTCGTAACAATTGCTATCTTTTCTACAGGAACTATCTATTCACGCTGTGTCCACTGCCGAATTGTTGAAACCAAAAGAGGAACCGGTATACAACCTGTCACCGTCTGCTTTATGCACCGTTACTCTACCGCATACTGGAGGTAAGTGATTTAAGTAGATCAATTATGATAATATAGATTTCGAATATTAGCTAACCGGAAAATTTCGTATATTTATAACAATCTCATATACAGAATCTGATATGAATAACAAAGGAGACAATACGCTTTTAGTAAATATATAATCACACATGTAGTATGGTTTTATGTTTCACAATGACTTGTATTCCAAAAATAGTTTAAATTTTTGCAAATACCGAGTTATGATCCCGTCTCTGAAATAGATTTCTTTATTTGTAGAACTTTGTAATTTAATTTCTTTGAATATTTTGTCTTAGAATCTATTTAGGGAGCGGGACTATAGGAAAATCAAATGGGCAGCCACTGTTGATTACTGGCTATAAACATAACTTAAAAAAAAGCCGTATTCGAGCTTAAGTTCTGTATGCTTAACACAATTTTCCATCGATGCGCTTCCGGTTTTTTCATTCAAAAACCTATATTATTACTATAATTACGTAGATTTATGAATGAAAAACTGTAATAGCTTCGTATGTGGTGTGGCGTAACATAAGCATAAAATTGTGGAACAAATAACAATATATATAATAGTAGTGAAACCTTGCAATTTTCTTATATTTAATTATGGGTGGATGCAATATAATTGGTAAGGTGTAAATCTTCTTTCAACGCCCACCAGAATATGCCCACCTTTTATAGCTGATTGAAAATATTTTTTTTCAATGAATAAAGAAATGAATTTAATTTAATTTGTTATGATCATAGAAAATTGAATAAGACATTTCATTACGATTTATTTACACTTTAAAGCGAAATATTAATAACAGTGGAAGTCATACTTTTTCAATAATTTCGTATTACTTGTGATGCGCTCTAATTACAAACTCACAATTTACTTATACTTAGGATAAATATCTGTAAAAGTGTAGAGGACTAACTAATACAAACTAGACTAATAAATATAAACATTCTTTTAAATAAATCGAATTAAAGTATGGCAAAATTCTAAGACACCGTAAGCTTTATAGCTATTGGAACTCAAGTGCTATTGTGGCAGGGTGACTTATGGCACCAAGTTGGTGTAATTTACGACTCGAACGCATTGTTCATTGAGAACAGTTTTGATTATCGTTTTAAAGTGTCAGCCGGTGCCGGAAACTCATTGATAGGTTTAATCGCCAATAAACTGTGGATTTGATTCGTGAAGTAAATTGCTCGTTATTCCCGTCCGGTGTAAAACTTGCCGGTTATTTTCAGCGCCGCGGAACCTTGACGTACGTGGGCTTTACAACCCTAATGATATTACTTAGATATTTACTCTATGAATCGTTTTGAACTCTTTATATTCAAACGAGCGTATTGAACATTATTTGGATTCTTGGATTTTATTTGTTCATTATGATTAATTTTAGATATTATATGATTACAATTTTTTAATTAAAATTTCGATAGTTACTGTACTCTTACAATGTATTTACTTGTTATTTTTAACTGTAACAGGTAAGTTCATATACCAAATGTAAAAATGTATATTTACGAATATCGACTAATTAACTAGCATTTAACTTAATTATAAGTACATTTATATCATACATCATGTAAATACCACAAATACTAAATACAAATCCGCCATCCGGTTATTGGAGTTTAATTGAATAACAAACATATAAACAAATCTGTACATATATTAACACAGTAGCAACCTTTGCGTTCGTAGATTAAATCAACTGGCACAAATACTTTATTATTTAACATAAAAATTATATAGTATTTATAGCTATACTGGCGAATTTAATATTTTTGCTTGACTGTCTGTATTATGTCTGACTTAAACAAAAAAAAAAACATAAAAATCGAATTCCAAGCGTATTAAGTCGTAACTGACCGCTTACGACTTTTAGTATTGAAAATTTTTGTAATGTACAAAACATTAAAGTATAAAGTAAACATATCACAGTTTTATTGAGTAATTATCGTGATTATTATATACGCTTTCGTTCCAGTAATATCATGAGGATAAGATTAATGTAAATACATCTTAATGTATTAATGTAACCGATTACAATTAAGACACACAAACTGATTTTAGATCTAGTTTAGCTTTTGTTTATGAGACTACATATTACTGTGAAATTACTACCTGAAAGGAATTGATTAAACTCGAGATTGGTGTGTAGTGCTCTCTGGATAGCAATCAATTCAGCTTAGTGGTGATCAGAGGCTAAAGCTATAAATTAATACATATTGGTTTACAAAGGAAATATTGAATATTAATAAACATCAACGGCTACAAGGAACTATAATCAACATGAACCGTAAGGTCCAAGTGCCATTTAATATATTAGGTTTATTATCTATTTTGGTATGTGAAACATTATTTTTATGACCACTAATTGTTACATAAAAGCATTGTGGGAAGACAATTCAGAGCATACACTAAGTAGAACAAAAAATATATGCTATTCATTGTACTCGAACGGAGCGGAGTGAGGGATCGTGTTTATGTTAGCAAAGCATTCGATGACATCATTGTCACAAATCATTTGAATATGTATTTGGTATAGCTTGCAACTGACTATCCAAGACTATCGGGACAGTGTACAATTATTTGAAATAATAAAATTAAAATACTTAATATTATACAATATACATACATAATAAGTAAATATTCTAAATATTGGTAAATCTATTTTTTTTTTAATTTGCTGCTATTGTGTCAAACGATGTTAAACTGTTTTTAGTTTCACTCACAAGATACTTAAGATACTGTAGTGTAAAAATATAAAAATTGTCGAAGATATATACACAAAAATAAAATATATCTATAATTAATTACCTTATGATCAGGACATAGTGGCCTTTTATAATACATTATTATATAGTAACATTTACACTAGATAGAAAGCGTTCGTATCTTATTTGAAATTATTAAATGGAGCTTAGCAATAAATCCTAGCCGTGTCAAATCGGAAACAAATAGGAAGCACTAACAAGTGTAAAAGCGATAACAACTCTCATTTCAAGTGGAATAACAAAAATTTAGAGAGGATATCGATTCTCAAATATTCGCAGTTCACGAACAGCAAACTTTAGTAGTAGTAGTCGTAAGACTACCAAATATAATGTTTCTTTTATATGTACTTTTATTTATGTGTATATTTAGATAAAATAATACTTGATATTCACCTTACTCACACAGACTCGTGTCTTCATTCCACGAATGATATGCAATATCGTCGGATACCGTATAAGTTTCAGATAGTTTTCATGATTAATAAAAAAAATTGCAGAAAAAATAAAGTTGATATTCTGTGAGGATATTGGTCTGCATTTCTGAATTTCATTGTACCGTCAGTATACACATAATCGATTTGATGAAAGTAATCGATTACAACTGCGATAATTCCTTTACGATCGTTTTATCATTGATATTAGTTTTGGTTTTCACCGCTGATAAATGTGCGAATAAATATTTTATTTGCCTTTGAGAATACCACAATTTACATTTCGTAACAGATAACAGTTATAAATGATTTGATGCACATCTAATATTCGTAAATAGTATCCATTACAAATTATATATATTTACAGATTATACCCACATTATTTACAAATAAGCTAGAAATAAATATTCTCAATATGATCTATTTAAATATCGATTATAGTTTTCAGATATATTTCTCGTTCCCTTACTAACAGAATCTGGTTCACGTGTACGGAGTGAGGAGTATTTTTAGTGGCTCTACCTTAACCTTAAATATTCTTCTTATTCAGATATGTTGTTTTTTGTTTACATTAAATACAACATGCAACACAGCTTATTGCCATCGCCGTTTTCACGGCACGAATCTTAATTTTATCTCATTATGCATTATATAAGGAAGTTAAAAATATGTGTCCATATATTAAACATATTCCCTTCTTTCTCTTTGATTGTGACTTTCGCATTTCAGTTTTCTAAGCAAAGACGTTTAGCAAAATTTTTACTAGCCTTCTGGGTGTCCGAAGATAAGTGGCCGGTGGCATATTTCATCGAACGCCGAGGGTCAGTGGGATCACATGGCAGTATATTTGTCGTATTAGCTGCTCATTGTGGTTTCAACTTTCTAAAAATGAATTAAATGAATTTTAATTTTGATTAATTTACAGTAATAGTAGTGAGTTAGGAAATCACCTCCTGAAATGGTATATTAATAATGTAATCTTTAGTAAAAGTGGTCGTAATTCAATCATTAATGAAACGATGAATAGTAATAAAAAAAGTATGTTATTAATACTTTTTATCTTATGTGTACTGATTTCTAAGTTTTCCCGATTTATATGTAACTACACGTTGGTTAAATTATCTGTTTGGAGAATTAAGTAAGATTGAGAGAGAGTGTCACACTGTGAATTCAAAATAAAAATACTTTAGTTAAAACATTATTCCACTTATATCTTATAAAATATACGATGTAGGTGAAATTTATATTGGGTTTATAAATTTCATGATAATGTTATATACAATGTGGTCTATAGTATTATTATACATCTGTATAGTTTAAAAAGGTTTATTTAACTATCCGTTTTCACTCTTTCTACGATCACTTACAGAAATCAAACGTGCCGACGTGCCCCAGGCACCAATTAGATAATGTAGATATTAGGTATAAGTTCCAATTAATCTGATATCTCATCATAATATATTAGGGAAAATAATATAAGTGGAAATGAATAACATAATAACTAAAATGTGACCCATCTTCAATAATGTTTCAATTAATGTTATAAATAAAGTGTATGCAAGATTGTTCCAGTTGCAATTATTTTTCCAATAATACAACTATAAAATTACACTGTCGTTGTAAAATGGAACATAATATATATATATTTTATAAATAAAATTTACAAGAATTGTTTGGACTATATAGTAAAAAGAATACGATTTAATAAAAAAAAAATGGAGAAAATACAATTTATTGAATTTGTTCGTTAAAAAATAATAATATTAAATTGTAGATGTTTACATTAATATCTTTCTCGTTTCTCGTAATTTTTACATTCGATTATTCTATGTGCCTGCGTATCGTAAACGTTTTTTAACCAAAAATGCATTTTAAAAATTAACACATTATTGGTTTACTTTGGAAAACATCTTTACGTAACTTCTATTGTCATTTTGTTGAACGATATATGAATAATGGTCTCTAGTCTTAGTAATACGAACTAACAAAGAATAACACTATTTTGATTATAATTATGAAATTATATATTTCTTTTTAAAAAAAATACATCCTAATACAATGTTATGCATTTGGTAATTTTGTACAGCCTTGAATAAGTATTGTACTTTCAGTGTAATTAGCTTTTATTTATTATAATAGTACTTTTTATTCGAAGTATACTTATAAACCTTGTTTTCAACTGCTAAAAGAATCACACAAACACAAAGTTTTAAAGTCGGTTGTGTCGTTAATTTTTTTGCAAATACTTTCCGGTTGTTCAATCAATAATAGTATCAAAGTACGCTGATAGTATAGACTCGGCTTTCCGTCCAGATATTCGATATTTAAATTCTTTATCCTATTACTGAATTAAATTGCGGCCGCCAAATTAAGCCACGAAAAATTTAATAATTTCTCACTGAGGCGAAAAACCAGAAAAAAAATTTAAAAAAGTTTTTACAGTAAAATATCAATTTATTTGGGTATTTAAATCTCGTAGATATTATTTAATGTCATGTTAATATAATTAATAAACTGTAATGATTTTACAAAGGTATTAAGAGAAACAAAACTAATATTGTTTATATATTGTATTTATTCAAATTAATAGCTACTATTAACAAGTAGTGTATTATTATTGTTCAACTTTTCTCTATTTTATTGCTGTTAAATTTTATGTTGTGTTTCCTTATTCCTTTTTTTTCGTTTATTACTTGGCTAGTAATTAAGAGACATATGTATATACATAAAAGCATCGTAATATGTACCATCCCGTGGATAGTCAAAAAATTACTACAAATTGTGGAGCTATTTCGTGACGCAATTGCATTTATATATTGTATTAATATTAAATACTAGTTATTTATTAAAATTTTTAAAACATTTTAGGATCTGCTGATATAAATGCATACACGTCAATGCACCAAATGTTATTAAAAAAAAGCTAATAGTGAAAATTATCAAATTTCACTAACAATCTGGTTAGGACTAATAAAACCCGTCACACACAACTTTAACATGCTGTTAAAAACGAAGTTTCCGTCCAAAGTATTATAAAAAGGAATCCAATTAAAACGTCCGAATGAAGGCAGAAAGATTATGATAATGTTTTGAAAGTTTTATAACAAAGGGATAAGAGGTGCGGTCAAAACGCTAATGACATTTTCTGTTATCTCTTTAGAAAAAATTAATTAATAAGAAAATAATATTTCTTAACAATATTGTAATATTACGTTTTTACATAATATATCGTAAGATAAACTATCATGGATTGCCTGGAGGTGCTAGGTTGGAAAATTTTACTATTAAATAATTATTTATTTATATATAACTAAAGAATAGAATGACTTCAAACACCAATTCCAAAAGTATTCGCTTTGATTTTTTGCACAAGATTAACATGTATTATGATATCAAAGTAACGATGAGTCGTATTTTTTCGTTGTTGAAATAGCATCAGAGGAGGAAAAGTTTTTTAGTCCCTATTAAAACTACTCAAACTTCATTTCCTTTGGTGCGGCGCGAATGTGAGTGCTGGGCTCAGGGCGTGCGTCTGAATAGCTTGCTCTTAATGACGCTTTAGTTTTGCATTCTCTGTGAAAGATGTGGATGGATTCATAGTTTTAACAGAATGTAGTTTTTAATTAGGATTAGTTTTTATGCAACTGATAAGATCGTTTTTTTACTAGTCTAAAATCGTTTCCTAAAACAACATTTATTTTATATATATTTTTTATGTGAATGGTATTTATTTTTAAAAATACAAATTATTACCAATTCTAATGAACAACTTTTATTACAAAAATTGTGTGTCTCTTACTCTGTGGATATGAAATTTAGCTTTTATTGAAGATTACTTATTTTTATTAGAATCCTGTAGGTGCAGGGAATTGGCATTGTTTTGCCAAATAAAGATTTGTAATCAGCAACATTAATGTAATAATAAGTTAAAATATAAAAGTTACTTTATTCCATTTCACTAAGCTAATACGCTTTAAATGAAAGGCAGTTTTAGAGTCAGAAATTCAAAGAGATTAGTTTGTTTAAAACTAACTAACTTTGATAAATGAATGTAGAAAGACTGGAAATTATTTCACATAGATATATAATAGAGCATAGAATATATTTAAATGTGTGACATATAATAAGCCAACTGTTATCTTGATACTTATATGTTTGCAGACATTTTTCTATACAAATTTAACTTAAATATGTAGAGACTAAAACCTAAACGTAGTGTACTCTAAAATGTAGAGGTTTTCTATATTGAGATATTTTTTGAGAATGTCTAAAACCAATGAGCCATGAGCGATAAGATTGTGTTGTTGTTGTTCCCATGAGCGTTAATATGGTTGTGCATAACAAATTGAATATCCAAATTCATCTTCACTTCTATTTCAAATCAGTGTTGTAATCAAATTGTTTTGATACAATAACGGACAAACATACACTATACGATAATTACGACAGTTGACATGTACTTTTTAATACCTATATTAAGTCAATTTGTTAAGCGTTAATTTAAGTTTACTTCCATGCACTTTTTTATTAGAATTCATTACCAATTGAGAATTTTTGATTACTTGACAAGTCCAATGGAGTGTTATATAACATCTTAAACAGATTCTTACGAGGCAGTTTCTCGTAATCTACCATAATTTTCCGCTTATGTTATCTAAAACGTCAAAATCAATGCGTACTTAGTAGTTTACGTGAGCGATTGTTTGAAAGAACAATCGCCCTTTGTACATTATTAGTACAACCGGCAAACCGACGGCCGGGACACTGAGTTGCCCACCGTACCTAAAGTTTCAGGTTCAAGTATTCACGAAGCCATCGGAACTTTAAATAGCTCTTTGTTTTAGTTTCCTATGGATTAGTTTCTCGAAAGATATATCTTAGAAATCATAATTACATTTAGTTTGTAAATTTTGTTATACTCAGTGTTATATTAAGGACCTATTTGCACAAAGATCAAGAGTTTATTGGAATCGCTGTAGAAAATATTACACCGATAGGATCAATTTAAAGCTAAATCTAATTTATTTGTTTTAAAATAAATACGAATAAGTAGTACAAGTTATATTACGTATGTTTATTCGCACAAATAAATCTAATAGAATATTTAATGAAATGTAGAGAGCGTAGATAGCATACATATTTATGTTACTATGTTACGTATTAAAAATTATGAATATAAATTTATTATCTTCCACAATTAATGTACAAAACGAACGAATACAAAGTAACGAGGGACTAAAAAACACACTACGGTACACAAGAGTAGGACAATATTAACGTTATTAAAAAACATTAAATTAATCTAACCAACATTACTTCACTTACTTTACTAATTCATAGAATTTTTAAGATAAATTATGGATAAATACATACGGCTGAACGCTCCGATAAATTCTACATCCCACGGTTTCTTTGTAGTTTATCTCCAAGTCATTTACAACAGGAAAGAAATTATTATACCTACAGCCAGAGACAACTATAAATATTTAATTAGAATATAGAATCAGTCTCGCATTACTTTCGTTGAATCAACAAGTTAAAAGCGAAAGATAGATGAAAATTTATTAATATTTCATGTCAGTTTTCGTCAATTATGATATTTACCTACATACATATGTTTGAACTTTTATTTCAAAAGAATTAGACGAATATTTTTTCGCTACAAATTATGTTTATTATCATCCTAACCTAACTATATTTTTTATGGAACAAATTTTATATTTATATCTCTAGATTATAAAAATCAAAGATAACTTATAGGCGAACAAGAAAAAAACCAAGGATATCGATTTAATGTAATTTTTACGCTAATTTCAAAACCCTTATTATATTTTTAAAGACGAATATAAACCAAAGTTACCTAGCCAGCACAAATGCCGTGGTAACAACACGCCTAAGAAATTCACCCAAGAGCGCGGCCAATTCACGGCTCCCGAACTAATGTTTCACAATTGTTATTTGTTATTAATTTCATGAACGATACGCCGGGTTTAATGTTTTATAAATACGCATTGTTCTATAAGCGACAATGCCGGCGGTACGTGGACTTCGACGATCTGATGCATTCTTTGCACGTTTCGTTATTACTGTTCCACCTGTTTTATGTAATACAATTATGTTCTATAATTACTTGTGAAGTTAACAGTTGGATGATTTAATAATTAAGCCCATGATTCAATTATTATGATGTTATATGTATCTAAATGTATTTTGTTGTTGCTCATTGCTTTTTCATTATAATGATAACGAATACATTTTGTTTAAAAAAGATTTTTTGGAATTAAATATATACTCCCAAAAAGATTTCTACATTACCTAATCCTATTTTTAATTAACAATATCGCTTACGCCGTTAATGATGCCGTTGACTTCCAACCCCGAGGCATGGATATCTTATTACAGTATCTGCTTCATTAACAGTATATACACTAAAATATATGTATTTTTTGTTATATTGTTGGCGTAAAAAAAAAGATTTTATGTATAATAATCAAAGTATTTATGTTCGTTTAATTAATTGGATTTATAGGGTAATGATTTTATTTTGCTACTTTACTTTTAGAGGAATCTAGCGTTACTGGAATTATTGTATACATTTTACATTTTAGATTTAGCCAATCTCTCTCGTACGTGCCTCCAAATACGGGATTCTTGGAATTAGTCGCTTGGCGTATGCATTAACCTAAACATCTCGGGCTAACTCAAATACAAATACATCATATCAAATACATTATCGTGCTAATATTACATTGGTACTATGTAGAGATCACTACTTAGTTGGAGGAAATTTAAGAATAAAAGGGTCTAAAAAGTATCATATTTATATAAGTGAAATAAATACAAAAAATATATTCATTTAATTATGTAGCGAAGCTGTTATAATGCTAGTAAAGAATATTAATATTATTGCCTTAACATAAAAAATATCTCGTGTAAAAATAATTCTTTGCTGTTGGTATATAATTAATCTGAACCCAACAGGTGTGTGTTACGTCATCATTTTGCTGAATACGTTTCATTGAGTCCCGTTAAGTGAAACTTGAGTTATTCTTAGGAACTGGTTGTGTTATAAATATTCAACTATAGCCGGTAATTTTACGTCTTTTAAATTTGTAATTTTTTTCCTCAGGTCTATCCTACGATAGTCGCATGTGTCTCCAGGAGTCAAACACTCCAGACTCCTTCAATCAGCCCGAGATGAAGGAAGCTGAAGATTTCTCTCGGGTCTATCAGACCCTTACCCTCTCTGCGCTTTCCAGAGACGATTCTGCTAATTCACCTACAAGGTTGGTTTATTTTATTAGCGATTTCTATGCCTTGCGAAGTCCCTCATCCATCATTAAAACTTAAAACGGAGTAGAATAGCTGTTGGCGTTATATACAATTTATTACAATAATTGAATATTAATTTATGTAATATTTTTAAATAATATAATAGGCTTGTGCGAATTTCATACTGTTAAATTTTATGGAATAATGTGGGTATGTTTGCTTTTGCAATTTAATTCAAGTAGGGGATGTAATGATTAACTTTCATCTTTCTAAACCATCGTTGCTTGTTCGCAGCAGCGAGAATAAGCCCAAGCCAAAGCCTACCCCGGCAGCTTGTCCTGGCAGTTCGCCTGAAATGAACCCACAGTCTACTACACCGTCTTCACAGGCACTCACAAAACCGCCATACTCTTACGTGGCTCTGATTGCTATGGCTATCACCAATAGCCAGAATAAGCGCGCAACCCTAAGTGAAATATACGCTTACATTACCAAAAAATTTCCTTTCTTCGAGAAGGATAAAAAGGGCTGGCAAAATTCAATCAGACACAATCTGAGCCTGAACGAATGCTTCATTAAAGTACGCAGAGAGGGCGGAAGTGAAAGCAAGGGAAATTATTGGACACTTGGTAAGATTAAGTAAAAGCAAACAATTTGAGTAAAATGATTTTAATTATAAGTTTTAGTGCGATTGCGTGCGTTGCGAACGAGCTTGCTGCGTTTAAACTTATAATTTTGGTGAGGGTGGAATTGTTTTAGATCCGCAATGCGGAGACATGTTCGTGAATGGCAACTTCAGGCGGCGACGTCGTATGAAGAGACCATTCAGGGCCGCTCCATATAAGACAATGTTCGACGGCTACGTCGCCCACGGTGGTCAACATCCCCACATGCCCATCCAGCTCGGGCACAGGAACTACTTCGGTTCTAGTACACCCTATCCTCCGTCTTACCCGAGATATGATGCGTAAGTGATTTATTAAAAGTATATACCAAGGTGGATTAATTGAAATGAATTCATTATTTGTTTACTAACACAAAGAAATAGAGTTTTTTTTTGAGTATTAAAATAAAGGCTTTTTAATAAATTGCATATGGTTGCATTTATTACATATTATACCAAAACAACACTCGATAAAAATTTTCATATTTCTATCTGTTTGTTATGGCTAACACTTGATGTGGCTGAACCAGTTTTGATGTGATTTTAAGTAGCAGATAGTAAGACTACTTTCAGTTTATATATTTTTATACATGATGATAAATCATTATTCCGTGTGGACTATGGATGGAGTCATGAGCATAACCAGTAACAATATATATTGATATGATAACAAAAGACTGATACGTCGAAATATCGACCAGAATTCTGAGGAATTGCTAATTAAATAAAATTATTAAAATATTCATATTTTAATAATTTTAACTAAATGTAATTTTAAATGTTTACTTGAAGTAAACATTTAAAATTACATTTAGTTCTTGTGGACATAACGTCCTTTGGATGATATATGAAAAATAACAATTTTATTTTGCATCGTTAGTAAAATTAATAATATAATCATGTGAAACGAAAATAAAAACGTTTATTACGTAACTGAGAAATCAAATATGTGTAATATGATAACCTTGCACTTCAATAACCTTTGAATGGCGTGAGTAAGTAGATAAATATATTCTTATTCACTTAAAATATCCCAATGTTTTTGAAATATACGTATTATGTACTTTAATTGTACAGGATTAATAATTATGTTTTATGCAATTTAATAAAGGTGTATTCATAAGTGGACTGGGAACATAAATTATATATAATGCCTCCTTATGGGAAACTAAAAGCAAAAGAATAATAGTAATTTAGTAATTTACTTTTGTTATATCGAAAAAAATAATAATATAAGTAGTTTAAGAACGTCGATAATTAATATTATTGTCCAATAATAATACTGTAAACTAATCGAACACAAAAGAATCGCAACTAAATATAAATAAAAATCCATACTAATTTGCTAAAATAAATGTTGTCATAGCATATTAATGATATCAATCTACACGTTATTGTGGTTACGATATTCACTCAACTAATAAATTACAAAAATATTTACGTTCATAATTAACATGTTTATAAAACAATCTTACTTGGTCATTCGTAATAGTTTCCCGTTTCGGTATTCTTATGAAATATAGAGTTTAAGTTCCTTTGTTTATGCATATTTTAACCTTATTTTTCACAAAAGGTCGTCCCGAGCACTTAGCAACAGATTACGACACTGCTGAGATATGGTGCGGTCAAATCGTCAAGATTTTATCTCAGTTAAATTCCATTATATGTTATCGATCGTTTTAATTATATAATAACTGGCCAGTACACCGCCAGCTTCTATTTCAGACAAATAAAATATCGACGCATGGAAATATTTTGAAAATTTTAGTAAAAGTAACAAATGCTAATGAATAAATAAGTTCGTACGTGCGGTGTGTACAACATTTAATATTATATATAGCTTCATGAACTATACAATTCTTAATTCACATAACATTGCGTCATTAACCGCGATTGTTCAATGTTAAAAGCTGGTTTCCATATGATTAATGCTGTTACGTATCCGTCTGTTTATACTTTACTGTATATATCTACATAGTTATAGTATCTACATACCTAGTTGTAATACATGTATAGATGTTAATATAGTGTTGACGTTCTCATCATTAGTTCATATTCATGCTTTAAAATTATAAAATAAGCTTAATATACAACACATCTCTGTATCCTTACCTTTTGTAAATAAAGTTTGTTTCGTCGTAGTTGATATGACAATTGTCCTGTGGTAAGCTGATTACACTCGCAACAGTTTCCATTCGTATTTAGGTGTAAGCTGATTAGTTATAAATTCCCTGTAGTCCAAAAGATTTATTGTAAAACTTTTGATATGAAAAATAACAGTTTTTAGAAAATATATAAATTCGAATGTGAAACATGTTACGTACTTTAAATTTTTATGTTATGTATCACTATTGATTATAACAGTTACAAAGTAATGGAGACGTTGGTTTTTTTAGACCCTAATCTTCAATTATCATTCCAAAACAGATTTTTTGGGTTTTAAATTTAAGCTTTTTCGCTGATGCTGGTATCTTGCCTCTATTTCTGACACAATATGCATATTATATATAGAGATGTAACTATATAAGAATTACAGAAAGATCTTTTTACATGCCTAAAGTATATACTTATAAAGTCATTCGATGATTGGCAATGAAATAGTTTATAGTGATATATATTGTTTACATTTTCAATAAAAACAGGTATTTATTAAAACGGTTTTCAATGAAGAAGATATAAAAAGAGCTTTCAAATTTAACCGATAATATTTATGCCGTTTCAAGCGCGTAGGCCGTGTTTCTGCGAAAATACCCAATTACAGAGCTTTGTGAAGGTAGAAAAATAGAAAGTAGGGCAATATTATTAGAATCAATCAACTTGCATAGTGAAAAATATAAATTACTAGTACTGTAAGGTTTAAATTAATATAAATATTTTTTATTATTGAATTGGCTGATACTTTAACTGCATAATTTATTAATCAACACTTTATTTGATTTCTGATCCCCCTAATATCTAATCTTAAGACTGGATTGGATCGAGTTTGCGGTTTGGTTATTGGCCGTAACAAACCGATAGGCGTGGTCTCAGAACTCAGAAGTCACTCTTCAACTTGCTTAATGATTTTCATCCTTAAAGTATTTCTTGAGTCAGCCTCATTGTAACAAAAACATAGCTCGCGATCTCCTCTAAGCAGTCTAAAGTCATAGGAAATCAATACATTATGTTCTTTCCAAGTGACAATATGTTTATATGCAAATAATAATAACTGTCTGAATTTTATTGAAATAACAAAAGTTTCGGTTAAAATAAATCATTCAAAGGCATGACCGCGTCAACCTCAAACAGACCGATGCGATGTTTCTATTGTAATGAACTTTTAAAATGCATTAGTGATGAAATTATTCATTCATTTGTTGAATCCATATCGAGAGATCTAGCAATCGTGTTCATTACACTTATTTCGATTGACCAATTATAAATTGACTTTTAATTATTTTTACCAGTAATAAACTCATTGTACATATGTATATATAAGTATTACCAAATATCTACATTGAATAATTTCGCTAACACAATATTTCGTTGTTTACAAATTATGTACATACATAATAATTTTAATTAATTAAATTTCAATATAATTATTATGTATGTATGTAAAAATTTTAATATATATTTTTTTACATTATCAAACCTAAACATTTTATGTTTGCATAATTTGCTTCTGTTAGATATGGTTCATCATATTAATAAAAGCCATTTGACTGCAATATTTTCAATAATACTTTTAAAATAGATCCATCTTGTTTAAAACTGCTTCAATGTAATGCTATAAGATTATATTCGTTACAGATGGCTGAGTCAGCCGACAGGCGGATTGGGTTACCCTGCTCCGATAGCTCGCAGTCCCCCTGGTTGCTCCCCCCAGGCGTCTAACGTGAACCCCTTCTCCACCCACCAAAACCAAGGACAGGTAATTTAATTACAAATCCCAGATCTTCAACAAGATTAATGCGATCTCAATCATATTCAACGAAACCTAATTACATCACTTATGACAACAAGTAGTTTTAACAATAAATTACTTGATTTAAGTACAATAAAACCTTCACAAAATATTTAAATATTTTTAGTATTTTATAAAACAGTTCACTGACGTTTCTTTACACTTGATTTATTTGTGTGAGGCCATTGAGAATAGATTCTATGAAATATATCGAAAATTGTAATCAAAGAAATGATTAATATTGTTATTAACTATTAAATTATAAAAATACAAGAAAACAACGGTACTTTTCTGCTGATATTAAACCACCTAGTTAAATTTTTTGCCTCACCCTCAGACTTTCAATCCGTGCGTATTTTATATTTTTCACGTTGATTCAAAGATTAAAGAAAAACACATATGTACATAAAAACAACAATCAATCATAGATAATAGTATATCTATCATGTTTAGGTATATAATGATCTTTAAGAAAGAGTCCGGTATGTCATATGTTCTATATCTCCATCCGGTTTACATAAATCTTTTTCAGTGTGTACTATTTTTTACTATTTAACATCACGTTTTAAGTAATTTCTTTTTTTTTTCAAAAATGTTTCGTCATCTTTGTTTATCGCTTTTCAGCTAGAAATGTATGGTTTTAACAATTTGATAGTGTTACCTATTTGCGTATATATAAGTGATATTTGTCCTGTCGATAATTAATTAGAAATACAGTATATATCAAAAAGACTTTGAATCGAAGGTTCCTTTGACATGTTCACTGTATATTGAAAATCCCGCTTTTTTAATTAACAGTAATATAATTCAACTAAAATGTTTCTAGTATGTTTTTAATTTTAGCGATAAGTATTTGAAAACAGACATATACTATATATATATATATATTATAGACGGTTCAGAATTTTTATAAAGAACGTTTTTTGTTTACAATATAATTTAATATTTTAAATTTATTTATCGGCATCGCCTATCAATCAATTCACCTTATTCCCTTTCATATAAAGGAGAAGAAAGTTATATAAAAAAATAAACTAAAAGTTGCCTAAAACGCAGTTTGAACGCTCTAATAATGTTTAGCGTTATCAATTTCAGAGCATATCATATTCATAGTCGTAATGAAAATGAGATTAAAATGTTAGTAGCGTATCAACAGGCAATAAAACTGCATAACTGCGAAATAGTGTTACAGTTACGGTAACATGTTAACTCACTTATGTTCATAATATTCACACAGACCCATTTTTTATACCTAATTTTATAAATAATTATAAATTTCATTTCTTAATCATTACACTTTTCTATAAAGTAATTGAGTGTCTTTTGAAACGACCTGTCAAAGTATTACTATTATATACATATTAATTGGTGCTCCAATTGATAAGATGGATACCAAACTCGGAGTTATTTGTGTTCAAAGTAATTTTAGGATAAATATTACATAAGATGATATGTACAGAGGTTGAATTATTATTAATATGATTTTAAAATTAAAGTTATTATTATTCGTGGATATATTTTCTCACTAAAACTATATTAAGCATTGTATTTGAAATCTCCACTAAAGTCTTTGGTATCCACAATTAATACGTTTAACAAATTAATACGTTCACTATATATTTTGTTTTGTTTATCGTCATTGAGTTCATATTAATTTAATTGTTATATTATGGATCTGATATAATTAAAAAAGAGATTTATTTACACACTAGCTACTAGCCCTGGCTGCGCACGGGCTCTTTAAAAAAATATAAAATAGCCTATTTAATTTTGAGAATTATTAAACTTATACTATGTTAACTTTCAAATGGGACACCCGATTTAAATGATTTAAAAAGTAATTTACAGATACTGAGGTAGGCTTGAAAACGAAGTAATTTATTTTGATAAGACTTAATACCGTATTTATGTAAATAGCTTTCCAATAAACGATTTAGGAATGCCAATTTTTTAAAGTTGTAAAATGGATATAGTATGTTAACCTTAAGGTATAGACATATACCACAGCAGATTTTTCTGTTGATCTATATAAGATACATAATTACATCATATATTATTTTGCTACATCTCAAAGGCTTTAGGCTGCGTATTCGTTAAAAGCTCTCAGACGACTCAAATTTTCCCGACATCTTAAACAAATAGCGTTAATGTACACACAAGTAAATACAAAAACTTATCAAATTATACACTAAAACCTTCCTCAATAATCACACTATCGAGTGGTGATAATTGTTTGATAATCAGTGCAGTTGTTTTTCCGTTTATCGCGAACAAACAGACAGGCAGACGTGGCGAAGGACTTTGTTTTATATGCATATGGATTATGAGCAAGACAAGTGATTTACTATAAAATAATTCTATAAAATCCCTATAAAGTCAAGGAGAATGTAGCTATACTATATGTTTTGAATCTGATTCGGTACAATAACAATTCTGAAATATTTTTTATGAATATCAAATAACAGAGTATAAAAAAATGCGGTTACAATTTTAAAGTGTTACGTATATAAGAATAGACTTGTTTTTTATATCGGAATTCAAATTAGCTGGGGTGTAATAGTTCTTTCATGTTCACGGCTTATTGTTAAAAATATATTGATAAAGTTACCAATAGTGGTAAAATATCGTTTATCATTTTCGGGTCATTCGATGAGCCTTAATCGGCAATTTCAATTTAATTAAGGACCTAATATCATGAACCTGCTACTAGTAATTTCTGCAAACAAATATTTTTGATATTTATTAACAAAACAGTTTAAAAAAATAATACATGGGAACAGTATTACTTAATCCGACTGGCCTTTTAGGCGTTTTTTATAGATTTTAATATGCGTTTCTTTTTTGTTGATTGAGTTCAGTGTCAAAAGCCACAGGAATCATTAAACGGTTTCGTACAGGTGTTGAAACCAGTGTGCCATGTTACATGAAATATCAACATCCACTCCACATTTTTTTTCCAACCTTTGAAAGCTTCGAGAGGTTGCAGTGGAAAATTTATAGGTAGCGGAGATTAGTAATTTGTTTTAACCGAGACCAGCCTTTTAATACTTTACAGGAAAAAAAACATAAATCCAGTTCAATAAAATACACGATATTCAGAACTTTAACTTCGATAGCTTAAATCCACAAGTTTTTCCTCCATTGTATTGTTAATATTATTATGTGTCGATGCAAATATATGAGGTTTTATCCCACCTATTATGATAACCGTAAAACCGATTTGAAATTTTAAATAAAAATCATTTATTGAGGACTACTATGATCTATTTAATGGTATAAACAATTAAGTTTTAAATGATACACCTTTTTTACTAATATTTATTAGTATCCTATATGTATTGACAGCTAATAAAAAGATACATTTTTATGTTCGATTTCCTGGAAAATTATTTCAATTATATAAACATGAAATTACTCTTAACATACACAGCTTTTCTAACGTTTTGTTTATACAATAATATACTCACATTTATTTATATGAAAATACAATTTTAAAAACTAATATAATTTAGTTAACTTATAACAAAATATAGATAGACTATCTATGATTATATATTAGACGTGAACATAATTTGGAAAACGAATTCCTTAAAACACATTCTTTAGTAAATCTTACATTAAAAATGCTCAGGAATTAATGTTGGATACATTAAGTAAGAATGTATGAATGAATTACGATCAGAAGGATAAGTTATGTTCGGTTTCTAGAGTACGCCATGAAGCTATATGCCAATTTCAATTTTGGTACAAATTACGTTAAACAAATAAAATTCCATGACATTTATTAACAACGTAGCGAGAATTATTTTAAAACCGTGATAACGAATAGCCTACCTATAGTATTCAGTGACAAAAGCTCTGTTGCATGTTTATGCGTACATAACAAAATATTGTAATATAAATACTTAAACCGAAACCGCTACATCGTTTTGTATGGTTGTATTAAAATTTACTGTTTAGTTGATTTAATTTACTAACTATTGAATGATATAATAGTAATCAAAACTTGTAGTTATATTTCTGAGTTAACTAAAATAAACATCATTTATAGAATATTATTGATTCAATTAATTTGTTTATGTAAATAGTTATTTATTACTGTAATATCATATATCAAAAATAATAACATGTAAGTGACCATTATAAAAACAATATTAGTAAACTTTTACGTAAGTTACATCTCACGGGTAAATGTAGGTACTTTATTTTATTGCTTACCTGATTTTGAAAATGTTAAGAATGTTATTCGGGTATGTTTTTGTAGTATCTGTACATGTAAGTATGAAACAAGATAGATTACTTTTAAGGTTATATTTTTAATATACTTATCAATATTGACGTCAATATTATCATTATTTTATCTATTGAAAGTCAAAAGATTGTCTCCGCTTTGTAGCCCAATTAAAGTAGAACTTATTTGTAACGTCAGGGGCTTTTACATTTGTCGGGAATGTATTCGGTACTAAACACGAAAGGTAACATTTAGTTTTATATACAAATATCTTAAATTAAATTAAATATTATTTCCGTGTATTGCAAAATAAAATAAAAAACTAATTCTTAAGATTCTTCGGTCAAGGTCAGCCGGTAAATTCTTAATATGTAACTATTCATTAATAATTAGAATTATTATAATTAAAGTAAATAATTCTTATATAAAATAATAATTTCTGTTACTAATACTGTAAAGTGTATGCATGCCTCTTTTATCAACTTATGTTATTAGTTATGTATGAATTATTTACTATAATTTTTGTCTACGATTTTTTTTAAGTTTGTAAATGTCAAATTGCATTTTAATATTTTTTTGAGTTATTCTAAAGGTTGCTTTCTACTTTCGTTCGGTATAACGCGTTACAGTAATTCCATACTATTCATAGTATGGCAAGACGTCCCTTCATTTTTATTAAATAACTTCCAAATTAACATTGTATAAGCAAAACTGTTATAAATTTTTACATGACGAGATTAAAGTACCAAACCAAAGAAATATTTTAAATTGATTTATTTGCAATATACACTGAGTAATATTGTAAATGGACTAACTTCCTATTGAGACGATTTAAAATTATACCGAAAGGATTTATAAACACACAGTATGTAGTTCCATTTTATAAAGGAGATATGTATTATAATGTAGGGTATTGTTTTATTTTATTTTATGTGTTTGTGACATAATGGATGATGTGTTTGTTACATAAATATATAGGTATATCATTAGCTATATTTGGTAGCGATTAGCAACATCGGAATATGACAAAGGAAAATCTGGTGTTGTCATTATAAGTTTTAAATAAGAAAATAAATTGTCATTATAAATTTAAATTTAATGTTGATCGGTTTAAGTTTTAAGAACAATCTTTTTGGAACTGATCTGTTCAATTAATTTAAGCCTGAATTAATTTTGTTTTCAGTTACAGAGCCCGTTGCAATCCATGCAACCGATGACAATGAATTACAATACGCTCAATGTTGCCGCCATAGGTGAGTTTGGTAAGTATCTGATTATTTAAAGGAATTCAAATAGTATTAGGATTCTAAAGTTAATGCATTTTGTATGAGATTGATGGTATTCAAGGGAAGCTTATATTTTCAAATAAAGCACACGTATGTTGTTATATATGTTATTTTTATCTCTTTCATTTACTCGTTGTGTTTTGTGTTCATTGCCACTTATATTTTCAAAATTTTTATATTAATTAATAATGAAAGTAAAACAACTGTTCGTCATATACATAATTAATAGACGTCGTATCAGTTTAAGAAATGGTTAAGTAATAAGGAATGTATAGGAATTAAAGATACATTAGTGTTTACATTTTGTTAATGATAACATAATCCTTTATCGTTATTTTTCGTTGTTTTCGATAATTTAATTGATAGTTTTGGGTGAAGGTTTCAATAGCCTGTTAATTTTTTTTAAACAAGTCATATGTATTATTGTCAAAGCTTCTTTTTGTAATCTGTAATCATAAATTTATACTGTTCAATTATCTACTATTTTTGTTATCATGTAGTAACCTTTTAAAATTTTTAAATGATCTTTTTAGTTTTTTTAATAAGGCTTTAAATTCTTGTAAAAAAAATAGTCCTGTAATTAGAGCTTTTGAAGTGATCGAAAATCCAAAACTATCACAATAAATATTGTAGAATGAAAATTTCTTGAGAGCAACAATGGAATCGAATCGAAGTCATAGATATATGTGATCAAGCATCCCCGTGGTTTTATTAATTAAATAATGGCGGCTGTCTTGAAATAGTATTTCTTATATTTAAACCGTCATATTTTGATGGAGGTGATACCAACATTAAATTCATAAATATGATTAAGTCTTTAAAATTTGCTCTTACAAATTAATTATTCATTGCGTACTATTTTAATATTTTTAAACCCATTATGTGAATCTCATAAAATTTTATGGTTATAGATTATTATATTCTAACTGTACAATTTTGACATACGTACATGAGAAACATACAATGGTATGACATGATATTCGGTACCCGATGAGTTTGTTACATAAATGGAAAATCACGCATCGTATTACTTTTAAAAATTTACCTAAATATTCATTTAATAAAACTTAAAAATGTGTATAAGCAAGTTTGTTACACTTCTCATCTCGATAGCAACAATATTCAAATTAAATCTGAAAATATTCTTTTGTTAGTCTCGGTATCATAGTAGCCATTGAAAAAGTTTCCCAAACTCAAGTATTGGTGTCCTCGACAGATGGTATTGTATTAAAGAAAATTGATGAAAAAGATTACATGACATGTAATAAGATTTGAAAACGTATTTCTATCATACAATGCTTGCATTTTTATAAGAGCTTACTTTAATAATTACTTAATAAAATATATATCTTTATTAATGATTTGTTATAGATGGCTCTTCTAGTCCTGGATCTGGTTACGCCGCTGGTAGCTTCTCTCCAAATCGTCATCATGATATTGTCACTTTATCTGATGCTGTTTCTCGTTTTTCTTTTTGGCCCGAAGGTAATGATTGTTGTTTGTTTAATTGATAATTTTTGTTTGTTTACATTAACTTAATCACCACAAAAGCAGCTCTAGATTTTGCTTTAATTTAGTCTTTTTATTCCGCCACTAAAGGTTAATATGTATTTATTAAGAAAATGCTGTTTTAGCAATTAAGATGGTTCAAGCGTAGCTAATTTAAGATCTGAAGAAAAATATCCCAATAATCTTATTGGATGTAGTGAACTACAGCGGTATGTGTACTACATATGCATCTGCACTACATCCGTCCTTTTTATTTGCATTTTAAATAGCTACTCGTAATTTAAACGTAGCCCTAAAATAATATATATTTAATCATACAAGTTTTCGTCAATACTATTGTTACATCTGCCATCTGTTGAACATTCGAGGCTCTTCTTAGTAACTATTTAGAGCAAGAAATATATTAAGAGGTAGTGAAATATTCCTCTAACAGTTTCAGACAAATCCGATGGGTGGCGTAAAAGAAAAAAAAATGAATTCAAATGGCAGTTTTAACTTAGAAAAAACTGTTGTATGATATTTTTTATTCTTATCGCAGACCCATTACGCATTAAATCGTCAAGGAAGGAAACAATGTAAGTCTGTATTTTTGCTAATTTATATTTCAGGTGGATCGTCAAGTCCCAACTCTGGATATGTCCCAACTAACTTCTCCCCCCGCAGACATGAAGCTGTCTCCTCCTCCGATGCTGCTGGTCGCTACTCTTTCTGGCCTGACGGTACTTTTTAATTGAAATTGAGAAGAAGGAGAGAACTTAAGGCCACCATTTGACTGTTCTTTTAGGAAGTGCTCATAGAAATCGGTCATTAATAAAAACATTAATCTTTTTAGTTGGTGTTAAAGAAGAATCGTCTTCAAGCCTTGTGGCGAATGGAGGTTATACTAAGTATTTCATGTAATTTATTCTTCCAAGGCTCTCTATATGTGTCATTTATTAATGCTGTCTATGTGGTCATTAAAGTTTCTGACTGTTAGAATATTTAGAAGTGACCCATGTTTAAGGCGTATTTAAAATTCAAGAAAAAAACATATTTTAATAAATTTAAGGGAAAGCTATATGACTTTAAATAAAATAAAATGGATAAGATTACTCAAACAAAAAATACTTTGATACATAAATTTTGTTCATAATTTTGATGTATTAACATATTATGCTTTCCTTGGAGATTGGAATATTTTTTTTAGATAATTTTCCAGAAATTATCCTGGAAGAGACAATACCGGTAAAATTGTTAAGCTGTTATTTAATGTTTTCCAACATTCCACCGATGATATATCGAGGGATTAATTAATCTTCCTAAAAGTTAATGATCTTTATCACGAATGTGCTGGTATACCAAAGAAAACAGGGTCACTCTTTACTATGGTAACTTTTACTAGTATTTTTGGGAAGTTTATCGAAATTTAGTGTAAGAACGTGGAGTTACAGGCTTTTTTATCTCTAGTGAAGTTTTTGAAAAGCCTTCTTGTAACTCCTCGTGTAACTTAGTTTAAACAATTTACAATTCTGGATGTCAAATAAATGTCTATATAAACTTCGTGTATAAAATGTTAAACTGAGCTTTCAAAACTGATATTAATTTGAAGTAAACTATTTTGTTATACTCTTTTTTATCTACAATTCAGCTATAATCCTGAGGATCTCTTACAATATAAAGCATTCCTTATTATTTGCCAACGTTTGTGTAAGGTGTAACGGTTCTGAAACTTGTAAGGGCTGTTTACGTTGTGTCAACTAGGTATCCCAAAGTAGTAAACCCGTAATTAATGATAAGTTGTAAACTACTATAAGTTAAAAATTTCATAAATTATTATATTTTTTATTTAAATATAAAATAGTACCTTATATATATGTTTACGATTTTTCTTCTTTAGTAGTATACCTATCGATGGCTGTTTTATTACTTTTCAATGTAGTAAACTTTAAAATACATGTATTACAAAAACTAATATTGCTGTTGTTTCATGTTTTTACTTATCAATGTATCTAATTAAGTGATTGAAGTAAAAGTTTGGATTCTTAATGCACCTTCATAGCTAGCTGTATATATCGATGCTACCAGTAGCTGGTTTTGAGGGTTCATTAATGTGTTGACAATAAAATTTGCATGAATTGGTGGTGTCTTCGGTGTTATAGGTTATAAGGCCTAGTTATGTAAACTTCTGATTTTGAAATGTGATTTTGTTGCTCTGTCAATATTTTTTAATTATAAGTCTGTTAATCTGCTTAGTTGAAATATTATTGAGCGTAAATAAAGATCTTAATAAGTTAACACTGAGTCTTATTTTTCAGAAAATAATTAACTACATTCTACAATAATACGACAAAATTATTAAAAAATAATTTAATAACATTCATAATTATATTTTGACACCAATATTTATATTAACATGAAATAGATATAACACATTCTGATTATCTATAGAATAATAGAAACATTTTATGTAAATATGGAATCATCAAAGAATTCACCTAACGGAAAGTACCATGCTGAAATAGAGAACTTTGAGTACTGACATATAATTAAGTATCAGCCATCCGGTATCTTCCCTTAATATAAAATCTCTTATCCTGTATCTATATTAAATAATTAGACTATTTTAACACGGACCATTTCTATTGAGTTGTACTACTTGTACTAAATAGAGGGACGTACATATACGGGTATATTAAATTGATATAACATTGATTTCATCAAGGTTGTTACGTTACGTTTTAAACAGATTATATTTTATGTTTACAATGACTAGTATATCGTTAAAAACAGTTTATATAAAGAATTACTTATACCTAGACTGCTTAGAACAGTATGTATATTGTATAATAGATATATATTATATATTTATTGTAATTCAGACTATTAGATATGTTTAGCCTAAATGTACTAACATTTAACATCAATATTATTATAGAAAATATTTTTTTTTTGCTAAATATTTCGATACTGATTTATCTGATTCTAACTAATTAAATATTTATTTAATTCAATACTGATAAAAATTACATAATCTTTTATGTTTATAATTAATGTCAGAGATATTTTTAACGACGAAGATCGGAAATAGTCTATGTCTTGTGGAAATATTTTTTTTTTATGTTATACCTTATTGCATATCCTACTACGTTTTTCGGACCAAAAATTTAACAATGAATATCAAAAATAGTGTAAGAGCCATTGCGTAAATTATTACATAAATAAGTTTGTCTTTTATGCTCAGCAAAATGCACTAAATATTTTAACCTTATCAGTAAAATATGTAAGACTATTTGGGAACTGTAAAATAACATGTATGTATTTGGGATTTTTCCGACAATTTCTAAGAGTACATTGATAGTTTTAATACTAACATTCAATTAATAAATTACTTATTATAACATTGAACAATTAGAGATTCTATTATCCGTAAAAATATGTTTTATATGTAATTATTATATAAACTTTATTTAAATTTACATTAGTTTCTGTGAATATGAGTGATAATACGTATGGGGAAATTTATGTTACAGAGAAATGTATAGTTAACAAAATCTGATTTTAAATATGTTCTATTCTAAGATAATATTGTTTTACTTGAGAACCAAAATGTATTTATCTAAAAACGACTAAGGAGAACAAACATCAAATATTTAGTGGAATACAATTTAGTATTGTACTTTGGACAATGACTTCTACTGTATGAGTATTACGCATAATATGACACTTTGATTATGGAACTATACAAAATTTTTTTAAAGCCTTTTACCAAGCCTGTCCTTATTTCTAAAATTTAATATAGCTAAAAACTATGTTTCTATAAACTACGTCGAACTACATGTTTTTTTTTTTAATTTATTTATAAAAAACAGTTTCAATATTTTTCTATAACACATTATGTTAAATGTGTCAAAAATCTTTTAGCTCGTCTTTATATATACACTTTAACAGACAATTTAACGGAAAATCATTGTGAAATATTTTCTGCTACTTCATTTATTTTGATTTGCACTCCCTTTGAAAGCTTCTTGCTGTTGCTGGAATCTTTTTAATCTTAGTGATTTGCTTCTTGGTTCTTTTGTGATGGGTAATAAGCCTGGGGTGCTTTCCACGGTTAAGGAATGGCCTCGTTCGCGAATAGGATAGCTTGAAGCATAGTATGAGGGACTTTGTATGGGACTTGGCATTGCACTATAGCTAGCACCATCACATGAACGAATAATGTCGCTTCGTAATTCTGATTCATCTTGTGATGTTGTATCTTCTTCAATATCAGTGTCTTCATCTGATTCTATTAATCTGAAAAGTGAGGCATTGTAAAGGTCTAATATATAATCATTTTAAATCAGAAAGTCGCTTGGCTGCATAATATAACATGTCATTTAAACATTCGCAGAATGCAGTAAAAAGTATATAAACCCGAATTTGCAAGCTCACCTTAATTCGACCTTGTTAAGTCTTTGTTTCAATTTGGCTTGTTGTTCTCCGAAATTAGACAGCAATCCTTGTAGACGATTATGTAACATTTCTACAGTTGCTTCCAATTGATGAACAGTTTCTTCTAAGCTTTGTTGAGTTGTTTGAGCATTTTGAAACACAGTTTCATCGAGTAAACCATCCTACGATATCAATTTCTCAAAATAATTTTTCTTCAAACTTCGAGTGGTTATTGTGGATTAACGGTCACACATTTCTTTATATATGTATATATCTATGAGCTAAATATTTATTGGTGCAGAAAATATATTGTGCGCATATATATACGTATAATATTGTTAAACGAAGCAGCTTCATCTCAAAGAAATCGTCAATCTTGTTTCCAAAATAAGCAATTTTAACAGATTGACAAATATTAGATATGTTTAAAGTTTTCTATTTATACCATGAAAATTAAAAATTTGTGATTTCTGAAAGTTGCACATTTAGGTTATTTGAAGTTATACATAATAATGGCAGAGTACTGTGAGAGATTATTTATATTCGTACAAACCTTTCGCAATAACTGGCATCCACGTTCAGTTAAAGTAGCTCTGGCATCAGGATAATCTGCAAGAGCTTCCCATAAATCTCTTTTAGCCAAACAAAATAGATCGGAGTATCCCAAAGCGCGTACGTTGGCTGTGCGGCGATTTCCTGTTCGATTACCAGCAATTTCTAGGACGCTGACTTCTCCGAATACAGAACCTGCACTAAGTGTCGCTAAAACGGTTTTTCCATCATCAGCCACAACTTGTAATCTTCCGCGTTTCACAATGTACATTTCTTTGCCTACGTCCCCTTTACGGCAAATATAATCACCAGGACTAAAAACTTGAAGTCTTAATTTTAATACCAGAGCCTCTAGTAATCCAGGTTCACAATCTTGGAATATCCTAACTTTGCGGAGTGTGTCAAGATGAACTCGAATAGCAATTTCGGCTTTTAATTTATCCGGAAGTGAAGATAAGACGTTTTCCTCATCCAACGCACCACTTTCTGCCCATGTGTAAGCAAACCAGCGAATTACCCTGGCTTCCAATTCTCCGCTCACTTTTCGAAACGCCATGTATTGTTTGACACCATCCATTTTATTTTGAAATTCAACTCTCGCAACATTCATATTAGAAATCATTGACCCAATATTACCGACAATTGTTGCAAATATCAATACTCCAGCCAAGAAGTCAGCAACCACGAATAAATATTCAACATCAATTTCTGGTTGTGGCGTTTCCCCAATTGTCGTAAGAGTCAATGTCGACCAATAAAAACTATATATGTATTGATGAGCCAAAGTTTCATTGCGAGCTCCTGTGATATTGTAAACCCAGTTGTCGCTTCCAAATCCTATAGCATAGCTGATGGCGAAATAGAGGCAAGCATTCCAATGAATAAGCACTAGTATAGCTAAAACTACCTGAAATTTCATACTTTTAAGTTTTTTATGCTTTAAGTATTGAATTAGTCTCATAGTCAATAACTAACCTTACAAATCCTGAAAACATTCGGATAACTAGTGGCGGTCTCAGTACGGTCAAACCACTCCCACATACGAGGCAGGCGAAATAGTCGATTGAGTCGTACAATAACAGGGCACGGCAAACGTTGCTGGAACACAACCAATATTGACACTTTCGGTAATAACAAAGTTAAAGAATGTGTTTGCTTAGCATGTTTATTGTGACCATTCATCTTTTTTATAGTCATGTTACACTTTGCATATTACTTACTCACGCATGCGGCTCCTTTTACTTTGTATAAAATATGATGAAATAAAAAAAAATATGATAAAATCGTCATTAAATAAATATTCGGTAAAGTATTTAAATGTTAAGTTCCTATACAGCGTAACAACTTTAACATGTAAAGCTAATTACCGAATCATTTTCATTTATAGTACGCTATTCAGGAAGCCTTGTAGGTTACATAATAATTTTTATCTTGTGAAAGATTCGATTAATATTTTATTGAAAAAGAAAATTTTATTAATCTGGGTCCCAAAATGTACTTAAAAGTAACTTGCGAAGTTAAAGAAATCTTCTCGAACTTTATGAACATGCCCTTATGGGTCTGGGCTCTAAAATTTAAGTTTGAAAGAATTGTGTTAACTATTTATGTTTCTTGATGCCGAAAAATATTTCTTCTCTTTTTAAAAGTTTGTATATTACTCCACCATTCAAACATGTTTTAGTCGAACTTCGATTAAATATTGTATTGTATATAGAATTTTTTGAGTATAATTTTTTCTCTTATATCGTTTTTAAAGTTAACAGTTAAATAAAAAAGTTTATCTTCTAGAGATATTAATATTCAATAATAACTGGGACCTAATTTAAAACCGAATTCTAAAAAAAAACGCTATTTGATTCGGTTTTATTTTACGAGAGCTGTAAATCAGGTCAAGACGATGATTTTATAGAAATGAATGGATATCGTTTAATTTATAAATCTGAAAAGACGATACTAACAGAACTGCAAGTGCCGGGAGTCCACCAATAGTAGGCCATATCAGTAGGAAGAAGCGATACCACATCATACCTCCATGCTTCGGAGGTCAGATAATGCCTCCTCAGCATTGCCGAGTCCTTTACCATTAAGCCCTGATCCAAGTAGCCTGAAAATGTAAGAGTCTTACACATTATTAAGAGTTCTTTAAGAAAATTCCATATCATTGAAAATAAACATTCACAAAAATTTTACATGGTTTCCTATTAAAAAACAGTTTTTCTTAAATCTTATATATTCGATAAGCGCAATCGAGTTTAAATGCAATATTTGTAAGGGCCAGGCACGGTGTGTACACATGTTAGCAAAATTTGATGACGCAAGGCGCGGCGACGTGGGCGGCGAAATGTTGATCGGCGGCGTGGAAATTTGGATTATATCTTAATGCGGATAAGTTTTATGAATTTTTATTTTCTATCAGTACCTTCTGTACCAATTCCCTCTTTTTTTAGGTTGATCAAGTGATGCCGTAAAATTTTATCTTGGTGTTCATATCATTTTATCTTCAAATACTTCTGTATTTAAAATAATAACGAGCAATTTATCGAATGAGCAGACAACATCAGACAATTTGTTTGGTGACCACAGATTTCATCATCTTATAGATTAAGTTTAATATGATAGTCACATAAAATACATATTAATTACATTTCCCCATAAGTCGGAGAACAATCATCGCTTGCCATCAAATAGAAATCGCTGTGCTTAAAATAAATGTTTAAATTTTATATAGTACATATATAAACTATATAGTAAATTAGTAATCGAAATTAGCTTTAACGCTAGTTTACTTTTTTAAAGCGAATAACAATTTAGAGTTAGTTTCTAATACATTTTTTTTGTTTACAAGTGAAAATTTGTATATTAAAATAAATTTAACATGCTAGATTTTCTCATCCTTTTGCTCCGAACTATTCTCAAAAACAACTTATTTCTATGTAAAAGTAAAAGGCAACGCAATTGATGCGCAGGTGTAACTTAAGAAGAAGAACTAAACGATAGCTTTCTGGGACATTGTTTGATGTTTAGTATGTTACAGCACATAGCACAATAACATAGAAGTGATCAGAAAAGAAACTAAATATAAATCAAGAACAGACAAAAAAAAGATTGATACAGATCGTGATGACCGATTATTTATTAAGCCATGTCTATTATAGCGCAAAAAAATCATCTGAAGAACTCGCTTCTGCTTCAGCTAAAGAAAAAATAAGAAAAATTTACTTAGTAAGAACATTATAAGCCATGGTTGTTGAAGCACAAAAAGAATTTAAGACTGGATTGTAATCCTCAAACATAAAAAATTGCAAGGATCTTTGAGTTATTCCTATTTTCTTTTTTCTTTTCTTTGAATGATGTTTGTGTGCATTTACTTTAAAATTACGTTCTGAAATAAAAGTTGCTATTATCGAGGACGAAACATTACATTTCAGTGTTTAGAGGACTCTGTGTGGTTTAGGTATATCAAACGAGGAGTGGGCTAAGCATACAACCCAGTTTGCGTGGTTTTTACCGTGAAACACGATCGAGATGATATAACTATATGAAGTGGAGCAGCTAAAATATATTAAGTGAAGCGCCAATGAAAATTTTGAAATACTTTGAGATTGTCACAGTTCTAGTGACGTCAATAGCAAACTTCTTTTGCGTTACAAGTAAACATTAACAATACAAAATATAAACAGCACAATATGGCAAGCTTTTTCTACAACTAAGTGGATCTCTTGGACTACCAGCAAAATTGCCGGACACAAATTAAGTTGTGTGACAAAAAAATATTATTACTTCAGACGCGTTATAATTACTCTTGCTAATTGTTTTATATATAAAAGCTCAAACAATTAAGAAACCAAATTAAATCGTTATAGTGATTATCTACATAATTAAATTGAAGATAACAATAAATACCTTCATGGATGTGCACAATGGTATCCACCACGTATATAGCGTCGCAGAGGTAGTCCAACACGAACCATATCATCGTCATCTTATCGAGTTCCCAGAAGACTGCACGGCCGATTACAAGTACCACGTTGTATAGAATCGCTAGAGACACCACCGCCAACCACTAATAATCATATTGTCATTTAAGAATACTTTAATTCTTCATTTAGAGATGAAATTATTTGTTTTCACTTTTTTATTTTTCTGTATTATCAGTTAACTATTGTATTGTATTAAATGTAAAGTCTTTGTGTGGATTGATTTCATTTTTATAACATTAAATTAAAAAATTATATAAATTACGAATTTCCAGAAGTAGTAAAAAGCAGAAACATTTTTAAGTGTTGAAGCAAAAATATGAACAACTGTGGTCAAATCAGGATTGGAAATTGCTACGCAAAAATCTGGATTAGGAATCCGGCACCCACAAATCTTAACTGTATCTATTTAATACCAGCGTCTGCAGTGGACAACCCATAAGAAAAAAACCGCAGACTATATTTTTTGCTCAATTAAAAGTCCAGGAGTCGACACAACATTGTTTGTTTTCTGAGATTCTTCTTTCAAGATCGATTTATGTGATTGTTATCGTATCGAAGTAATGTTTATTTTACAATAAATAGTAAAATAAACATTACTTCAAACATTATTTTAAGTTAACTAAATTGAACAGCTATTTATGAATGCTATGAAAAGTGTAATATATTTTTATTCGATTTCAAATTTATCAAATTATGAATATGTGTAAAACAAATATAAAAATTATTTTGAAATAAATACTTTAATATATATACTGATCTTATTTCTTATCTCATTCAATTACCTGAGCTTACTTAAATTACATTTTATATGTTGTTTACTTTTAAATTAAGTAAGACGTAGATTGAAACTACTATTGTATACTACTCCCATAGATTTCGATTGTTTCCCTGTTTCCAATTTTATAATGAAATAAATTATTACTATATATATTTCTTTTAACTTCTTATAATATTAAGTACAATTTAACTCGATTAACTGGAAAAACATTTCATTTTGAACCGAAACGTGAAAATCATTTTGAACTGACATAAAATCGTTGCAATCTGTAATGTGGGATCCGAATTAAAGATTATGCTAGACAATACCTACCCAAAACATAAAAAAGGTGCTGAGTTCAACCTCTTAGTTATACGTACATGGTAATGAGTTGGTAACGTCGGATCAAAAGCGAGCTTCAAACCACACAGAAGTTTAGATCCCTTGGCTTGGTAAATTGGCTCTTCAGGGTCGGTAAAAGTCTGAGCTGCAAACTTGTCCAGAAACCAATCTGGAGGCTTCTCACGACCTTCACCGCTGAAACGGCAGCGAAGGTTCCGTGTCACCCGTGACATTTGGCGCTGTACCCAGTTTTTGCCACCCTCATCAACAGATTGCTGTTCGAAAAAAAAAAAAAATGAATGTATTCAAAATATTTTATGCATTATGAGAATTATTTAAAGTTCTAATGAAACACTTATTATAAATATGTTCGATTTGACTTTCTCATTGTGGATATTTATTGTCATTACTTTTCCACTCAAAGCATTTAAGGACGATTATTAAAAAGGGAATTAGCTGTTCATTGTAGTGTACTAAAGTGTTACTGGTCCCTGATTATATTAATAAAGGTCTATTTAAAATAGGTTTATCAATATATGTTGTTTATGTCGAGTATGTCAACTATGTCGGCGAGGAAAACATGTCGCTATCACGTGAAATTTATTTTGACGTTTTGAAAATGTTCATTATAAATGATTCAAAATTGAGGCGATTTTTAAAGTAAAAAATAAATTTTCTCTTATGTTATTCAGATTCAACTCTAAATCAAACAGTTACATCTTAATCGTAGGATTAAGATGTAACTGTTTGATTTAGAGTTCTTTTGTGCTGTGAAAATTACCTGTAATGGTGACAGTTAATAAAAATCAAATTTGTGCGATATTTGTAAGTATAGTTATAAAATTAATATATGTAAGTCAACATTTCGTAAGCTTCCTGTTAAATTGTATTTATTTACAATAGAATGTCTAGATTTGTTTAACTTATTGTAATTAAAATTTCTATTTTATATTTTTTATTTTGCATGTTAGTAGTATTAATAGAAAAGGTTAAGATATAAACTTAAAAATCATTTCAATCCCACAAGGACAGTTCCATTATGCATCATAAGCACTCCGCTTGCACAAACCAAGCACTAAAACCAAGAGCTTAAGGGTCGTGGAAGTTTATAGCCACCATAAAAGTATGGCTATTTAATCATCCAGCAAACGTGAAATAATACTCATGTCCTATAAACGACATGTTTGTTTATAATTTTGATGTTTCTATTTATTAGATGAGTAAAAGATATGAAACTATAAAAATCTATTGAACATGTTTACTGAATTAATTATCTCTGTTGTTAGTACAGCTAAATGTGTACTTAGTAAAGAAGGCCAATCACTTGCTGCTTTATGAAATTACACATAAATTTTTTACCCTCAGCTGTATTAGCAGTATGATCTCTCTCTCTCAAATGTTATAAAAAAAAATAACAAAAAATATGCTATATATATATCCCTTTATAACAAGCTACTTTTAATAGTAGCACCGACGGTATTTGAAAGTAACCAGTTCTCTTTTAAAGTTTATCAAATGTTTCTTGCAGTATCACTCGCTTTAAAAAGAAACTCGCTTAACAAGAACTTACGGAAAAAATATTGTTTCGACAATTTTCTAGGACTTATTTTAAAATGTTGCTAGTAAATCTTATTTTATGTGTGTTTATATCTGTCAATATTTTAAAATACCAACAATATATCTATAGTGTTAGTGCGTTTCGGAAAACAAGAAGGCGTTTTTTTTATTATAAAATGATATTAACTTTTTAATGTCAAGCTTTAGGTTCTATTAAGTTTTAAACACAATTAAGATAACATGTACTTTTCCTGATCTGCCGCAATTAAATAACCTATATGCAATACGATATTCAACAAACCTACACCTTTTAAACAGAAAGTCATATTTAACAAATCAAATTTATAACTAAGACACAGTGACGTCACATACCATTGATTAGCATTGGAATACAAATTCTAACTCAAGGTACATTTTGATATTATAAGAATTCATTTCACGAAACCGTTTAAAAATAGCTTCCTGTAATTTTTTCCTTATTGTTTTGTAACTACTTTCAATCGTTATTGAGCCCAGCATTGACGCTGTTTTTCGTCGTGAGCATCATGAATTTTAATGTATGAAATCTATGACATGTTCATCGAAACTCGTTACGTTGTATTTTATAATCTCACAAGTAAAAGAAACGCTTTCATTTTTAACTCCTTTTAAATTGATAAATATCACACCTTTAGAGAATAAATAAATGAATAGTAAATTTTCATTATAGTAAAACAATTTACTCTTGTACTTACTAATCAGGAATTTGTATCTTTATTTACAAAATAAATTTTTTCGGTTAAAAGAGAGCAACAAATATTTTATGACCATTTCAATCAAAGAAACATATGATAAATGATCTCTATCGGAAAGGACAGTTACCTGTGGAATGCTAAATAGATTAAGGTTAGTTGGGTTAGCTGATATACTATAATTTAGTTGATAGTAAGCGTTTTAGGAGAGTTCCACATTTAGTTAGTAATTATTATTCAATTTTTTTTTAACGACTCCAAACATTATAATATTTATTGGTCTTCCCAGATGCCTTGTTTTAAATTTTAACTATTTTCGCAATAATAACAGTCCATTAGTCAAGAAATTATATCCCCGAGCTTTACTTAGTTAATATTTTGATATAATCACTATATTTCTTACAAAAACTATTATTAGCTTTAAATTTTGAAAATAGGTTATAAAAATATGTTTGTAATTTAATTTTACATATAATATTTAATGTCGTCTCACCATGCAATAAAAATGCAAATAATCAAGGTCAAAATGGTTTTATTATATGACGTATTGTATTAACGCTCGATGATTTGTAATTGGCTAATTATCAGGATATCACGAGTGTTATGAACGCGAGCACTATTACAAAATCATACAAAGGTTTCATTTGTATTAATAATTAATCAATCATTGGCACTATCACGCATCAAGTTCGAAAAAACGGATGACTCTAATATGTTACAAGTTCTACTCAAATATGAAAAGTTTAAAATAAACCTGTAAAGAAAGAAAGACCTGAATGAAGCATAACTTTGTCAGCGAGCCTTTAGTGTCTCTTATCTAATTTGTACATTATGGTGTAAAATAAAAAATTATAAAGTTTTTTAAAAACTTTTAAATAAAATGTAGAGTTCCAGGGTGAGAAATAAAAAAAAATATAACACACCTCTTTTTTTTTAAAGAAATATTAAAATGTAAAGTGAGTATATTATTTCACATTACATTTTATTTCTAAATAAATAATAATTATATATTTAACAATTAATTTTCATTTTATAATACTGCGTTAAACCACATTAATAACAATATTTTTGTAAAATTGCTAGGAAACCGTTTTCCATTCTTTTTGGATATATTTTTGGGGTTTTGTAGTAAAGATTTTTTTGTTTGCGAGTTTTGAATTGACTTTAATTTTGACTATTAAAAGCTCTATGGGCTGCGATGTCTTTTAAACAAAATTATAGTTACTTACGTCGCACTCAATATCATAAAATATCCGATAAGTATACATGTAGCTGTTAGGTTCAAATGGTATATGTTTTATTTAAAAAATATATATTTTCTCATAAATTTTATTAAGATTAGATCTATTTGCTCTTTTTTTTCGTCGCGGTAGTGACCAACGAAAACCACCGTTTACGTTTATAATAATAATTATTTTTTAGTTAATTAATTCATTTATTAGCGTAAATGAATAACTAATTTTATACTAGATTATTATTTTTATAAGGCATAATGTTTAGTAAATATTTGGAAGAGCTTGAAAGATAATATTAATTAGTTGTAATTAAAGTTTTGTCTCGATAATTTTGTGAAATTAAAAATATTTCAGTAGATTTAAACTCACCAATTCGACATTGTTTCCAAAACCCATTTGTGTAAACGTTAAAACTGGTGTCATAATACAATTCACTTTCTTATTTCCTATTCACATTGCAGTGTACCTAATAGGAATTGGATTATTAAATTTCCTTGAGATATATATCTATAGTTACGACGGCCACGAACTTCAATTAAATTGTGTTAGCTGACAAATTACTGATACACATCACAAGTTTAATGTTACGGCCACCTCTTGGACAGTCGAATTGAAAATGAGAGGTCACATCAAAATTAAGTCTGTTCGTGTTCAAGGCGGGAAACAAACAATGGGTCATGATCGCGAACAACTTCCCCTTTAACGTTGGCTTTCGGTTGTGCACTATTAAAAAATATATAATTTTTATTGATTTAATTGTATATTATTTCTATTAGTTGAGAATTAACATAAAGATAAAAGAAAAATATTATGAAATTCAAATTAAAATTCCACGATTACGTCGCAATGGTGATTTTTTAATTTAAATTAAATGTAAAGTAGAATCTAATATCAACCCTTAGGTAGTGTTTGTCATAGCCACTGTTGTAAATACTGATTACCTTAGCCATAAGTGAAATTGCCCGCTTTAAAGCCTAATACATTAAACTGATCATCGTCTATAGAGGGAAAACATTTCAGCTAATTGACAAAAGATATGTAAGAGATATTACGAACTACTTGCGAATACATACTATATAAAGATATTTATAAAAAGAATTCCGTACATACATTATTTTTAAAATTTATATGGAATAATAATATGGTTATTGGTACATTTTTTTGATATTAAATCCTCAAAGACAAATTTGGACCCGATATACTTTGTATTTCCAAAAGATTAAACTATTAATGAATTCATATATTATTGTATTCCATTTGGAATTATCTTCTCAGATGATTAATTACTTTTAAAATTAACAGTGTATTAATCTGTTATGTACTGATACATATTATCCCTTTAGCCAGAGACTGTCGTTACTTTTTTATCTGAATTTGAAATATCAATATAAATTCCTCTCAAAACTCTCAAATAAAAATCTATTGGAGTTCAAAAACATTTTTATTTTATTTATATTTGTCCATTGCAGTGAAAAAAAATTATATTTTCTTTATCAAAATTATCTTACATAACCCTAATTCATATATCTTCCCAGAACATCGTAGTTTTATGCGCATTCATTAAATTACAATTTGTCATTGTTGCTCAACGTCCTCCCTTTGAGAAATGGACGTAGGTTCAAGGCCGGGTCAAAATTACTAATGAAAGTGTAAAGATATATATACCTAAAAAGGAGTTTTGTCTATTATTGTTCGACATGTCTGCGTGTCAAGAACTACTTAGATTAAATGTATCTTGTTATATCATTCGTAGACAGACGTCTCACCGCATACAATACTTCGTGCAATAGATTGTGTTTGATGTTTTAAGATAGAAGAAAAATAATTTAAATTTAATTATTCTATGAGATGACACAAATCTAAAAGTAATTATTACTGATGAGTGTAATATTATTAAGATTTCGATACTGTTTACAAAAGAAATAAAATGTATTTATTTTAATTTAAAATATTATAATTGATATAGAGAATATCAGTTAGTGGGCGTTATTTTATGTCGCTTCAATTGTTGGGTCACGATGAAGATGTAACTTTAACAACCTAGGCAAATAAAAACGTTATTACTGTGAAGCTATTGTTTCTCTTTTATGTATTATTGAGGAAACATTTGGATGTGTTCATATTTTTGGATTAGTTTTATTTATTGTCTTGTGATTAACCAAGATCATTCATTACGAGTATTTTGTTAAAAAACTGAAGGTTCAATTTTCTCTAATACTAAAAGTAAAAACCAACCAGACTAAATATATATTATTTTTTATTAATATTAATATTAATTATGTTGTACCATTAGCAGCTGAGTTTAATATGTCGTTGCAAATGATTAAACGTTTTGTAAATAATTTTTTGCTCTTTCTAATCAAAATCGCTGAACAAAAATAGTGTTATACAAATAAGTTAAACCTTACTTACCTCTTCAAAATTCTCGATGCCCTCCTCAAGTTTGCTTGCAATAGAAGTTGTCATTGGATGTATAGAAGGTGGTGACCTTTTTTTTGGATACAGCTTAGGGGTTTTATACTCCTTACGGGAGTTAAGCCCCGATGGGCCCGGGACTGAACTGGGCAACATGAAGACTTTGCTTTCACTGTACCTAAAATTACAATAAGAAGTCAATATAAAGTATACCTCGATGAGACTTCATTAGCACACGTAGTTAGAAATGTTTACAAACTACTTTTCTTTGTATGAGAAAATATGTTCACGATTGTCAAACCATTTACTTAGTATTAAATAGTGCATAGGTAACAATAAAATGAACAGTAGTTCATTTTATTTTCTGATATCTCACATTTCCATTTGTACTCCTTTGAAATGAATCTATGTTTTTCGGATATGCTACGCGGTTTTATTATTTTATTTTACATTTTCCCGTCGTTTCGATTACTTTACAGCAACCGTGATCACAGGCAGACGAGATGAAATAAAACCACCTAGTATATTCGAAAAACATAGTTTCATTTCATACTATATCGTTTTTTATAAATGAAAAAGTTTTTATCGGATACAAGTTATTTTTTTTTATAATTTTCGACATTTAAAACCATCTACAAAAAAAATTTGTTTTATATTTTGTGATAAATTTTGGTGTAAAATAATAAAGAATTTTTATTTTTTTAATTCTAAATATAAACCTGTAAGAATAGTACAAAGTCGAGATGGAGTTGTTACAAAAAAAAAAATACGGTAAGTGAAAAATCACGCTGCAGACGAAATAAGACCAAGTAACCTGCAAATAAAACAAGGATTCGTGCTATTATAACACATGAGACCAAAAAATTAATTTTACTGAAATCAAATAAACCATAGGATTGAATTTAATTCCGAGAATGCGGAGTTTTGGAGTAGTCAAAAATTTAAATGACAAAACATCAGAACTGTAAACTTAGGGACCTAGCTGTAGGAAAGAACGCATAGAAAAGTACCGACTATCAAGAGGTAATATAATCAACTACAATATCCTATAATTTCCAAGTGTAATGTTGAAAAATGCTTCTATGGTTGTACTGCAGAAGGTAACTGGGCTGGCTGTATTATCGTGTTAAAACCAACCTATGCATAACCAATACGAACTGGCTAATATAGTTGTTGCAATTATATCATGCAATCTTTTCCTTATTTGATATCAAATTCACAGTTTCATACCGTATTCCAAATCCTAACACCATGACAATAACACACTCCAAATGCACCAAGTCCCGATGAGTGATAGTATAAACTTAATTAAATAAATAATACTGAGGTTGGTAGTTTTAATTTTGCTTTGAGTTAAACTTATTGTATCTCTGTTATAAGAGATTAACTATATTGTTAATTTTTATTAATGACATATCTGAAAAAATAACTTACGGATTGAGGTTATCGTCGGTATTGGTAGCGGTCGATCGCTTGCGAATAGAGTTGCGAGAGTCGCCGCGTGCTGCGGCTAGGATGTAAGCCCACATCACTGATCTCAGCCCACCATTGCGTCAACTGGTAAACAATAAGAGTTTTTATTTCCTGTCATTGGATTGGATTTGATTGGACGAAACAATCTTTTACCAAGCGTGTACAATTTGGCATATATAATTATTTTTCTTCTATGTATTGCTTATAGATTTTTGTTACTTTTATTGAATTTATTAAAGGTAAGTCCTAATTTTCAACGTGACTTGAACCATATTTTATGGAGTAAAAGGTAGTTATATTTTCATTCAATTTATATTTTCATTTTCGTTACATGCAATATAAGTTTTGCCAAAACTGAAGCATTAAAGTTTAATCGCCTAGACTCCGTTTTAATCACAACATTTTGCAGTGAAAAGTTCACCGACAAACTGATCGTGTAACAAAGAATCGCAATTTCTGGATGTTTGATGATGTAAAAGTTTTGAGGAAGAAAAATTATTCAAAAATTCTTGAGTGTGATCTATGCATCTAAGTTCAGAGTGTACAAAACTTTTCATAAGTATGTCTGTTAAGCTGTTAACATAAAACCTGTGTTGTCGCTGCAGATGCAAAGTTTTGAAGTTTATATTTGACAGAAGTAGTATAACACACTCCATAAATATATATCAAACTTCTACTTTAAAGGTAAAACTTAATTTAACATGTTTATAACCAATGACTCTTTCATACAAAATTTGGTAAACAGCTTTTTGTAAAATAGTTTGGTTACCTATGAGCGATTGGATTTAGCCGATAAGGCACATCAAAATTCATAATATTTATTTATAATAATAAAATTTAGTTAAAACTTAATAAATGAGACTAGAAATAAATAGAAGTTTATATTCATTGTGTTTCGATACATATTTACCTCTTAAAGTGTACCTCTGCATTTTATTTTTACTTTTGTATTTATTTTATCGATATGAATGAATCACGTGCTTTTAAAATTTTTATATATAACGAACCACTGACTGGAGCGATGGACGTTTAGTATTTGTTTCTTGAGCCATTTTATTTAAAGCGTAATTGCAAAATAAATAGAGCGCAATTTACTTTAATAACATAGTCCACAGGGAAAATCGTTTCGGTTGTCGTTACGTAGTTGTGATGTATTTAGAAGAAATTAATGTTATATATAATCAAAATTCAAATTAAAAATATTTTAAAATTTGAGTATTAACACTATCTAAAGAAAAGGATGTATGATTTATGATTTGCCTTTCTAAATTTTATTTACCCAAATATTGTACTCAAAAGTTCTAAAAGAGCACTAATACGAATTAAATACACTAGTTGTATTCTTGATTGCAGTTTTAAAAAAGCCAGGCTGACTATCTATCGTAGCATCTCGTACCGTCAAATAGATTAATCGGTGGCAGTTTAATTGAATTCATTCTATTACAATATTTTTAGATAAGTAATGAAACTACTTAATGTTAGTTAGTGGGAAATACTATCTCCATACATAGAGGTCTTCCCTAAATATAAAATACTATTCTAACTCTATGCTAGGGTAATAGAGGGAAGAAAAAGAATTAGTAAAAAGTTTCGTCTCATGGTGGAAGCAAATTATTTTATAATGTTATATAAGATTTTTTATTTGTATTTCAGTTTATTGCGCAACAAATATTGGAATTTTTTATTTTGTTTTAAAAGCAAATTTGGTTCAATTATAATGCACTACAGAAATAATAAATATAGTAAAACATTACAGTGGCCAAAAAATTTTTTTATTGGAAAACTATTTGGACAGATTTGTTGTAAAATAAAATATTTTTAAAAATTTTATTTTAATTTTAAAAAATCAACACTATTTCATAATAAAAATCATTATGAGCATTTTATGAAATATTGGACTTAGTCTGTTAAATAAAAATAATGTTACGTTAGTAATTAAAATATGGTATCATACATTCTTTAGATGTCCTCGCTGGTTGAATAAAAGTTTTATTGTTGAGAAAGGGATCACCTCAGTTCTAATAGATCTTGGTTTATATAAACTGATGCTCATTTTATATTAAGCGCTCCCGAATCCAGAAACTTCGAAAAGCATAACATAGTGTTCTAAATTCTACATATTATACGATATGCAAATTTTGTGGTGCTTGATATTTACATTATAATTTTGCAAGTTATGATTTTGCAGTTTAAACGTTTGAAATTTAATTACAAAGTAGACGTGGTTTATTTAGGGCATAGAATTATAGTCGAATGGAGATAATGATGATAATAATGAAATAATGATGAAACGATTATGAATACAGCATACTAACAAATAAATGAAATTGCGTTAGCATGTATGTAGGTAAATATTATCTTCTAAAACGATAACGTATTAATTCAAAAGGTTGTTCATTTTGAGCCTACCAGAAAATTTAAATTAAATTAAAATCACTTTTAATATTCGCATTAACCATCGCTCGCCTTCAATAGCATCTGTCGCAAGTTATAGCTAAGTAACATACAATAAGAACGTTATAAAATTGTTAGAGAAGTTGCCTAAGAACTCATGCAAAAAAAAAAAATGACAATAATTACACTGAATACTGTTCGGTAGACTAACGAGTAGATCCAGGTGACATATAAATATAACAGACTAAACAGTATAAGAGACTTTATTCGGCTTAGTAACAATCGTGAAACACAAAAATATATATGAATTTAAAAATAACAATTGATACTAATAATGACATAATTAGAATATTTATATTAGTATTTCCATTATAAAAATAAAAAAGAAAAACAATGTTGTTAAACTTGTTTATAAAATACCTTTTCCTAATAAGGGCTTTGTTTTTTTTTCTCTTTATTTTTAAAAAACATTTCCACTAATGAGTAGCTAGTGTTTTGTTTTTTTTTTGTATAAATAATTAATTAATTCATTATATCTAGCATTGATTCTCGTTAAGTTTTACAATCTTGATAAAGTCAAAATAAAATATATATTTCTTAGTTCATTTCCATTATTGTTGATTGATTAATTCAAGGTATTTCATCAAAACAATGTTTCTTTTTATAAAGTTTAAGCTATAAAATTATTGATTTAAAGACTCAAAATTTTTGCTAGCTATAGTGATAAAGTAAAGTAATTACAGATTTATAGTGATAGCTCACTAGCTATCACTATAAATCTGTAATTACTTTTTGTAAGACTTGAGCCATTCATAGAACTTGATGACAATATCGGTTGAGGTAGAATTCGCTGTCAAGGGGGAATTATTATAAAATATAAAGAAAAAAGAGACTGCCCTATATATAATAATAGTATATAAGAAACATATATTAGTATATGAGGTATCCATGACCATTAAAATGTCACACGATTTTACTTACTATGACAGATGGCCAGACGACATTTTAGTCGTAATTACACTGATGTTTAACAGTCAGACTTAACACGGAATTATCTGTTAAGCCAACATTAAGATAGAGTATTTTAGATATATGTATATGTAAAATTTAATATAACATTTAAATTAAAAAAACATCAACTCATACTTAGATCGGTTATATATTACTAATGTAATTTCTATTATTTATTTCTACTCGTTTAATTATATGTTTTAGTCCACTTCATTAGAATATATTAATTAAACCATGTAACCGATTTTGAAGCTGATTAAACTGGCAGCCAAATCTACTGCGAATATTGCATTAACACAGTAACCGGCGACTTCAAACCACACTCCATGTATTTATATTGCAACGGCTGAATAAACATAGGTATATCAACGTTTTGATGTACGTTAAACTGAGAACATAATCAAGTTGGAATAGATTTTACATCATTAATTTCTCTTTGTGTCATATATGCGAACAGTTATATTATTAAGATTAATTCATACTGGTGTGTTTACTGCAGCCTAACAATTGCAAACAACGCATTATGAGTGCTTTAAAGTATATGTATGGAAAATATAATGATTGTCGTGCGATCAAACTTTGAGAAATAATAGTAAACATATAACCCTAATTACTTTTATTTTTTAATCTTCCGTCTAAACAAAATGAAAAAGTGACTTCCATTTGACTAATTTCCAATAATTATGTAATACATTAGTATTCACGTGGAGTATATCTGAAGATGAGGGTATCGATTATGTAGACCTGGGAGTGGCTGTTTCGGTCGCGATGAAACTTGATATAAATGATAGCTACTTCCTACTTTGTAATTTCAAAAACCGTTATAAACAAAATTCAAAGAGTACCACAAACACTAAAGACTTAAACGTCGACACAAGTAGGGTATATTCTAAACTAATAAACTAAAGTAATAAATGGGTATGTTAACGTTTGCTGTAAAAATAAATATATTATAGTAATACATAGATGTTTTTTTTCTGTTGTGGTATAATTAATCATGAGTGCAAGCAATAAAAAAATAACAATACGAAATTTATAATGTAAAAATGAAACAAAATAAGTGATTAAAAAGTATTTGTTATGATAATTTAAACGATTAATTTAAATTTAAGATACAGGGCGGCAAATAACAGTTAACAGGGAAGTTTACGCTATGACGTCTAGAGTTGCCAAATACAAAGATATACAAAACCGGACTTTGCTTTAGATTCATGTTGAATTACTCCTAAGTTAATCCGTTGAATATAAACTTCAGCAGTAGAACTTTTTACGATCGTAATGTTCCGACTCAAGATTTTATTTCAGAAACCACTGAAGGATTGCAGGTTACATCCGTTCTAGTTTGAAACTAAAGACTTCATTTTAACTCGCATTGTTTATCTCGTATTATATCAAAACCAACATTTTATTTTCATTGCTAGAATGGCTTAATATTGGTATGGTAAAAATATAAACTATGATCCTCGAAATTGTTCCGAAGAAATGATATCTATTTATAAAATAATTAAGCTTTGATAATATAAGTACCCCATATTTGGCTTTTCATCTTATGAGATAAGTCTCACTGATCTAATATTATTGTACATGAGGTGTGTAACTTCCTGCTGTATTTTTCTGCTATATGTTATGATGAAATGAACATGATGTCTGTTAATATTATAGTTTTAAATCCACTTTTCATTTGTCTCTCATGTCATTCAATTGTCGCCGGTTTTATATAGGCGATGGACTATGAGCTCCTTTCTATTTCGATCTTAATAGGTTTTAGCAAAGCCTTCACCGTAAACTGCTTATGTATTATTGTAGACATAAAGCAATATCAGGAAGGAAGACGACCTAATAGGGCTTTTGTCAAAAAAAAGTGCATATTTACTATAGTAAATATATTACGAGGCCATATCAAAGTAATTTAACAAACAGTATTCCATGTTTCATCTACCAATAAGACCCGACTGAACTTCATCAAAAATTTAAGCGTTTTTATAATTTCCAACGTCGCTGTCAATCAGTGTCATAGCCAATTTAATATTCAATTCTCGCAGTTCACCAAATAAATTTGAAGTCAACACTAGAAACAATACGTTTGAATGCTTTATTTATGATCGATTATGCATTCTTTCGATATTTTATCACAGTTGTAAATTTTTTCTTAAATGTTTATTACAATTAGCAGCTACGTATTCTAATTTCCTAAGTGTTCTCTAAACTTGAGATGCCTTGTATAAATCGCTGTTAGATGGTAAGACCTCCTTTTGTTTACCTGCGCTTTACCTACAGGCTGCTCTTGTCAAGTGCAATCATGAGCTATTTCACAATATTGGAGAATTCTAATTGAATTATTAATTCAAGATTTACTTTATATAGTACAAATATATTATAACACACACATCGGTGTGCGACATATTTTTCATAATCTTATCAAATATATGATTAATTGAATACAACAATCTATATAAAGTGTAAGCCATGATTGTCGCCTAAATTAATACAATTAATGCATTTTATACATAACAATCATAATACATTTAAATATCAAAAACTTGTTCGGCTATAAACAATAAATATAAATCACAAATTTATAATACTGAAATAATATAATTGAGTTGGATGTTGGATTTTTTTTTTATCATATATAATGATAGCTATAGCTTACAGATTTATTGATAGCTTAAAAATCGATCTTAATATTAAAATCACTTTTTGTTTACAGTTATATTAAAAAAGTGCAATTGAGAAACTAAATAAATAAAATTGTACAGTAATACGTTCGTTCCGTTCAAAATTTATTACATTCTTTCATATTGCAGTATGATTTTTCCTTTATAAAATATTTTGATGAGGAAAAATTGCATTCATTTATGTCAGGATCTATATTCTGTCTCATTGTTTTATCTATAAATATGTGCCAGAATGATTATGACGAAAAAAAATTTTGTCATAATAATTGCAGGCAGCACTACCAAAAAGATATATAAGATGATAAGTCATTTTAAGATTGTTTTTATAAAAAAAATTATATAAGAAAGTAATGTTTAAAGTATTGCTAAGAACTTCGTAGAATTTTTCCATCAATATTATTATCCTCCATTAAAAGTCTACTAAGATTACATACAAGTTTTCGCTCATTGAATCGAATGAAAGCAAGTTTTCTGTATTTGATGTATTAAATATTAATTAATTACTAAACGAGTAATTGAAACCTTGTAAATCTTAGAAATATCATATTTATTTTTCCGGATAGGAAACATATTAAATAAATAATGGGATATGTAAAATTTGTTTTAGCTGCCAATAGTCTACAAATAGTAAATTAATGGTATGTGTATCCACAACATCGACTATACAATATGAAGCTTTTTAAAGACCCGCAATGAATCGATTGTGCAAAGAAATCAAATTGTTTCTATTCTCTGGGAAGGTATTATTTATGTTTATTATTGATTGCCTACTTAATGTTTCGTTTTAAATCAGCTGAAAATATATGTGGAATCCAGGAAATATATATAATATGTATATTTATTTCTAAAACTTCCATTGATAACAAAATTAATAATATTGTGAACCTCCTACATATGGAATGAAAAATATATGACAAAACTAATTACAGTTACACGAGTACCTATAATTAGTTTTGTCACATATTTTTATTTTTATACCTTTACACGAGTTTCACAACATTTTTCATAAACCTTTAAAATTTTTAAAATGAAATTAAATCTTTTTATTACAAAAATTTATATCTCTGGTATTCTAAGAATCCAGAAAAGGAGATATGTATTTCATTACTCACTATTAATTTTGCGCCAAAATTGTTCACGCGAATGATTCATGTTTTCAGAGAAATGTTGACCGGGATACTATTTTAGCATTTACGTTAGATCATATTTTACATATTAATTTTTAAAAAAGCCGTATACATCATTTTTAGTACATACATGATTTAATCGTGAAATATTGTAAAAAATACATAGAACAAGGAATACTATACTTCATTCCAAATATATGTGCTGACTTGATCTCTATTTTATTGCAAAATTATTATAATGTCAGTGTTAGTACATCTAGCAAAAGAATCTCTTTTCTAGCAAAATTCCAGCTAAAGGCTCTTTGTAAAGCGTAATAAAATATTTTTATTAAATAAAACAATGAAACAAAAAAAAAAGGAAGTTTTTTAGTCGTTATAAAATTTTACGCATGGATAACATAAAAGCAATTCATTTCTTATAATGCAGTCTATATAAAGATGGAATAATACTTTTATTGTATTCTTGTTTATCTCCGAAACTAATTTTAGCTACAATCTATAATGTACATACATAAATCCTTGTAAAATTTATTTAAAAATGTTTGTCCTTTCACAATTTTAAATATTCAATTGTATGATAAAAGTCTTCTCCGGTAAGTTGTTCTCATTTATTATTGATTTAAATGTAGAACTGCTTTGGTATAGAAAATAAGAAATGGTTTGCTAATATGATGAATACAATTTAATATTATTGATTGCTAATAAGTAAAATTAATTGTATTTGTTTATTTGTAGCTACTAAAATGTAAGAGTACATGAGTAGGTTTGTACGTGTCACATTCTCGTATAATTTTACTACTCAATACGTAGGTAGTACTTGAGTTATCTACGTATTGCACAGTTTTCCAATGCACATTGTTATGTGAATATGCATCTTGGAAAAACACAAAGGTTCTATACAAGTTAATTTTCAACGAAGCCGTACTTACGTACTTATTTATATTTCAGATATTCTTGAGAATAAACAAAATCATTGAATTGTAATAAGACGCTACTTTTAACTGACTTAAATTGTAGTTATGCACAGGTTCTTTTCATTTGTTGCAACATAATAAAATTTATACAAGCATTTAGTTTTAAAAACATTCAATAATATTTCAATACACCTTTGTACTAAAATATAAACTTCGAGATATATACACACTCTGATACACTTCAATAATTCCTTTATTTTCGGAAAAGTTTTCATTTCTAACAGTTTTATGTATTCCTGGAAATTAATATTGTTGCACCAAACTTCATTCATTTTTAACAGTTTTATGTATTCCTGGAAATAAATATTGTTGCACCAAACTAAATAGTTAAATTTTAATTTAGAAGATTTTTTATAACTATTTTACCGTGTACTTTTATAAGTATTCTATTTTGAAATTGGATTACATTAGCGGATATTTTACTTGATTATTATAAACTTCTATAAACATTAAGTATTTATCATATTGTATTGACATGTACCCTCCTGCCTGGTTATTGTCGATAACTACAAGAGTGTTGGTTCAAATTATTTGATATTGATATTCTTTATTTAGTTAGGATTTATGTATTAATGAAAACTACACGAACTTTTATCAATATTATTAAAATCTCTATTTAAATTTATTCGGACTGTTCTTACATATTTAAAAAGACCCTTTTAATTAATAAGGGTAGCTAATGGGTGGCAAAGCTCGAATTTCAAAATTACGTAATACTGTAGAATTAAATGGGAATTATTACACTTAATATCTGATTATAAGACATAAGCGATTATTGTAGATAAGACGCGAAAAAAAATATACGACTCAATTTTTAAATTTCTATATTATTGAGAATACCTTACAAGTAAGAAATAGTCCATCACTTCCTTTTAATATTTTAAATAGAAATGGCCGATAAGCCGAAATGTAGGCAGAATTTAGTATTGGAAATGTTAGTAGATTACTAGATTAAGTGTGAATATTAAACACCTTTTATCGGATTGTGAGCTGGCATTTATATTAGTTATCATTTTTTATTATTCTGAACAGATTTAATTTGGATTGTTAAATAAATAGTGAATATTGGGGGTGGGATAGGATAAAAATATGGGAGTTTAAATTATCAACTTCTTTTGTTATAAAATTTGTATAGGTTTTCTTAGTTTTTATTCATGAATTAATACTGATAGAAGAAAAATTAAAATAAATGAATGCAAATTATGAAAATACATTTGTTGGATTTACTAGGATATAACTTAATAGGATATAATACTATCATTGCATGTCTTGACGTTCTTAGAAGATAGTATTAAGTGGTCACTTCTTAAAGACAATTAATTACGCTTGACGTTAATGGCTTCTACCTTGTCTGTTATTGTTTTCAGGCTGAATTACGATTTTTTTCATGTCGTGTGAACTTCATATAGAGTGCGTGTATCTCATTTGTAACATCAATTTAGAGTATGGATTTTTAAACGCAATCGTAATAGTACATTTATTTATAAAAACTGTATTTTTTCAAACGATGAAATAGTTTGATAGAAGCAAATACATTCGTTAAAATTTTTAATACTTTTTGATAGTTTTCGAAAGCGTATATGATTTGTTAGTAGAGTTTAAAAAATATATTTTCAGAGTGCTATTTATTTACAAAAATTCATGTAGTTTGTTAAAATTCTTCCAAATTTTATGCAATTGTAATTGGCTCAAGAGTTATACTATGTTACTAATATATTTCGGATATACTACGCGGATTTTATTATTTTAAAATTAATCCCGACGTTTCGGTTACTTTTTAGCAACCGTGATCACGGGTTATCATTTAAATGAATAAAACTCGCGAAAGTCTTAGATCTCATTATATTATGTTGTGAGTTAAAACACAGCATTTTTAAAGCTATATTTCATAAACAGTATACATAATATGAAATGAATTATATACATATTATGTTATAGTATATAAAATTATATTTGCGTAATTGAATTGACAATGACTTGTAATAATGTGTTCTTGCGGCAGATATCGGAAATGCTGGGTATTGAGTAAAAAAAGGAAAGTTTATAAAGAGAATGGTAATAAAAAGAAATAGAGGGGTGGAGGGTGGAAGTTGTAGGAAGTAAAACGAAAAATTCATATAAAACAATTCCTAGCCGGTTAACAGAAGATTACCAGTATAAACTGATACCGTAAGGAAAGGAAGAGAAATACACTTTTAATAAAGTATATATTAACAAGCCTCTGTCATAACATGTTTAATTAGTTTTGAATCATTGAGAATATAATTTATTAGATATTAAGGAAGAGATATGTATATAAAAAATCTCACGAAAGTAAACCTTATCTGTCTAGATTAGAAGAAGAAATATCTTGTAAACTAAACAAATATATAGTGTATAAGGAAATTACACATTTTTCATTTTTTTTAACCTTGTTCACTATTTAGGAATTTAGGAATACAAATAATTCTAAATATTTTAATATATTAGTTAATGTAATAACTAATGTATTAAAATAGTAGAAGAATTAGAAGAATTAATTAGAAGGTAAATTTTTTACAGACTTTTTACTCGTGTAATCAAATCAATGAATTAATTTTAAATGATTTTTAGATTTTCAACACAACAGTCCATTAAGTATTAGTTAAAAAACGTAAAATATTGAGCTTTTAATACGAAGTAATTATAAATTCAAAAATGTTATGAAAATTTTGTTGACATGAGCAGAATTTGAACCTGTAATTTTCCACTATCACGTTCATTTTGCTATACCAATTAAAAACAGCACTTTGACTTAATTATACAGAAAACCAAAAAGTAGGATAAGTCTCTCGGTATTGAATTTGTGGACAAAGAGAAATACTTTTAAACCGAAACCTGGAAGGTAATCAGGTCCCTTAAAAAGTACTAAATCCCCAAATGAAAGCGCTATTAAAATAATTTAATTATAGCCGCAACTTTGGTGACCTTAGCAGTCCTTCGGAACGGTTTCGAAAATGGATTAAGACAACAATAATTTTATTTTGGCTATGTCTATGATTTTATTGATGCGTCTACCTAATCCAAACTATCCAAATGCGCCATTTTCATAAAAGATATCCTGAGAGTTTTACTATGTGATCGAAGCCGAGATGAAGAGATGGTTCGAAAAACCAACACACGTCACAATCTTGAGATTTTCTAAGCTGCTATGGTTGCTGACTGGCCGCATTGGTCGAAAGTCAGAGGCTGGTAGGTCCAGAAACGTCGTTAGATTGACCAACAACTTTCTCAGTGTTGTGAGGTAGGTAAATTTAGAATTCAAAAGGTTTAAGACCGAGTGTCCTTACAGAGTTTGGAACAGGCTTTTGTCCAATAGAGTTCAATCACCTAGCCTATTATGGTGATGAATATTTAATGGGAATTTCAAACGACCTACACATGAAGATACTTTTAATAATATTACAGGCAAATTTTCATAAACAATTTTTTCCGTCCAATTATCGCAGAATGCTACAGTTGGCGGTGGAATAGAAGTAAAGTGGAAGGCACTCTTCAGAACATGGCTCGCATCAAACGACAGTCATGTATTTATTTCATCACCAATTTTATTCATAAGCTCCAGTGCCCTACGGTCATTGTATTTCAATCAGTGATTTAAATAAATATTGTGCTCAATTTTGCCACGTGTCTATCATCTGAACACTTGCACCGAATGTGGGTCCCGTAATCCCATACGTTGATTGACATAAAATGTATAGTTGGATATTTTGTCTGCTTTTGATATCACACATCAATCCCTTAAAGTTAAAAATAAAAAAAGAGATTTTAAGCTCCTGGTTAAAATAATCCGCTGAGAAATGCCCACAATCTGAGTAAAGTTTTACCTACATAGTGGCTTTATAAAAATACACAAAGCTTATAATTTTTCCTATTCGGATGATAACAATTCTCAATAAAATTAAGTGAAAAAGCCCCTATTATGCTTGTCTATTACTTCATAATTGACAAACATATTAGGAAGATACAAGTATTTTTTAGTTCCATAGTATTGATTTACTAAAGTTATCATTTGGTTTGTTTTGTTTGTCAATTCGATCCTTCTAAGATAATAAAGTCATAATAGTTGGTTCGGTTTTTATTTATTTAAATTTTAAATACATAAAGACTTATTTCACAGAATAATTATTGAGGTCCTTTTGTTTGTAAGATCTTGCGAAGTTGTCTACCACAAATATCCGCTATAAGTTTCGAGATGTAGTATGTTCTGTCGTTTTGTATTTGAGTTAAACAAGGAAGTAACAATTCATTTTATTTATTGTCTTCGTGAAATTAAATATTAATAAAACTTTCAGTTATAGATTTTTATTATTTCTCATTCTAGAAAACGTTTTTTCTTTTTAAAACAAACTTGCCTGAAAGCAAACTACCATTTCTACAAAAGTGTTGCATGTGGGTGGACAATATTAATACTCAAAGTTATACTCCATTGATATATTTATTTAAAATATGTTAAAAAAAATGGTTATATTTGGAAATGAAATATTTCTAGCGGATTAAGGAATCCTTTGCGCACAGCTTTGTTGGCGCTCACAGATCATTAGTAGCGCAAAGATTAAATTGATGTAGTCTGTTATTATTTTCTATTACACATACAAAAAATACTCATTACTACTAATTGTTTTGACATAGGTCTTTGAATTTATGCCTAAATCTCTCACAAAAATAACATCGGTATCGATGATGTTTATTTTTCCTTTTCTTTCTAATAGAATATTTAGACTCTTTTCATTGCCTGAACAGTTTTCAAATTATATTAAAATGCTTTTGACTATATCACAAAGGCTTTGATAAATGAATTTTTGCTTAAAAAATTTTTGACTATTTCACAAAGGCTTTGATAAATGAATTTTCCTCACTTTCTTTCATTTAGTGCATAAATTGCAAGCTAATTGAATCCGTTCGCGTTTTACCTATAAGCCTTTTACGACACAGAGAATTTCATCACTTTTTTAAAAAAGTTACCCGTTTCTGCTAAAATAATTCTAGTACAAAAATTTATAAAATATCGTGATATTTAGATATTATAATGCAAAAATAAAACAGTCGTACAATAAAGTACAAACATATATTGCTGCTTTTTCCGCCAGCTTTAGGTTGATAAATCATAAATTTATAAAATAATTAGGCAAATCGAAGTTTCTCTAGAATAATTGAAAATCTATTGGATACAGTACCCCCAGCTGCGGTAATTTCCATTAATTGCACGATGGCTGAGCCGACCTCGAAAACAGAGCAATTAAATGAGTATGGTCTGTCACCTTTGTTTATCTATACCTTACTTTACTGAAAACAAATAAATTAAGAAAATAATAAGCAAATAAAAACAAATGTTGAAAAAAATAAAAACGAACTTGATGCCCTTTTACTTACTTACTTAATAACAATATTTACTATCTATAATATTAGAGACATACTTGTCCACATATCACACCAATAGTCGCTAGTTTTCCTACAAGGCATCTTATGATTTTACTCTTTATAAAAATAAGTTTTGCTTAACGCAGCCTTATGATATCGCCAAAGGTTTTATCTTAGCCATTTACCACATTCTTAATCATTATGAGAGCGGATGGTTTCTTAGTTTTATTGCAAGTAATAAATAACTATTAACACATACATATATAAAAAATATAACTAAAATTATAAGGATTTTATATATTTTTGTATAAAATATATGTATTAAATTTGATCACAGCTTTTATGACTTGTTATTTTGAGTTTTGACGTTAAAGAATATTTTTATTTTTTTTATTATCATTTATGCTCTCTTAACTTTTATATATACAAAATATTTAAAAAATATTTTTTTTACCTCCAATATCTCCCGATTTATGCTCAAATTACTTTCAGAAACAAAATTAAAGGAAGTGTTGTCTTGAAAATGTTTTCTATGGTATGTTTTAGATTGTAAGGACAATCAAATCAAATAAAAGTTTCTCTATTGTACCTACGATTTGTTCTTTGAGAGGCTAACACTCTACTCGAATAAAAAAATAAACACTTCTTTAAGGAATAAAATGTAAGCGAAAGTTATATTGATAGTCTTTAGTAATTAAATAATACTTACCAATCTTCGAAACCGATCACTTAAATGTTCATATTGATTTTACAAATTTAAAACCGATAACCGTTGGATTTCCAGTTGAACTCCGGACACTGTTAGGGACGCGACTTATCGTAATGGAGCGCGGAAGGCATCTGCCTGCTCCTTTTCCGATTCCCGCCGCTCCCGCCGGCGCCACACTTCGTCCCTTGTTTTCAAGTGTCAAGATGTGTTTAGAGCCAATTACATCCCCAAATATCAATAGGTTTTAATGAAATGGGGCTTTTTATCACTCGTTTACTAGAGTTAGTTGATATGAAAATAAAATAATTGTACCCATACTAGGTACAGTTCTTTGCAGATATCTATCTATATAGGCATAATTTAAATAAAACGTGATTTAATCATTTTTATGATGCCAAAATGGTTTTTACATTTATTGCGTACTCTTACTTATAGTAAAATAAAGAAAATGGAAAGTTACTCTACACGTCCTATAGAATAAAAAGAATCAATATATTATGGAAAAATTTTGCGATTTGACAGGAATATTTGTACATAAGATCGAGTGGAAACAGCAACTTCTTCTATTCCCTCTCAATAAAAACTTGCATAAGTAATCAGACTGATATTGCTTTTAAACAAATTGAACTACAAACTTTATGTCCAGTAACTTAACTAATCCACCTTGAATCTTATCTCGAGAGGAAAACTCACGGAGCGTCTGCCATTATAGATACTATTTCATATTTATCAGTTGCATGTAAAGAGACAGACTGAAAGCTTTCTTGAAATATCCGGGAAACGTTGAATTTTGTAGTAATTCCCGGAACTTAATAATCACCATATTTTATTTTAAATTAATTGAGTAATTTTTTAATAATTATACTGAAATAAAACAATATCTTTTAAAGAAAATAATGTAACGATGGGTGCATGTAACTAGAAACTTATCTCTAAGTCTGATCTCATGTTAAGCTCTACAGAACTAACCTAACGAACTCCAGGCCTCTGTGAAAATATGTGGTTTGGCCGTTTCCCTACTGTCATATTTTTTTACTTTTTTGCTGAACAGTCTCGTAGTTCCTGAAGTGATGAAATGAACAGGTCACATATTTTGATACTAGTAAAGTATAGTAAGGAGATTATTTTTTCAGTGTCATACTACAAAAAACTTTAAAACTATTTTTCAAACTATTTTAGTAAGTATCACTTATTAATAGAAATCTTATAGGGTCATCTCTTCGGTATAAACAGCAATAGATTACCGATAGATCTGTATGTATCACCATAAACAAATCAATGCTTTTTCAATAACCCAGGAATACAAAAAAAAAAATAAGATTGATCAAAAATAGTAGTATAATTATGATTTTGCTTACCGTTGATATGACGTCTTTGGACTATAACCTAATACTTTGTCTGGTCCTACACGAATCTAATGAGCGTCACGGAGAGTCCGCTGAAATAAAATATTATTTAAACACATTACATGCATTTAAAAAGAAAAACTTCTGTATTGATTATGTATTAAAAATTTCTTTTTAATATTAGTAATAAAAAAACATAATAACTTTGATCATTAGGCAATCTTACGAGTATGTCTAGTGCTATTTTAATTCTTTTTATGAAAAAATATTTGATATTATTAGTCATTATAATATAAATTTTTTATACATCTGAAAAACAACTTGTAGCATATAAAATACAATAATAGCTTTCGACAATCAACATGTTTAGATGAATTACGCCAACTCAGGACAACTTCAGAGAGTTTTGTTACACATCTTTTACCTTTCGAAATATTCAATCATCCTTTTACTGACGTTTTTTATTTTCATTTATATATTCACTTCACAGTCTTGATTTTTCCCGTCAAATAATTAATAACAATTAAGAAATAAAATAACGGCCTGAAAGCAAGTTATGGTCGCTACAAAACTGTCCCTTTAATCTATAATATTATTACCGGCAGTAGTGCAGCATGATCGGATAAACTAATTTGCAATTTTCCTCTGTGTTTTGTACTACTATCAAAGCGCTCCTGACTTAACAGAGGACAAACTTAATAAGCTTGGAAGTTCAAAACTAGATTCGTTACTCTTTAATCTTTCAGATTTAAAAAATCTTTACCTCAAAATTGTAATGTTTGGAATCTGTTTTCCTATTAATTAAAAAATTTCTATACCTGGCTTTATTGAAACAGAAGTAAAAAAGCGTATGAATCCACAGTCAATTAATGTTGAAGGAACTGTACATATATGAAAATTCTCATATTGAAGCCTTACTTTATTTTATAGTGTATCTATTAAAGCTTTTCAGGCATTTAAATTATTACTAATAAAAGGACTTTACATAGCCTGTGTAAAGCAATGAGCTTATACATATATTAAAAAATGTAATTTATTAACTAGTGCATCTCAAATAATTATTTATTATAACAATAGTTTTCAAATTAATATAAAATGAAAATTTCTCCAACATCAATGCTTTGATGGCGTTGTAGTTTGTAGAACATTACGGAATTTTCTCATTTAAAGTTTGGATTTTTCTTTGATATTTGATACTACTGAGGATATACGAAACAAATTAGTCGTTTTAATAAAACTAGACTGCAATATCTTTTACAGTAGGAGTGCATTTGTCATCCCTTTACATATATTGCGAAATAAAACTATTCAAGCTGAAATGAAAGAAAGAGGCGGTATGCATACATGTGAGTAATAATGCAAAAGGATTTAGAAGGATATACTGAAACTGGACATATTTATTCTTCTATTCACGAATAACTCAGCATATTACGAATTGATTGTTATTTTTTATATGTTCCGATTAATGTTTATATACTATTAATCATAATTTTTTCTTTAACTAATAAATGTATTTATTTAAATTAAAAGATGACACTATAGTAAAGACATTTAAAACATTTGAATTTCAAGACTTTTTTAATATATGTTTCTTTTTATTTAAGATTAATAAGTAAGGTATTTAAATAAAAGTCGTATATCTGAGAAACTAATGTTGATACGTTATTGCTAACGTAAACATTCTCTGCACATGTTGATAGAAAACATGTGAAATAGATATCGTAGGATAAATGGAAGGTATAAAACATTTAAATAATTACGTTCAGATCACCTACTTTAACTAGCTCAACGTGGCGAGGGGCCGTATAGAAGGGATGGAGAGAAGGGATGGAGAGAGGGGTCGCATAGCTACTAGTGCATGCCGCGTCGTAGCCACGTAGTATTTATTATGTTTTGTATCGTATTAATACAGCAACGCACAAGAGAAATTTTTGAATCCGCACCAAAGATCATATAAAAATTATAAATTTAATTTAAAACAGATTCCTGGTCGAATCTAAAATCCTATATTTGGTCTTTTATCTAACAGTTGAATAGTTTGGAATTTTAGTAAATTTTACTATAGTGATTTCTGACGTAAAACCGTTACCGACTCATGCTTCCTTCACAATGAATTTTATAACTTTCTGCGAGTAAAGCTTCCGAAGCTCGAATTAACAAACAACTTGTGATAATCTTCTTATTATCTGTGCCTTGAACAGATCATGAGTTAAACTTGTGTATGTGCAATTAATTTATTCAAAATGGACCACATACTAAATAAAAGCATATACGAAGCATTTTAATAAAGGTTTGAAGTCCAAAAAGCTATCAACGCTATTTACTTTTTGATAGAGGCTTACTCAAGAACTCTGGACTGCCAAAATGAGTACCTAAATGTAATACGTTCTAAGAAAATATTATATTCGCTTGCAACACTTATCATATACAAAGTTGATTCCAGTTGTAACTGCTCATTTATCGCTTTATTTCAGTTTACCATGGCCAGTATAAAGAGTACACATAAGTTATAAAAATATTAAAAAGGAAAATTTATCATTATGTTTCAGGTTAAATATGATTTTATTTTATTTTATAGAAAATTAACTTCAAATTTTTTTACTTTATTTAGTTATTAGATTCCTAGGAACATCGGACAATAAGTAGTAGAGAATAAAAATAGCTAATTAGGGTTAAAAGCAACTAATCAAGAGGTTCCAAAGGGAACAATATTTATATCTTTTTGTGTATATTACATAAATCCTCCTTACGTAAGTGTCACTGAACTCCTCCTAATATTAACGGCTGACTGATTAAAATGGATTTTTATGTACGCATTTGGCTGGGTCCCTAGATGGTTAAAATTCTCAAATCAGCAAGGCAGATGGCGCTGAATTCGGTATATGCGTTATTTAAAATAAAAGAGCTGCAAAGTAGTTATATGTATTGTTTTATCACATAACATTTCTCTCTGAGCGCAACTGTGATGCTGATGCGGACGGAGTCTCTACAAAAGTATATATATATATAGATACTAGTATATAAAGATATACTTATTCTTTAATTTATACAAATACATTTAATTTGTAGAAATTTAGAAATGTATATAAAATACAGTCAGATTCACGTCAATGTGATTAAGGACAGAACCATCCGCTTCCTATGGAACTGGAATCGACAACCCTTGGGTAAGTTAACTGTTAATGATATAGTAAACTAATAATACAAATATTAATATTTATAAAGTAGAATTGTTTAGAGAAAATCGTTTCATATTCCATGTAAAAAATCAAAGAAAATCCTTGTAAAATTATCACAAAAAAGTTAAAATGTTAATAAATGAAAAGACCTCATTTTCTGTCTGCAATATACTTTTAGTAGGCTTCGATATTTCGGAGTGGTTGCGTGATGAGTTTCGCGATAAGACAGCTGGTGGGTGCAGTATATAGCTCATGTTGTACATCAGATCAAACGGGAGCAGTGATGTGTGAGATTTGTTATTAAAAACTTTTTTAAAAAGATTGTTTATTATTAAAACAATGATTTAATTTCATGTTTTAATTTGAGAAGTATAACATTTATATATAAATAAGAAACAATCAGTATTTTGATATTTTATAATTTTTTAAATTATTTGTTTGTCGATATTGTTTTAATGTTTTGTAGTGAAAAGAATCAAATACATTTAAATCAATCAAAATATTTCCTTTAGCAAGAAGGACGGAATTATATTTTTATATCTTACAGCTAATACGATAGCCCTTATGAACATGTTTCATTCTAACTAGACTAAATTTACATTTTAAGAAGCTAATGTTTAAATTATTCGTGTAGGTAGTTTCACCAGCATTCTTGAGACAAAGGAATTTTGTAACTCTAAAGAATCTTAGGCGCCGAGCTTAGTTAGTTAAGTAATCCAATGCAATTGAAGCCGATCGATTATGTTATAATAGTTTGAGTACATGTAATGGAAACCAGTATCAGTTATATAATAATGTTTAATTATATATTACCTTACGTGTCACGGGTACAAACAGAGTCTAAGATTCTTGATTAAAAATATATAAATGTCTATAATATGAAAATAAAAATTTTACCTTCTTTTTCATGAAGTTACTTTTATTCTGGACTTTATTTATTTCCATACGAGTGTCGCTGGGATGAAGCCGCGCTTCATCGTGTTCGGTCTTTAATAAGGTTAAATGGATCGATGACTTTGTGACTAGGTGCTACCATTGAAACTGTCCACTCTGATTTTTTTTATGGTTCTATTATTAAATAAATAACATTTACTAACGGACTAACTGGAAAAACAGTTAATAATCATGCATTTTTTTATTCCTATATTGAAATATGTGAAAGGTGATTATTGATGTTTGATTAAAAAGGTTATGCGATGATAGAGATATTTAAGACATCAAATAGAACTTTTGAAATATCGCTCCCTTTTTCATAATTTAATCATTAATATTACTTTACTTATTCTCTGATGTTTAAGAATATAATGGCAAAACTCCTTCGAATATCATCCTTCGTCATAAAGGTTTTTGTTTTAATTTAAAATAATTTTTTGACTCTTCATTCATTAGTTGCTATTACATTTATTCCTAAACCAGCAAAAAATGTTTGAAATGCTTTCCCCAAAAATCGAAAGCATTTTGACCAAATATAACATTATAATTATTCTACCTATGGATTTAAAACTATCCTTGTTTAATTCTGAGCACTAGTTTTATAACATATTTTTAAGCATTGTTTCGTTTGCATATATTGATATTCTTTCGATGTTTCGATAAAGAAAAAAAGTTATTGTTTTTTTCAATAACTTTATAGAGAAATATTTATAGGAAATTGGATATGTATTATTATATACCCAAATTCCTATAAATATTTATTGTTACAGAAACTTTTCAAAATGCGTGGATGTCGCTGAAATTCCTTACTAAGAAATACTGAAATCTGCTACACCGTATATTTTATAGGATGGGCTTTATGATTTAACGTGCAGTAAAAGCAAAGGCAAATTTCAAAATAATAAGTTTACGGTAACGCAAATAATAATAAAAGAAATTAATAATATTAAATATATATATTCCCCAAAAAAAAAAAAATCTGTTCGCTTACTGGTTTTAGGTACGATTATTGTGTAGCACATTAATATTAAAACTGTATTTTTACTTAATGCGAATCTCAATGTAGATACGTCCCAGCCACTTTATAAAAGGTTCTGAAGCCTTTACACATCCAAATGAAATTTCAAGAATGTTCCCGCAACGTATTTCACGTATGCCATGCAACGATTATTAAGTCTTCCTTGAACTATCCATATATCTTAGTTTTGCTTCCGTTAAACTTTTAAAAGTATAATTCTATTATAAAAAGCGAGACATTCACCAAAATTGTTCAGAAAGTTAAGTTTTATGATAAATTTATATTTCAAGCATCAAAATCATATCAAACAATAAATATATTATTGGAGTTCTGAAATAACAAATTCATGTGCAGTTGGTTAAACATCCGAGATATGGAGACAAACAATATCATTTCACCAGATAAGTTTGTTTTCATATTATATTTCAACAGAATTATTGCTATAAATTTATGTTAACTTAATAAGTAGCACGGGATATCAGTTATGATTGAATTTCAATTTATTTTATAAAATTGATTTTCATAACCTTGTCTTTCATTATAAATTTCTCTATAGAATTTTTTATCCCTCTTTGAGTTTTTATTCCAATTTGTAATATTAATATGCTAGCAAGAGTATTAACAAATTCAATCAGCATTTAAATGTCTTCGTAGCGGTAATTCTTTACATTAAAAACGTTTTGATTAAATGTTCATAAATGAATGCATATTCAATTAAGTTCCTATTTTATTTTATAAAGTTAAAATTATTCTAGGCAATCGTGAAAACGATGGACCGCTAAATAATAAAAGCGTAAAAAAATTATGTTATTTTTTATTTTGTGATTAAAGAAATATGCAGACGACATAGGTACAGAAATATACAACCTGAACAAAATTACATACAGCGCGGTTAATGTTTTAAGCAGAATTCCGAAAAGATTTAGCCCGTAACATAACGAAACATCCCATTAATGAACTAATAGAAAAATGACGACACCTCAGAAAAATATATATCGGATTTTATTATAAATTCATTGTTTTAAACACGACGCCAGCCTCGCAGACGTCACTAATGTCACTTGTTTCTGTACGTTCCAGATATTTTAAAATGAAACTTCAATTCTTCTAAATGTTCTTGTATTTCTCGAAGGTTCTTCATAATCACATTCTTTATGCTCCGCACTCGCTGAACTCTGCAGTCCCCTGTCGTGCGTCCAGACGTCATATTTATACCAGAATTCAAACATAGTTCTATTCTCTTTGATTTCGTTTTACTTTTAACAATAGTAACGACGACCAATAAGTTGTTATAATAATTGATGCCAGCCTTGAGTTATTTTCATGTTGCATCCGTCATTGAAGCTGCTTGCGCCGATACGGCCATTCTGGCAGGCGGTGCGTACTCTGCACCTGCCTGGTGATGTGTTCTCTCTTGCTTAGCTTTCATTATGTTCTCGTACCTGTTGCAGGTCTCGTAGAGTAGATGGGCCACGTTCAAGAATTGATGCTTCATCATCCGAAGTCATGCCGATACGGTTATACTGATGAGTGCTCTGCATTGTTTTCTGTCATAACAGAGAGATACTTATGTAGTCTAGGTACTTCCACAGTAAAACTAGATAACTTTATATTGTTATAGTTATGATTAACAAATTTGTTGTGGTCGTATGGGTGACGTTGTTTTTTACGACTCATCGTGAGACGAAATCATAATATCACGTCCAATTATTTAATGTACTTATGGCTTTGGGGCATCTCACGAACATTCATAACATATGTCATAGGACGTCTCCACCCGCCTACAACACATTTTTCTTTCTTTTTATTTATATGTCGTAAGACGTCTCCACCCGTCTAAAACATTATTTTTTATTATAATTTTTTTTTTTTTGTTATGGTTCGGATCCGCACGCCAAATGCATCTTTTATAGTAATATATCTCAAAATAAGTGTTAGACAATCACATTACTAGCTACGAATTATGTAATGCGTTTGCTTGAAGTAATTCGAACAAAATGTAATACGCTCACCGGATAACTATTAGGTAGGCGAACCGTCCACCTAACTGCTTGCTTAGTAATTCTGTGTCGTCCCTCAGTTGCTATGAAGTCTCATCGTAGCTGGTTATGTGCCACATTCGTAGCTGGTCATGTGCCACATTTCGAAGTCATCCACGGTCTAAAATCACTTTACAAGATATTAATCATTCTCAATTATTTTCTGGATTTTGTATAGTTCACAAAATTTTAAATATAGGGATATCCGATTTCTGGGGTTATATTTTTATCATTACAATATCTCCCTTCTGGAATCTTTTAATCGTAGCTCGACCTCTCAAAGACCTAGCTTTGTATCTTCTCTCCGCCTCGACCATCCTGTTTTGAATGTGTTGGTGCATTACTTCGATTTAAACGGACTGATTGTTGAATTGTAATCTAAATTGTCAAAGCATAATTGACTTGTTCGTATGTGCAAAACATCGGCAAGGATACTAAATTTTCCACATGTATTCTTATCACGTAATAAATCTGCTCCGGTTAATATATCAGTAGTCGTTTCAAAACCTGGAACTATAGAAAATTATTTCTACATTAATAACTATTTAACTATTCATTGAAATAGTAAGGTCCGATCTCAATCCACGCAAATAGTTTACGATTTGTTTTCTACACCCAGAGATATCATTTGCAATTGATTCTTGTATAACGCACCACTGCGATCTTGCATTTTATTTAAGAGTACATTTACCAGTTGGTATTAAATTAAAATTCGGCGTGATCTCCTTATTCCCGTCGGAAACACGATTCAAACGCAAGACCACGGTTAGCAGAAAAGGAACAGAAATTAGTTATATTCGCAATAGATGTATTTTATCAGGATTTTGGAGTCGAGTATGCTTTCGTTTGAATTACAGCATCGTTTTTGTAGAGGCACTGCCGTGTGTTAACCAGACATGTTGCAAATATTACTGTGAAGAGTATGTCTATTGTCGTATTTAAATAAAGCAATGGTTTCAGTAGTTTGATATTAAAATCATGCAAGTTCTTATAGATCGAGTGAGTACCTTTCTACTCAAGTCTTCCCAAGGCCTCCCTCCGTCATCTCATGGTATTCTTAAGGATACAGCAAGGACCTGTGGTTAGCTCAAGAGTAACACGCGATTAGTTCAGAGGTACGCTCTCCACATCTGTGGTATAGACTTGTCTTCTCACGGTACCACAAGCCTTCCCTACAGAATCTCATGGTTCTCTTGAGAATACATCATGGACACGAGGTTAGCTCAAAGGATAATAACAAATGTTAGCTATGGTCTCACGTAATGCCCCTTGTGTAGATGTTGCAACTAACCAATCGTCTGCACACTTTCTAGCTCGCTCCTTTAAAAGACTTTAATTCGAATGTCGTAGTTACTGATTTGGTACGTATTTACAGCCGTAAAGATGCGTTTGAATCAATCCCGAACACACACACTATCACCGGGATCAAAAGATGATAAAATTAATATGATCTTGTTAGGAATTTTAATCGTATCCCTTGTTTTTTTTAGTAGCAAACCTTCGGTCACGCTCTGCATTGTTGACATCATTTGCATGAAAGACTGAGGAGCGTTCTTCATTACGCAAGTTCTCCGGATAATTATTTTTTTTAGCTGGATCAGGATTTACAAATACACTAAGACCGGCAGTAACTGATCACAGGAGCGATCCCAATTCTGATATCAGATTTATTATAAATTCATTATTCTAAAGACAGGACGCCAGCCTCGCAGACGTCACTAATGTCACTTGTTTCTGTATGTTCCAGATATTTTAAAATGAAACTTCAATTCTTCTAAATGTTCTTGTATTTCTCGAAGGTTCTTCATAATCACATTCTTTATGCTCCGCACTCGCTGAACTCTGCAGTCCCCTGTCGTGCGTCCAGACGTCATATTTATACCAGAATTCAAACATAGTTCTATTCTCTTTGATTTCGTTTTACTTTTAACAATAGTAACGACGACCAATAAGTTGTTATAATAATTGATGCCAGCCTTGAGTTATTTTCATGTTGCATCCGTCATTGAAGCTGCTTGCGCCGATATATATTATATCCATGCGACAAGAGATTTTGACAGGTCCTCTCAATTACTAAAAAGTCTATTACAACCTTTTAAGTCGAGAATTTACATACATTTCTCTTGAACTTATCACTTAGTATTAATATCAATTACTTTCTATAGAAGTCAGTAAAAGCGAGACCATTTAAAAATCAAATATCCCTGATTAAAGAACATTCCCAGAACATCTTTCTGGTTTATTCCAATTTCAGCGCCTGAATATAGCACTGAAATAAAATTCTTAGAAAATTGTAAAAAAGTATGTTTGATTGCTTTTCAGCTTTGTATCGCGACAGAAAGCGTTTTGATTGATCTACTCTCTTTAATTGTAAAAAAATATTAAGGGATTGGCCTGCATATCGACAATAAGCACAGAGCTTCATGTCTTGTTTTATAATACGTTACAAAGTCCTAGCAGGATTCTTAATTTATCGTGTTAAGATTTTTTACTCCCTTATGGCGTTTCGCGGAATAATGGCTTTGTAGTTCTAAAATCACACGGCTTTAATGATCTTTTTGGTCTTCGACAGAATAACTGTTGTTGTATCTGTTAAAGTACGAAAGTCGAACACACGGCTGATACCAAGCTTTTGAAGAGTCTGGAATATGACATATGGCTCCATATCCACTTTCTGCCAGGCGATCACTGCAATTCTATTTTCTTTAACACCTCATTCCATATTGTAATTTGATGATGAAAACGAAAACAATTTTATGTGAAATTGAATCAAATGAAAGATGCTTATAAAATAATATATTTAAAATAGTTTTAAAATTGAAAAAGATAAGACTATTTATGTAATAGTATTTAGGGCTAGACTAGTTATATACAGTTGACCTGCCATAACTATGGACCAAACCTTAGTTGCCTACTTACTTACTTACTCAGACAATACCGCAATGACGACAATACACATCAATCCAGCAACAGCACCTGATCAGCTACAATTGCATCTCTATTAAAAAGAGAAATATGTGAAAATCTGACCATGAAGGCAAAAGAGACTAAATTACCCCATGTCACATTTGCCCTCAGAAGAGAAACCCGTCCCGCAATTATGTTAACTGACAAAGAAATCCCACATGAACAACCTGAACTTGGAGAGAAGACTATCGTGACAAAAGTGATTTTGCACTAAACGCAAACAACTAGGTACTAAATTCGCAATATGTAACTGATAATAGGTCAGCAGTCGCATCTTAACATGGATAGCAAAAGTACAATATACGAAGCTATCGTGAAACAAATACATCTACGTTCGCCTAAAGATTAAACCTGTGGAGCACGAAAGTAACAACTAAAGCATAAATTATCATAAGATAGATTTATTTATTGTGGTATTACAAGAAAGCGCTAGTTGAAAGATTAAGCCGATCGGGATCACTATAATATAAACTATTAAACGGCAGTGATATATTGATACAAGAAGTGCAAATTAAACCACAAATTAAAATCATTTGAGATGAATGTTACATCAGACAAAACCAGGGCTTATTAATACTACAGATTTCCATAATACCTACAGGTATGTTATAAAAAAAATGTTTAGTAATGAATCTTCAATTTACAATTAAGTCTATGTTGTGCCATCTAGCAAAGTCATCGAGAGAAGAAAACATTTTCCTGATATCTAGATGGCGCTGGGTTTTCGTAGAAATATTTATTTGTCTCGTTAAACGGTTTCACTCTTCCGTATACCGTTATAGGACCTTCGTCACAACTAGTAACTTGTTTATTTCATAGATGGCACTATTTGACTAAAATGTTGAAATATAACTTTTTATAAGTTGCTCTATTGAAGTGGCACTACAACATTTAGCTGCTTGAAAAACCTCTAATATGATTTCATAGTTGCAAAATAAACAAGGTTGGAACGTTTTACTCGATTTTTTAATAAATAATTATGTCTAACAGTTTTGATACCTTATAAATTTTGTGCATTCCAATTCTATCATCAACAAGGTGGGTTTTAGATAAAAACACGTAAAAGTTTATATTTTATATTACAAAAAATGGAATGATTTGAAATACAATAATAGTTTAACACAATAACATACAAATTCATTAAAAAAGTAAAACATATTTCATCTAAATTAGTTTCTTCAAAATTAATTACTTATTATTGAAATAATGTGGTGAATAACGATTTTCAATTTCTTTAAGTTTTCAGTATAATGATATAAATTCAATGTTACAACACAAGTTCTGAACAAGTATCAACAAAAAAATAAAGACGATGTGGCTATTTCAATATCTATCTTATAATCTATTTGATCCGTGAATACAAGCTATTGTCTTTAAATTATTTACAAACTAGGAGTTACTTAATGGAATAATTTAGTAATACTTAGCTAAACTAAACTAGCTAGCTAAGCTAAACTTCCACTACCTCAGGTTAGTTACATACATAATTATTTTCTTATCAGTGATTTAATGTTGCAGTACCTTAAATTTACTTTCATTCTCCTAAAAAGACATATTTTATGATGTTATAAAAGACTGGCTATTATTAGTTTGGTTGAATGCATAAATCTCAGGGAGTGATGTTTTAATATATTATTATACCAAAATCATTATGTTAGCCTTTGTATACAAACGGCTACATACATCACGTTACAGCCAATAGGAAAGAAGTAACATTCAAAACAATTTAATCATTCACATGAACGAAAAGCTCTAGGGTTTAAGTTTTTTTTTTATAAGATATTTGTGATTATTTTGATAGTGTATATAAAAATCGAAAATATATGGTAATGTTGTACCCACTTTTTTAAAATTCAAACAAATACTTTTTCGTTAGAATAAAAAACTTTTGGAATGTTTTATTCTGCTATCAGTAATGTTGTATAAGTATCTTAAAGATTAATTGACAGTAAAATAAATGAATACAATAAATGGGGAATTGTGAATTGAATTATTTTTTTGTTTCAAAGGCAGTAAATAAGCATTGATAGAAGGAAGTCACCGCTGACATAGACATCTGTAACAAAAGGAATGTTGCGGACCTTGATTGTGGATGAGGAAGAGAAAAGGTTAGGAAAAGGGAAAAGGAAGGAGACTGTGGGAAAAGGGTAAGGGCAACCGGCTCTCTCACTCATCGGACTAAAAACAGCCATTAAAGACTACTTCACGCCGATCTTCTGTGAGAGGGTGGTAATTCCACAGTCGAGCTAGCCCCTGTTCGAGGTGTAGTTACATGACCACGGCTAGGCTCAACCACCTTAAAAGCATATTTTTATAGGTGCTGAACACACAATAAATCCTACTTATTTTAGTCTTTATAATAGTTTTAACATATTATAGTGTAAATTAAATATTTTTAAAATATTAAAGTGACAATGATTATATTTTTGATCGGTTATATTAAAGAAATATAAAAAGACTTTGGTGTTATGGTCGGTCTACACGTCAGTGTCGTTTTTCCTTTCTTTTCTCGATGTATTTAAATGAATTCATAAATTAAAAAAAAAATACACTAACTGACGTCAGCACAGTGTGGATCCGGGTTAAGTTTTAATAAAGATTTATATGAGATCTTAGGTTCAAAGAGAATGAGAAACATATATAAAAATAATCTCAAAAAGATACATTTCAAAATGTTAGTTAATAAGTTTTGGAAGTTAAAGTGATTTTATCGGCGGTAATATTTTTGTGATGGTTTAAAGCAAACATAATAATTTAATACTTTTTTTGTATTACATTTCTAGCGTAATATTATCGTATACATTAATTAAATATAATTAATATAATAATTTTTTTGTTCATTTGAATAATTTTGAGTACCTAGTTTGTTTTTAGAAAACGAGTTATGCCACTTATAATTGAAGTCTTAAGCATTATCAACATGTTCATAAAAAAACTTACCTACTTATGAATACAAGTAAGAAACTATAATTAATTAAAGAAAAAAAAACAAATATATTTGACTTAATTCTCAAAAATTGTGAGTCATTTAGTCTTAATTAATAATGTATGAAGTACGTTTAATACTTATATGGAAAGCCATAAATAAAGGTAACTTATTAATTATTTGAAAATAATACATGTTTTTGAAAATTATAAAAATGGTAATATCCCAGAGGATATTTGTGCGTCGGCGTCCAGACCAGACATATTTCTGTATTGGCAAATTTTAGAGGGCGTTGAGTTAAAAGAGTTCATGGTTTCTTGGAAAACCAACGTCTCCAAAGACTATGCCATCAAGGTCAAAAAGTATTACGAGCTCACTAACGAACTCGCCAAGAATATGTTTTTTTAATTTTTACGCTGTAGGAGTGGGAGACAGAGGTATAACAGCTTAATCACTCTACAGCCTACTTAAAGACTTGGGTTCTGTCCAGAACTAACACCAATTCATTTTTGGAGCGTGCTACGAAAGCAGGCCTAGTATGTTCGTTTCAAATTTTGTTATTTAAAGAGAGGAGCTTGGACGGTGGAGGTGAGCATTAATTCGTATTAGATAGGGGCCCCTTAAACCTACACCAGGGTCGTAAGTGCCAGGCACTGTAAAAGCTCCTCTCCCTATAACGCGATAGACCCGGGACCCGAATGATGAGACGTTTCGTCTCATACATCCAAAATAATACTGCACAAGAAAAATTTTAAGCAGAGAAAAAAATAATAATAATAATTCGATAAACAAACAAGATCATGAGAAGATAACGTACAAGTGAAGTCCATCAAGTAATACATGTAATTTGTGGGGGTCATAGTAAAGTGAACCTTATTGCACTCAAAAAAGGATAAGAATAGCTTAACAAATAAAACGCCGCAACCAAAGGAATAAAATAGACAATATAACATAAGCGAACGATATCTTGTAACTCGTATAACCACGTAGACGTTAACTTTAAAACAAAAAGTGTATTTTGAGTATATAAATTGTAGCAGCTGTGTTATAAGTTTAAAGTGAGAAGGGTGATGAATATAATGTAATTAGTTTTGATACTAATGGTTTGACGACCTCTGCTGCCTCCAGGCTGAATGGAAACCAGCTGCAGTGTCGGAGTCCGAGTCACCTTCTTCGTTTAGACCTATCTGCGCACGTGGCTGAAAAAAAACACAAGTGAAGCAGACTATATTGATAACACTAGTTTACAAAATTTAAGTTTTTGTTTGTTGCCGCAAATTTTATTTTCAAGACCTTCAAATTTTCAAGACCTTCTCTTACAATTAAAAAATATGGGGTGCAATATGAGTATAAAACTCAACTTCCTACATAGTCACTTGGATCAGTTTCCGGAAAATTTAGGGGATATGAGTGAAGAGCAGGGGGATCGTATGCATCAAGACTTACGCATCATGGAAGAGCGCTATCATGGTTTCTGGGATACGAATATGATGTCTGACTATTGCTAGTCCTTGATACGTCATTTTCCAAAGTCTACACATCAGAGAAGATCTTTAAAACGTAATTTTCTAGAAGTTAACGATTAAATATGTTTTTTTTTGAAGTTTTTCTTAGTAAATACGTTTTTTTTTCTATTTATTCTTATATAGCTGAAACTCAAAAACTAGAGCTGATAAAAATATTCTAATTATATTTTTGGAAATGGCATAGCATATCTAATCAACAACAATTAAAATTTCTTTGGCAACAGATGTACTGTAAACTAGTGCACTAGTTTACAAAATTTAAGTTTTTGTTTGTTGCCGCAAATTTTATGGTTAATAATGTTAAATGATGATTTGTTTATGTCAAATCTACCCTCAAAATTTCTTCAGCAGCTATAGTTATTTTGTTTTTGGTTTTGTCATTTAAGCTTATAAATTAATTGGTAACGGTCGTATTTTAGTGTTTTGAGATAAATATCTAAAGTTTTTTCAACATGAGCAGTTCAAGGAGATGTTGTTTGAATAATCCAGATCATTTTTGTTACATTTGCGGAGAATATGCCTTTAACTATTGTAGAAAAGTTATATCACAGTTGGTGAAAAATACCGATTTTGAGTATTTTGGGATGCCTTTGGATAAAAATGAGAAGTCTTGGGCGCCTAATTGTGTTTGTAAATCGTGTGTTGAATATTTAAGATTATTGAAAAGTGGTAAAAGAAGTACCTTTAAATTTGGAACACCGACTATTTGGCGAGAACCACAAAATCATCTCGAAGACTCTTATTTTTGTAGCGTGAATGTAAACGGTTTAAACACTAAAAATCGGGCTAAATGGCTGTACCTCAGTACTAGTTGTGTTCAACGTCCAGTGCCGAAGCGATTGCCTAGCTCTTCAGTGCCTACAAAGGTATCAGAACCCTTAGAACAAGACATTGAACGACATCACAAAATGATGCTGATTTTGAAGGTATGTTCAAAGAGTCATAATGCGTTACTCAAAATGAGTTAGATGATCTTGTTAGCTTTAGAATGGCTATCAAGGCTCAAAGAAAAAAAAAATGCTTTCCTCGGGTACTAAAATAAGTTTTTATCGTGAAATAGAGAAAGAATTACGATGTTATTTTTCCGAAGAGGACGGTGTTACCTTTTGTTCAGACATCAAAAACTTGTTAATAAAAATTGAGGGAAACGATGGAGCCTGGAAAGCAAAATATAGTCCACAATTCATTAGTAGCTCGTGACAAAATCATCCTACCACCATTACATATAAAACTGGGCATCATGAAACAATTTATTAAATCACTACCCAAAGACGGCAAGTGCTTTTCTTACATTTGCCAAAAATTTCCTCAAGTCACTATGGGAAAAATTAAAGCCAGTATTTTTGATGGCCCCCAAATTAGAAAACTTATAAAAGACACTGAATTTAAAAAGTATATGACTGATTTACAACTCAAGGCTTGGACAGCTTTCGTCTGTGTGATGCAGAATTTCCTCGGGAATAAAAATTACAGTGACCTTGTAGAAGACCTTCTCTTACAATTAAAAAATATGGGGTGCAATATGAGTATAAAACTCAACTTCCTACATAGTCACTTGGATCAGTTTCCGGAAAATTTAGGGGATATGAGTGAAGAGCAGGGGGATCGTATGCATCAAGACTTACGCATCATGGAAGAGCGCTATCATGGTTTCTGGGATACGAATATGATGTCTGACTATTGCTAGTCCTTGATACGTCATTTTCCAAAGTCTACACATCAGAGAAGATCTTTAAAACGTAATTTTCTAGAAGTTAACGATTAAATATGTTTTTTTTTGAAGTTTTTCTTAGTAAATACGTTTTTTTTTTCTATTTATTCTTATATAGCTGAAACTCAAAAACTAGAGCTGATAAAAATATTCTAATTATATTTTTGGAAATGGCATAGCATATCTAATCAACAACAATTAAAATTTCTTTGGCAACAGATTTACTGTAAACTAGTGTAATCGTAAATAGAGAATTTATGATAATAAATGCTAATATTTTAAGCGACAATAGAAAACGTATGAGAGTTAAACAACCCAGTACAAGAAAGCTAAAATGACACTGCTTCATTGGTATTATTGCCTTGGCTCTAAATATTGTTTCAAAATGTTTCATTATTCATATTATAAATGGGAATGTTTATCTTAGGACTTAGAGGCCTCGTTTTATATAAACACTTTGTTAATGACATAGAAAGGTTATCCGAAAAAATAAAAGTATCAACAGTAATTAAGTTTTCAAATTAAAAAATAATAATAACTTAAATTATTATTATACTTATTGAATTTAAATTAAGAGTTAGGATATATTATAAGAAATAGAAGTTATGCTCCCATATGTGGAATAGATATATATTTTTATATTCATTGGAAAATGTATCTTATTTTTATATGCATAAGAGTTTAATACCTGGTCGGGTGTAGACGGCGTGCTTCTACTATGACTTGCAACTCCTCTTCGGCCGCTGGCACCCCGACGACGCACTTTACTGCTCAGCGGAGGTGGCATAGACTTATCATCCTTCTGAAGATTTAAATTCATACAATGTTAGATTCTAATAATTGAATTTAACTACTATGTAGAAAAATTATCGCCAAACACCAGACATGGACTACCCTTGTTTGTTTGTTGGGACGTTGTGTATATATATATATACACAACGTCCAACAACAACAACGTCCAACAACGTCGGTCCTCTTCAAATCTCCGTCAACAAAGCCATTAATAGCCTAAAAAAGGTTTGATGCACGAAACTTGAATCGTATATTCATAGATGTAAAACGAAATCCAACAAATCGTAAACACGCGACTATTTTTCGAAAACCAGACCAATATTATACATACAATTTAGAGAAAATTATTGAATATTTCTTAAGCATTACTAGTATTTCATCTGAAAACAAGTGATGATTTTTGAGTTGACTCATGAGGGTAAAAGCAACAGGCTCCATTTATTTGTATACATAGATACAAAAATGTCTATTCTACCTGTATATTATCTGCGGAACCCCATGATTTGTGTAGTTCACCGTCATCTGACCGTCTCTCGACATCAGCTCGTTTATGAACGTACGCCGTCCTTGTAGCGCCAACACCCAGGAAGTTACTGAATGCCTCTGTAGTCTTCTTGACGCGCACGTTTAAGGAGCCGATGCGTAAGAAACCTTCCTTTTCTGAAATTATTTTTTTTACATATTGAATTAACATTGCGTTATTCAGCACCAGATATTGAAATGACTTCAGATGCAAGACAACACATGTATGAAAGCTGACGAAACCAGATATAAAATCGTAACAAAATTTCGAACCTTTGTTCTATGCAATGTTAAAGTAAATAAATACGAGTAAATTAATTAATTCTGTTAATACAAATGTGAAACTATAGATGATAGTTTAAACAAAGTCAAATTCAAGTCATCGGAGCAACGGCCTAAGACTTAATATCTATATGAAGTTTAAAATAAATAAAATGTATGTATTCAAAATAGCCAAATTATAAGAAAATATATTTTTTTAAACCAACCAGAAGCTATCGCGATCACTGAGGCGATGACATTTGTGAAAAAATATATTTTTGCCATAAAATTGAAAGTTATGTATTGACTATGACTAATAAGGTTGTCAAATACGCGGAGGCAATATAATAAGCAGCATGGACTAAAAAAATAGTCTTAAAAACTTAAGTAGTTCTTAAAAACTTAATTTTTTTCACTTTTTTACTCATAGTACCTACATTATAAATGACAACAACTAAACTAAGATATAATAATGCATATTTACTATTGATTTAAAATATACAAAGAATAAAGTTTATCTCGTTTCGTTGGCTTAACTTACACAAAATTTTCAAGACAATCACAACATCTAATCACCATTTACTAAAACATTGAATACACCTTGAAATCTATTCAGATTGTTATTATCCCAGTTAATTTAGACACACAGTGACATACTTTTCAATTAAAGAACAAACAGCTTTACAACACTTACATCCCCATTACATGTTTATATTAATATTATACACTAATAATATGTAAGCAATTATAGACATTGATTATTCCCATATTATCCACACATTATCTTAATACCGTTCTTGCTCAATTGTTGAACATAACTCTTCTGAACCTTCACAGAAGGTTGCGAAGTAACACTACGACCGACATTCGTATCCGGTTCTGTAAAATTTGTCCCAAAATATCGTATTAAATACAAGAGTATGAAAAGGGGTTTGAAAATTATGAACGATAAACATCATTTTGAAGATCTGATACCATTTTTATTGAAAAGACAGAACTTGATAGGTCACTTGTGTCAATAACTTTAATATATTGATAGTTTACTAACTGATATCGGTAAGATATGGGGAGAGAAAGCTTAAGTGAATGCTTAAGAAGAGATATTCTTTAATATTAATTCCTTACTTCTATAAGACCCTGGTGACAGGGACGTATCCATATGCACAAGATATTGTCGCGCCTTTTTACCGGACCAATCTCTCATATTTGGATCAGCATCTGAAAGAGATTGCATGTAACTAAGAACTCTGGCTTATCAAAAATTTCTCTGATTTTTTGAAAATATAACAATTTTAAAGGAGAGTTATATACATAAGCATGCTTCAAGTTATGGTTATCTTTAAACAAACAGATGGCGCTGTTATCACTGTTTATAGCGCTATCTATGATTATAAACGAAAATAGTTTTGAAGAAAACGCCATCTCGTGATGATAATAGTAAAGTAACAGTGTAGATTCAACAATACGTCTCTTTAAGCCCTGATATGAGGCTGGTAAATGAACGCATTTTGATATCTTCTCTTTACATTAGATAGCTTGAGCCTGTGGTCAATAGTTTTATATTTTTGTCGCTAGATGTCGTCAATTTCGATGTAAGCAGCATAATTCTTGCTTACATTTCCATTGCGATTATTAGGAACCTTTGCTATTTTTACTAATCATGTTACTGAGTTTTAATTAAAAATAAACATAGTAGTTGTTAAGAATCGAGAGAATTAGAATATAATCGATATAATCTTCAAGCAGACTTCTCAAATAATATTTCTCTTGTTATCGCACAAGATTAATCTTTTGATTTTGAGTCTGATTTCTTTATATTAAATATCTAAAATTGTTGGTATTGATTACGGACATTTGATTTAAAAAAAAAATAATAGAAAATACGAAATTACAATTTAAAATTTTAAACTTACCATACATTTCGACCAGGAGTCTATAGACGTTTTCATGTCTGAACTGCATCGCAATGTGTAATGGTGTGTACCCCTATAATATATTTTATTACAATTAGGTAAACACATAGAAAGTAAGTAAAAAAAAAATCTGAATTAAAGTTAAAATTATCTTCTTATGAATAAGAGCAACGCCAACAGGTAATAGATATTGGACACAAGTTGGCTTTTCCATTATGAAATTCTTCCATCGCAATAGCTTTTAAAGAAATTAAGTACACTTGAGAACAGCGAAATAACTTCTGGATTTTGTTATGATTTTCATCCTATCGCCTGAGAAAAACTGATGTAATATATCAGTCTCAATATCGGGATCAATATTATTTAATATAATCCATAGATATTAAAACTCAAATATTCCTGATAGGGCAGTAACAGCTGTAAGGAAAGGGGAAAACTTCGAAGTCTGTATAGTTTCTTCTGTTTAAAAACGCTACCGAATGCTCAACATTTTAGGAATATTTTAGAAATATCTTTTGAAAAATATTTTTAAATATATATTTTACATCATTAACATACAGTCTACAGGACTCATAACCAAAATTTTGAATTGAAATCAATGGTACAGTACTAATATAGATTCAAACTCTAGTTGTATTTTATTATGTCATAAAGGATATATTAGCGGCACTTTGATAGACAAAATGTTCCTAGGATCCACAAGTAGCTAGGCAATAAAACAAAACTTACTCCATTCTGGTAACGACGGGCGAAACAGCACATGAAAAAGAATAATGTCCCATTAGGATACCGTTAAAGCTAAACGAAGCAACAAGTTTTTATTTGGATTCTATATTATTATAGCAAAAATTTGATTTAAGTAATTTGAATAAAAATTAATATTTATCAACTCGTCGAGATAAATAGTTTCATGGAATTTTTACGTTACTATTAATACAAAATTGGTACACCCTACCTCACATCAGCAACTTTATTATAACAAAATCAAACAGTATGTTTATAGCCCACATGTAACATGTCTAAAATGTAGATTGTTAATGTATGATACTAACCGAACGTTCGTTCACTATGTGTCGATGTATGCCAGCGAGCAGCTTCACCAAATTTTCATCCCCTCTTTTACAAGCCCAATGCATTGCGGTCTGGAATATATAATTATTAACACGTGTCACAGTGTGATATGAATAAACTCTTTGTTGTTAATTATGCTATGTTAAAACACGAAGAACATTTTTATGACGTCAAGTATTCTTCAATACTAATAAATTCCTAAAGTTGCGTTTAAGCGTTTTTTTTTATTTTTATTTGCGATACAATCTCATAATAGCAAATTATGAGGTCGAATCTAAGCCTAAGCTCTGAACACGATATCATCACGGAATATTTTAGTAGATCGGCTAACAAATTACTTGATTGCCATCCTTTTATTTTTAGTATGTAAAACACTGACGGACAATATAATATCAAAATTATGGACCAAGATAATAGGAACGTATTAGGATGATTTGCATCCAGATTAAAGATGATATTTTAGTGTAGGTAGGTGCTATTACTATAGTTATATGAATTAGGCTTGTGGGTGATTAAGGCCCCCTTTAATATGTCCGATTATTTCGGACGTTTTTATAGGCCTTACATGTCTTTTTTTAAGTAAAAACATGCATTTCAATTCCTGTAATTACAAATTTTAAAGTTAAATCTAAAGTTATTGATTGTGCAATAAAAATACTGTCATCGGCCAAAGAGTCAATAAGTTTTAAAAAAGAAGAATCTAAAAAAAACAAAAGCTGTAACAAGGCAGCCAGCTGGACCGGTTGGAGAGTAAACAGAGCAGGATATTACTTTATCGGAGGGCAAGCAATCGTATGTACAAGGTGTAGGCGTGATACTAGCTGATTCAGTAGAGCGGGCGTTCCTAGCTTCGAGAAATATAGCACCCGAGGGGCGCTGTTCATTTGCAGCGGTCGTTCAATACGATTTCCCACGTAGACCAAAATTGGCAGTATTTTAGCGTGTAACCTTGTCTCCGTTTATTCGTTTCCAATCAATTTAGTCAAAGTGTTTTGCATTTCGTGCAGAGCGATGCAGCTCTATTGTACTGTTTGCAACTCCTGTTTGTATTCAATTTGTCTGCATGGAGATTTGTTTGGCGAATATTGTTTTGTTTTATGTTTTTGTTTTTCTATTGTCATCGAAATGTGAGATCATTTAATTTATTATATTGAATAGAAACAAAGTTACATGGAAACAGGGGCGTGCCCAGATATTTGATTTAGGGTAAGCAGAATTTGTTTGAAAAAAAAATACCAATTTTCATTATAATTTCCTTCTCTAAAACATTGATAATAATGAGATCTAAGACTTTGGCGAGTATTCATTTAAATGAAACTATTATTTTCGGATTACTACGCGTATTTTATTATTTTTAACGGGCAGACGAGATGTCTGTCGTGATTACGGTTGCTGCAAAGTAACCGAAACATAAGAAGTATGTAATTTTTAAAAATAATAAAGTACGCGTAGTAATCCGAAAATATTAGTTTCATTTAAACATTGATAATATTCGCGCATAAAGTTACAACAGTCCGATCAGAACTAACATCTATATAATACATTATAAATCTATCAACTACCTCTGAGTCAGGAAAGTGTCTTAAAACGATTACGATCTGATTATCACCGCTTTATGAAAGTTATTGAAATCGGTATATCCAGTAGAGATACAAACATTCTTATTATTATTATTTGAAACCAAGAAACAAGGAAAACAAAATAACTTATTTGTGTGTACACCAGGTTGTGTAGCTAATTAAAACTATCATAATATTTCTTATTAAAACGAGTAGCATTACCTTTTGTTTTAGTTAAATCTAAACTGGTCACAAACCTTCCCTTTGTAATTATTTTAATTTTATCATCAAACAACAAAAAACGACATCGACAAATTCAAAATTCTAACGACAATTGAAATAGTACTCGTTATTAATTTCGTTAAACACACATCACCAGTACAGAGCTCACAACTATAATTTTCTATAATTCGTTAATAAATTCACTCATAAGCTAATTAAAACTTATTCACTTGTACTTAGAAAGACAAAAATAACAAAATAACGAAAAAAAATTTAGAAAGGAATACCAACAAATTAAATTGTCCGTTTTTATTTGACAGTTTCTATGACTTTTTAAATGGGTTATGGAAGCAGTGCCTCTCGAACATTAATACATGTATAGTTTTTGCAAACACAGATACAAATGTTTCCTGCATGCAACACGAGATTTGTATGTAGATCGTCCTTGAAATTATTTGTATGAAAAATATGGACCTAGTAGTTGTGCACACGACCGCTCAGGCCTGGAAGCGGCGCTAGCCACTAGCAGCGGCTGATCGAAAATGTTAGTTTTTACGTTGAAAGATGGCAATTTAAACAATTTTATGAAATCGTCAATCAAATGTCATATATAATTCGTATTCTGTAATGTACGATTAAAAGTATTTAAGTAAGAATTAAACAATGTAGGTATAGATGTTGTATGGGTAGGGTAAGCAGTGCTTATTTGCATCTATGGTGTGGAATATAGAAACGAGACGTGTTCCTAAAATGTTATAACCCTATGAAAACAAAAATCAAGAATTGGATATTTATGAGTTACGCATACAAAATTTGGTCCAATAAAATCTATTTAGATTGGCCCGTAAGATAATTCAAGAGTCAATGATATCCCAGTTTATAACGTACCGATGAAAGGGAGATAACGTTAGATTTATGCACGAGCACTTACTTAATGGACTTTGTTACTAATTAGGAAGAGAACGGTCTCTGTTAACATTGTTACGTTTTACATAATTTAAGAAGAATAATAATAAATGTATATACTCACATACTGCCCGTGTTCACACCACCGCGACATGCAACAGCAAAATGTAAAAAAAAACTTTATTAGATTATAAATGCTAAAATTAAGAAATATAATTCTATTATATACAATGCTTTACTTAAATGTTTAGAAATATTTTACTTAATCTTAATTACCGTTAAGTTTTAAAACCCAATTCCGGTACCAAGTCACAAAGATTCCACTATAATAGTTATAATGTGAAAATCATATTACGTAATCTATCAATAATTACGTGTTATATAAACATGGTATTTTTTTGAAAATCTATTATACATTCATATTTTATCGTGGTATGTGTCAAATTTCTTTCACCTGCCATCGCCAGCGGGCAACTTAGCGCTGATATAGATCTATTTTGACCAAGAGTTTAACGCCTATATCATTTTATAATTTCGCCACAGATATAATGTTCCTATAACCGACACAAATAACGGTTGTTAGACGACATCTGCTATAAACACACATTTTAATTACTTGAAGGTCAGATAATAATTTGTCGTCCAATTACAATGTTATATTAAATGTTAACGTCGCTCGTTATGTGGCGTGATAGAAACAGAGGTCGATACATTCTGTCTTTTATAATCTATACATACAACAGTTAGTGACAAATAAAGATAAATAATAGCATTGAATCAATCAATATCTCTTAAAATTCATGACTTGTTAATGAAATAACCAAGTCAAGCGAGTTATTAATTTACAATGTATTTGTAGTACATAATGTCTTGAAAACTAGAATGTTAATTAATTTAGAGGGTAATAAGTTAATGTCATAAACAAGATCAATAGATAAGCTAGCTGCGAGATAAAAGAAGATTAAGACCAACGGACATGACAATGTTGAGAATAAATTTAAAACGTGGCCTGTTATGCTGCTTAGCCCCCTAGAAGGCCTAATACCGGAATTTTGGTCAATGTTTCCGGGTCACTCAGCCGAATTTACTAATTTATTGTACGCTAAGCTAATAAATTTCTAATGGGATTACTCCGTTCAGAGCTGTATAATTTTGTTCGAAATAAATTGCTCTTTAGACTTTAAATCTCAAATCAAAGTTTTCGCAATGGGATAGAACTTTCAGTATGATCAAATACTTGTTCTTGAACAGGATACGGGAAAGCCAAGAAATAATTGTATAAATGTATTTAATGTATTATATAAAACATTTGTAATTTTTTTTTATTGTTTCCTCAAATGTATATTTACGGTATATATATATTTAGGTTAAGTTTGATGATTTTAGTCGACACTCTATTATAATCATAAAACACTATATATTGGTCTCTCTAGCCTTGTTTGACTTATAATCAATTAGGCTGTCTCGACATCGTTTTGCACTAAGATTTTCATAGTAATAACTTTTACGATGAAATTACTATATATAACCGTCTAGACCCACGCAATTTTATTTAATCAACTGAAATGATATCTCAATACTTGTTTTAAATTAACAACTCGGCAACGAATCACAGTCATTTAATAAATACTAAGATGTTTCGTTTTAGAGTCCATAAAACTATTCAACTTCCGTCCACTCGAATGTGTAAATTATAGGTCACTTCGACGTTCTTAAAAAGCAATTTTGTGTTCTTTTGACCGGACGGTGTTATCTACGTTCTGTTAACTCGACTCCATGTTTTTGAAATTCGTTTCATTTCGGTGACAGTGGTGTAAAAAATATCCAAACATACTGATCTCTTTAATTTGTGTATCAGATGTTCCTTATTTTATCCTAACTAGTTTTTAAAATTATACATAATATAAATTTATATTAAGATATAGGTAGGCTAAAGTACCAATGATAATTTAAATTTTAAACAATATCACGTACGTAAGAACATTTTTTGTTTATACTTTTCCGATTACCGAAATCCTTTTCCACGCGGTGTGAAGGTCACTTGACCTTAGCCGTGTCAGTATCCGGTGTGAGCGACATCCTGAACACGGCTATATTGATTGCGTTTGCATGTACGTCAATTAGCATCCGCGGGACGATGCGTCTTCCACTATAATTATCATCTTGTCACACATCTAGTTGTGTCACTGTCTCCGTGAATTGATGTGTAATGGATTTGATGCTATAAAATAAGACGGGTTAATCCCCGTGTTGATATAGTACCGAAATAAAAATATATATGTATGTTTATTATGTATAGTCTGTGTAAAGGTTTGTAACAAAATAATATCATATTATTTAAATAGTAATACTTACACCCTGGAGTCAATAGAACGCACCCACCAAAATATATGGAATAGAAAAAACATAGTTATATAGCTGTATATTTATAAAGTAGTGTCATAAATAATTTTTAGAAATCATTTTCCATGCCGCACTTACCGTGAAGGGATCCTGGAACAAAATAAAATGATTCATTTAATAATCTAATATTTATTTTAAGGAACATCATTAATTTTCAATATGCACAATGTTAAACTTAATAACTAGGTATAGTAATGAGGAATTTATATAAAAAGAAAGCTTGTATAAAAACTTGAAAGTAGATATGTCTGTTCGTTTATTTATTTGTCTTTTAAGCCTAATCTACAATAAAAGATTTTAATTTTTTGTATCTAATTTGATTTCAGAAAATCTGACACAGTAAGTTTCAGTACTTTAAAATTAAAAATAACGAAACTTTTACCGTTTCCAACGAAAGTCGATTACAAGTATTGCGGATATTAAATAGAATTAAGTGCTATTATAGAATTATGTACATGTGTTGCATAAAACTCAAGTTTATAATCGATATTTTGCTTCACCACGAGAAAACAGAAATGAATGAGTGTCAACAAATCATCAAAAAAAAATTGCTTGCGTTGAACAAAACACACATTGTACAAAAAAAATAAGCAAGAAGGGTGTAGCGAATCCCTGCTTGAACAGCATGTACATTGGCAATTTATTTTGCTGAACGAAAAGAGAGCAAAATACGAATTAACCATTAGCTCCATATCATAATGTACTATGCTCGCCGAATCACCTACTACACGGGAAAAAACGTAGATAAAAGTCGCCGTACATTCCCATGGCTGAACTGTAAAGGGTTTTAATACACCCATAATCGACGGTGGATTGTATGAAATATGTAATGCCTGTAATAGGTGTTCGCGTAGCTTCCTCAGCGGTCGCTCGGCCAATTTCCCCGATCGTTATTGCTTTAATAATCTCATCAGTGCTGAACCCATGCGTGTACAAAGATGGGGGTAATGACTGCCAGCAATGCCCGCCTTCGCAGCGATAATTCACATTCAATAAATCTATGTGGCCATGTTATTGCCTTTGTTAAAGCCAGGCGATGTTAGGAATAACGTTTTATCGGGGAAATCTTGTTAAAAAGCCCATTTATTTCCTCGAGCAAGATAAATCAGGATGTCAAAAAATTAAGAGTTATAAATACTCAAGTCAAAACATCGCTGTAAAATTATTTAATTGATGAAAATAAAAAAAATAACTAAAAGTTACCCGTAGCAATTAATCTCAATCATAAAAGCGCGGAACAGTAAATAATTAGTCATCGAATGTCGTTACGAGTAATGTGTGTCGCCCGTGTAAATGATACTTTCGTATGGATATGAGCGTGGTGAATGGGGATTTCTAAAATAAGGGGTAATTTATTATCGAAAGCACTGCACGCGGTGACGCAAACATTCGTCGACAGATATTAAGCGCTTGAGCACTGCATCAAAACGAAGCGAACTCGATACACACTATCCTCTCTTCCCGTGTTCCGTCCGAAAGTAGTTCATACATCAAAGACTTGACAAATAACATATCATTATTCTATCTTGTTAACATTGACTTTATCAAAATGGTAGCATTATCGTCTGATTTGAATCGAACAAATGCATCGATGAAAATACATCAGCCGTACATAAAGTACATGCATGAGAACAGTACACCGGCCATCGTAAACCGATAGTCGTTAATTATGCACTAAACGCTCATAATTACGTTCGGTAGGTTCGGATTCAAGAGAGTATATTTTTTTTCTGTGAGGACGACTACTAAACATTGTGAATTTAATTGCATGCCTGTTAGCGTCTCACCCCAAGGATGTGTCGTTAATAGAGCGTTGTCTCTTCATTTTGTTTGAACGTTCACTGACTCTGTTATTTCGGAGCGGTTAATAAATTGCATGATGACAGGTGTCAGCTGCTCCAACGCCTCTGCACTCTTGCGCCGATGTCTCATTCCTCACGTTCTACTCCTAAATTCTCTTATTTTATCAACGCTACGTTCAATTTTCGTTTCGTTCTCTCGCAATTCTATTTGTTTGCATTAATAATATAGTTACAGTCCAATATATCTGCTTGGCTTTAGTTGATTTTATACCTCACACATTTTGGAATAGTCACGTTATTTATCCGATTTGAATTTACACATGATTTTGTAGTTTTGTGTTCGCTGACATTTTATTAGATTGTAAGCATTTTGCAATAAATCGATGTTAAAGCTTGTTGCCCGTTCAAAAAATAAACAGTCGTACAATAAACAAGTGCTTATGTCACATTATTTACATATATTGTTCACATTTTATTATTGTCATTTATTATTAATAAAACAGTATCTCAATAATAAATCCATTATTTGTGAATATTATAATTAAAACAAATATTAATTTATAGATTTTTTCGAAGAAAGAGATACGAAACGCTTTAAGTAGTTTATGTCGTTATAAATTAGGTGTCTGTGGACAAACTCGAAAGAAGATTTATATGACAAAATGCAGTAAAGCATCCTGCAAGCTGAGAGTTGGCATTACGCTTTGATTGACGCTTCTAACTCACACATCTGTCTACAACGTCGTAAATACTTACGTTCTTAACCAGACACAAATAAGTAATTAGACTTAACATGAAATCAATTCAATCGTGACATAATCAACAAATTTAGAAAATCGCATGGTATCTTAATAGATATTACTGTTATCATGCTATGAGCAGATAAAATTTATCGTATATTATAACATCGTATAACAAAACTTTTATGTCTTAAGACGAAATCTAGAATTATATATGTATTTCTACATAATAAATCACATACATCTTTTTACTATCGTTAATTACTTGGTATATAAATAAAGCACCCATTGACTCGGACGAGACCCGCCGCGCCGAAGCGCCGACACGCAAATGCACTTATGTCTGTCCGTGAAAAACTGTTCAAGTCCTGTCGCTTAGCCGAGCCATCAGATGTTTAGAGTCATTGCATTCAGGTTACACAAAAAGTAACAGGTTACAAATCAGTGTAACAATAAGTGTACGCTTTTGTTTCACTGATTTATTTTATATTCCCTTGAAATGGTCGTTTTGATGATAATTATGCGGATGTGTTCTACAAGACAACTGGAAAGTCATTCCAAATGAGAATCAAGCAGATTACTATATGGCCTTAAAAGTGACTTCAATTTTCTATTGTCAAATCAGATTTTATATTACTATAAACAAAAACAGCTATCAATTAGTTTCACAATATTTATAGAGAATGTTAATCGTCATAAATATACACTCAAATCATCAAAAAAAATAAAACAGAAGCCAATCGATTATTGATACAAATAAATTGTGTGGCCAAAAATGAACATCAATAAATTGAAAAGTTGAAAACATATCATCGATTATTGTAAACAGCTGGCGGGCATTATGCAAAACGGAGCATTCATCGCATCAATTCAATGGCGGTAGCGACTTCGGCGACACTATAATTGAAATCTACCGCATGCGCCGGCGCAAACAAGCTCCCTCCCATGGGCCCCAAAATGCCTACATTACAGTTCATCAATATAATTATTTACTTGAATCTAATATTCCGCCCACTCGCAAAATTATATCCCATTAATAAAATGTTATATAATTTTTTCAATCAATATCTCAGTAATTTTCTAACATATTATTTATAAAATAAGTCAACCACTACTTGGTTATATCATCGAAACTTGGCAATTTACTTAAAACCAGAACTTTGGTAAACAAAGGTCTCATTAAAATCTTCAAAAGAACTTTATTCGAAGTTGCCAGTTCTATCATTAATCTCTGTTATCATATAATAACTTAACATCGGTTAGGATAAAATGATAGAACAATATAGTTCCGTTACCTTTAGAAGGCAAATGAACATAATTAAGTAATGCTAATGAACTATGTTAAAATGGAGTGGAGAAAATTGTAAAGCTTTCTGTCTACCCCATCTGTAGTTAATTTTATTTAATTAATTGATTGCGCCACCGTACCCGTCCGTGGCGGTTGAGAGTAAATCTTTGTAAGATTCGGCGTACAAGACAAGGAATCGTCGCGACTAGCAACAAAAACGCCTTTCTATAATAAAGAAACGGGCGTGTCCGACAGCGATTTATAAGTTATAAATAAGTTTGAAATCTTTTATTCAAATACATGTTTAAGGGAAACAATCCATATCTTCAAACATGATTTAAACAATCAGCGATTATTTTTCTGATCTGACTTTTATTATTTAGATAGAGGTTGGAAATGATAGATAAAAATTAAAAGTTAGCAAAACCTAGCTGTCGCTTTTTAAAAAGCGATAACATGTAACCTAGTGGTATTTAAAACTCGTTTTTTTATTGCATATAGAAATTGCACACTGTTTATTATTAGTTATATCTATATAAATTACTCCATGCCATTATAGTCAGTAAATATGTTTGTTAATTTACTATATTTATTTACAATTACACCTGTATCGATATATTTTAAACTATGTGTATATAAAAAAGATAAGGAATAACCGGAATATTGATTAGGTTTTTTTTTTTTCTATAGCTGTTATAAGTATTTTAAATTTTTACGTGGAATATTTAGGTGCTTACACGTAATTGTTTTAACACGTAATTGTTTTAAAACCTACAGTTACTTCATCCTAATATATGAGCTCTAGGTTGTCTCGTAGAAATCACCACTAAGCGACAAGACCGCTTTTTATTTCGCCAGTTTTCAAACATAGTTTGTTTTTTCCTGATTTTTTTATTGTCTCTGTAATTTGCTGTTCAATAATATATGTATAATGATAAATTATCCTGAAGGTGCGTCCTTTTTTGCATCCTTGATCATTGTTTAGGTATATTATAAATTTTAGTTAGACTTAGTTAAAATAATTAGATTTTCGAATTAAAGCATTTCATTCTTTCGAAACATTTTAAAGAAAATTAATTTAATATTGAAAACAAAGCCTCATCCATTTTGTTAATAAAATAAATAAAAACAACACATAAATCTCTAATCATTAATTCGGATGGCTCGTTTGATCCGCAAATAAAACACCAAATGGTTCGGTATAATTGTTAACATATCATATCGCATTTGTTTAAACAAATAAAGGCTTCGGTAGGCAGTTCCTAATTAAAAACTATATTCAGTCGTCGTATATTACATATGGCCCAAGGCAGTTAGTCACTCGACCGACTACCTCCCAGTGCAGTGTTTATGGCCTCGGATATCGCTGCTAAGAAATAGTTTACGCGATCCTTTGATTTCATCTGTTCCCCATTACTTGTTAGTCTTAAATTTTAATGTCACGATGAAACACATCGTTTTTTAAAAATTGAGTATAAAATGTTTATATGAAAATCGAATAATATTTAATATTACTAGTCATTAATATAAACTCCACCGGTTTATCTATATAACGAATTTAAATATTTCATTCATAATCAGAAGCCAATTAAACAACAAATTACAAACAAAATCAAACAACACGAAAATAATTACATTCAATATAGAATTGGACGTCCGATCGGAACGTAATTAGAAACAATTGGAGATATAAAAATTATAAACGAGATGAGATGTAGGAGTAGCGGCATCTGAATATTGTTCATGCAGCGGCCAACCCATTCGTACTAAAAATGTGATCTTATCTCGGGTTACTTTAATAGGTTTTCACGGCGGCACCTCGGCTCGTTAATTGTTAGTATTTGGAGAGGGATAAATTCAATATAGAGGTAGAGAATCTCCGCCCGATCTCGTGATGAAGCTTAAATCAACACACGAATTAATTACAATGGAGGCGCACTTCATCTGAGATGCGAATAGTGATTAACTATCTGTTCCTGTTCGCGGCGCATCATACCACTAACGAAATCGTTGAGCAGCAAAACGTAATCATTGTAACTTAATTTAACGTTGTTTGATTTGTGGACCCATTAATCATTAGTGACGATTGCAGTCCGTAGAAAATAAAAAGGTAGAAAATAATAATTGTGTAGTTGGGTGCGCCGTTAACTATATCGCAGAATCATTCAAAATGTTAAACATTAAATGAAACTTCCACAAGCCCGTATGATAATAGCTAAAACGCTGAAGGGTCGTAACCCCTCGCTTGCAAAACCCCTGCTTGCACGGTGAACTATCGACATTATTAAAGAATGTTTCAAAACGTATTTATAATAAACAATGTGTTTCTATTTAATTTCTCTATTCAAATCGAGCTCGTCTAAGATGGTCAAACTAAATTCCATTATTGCCTGCCGATGATTTGATTGACGAGATGACATTCAAATTGATATTTGTCAAGATATGACAGCGGCATGTCAAATATGACTATGATTATAACAAAGAATAGGAAAGTAACAGATGTTTATTACTTTGCGTTTCGTACATTCATACATTCATTTTCATATATATATATATATATATATATATATATATATAATATAGATATAATACAGATGAAAATATTATTTAAGTATTTTTTTGCTACGGCTATTGTTGGAGGCAAAATTTCTAAGACAATTCCAGTTCCTTAAAATTTAATTAATTAAAAGTTTCACATTAAAAAGATCCAAACACAAGGGTTGGACTAAACTTCTTTTGTATTTTATCCTATGGAGAAGTTTTTCAGTAAAACAACGCTCAATCTGAAAATATAAAAGTTTTGACGATAACTTACACGCCTAAGGCAAAATCATCAAAAAGGAATAGCTCTTCTGAAGTTGCCCTTATATTTCGGTTGAGGTTAATGATAACAACCATTGAGAGTTTTTTGAAACCTTTGATTTCTTTTTACAATTATTATAAATTTAAAGCGATCGAGTAATAAAGAAATTAATAAGGTTGTTTATATAAAGGAATATCTTATAAGTTTCATATTTTTAGTTATAAATACTTTTAAATTTTATGTGTATACAACCACATAAGTGCTAATATTGTATCATTATAAAAAACAAAACTTGGGACAGTGGTTCGGGAACTTAATTAAGCAATTAACCGATGAAGTACGACTTTATCAAATATATCATATTGATCTTTACAACAAACCGATGTAATAATTCCAGTCACATAAAATATGAAAGCGATCTCAAATCTTATCATTTCGCCTGAATTACAATCGGAAACATATCAGATGTATCACGACCACAATACATTACCGCTAATACACATATAGATCCATATATTCTTGCTTAATGCACAAACGGTGTCTATACGTACTCCCGCATTTATACAGTAATGAGGCCGTTATACCGCGAATTTGGTACAGCCGTGGGCGGGCTCGCACCTACTTCGCTGCAAGCGTCCTTTGCCAATTAGCCTTAAAATAATGAACATGTTTTATATTTCCAGGCGAGTGGCGTGTTCGTCCCTGTTTGCCTCGGGAGGTCATGAGGCGCCCTCTCGTACACACAAGTATCTTCGAGTACGTTATATAATTACAAAGGCCGGTTGATCTCCGTTACCGGCATGTAACGTTTTATGTGTAAAACGATCGTTATAATCTAGTTGGGAAGCCGCCGACGCTCATTACTGTGGACTATTGTCCCGATGAGCTTCCTATTGTTCCTTTAATAATGTAGACGAGCAAACTAAAGTCGGATATTGTTATTAAGTTCTGAGTGCTTTATTTAGTATGTTAATACATCAGAACGACTCAAATTCAAATAGTAAGCAATGAGATAATACGCTAAAAAGTTTCTTTTATAATTTCGTTGATTGTGAACATTCTTCATACATGAAACATGCGAGACATCGACACGTTCCCGGGTAACACAATTACGATTTTAATACGCTCTTAACAATTTCCTGTCTATTTAGTCTACAAATAACGCGAACGCTTCTAAAGATTTAACTAAGCTTGAATAAATAATCAATTTAGCTCGGCCCGCGTGGCTTCTGATCGATTGCCACAATACCGGCCGGATGATATACTCGGCGTGCCGCGACGATAAATATTTCGAGACAAATGTTTAGAGCGTCTCGGGAGAGTTGCGGTGACACTAAATTTAAAAGCTTCGATTGTACAGAAATAACTGAAACACGGTTAAGATCTTTCTAAAACAAATCGTATATCGGACGCTCGACGACAATCGTGATTGACTGCGCAAGTGAGCGTCTATAATATAAACAAATTAATAGGGAGTCTACCCGCGGTGGCGCACATAATTCAGACCGTTTTGACGTATGGGGCTTGGATGAGACACGAGACGGCGGCCGTGTCATTACCGAGCTTACGAAAAAATATTTGACGAGCCGGTTGTAAATCAGCGTAGCGCTGTGTTCGCTTTTATAACGCATTCGCTTCCTGTCTCACAGCGACGTTCTGATTATGATATTAAAGGAAACATAACTCTCGGTGATAATTTTTATGAATCTTACTCATATTTTATTACGTCTCTCTATAGTTTTATTGTTTTATTAAATCAAATATCTTCTATTTGTTTATAGCGACGTCCCGAAGCAGTTTTTATTTTCCATTATCTGACATTGAGCTGTAACATGTGTTAATCATTCCTGAGGGGCGTCTTATCACAACGAGGGCAATTTTAAGAATGAACGGGCCTATAAATAAAGGACTCTTTACATTAATTATGAGCTTAATTATGTTAGAATCCCTTTGATTTACAAGCCGCTCATTGCCGCCGCAAACGAATTGTAGTGGCTTAGCGGAGTCTCGGTCTGTTGCCGTTTGCGGTTATAATTATTTTTGTCTTTGACTTTACCACCCAAATCATGAATAAAGATCAAGATGAAAGTGAAATCAGACGTTGTGACGCCTAAGCCATTCGTAGAGGATTACCAGGCGATGTAGCAAAAAAAAAGTACATACAAGTAAATAATGTACCGGGTTTAAATAATTTACGAATTAATATAAAAATATATTTCGAGTTATATAACAATAAAGTACGTTTTCTGTGAAAATTCAAGTGAAATATGTGGGGGTAACATCGAAACGCGGGCTGTTCCCGATAGCCCTCGGGCCTGCCTCTGTACGCCGCCGGGCGATGCGACAACCAGTATGCAATCTATGAAATAAATACATATATAGGAAAGCTTTATACGTTATTTCCAAAAATATAAATAAAACTATTTGAAATCACAACACTTCTACATAACAACATTTTTTTATTGTACTTTGTATAAAGATATAGTAATGGATAGTAATTAGTTATCGAAAATATATTTGCACTTATACATACACATTACACACACATATAAATATATATATATATATATATATTAATCAATTGAAATATTACATTAAAAAAAATTTAATCCCGATATTTAATCCAGACGTTTTTTGAGTTTAGGAAAAAAAAACTCAAATATGCCTCTATTGTGAAACACCTAATATTTGTTTGTTTTGAAAACAAACATATAATCAATATTAATAGATATATGAAGACGAATCATAATTTGATATTGGCATCATCGATCATGATAAAGATTTCGCAAACAATCCGGGACAATCAAAGGCCTGGTCTATACTTGTTTTGAAACAATAGCCCGATGCAATTAGTTTATCGGATAGATGGTCGGAATGAGTCGTAAATCTACTCTCTTGCCACCAATGGGCTATGTATGTAGGATGCTGGTTAATTAATGTGCCGGGTAAGGTTTTCCTCATCCCCTTTAAAGTGCATCTGATGTACGATTTTACTGAACGAAAACTGTACACCTAAATTATCTGGTCCTCTTGATATCTCTTAAGCATTTTGTAGAATAAATAATTGGACATGTTTTTTTATTGTTATATAACGGATAATATCTTAAATTAATATAATGTTAATCATTTATAGTCATAGTTACATAACAAGTAGGATATCGTCAAGATATGCAAATGAGGATTATTGATGTCTTGTTACCGACAACGCTTAGCCGTTTAACATTTAGACTAGGTATTGCTATCGTAATCAAGTGTTTGAGCTATTTTATTAGAGTATTTTAGAAATTGCAAGGATCATTTGATGTTTCAAAATAAAAATACGTGTCATTAATATACACATATTATCTATATATATAGCTATTGATATATATTGATTTCAAAAAATTTATGTTTAAAAATTAGGCAGTCAAACTGATCTGACCGTCGCTTATACTATAAATACAAAGATTAAACCGCGACCCCATTCTTTAAGGTTAGAATGTTGGTAGTTTGTCATGCAAACTCAACAATCGTTTGACTGACGGTTCGTCCCACCCTTATTATCCCTTTCTTGCTGAATTTAAATCAGCAAGCTTTCGTGTTGTGCAATAACAGACCAAGATCTATATTGCTATCATAATACAAGACTCTCTTTAAAAACCAACAAACAATATATAACAAAACTAGATGATAATAAATATAAAGCAGCGTATATAAAAATTGTTGTTCGGATCGCTAAAGGTCAGTACGATGTGTATTTATTCGCCATTCCGATGTGACAAACAAACAAGCAGCAAAGGCCAGACTTACACCCACATGCAATCCCTTCGCAAAGAACATAAATCCCACGGTAAATGTTGCTCTTTTTGTTAATGGAAAAGTTTCGATGAAAAAAAGCGATACTGAAAACGATACTGACATCTAGATTTGTCTTAATTAATTACCTTTAGCTTATTGAGAATCCGTTATCACTAACCATGTATTTATTCTTCTTTCGATATTTCAGTCATAAAACTCGTATTGACTTTAGCAAGATTTAGAAACAAATGTAATGACTAATCCAAATTTACTGAGAACTGATTTTAAAACTGAATGTCGTAAAGCCCACATAAAAAAAATACAAATAGTATTAGGACCGGAACACTATACAAGAACATGGACCGAGGACTATTAAGTGGTCATAATAAAAGCAACAATACCGACCAATAAATAAGTTTCATTCGGTCACTGCCAACACCTCACTCGTGGCGCCAGAACCAAATTATAAAGCAACGCTAACCTGTCTCTTTTTAAATTTGATCGTGGCTAACATCACACACCCATGAACTGTACAATAAAACGTCTGTATAAAAACAAAACGGCATATATTATTAGGTCGATACACGAGTAAGGTAGATCCACTAAACAAACAATCATTACAATAACGCACCGTCACTGTGTTGGAAATCACTTATTGTGGGAGTGACTTGCAATCGAGCAAGTGCCTTATCCTATGCTCCTAGACCATGTTCTAAGACCCCCCGTTTAAACGGGTATACAATCTGGTTGGATTGTTATACTAACAGTACATAATTTGTTCATTATCGCTTGTCAAAAACAGTATTACGTTTCCTAATTTTAATTAAAAATTTATTTAATAAAGGGAAACAATATGATTATTATTGTAAGTTAACATAAATACTGTCCTACAGTTTATCCGTCCATTTTGTGTCAAGATACAAAACTCATGATGGATGACGCGTCTAAAAGAGTATAATGGCATTTATTATTTGTAGGTTCTTGTGTTGAGGGCATAAACATTGACGTGCCTTTAACGGATGGGTCAAATGAGGCGCGGCGGAGGATCTCGAATTGCAGCGAGTTGGCGCCGGGTCGACACATCTGAGAAGTTAGCACACCCATTCAAAGGGACAAAAAAGACAACAATACAGCAAAAGTTCAGGTCGTGCTTCACTTAACAGAGTAATAAGGGACCGTAACAAAAGACCTACATCACTGGGACCTATTGTTTTGATGTTTCAAGAAACGCGATGGTGGCATCAATAAATAATTAGCCAGAGCTGAATATTTTAGTCATAATTGGTTAAATAAATTGCACGTAAATCTCATAACTTATAAATCATTAGGTAAGATCAGTCTTAATTAGACTAAGAGACGTCAACGGAACCCGATGTCTCGCACTGGGATAAATCAACGTTTAAATTGCTTTCCGCAACGACTATCCCCGTCGACTGCGCGTTAATAGCGCGTGCAACCGAAATCTTAGACGAATGTTTGGTAATATTTTTTACTTTGAAATGTAATCCCTGGCGTCTATGCGAAGCCATGTGTGTAAAAACGAGCGAAATGGAATTTATATACGGCTTGGTTTGAAGACTAATTGGGCTGTTGAGTTCGTGGATTCAATGGCAGCTGGAATATTTATTTTTTTAAGTTAGCATCCATAAAATTTTGCATGAATTATAAAGATTTTATACATAATTTTAATATTTGTTTAGACCGCTATAAAATTTACTATAAACCCTTCACCGCTATTAAATTAATTAGTTTCGATACCTAAAAGTGTAAGAACAGTCAATAATAAACTTTATACTTCTGTGTTAATCTCACTGAGGTAAAAACGATGCAAATACATTTTATTGTACATCTACGTAACGATTGAATTATATATATTCAATAATGTATCTTAGAATGATTATAAATATATTTTTGGTTTTGCATACGGAATAGTAATAAAAATTTTACATTATCAGGTTGTATAACTGATGATTATAAAACAAGATTGATCTTAAAACGAGGTCACTTACACTTGTAAAAATAAACTTCAACCGAATTTACTAAAGTATTATTGTTATGTAAATTAATAAATATTGAAAATAAATTTAATGTTCTTTGTCCAACAGCGAAGAAGCAAAAAAGAGGTTTTCTAAACAAAATGTGGGAGGAATGTGCAAGTATGTGTTTTGATATTCGGCATCTCTTGCGACAAATAGATTATTCATCATTAAATTCATTCTATGTGATGTCAATACGTATTTAAAATATATCTTTAAACAAAATTGTGAGTTTTGAATATAGCAATTTGATGTTTATATTTTCGATCAAGCCCTTTGAGGAATAATCTCAGTTGAAACGTTTTAACTTCACGAAGAAGGAGATAAAGTTTTTTTTTCCATATTCTCTTTTAAGATCTATTTGTAGAACATAATTTGTCGGATATGACACTTGCTACTTTTAAAGATATAATCAGAGACACAAGTATATGATATAATCGCTGAAATACCTATTTACATATATATATACATATACATTCTGAGATATTTTAATGAAATTTTTAATAGTAAATTTTCCTACCTTTTATTTTATTACCTCATTACCATCCAAAAAGTTAAGCCATCATGAACGAATGCAAAACTTGGAGCCTTTAATAAATTGTTTTTACCATGAAAACAGATACGGCTATCGGTAATCATAAAAGAGGCGTATTTGGCGAGATTCAATATTAATGGAAGGTTTTATGGTGAAATTATTTACAAAACTTATTGATACGAAAATATATTTTCAAATAGTCGATTATTATGTTATCGAACTGAATTAAAATTACATATTATAATAATTTAAAAAAGTTATTCAAAAACGTTTTGATATAACAATAAAAGCTTGCGAAAAGATGTTCCAACTACCGATCAACAATTAAAAAAAATAAAACCATCCATTTTATATTATTTTTTTTGCGTAAGATATTTTCGTCAACGTTTTCCAAGACGTCGTAAATCATCAATAATAACAAAGCCCGATTTATTGACTAAACAAAACTTTATCAACGCAATTACAGGGCCGTTAAGGAATAATTATATAACAGGAATAAAGCTGAGCATTCACAAATCAAACAGTATCGTATTCGTTTTAAAGTCCGCGACTATAAAAACCGAACCAGTGATTATCAGACTCAAGCAAAAAAAATACACTATTATCTTGCCTTATCTTATTTGTAATATGAGAATGTTTTGTTTCTAAGATTTGGGATCTCGAGTTAGAGAAAAAAATCGCAATTCTTATCTAGGATGGATAAATTTAACATTCCATTCTATTCAGGTAATCAATGTTAACTGATATGTTTTGTTATTGGTTACTTTTTATATCTCCCTGTCTAGTCACAGATAGAACAAAATGTTAGATATTAGTCATTTTATTTTATTTTAATTTCTTAAACTAGAAAATATGTTTAATATCATAAAGTGATATTTTATATGTCTATAAAATTAGTCATATTGAGAGCTTATGTTCTAGGCATATAACTATTAGGTTTTATATCAAAAACGAATAAAGAAGGTTTAAATAAAAACATATTATTTTATTGTCTGTACAGTGTAATTACTGAAAGTAGTAACGATTTTATGTTTTCATAATGAAAGTGTATGATAATTCATATGGTGAAGAGATAGGTCTTTTATTTTTTTAATATTAAAAAACTAAAATTCTGTTCAAATCTAAATGTTTTCTAAAATGTACATAATAATATTCAATTTCTTCTACACATTCAAATTATAAAATATATAAAAAATCAAAGAAATCACAAGCAACCATTTAATTCAATCGGGAGCCAGTAATATCGCACAAAAAGAATAATCATTAAGTCAACGGGAATGAGCATTGATAATTTATAAAATTCCAAAGAGTCGGAAACGACCGGCCACCAGGCGGTCCCGGACGATTAATAAACACCCAACCTCTTTAGATAGGAAGCAACGATGACACATTTAAGTATAATTTCCAACGTACAAACTGATCATATAAAACAAAACATAAAGGCGTTTCCATAAATCGATAATTCCATCATCGAGACCGGCAAATACGAAAATAAGCATCAAAGTGTTTTTTAGTAGAGAGACGACAAATGTCAACCAGCTCGGTTCAGTGGCTAACACATGTTACACACTGTCTGACAATATTTACGTTGCTTTATTAGTAGGAACGGAGAAAATGAAAACAACCACTCGAAATTTCAAAGCAGATGTTATAACCGATTGGCCCAGTGACGGACTAATTGGAGACAAATTTGAAATAATGTGGTTCATAATTAACGGATTTAAACTCGACGAACACATACGTTAAATGTATGTAATGATGATAATATACTCAACAATCATAGACGAATCAAGAAATTATATATACGATTACAAGAGATGCGAATAACTTTAGTTTTTACGTTCGTGATAAAAGTGGTTTTCACAGATAGCTAATTTAAATAGTAATTTGCAATTTGTTTGAAATACCAAAACGTAAAAATCTCCGTTCTCTCATTAAGTTCACTTAACAACTATTCACATATCCAAGAGAGGATGCCAATAAAATTCAAATCCAATTGCGTCGAGGCTTGATTTACAACGAATCAATAAAAGAGGGCTATCATTACAGTTTTTATAGCTTATACAATAAAAGTAATGTACCCGTATTTAGAACTAAACGCTTAAATGAAGACCTAAAGAAAAGTAAATTATAACATGAGAATCGATAATGGAGTTCCAGAAAAACATACAATTAAGAACTTCATACGTTTAAACAGAAGAGATAATACTGTTTGAAGAGATAATACTATTTTATTGTTAAATTCGATGGCAAAATAATATTGGATCATTTATAAATATTCTAACCAATTCAGTTTACGCCTTCTAAATCATTGTAACTAGTTAAACTTTAATACCGCAAAATGTAAAAATTAAAAATGCAAAATTTGTTGGTAAAACTATATATCAAGTGCGCTCAAGAACAATAGATGAAAAAAAAATGGTCCGAGAGGTCGTAAAACAAAACAAGGGACATAGATATGTCAAGATATGCGGTGGGGGCCCGGCGCCGAGGCAACTATAGACCCAATTAGACGCACACCTTTTAGACATGTGCTCTAACTAACGCCTAAAAACGGGACGGGACCTACATCCGTTCCCGTTCGTCACTTTTTTTTTATAAAGCTCGTTCACTTTCGCAATATTTAGCTACTTGTGTGTTTTGATAATTGGATTGTGTTTGACATGCGTTTTAGTTGTTTACATTTGGAGGGCGTCTATTTTTGTATTCGTTTTTTTTTTTACATAAGAGCAGTAACTTACCTTTGTACGAACTAATTTGGCGTTCTCTTTGCACATTTTGGCAAGAGAATGGTACTCGCCCCTCGCAGCGCATATGATCCACTGTTTCTGCTTGGAATCCAATGGATCCGTTTCCTTTTGTTCAAGCTGTGAATGGCAAATAGTGCACTTAGATTTAACTTTGATTAAAAACGTTAAATTAATTTCACGCTTCTCGCGTAGTTTCCCGAATCACCTTTTTATTGATGAATGAAATCGCACTTTTGGGGAGAACAACTGCAAGTTTTATGCAACTCTACATTATAAAACATTAAGGTGTATTCGATCGTAGCGTGTCTTGGAGTAATTAATTTGAAGTTATTTTTTAACTGAAATTATGTGCTCGTACATTTTTACACGAATGTAACACTAATGTTCACTATTTATTTTACGCCCCAGAAACTTGTTTTGAAATATGTTGTGCTGCATGTAATGATAAAAAAAAAATATTATACAATCAACTTAATCATTATTAATAAGCAAATATATAAGTCGTACGTCTTATTTCGAAAGAAAATATATGTGTATATATAATTATTAGATACTTATAAATAATTATCTATAGCACGCCCTATTAAATATATTAAAATATGATTGATTATTCTATATTTGTAGTTGCATTCATAAGAGTAGCGTATTATCAGAAGATTTTATTGATCTTTTTTGCCAAATCACATGTCCATTACTTCTTCGTACATTTTAAATTTATTTTCTCAGGAACCATAATTAAATTCAAGATAAGTTTTTTAACTTACCGACGCTCTGTCTTCTTCGTCAACACTCTGTAACAATACAAAAAAACATAATTATTTTCAAAATTATATACTTAAAGTATCAAACATTCCAACATATGCTCGTTATTATTTATTAATATTTCAATTCATACGGTCCAAAGAAATAAACTCGCAGCGCTGAAAACAAAGGATTAGTTTTATAAATAAAGACGATATTTACATACATAATAAATATCATAACGACACAAATAAATTAATCGGAACCTAATATTTCAAAATTAATAAATGAGTACTTATATTGTGAAAATAATATTTTGAATTAATGGTCGATAAATTCGAATTCTCCCGTCTTCAGGCTTGCGTTGCGATTGATGACGTGGCTGTAGGAACTTAACTCACAAGTTACGAAATTTTAAATATGAGACCTTAACAGAAGAGGTTTAGAGAGATTTTTGCTTGTATTTCTGTTGATTATACTTCACTTACTGATGAAGATTTGGGCGTGCGTTGCTCAGCATGACCACCTTACCACCTGTCGTTACATATTTATGCCTACACTATTGGCTTCACTGTTAGGGACTTCAATATTGACAGGATAACATCCTTAATGTGATGTGCTTGATTTAATAAGAAGATTAAGTTTGTACGGACGGTTTTTTGGGTTCTGCGATAACGACAATTATGATTCACATTAATTTTTCCTATATATATGATCTACGTCATTATCAAGGTTATATTACAAAAATAATCAATGAACGGACTCTTCAATGCGAATCTATAATATCTGCTGATATTTCAAAACTATTTTGTTCTTATATTTATGATCATAATATAAGTTAATCGTAGTTTTAATTAAATGCAAACGTGCTCAATTTGTTTTATTATAAAATATACATTCTTTCATTGCATGGACAAAGATGGAAATAAATAAGACCTTAAAAAAAGATATTTGATATAGAGATTATAGAACGATTATCTTTACATGGTTTCGCCTGCATATATAGGAGTAAATTACAAATAGACTTTTTATTACATTATTTTGCAGCTGCAGCAGTTACAAATGTGCTAGCGGTCATAATTAAACAGTATTAGTACATAGAAAGTATAAAAGAGATCGGTTCAGGGAGTGACTTATTTACGATGTTACCTCGCATTGACGACGCCAGCTCGTCGCCGAGAGCCCCGCGTGCGACTCAGCATGGCGCCTCTCGGTGTGCGAAGCTATACCATATACCCACTCATTATAATAGTCGACTTGTCGCCGTTGGAAATTTGTTTACGGGATTTATGGCTTTCGATTCTTTGAGGGAAGTATTTACGGCATTTTAGAATTATTTCAAATTTCCTAAAATTCTTTCTTATATACACAATCGCAAAATTTTATTAAGTTTATGATCATGTGATCCGTTATACTTCCGATACTTTTAGCTAATTGGGTTAATCACAAAGAAAATTTGTCGCAGGTATACGTAGTGATTCTTATCATTTTAACTTAACACAAGCGTGATGATTAAAAATAAGATAACGCTAGACAAACATTAACTGTGAATAACAAATGACAATCTATGAAAAACAAGAACTCTTCTTATATGTTTTACATGAGCCATTATAGATAAAAAGTATTAAAGAACTTACAATGACATCTTATCTGAAAGGATCGCTATTTTTCGTCCACAAGACAATACCTTTCTAATCATCTACATCACTGACTCAACGTTTTTGCTTTCCCGGGTCCAATGCTAAATTTCAATTGTTTCACGTATTATGCGTGCTTATCTCTCAATAGAGGCTAATTCCGTTCCTATTTCATCGACAAGGCTCGTTAATTGTTGTACTGTTGATGGCTGCAAGTGATTTTGAGAGGCGAATGGCGAGAACAATGAAATCGGTCATATTTTCCTGGCGGCAGCGAACCGTGGTCGCTTATCTCTCCCATCGTGCATAATAACTAGTATGAGTTTGTTCAGACGCTATATAAAGCTTATTTTTGCCAACTTCTTGATAGATTTATGACCAACAGCTTATTGAATATAACGGTTTGTAATTAACAAAAGAACTGTTACGTACACGGCAAAACGTTTTAAGATTTTTTTTTAAATTCTTACTTTAACAATGAGAATAAAACAAATCGTATAAATACTGTTATGTAACATAATAATTTTATTTTAAGAACAACTTCACGATGTTTCTATTGCTTCTAAGAAACATATTAAACATTTAATGGAACATTGGCAGATTTAAAATTAAACATCGGATGAGATGACGGTAATAAAAAGTTTACTAAGTGCTTAGCCACTAAAACAGAATGAAATTCACGTTTAGCACTTATTTAGCAGAAGCTCTAAACCTGAAAAGTGAAAGATTAAACTATCTACTTAAGCATTACTACTGAGGTACACGATTAGATAGCCAATATAGAGTATTGTTTACCTAAACATATTCAAAGGTAAAGTATTCCTTAGTAAAAAACATTACTTAATGGTATATAAACTATTATACATTATTACAAAATATTATAACTTATGTTGGGACTTTTGGTGAAAATTATTTAGTGTGTCATTTAAGTTCTTAAATTTATTTATGTATAAATTACATATTGAGTTGATAGATAATATACCGATAATTTCATACCTAGTATATATAAGAGAGGAAACGTCGTAAATGTCGCTAACACACAAACCGGAAAGAATATTTGATAATAGGTGTTATAACAAAATTCAATGAAAGCAGTCAGATATGGGACTTCAATTATATTAGTACTTAAAATCTTCAAGTAAATCACAAATAAACTACAAAAAGGTCGAAATGTTTTGAATTGTATGCGGAAACCCGCAAGCAAAATTCTAATAAAAGTTTAAGTGACAAACCCTTAAGGTCGAATGCGGTCAACGCACGGACATCTTTTTTAAACCATTAACGACACACGTGCGACAAAGTTACACGACAGCTATTATGTAGGGACAATCCACAGGTCACGAGGTGTATTTAATACAGCATGCATCATGAATAACGATACTGATGTCGACTCCTAATAGGCAACGTTGCGTGACGATCACTCGGGACCTTAATCGACGCCAAAATTAAAACAACTATCCGCTTTCGACGCTAAAACACCTGCATTACCAGCATTATCAGAACAACCTATTAATTTTGTGAAAATTTAATAAACAATCTCATGAATGGCAATTACGGTATTACATTCTATAAAATAAGATTGAGGTCGACGTAATCGACCCTCATTCAAAGGAAGCGGAAAAAATTAACGTTTAAGCTCTTCGAACTTAAAGTATCCTTTTATAGCAGCGTTGAAAAGGGACTGCACTTTCATAAAATCTTTGTAGATTAATTTTTTGAGTGTATTCCGATTGAAGAGCGGAAACGAACGTCGTCGGTCTATTTCAGTTTTGATTTATGTGCCAGGATCCCGCTCGGTTGGGTGGCAATGTGGCATATTAGTGAGAAGCGGATTGTTCCTTTATAATTTATTAACTTCCGTGTCACACAACTAATTGTATTTCGATATACAGAAACTCGTGTCAATCTTGTTTGAGAGCTTGTAAGTGCTACACTAATTGTTATAGAGAACCTGTTTACCGACATTGATTTATTTATGGCCAAACTCACATCGACAATCCGTTTCAATATTTTCATTTGTAATAAATATTAAATGATTAATATTTGAATTCAGAGTTGATTATAACATAAATATGTTTAAACATCGAGTTTAATGTGAGCTCTCATGCTCTTAATAGGATACAGCAGCGAATGGTATAAAGCAATTGTAAAGTCCATTAGGCGGCTGGAGGCGTACCGCGTGCGCGATGCGACCTAATATTTGTCATTAGGAGCTATGTTGTTCGCTGTAAGCCGGTAAGGTCGTTGGGGTTGTGCCGTTTGTGAGAGGCCAAATTATTTATTAAATATATTTTTATTTTGCAATGAAAATCCCTCTTTGGTTATTTTTTTATGTGACCGTTGGGTATAGTTATGTTCATTTAGCGGCTTATGTGATAGCTTAATGTCTTGTGAATAAGTAATATTTTGATTTTGATATAAATCAGTTTTGTTTTCATGCTTTAGGGGTTATGAATAAGGGGTTAAGTTAAAATTTGTGATATCCTGTGACTATTACCTAAAGTAACCTGTCGATAGTAATCAAATTCACGTCATTTTGACCGCCAAAGGGTCATGACGAAGGTTTTACAATTCAATTAGCCGCGCCAGGTGACGACGAAAGCCGACGCAACGTTTACCCAACCCGCGACTAACATTTTATTATTCAAAAGTGTTTTATCGGGCTATATAACGATATTCATAGTTTTATTTTAATAATTTACAATCGCCCTTTGCAGTTGCTTAACCTGAATATTAAATATTTATAAGATACAATCTTTATAATCGAATGTTTATAGACGGTCAAAATGTGAAACAACAGTGTCATCGAGAAAAAATTATGGTATTATATTGTAATTATAGATTATACGCGTCGATCCGTTACAAGTTAATTTTGATCTTGTTAAAAAATTACTTACATTTAATGTAAGAAATTTTCAATAAAAATTGATACATTTTTGCAAAACTAATCCATTTAATGATTCTCAGACCTTTTAAATGGCAAAAGTATCTCAGGCTCTGGTATAAACGACAAAGTTTTTAGAATTACAACATGAATATATTTAAAAGTAAAGTCGTTTAATTGATTGTTTAAACTTTATTTTTACTGTAAGCTATTGACTAATGTAAAATGAATTTGGTATATGACTGAAGAATTGTTGGTTAATTTGAATAAATATCATTCACTATATTTCCCGCTGAAAATTTTGAAAAATTATTTAAAGAGCCATGGCACGAAATAAAAGACAAACAGACACACAGATATTAGGTAATATATTTTGTTTCTTTTTGAAGTTGTTAAAATAATGATTTTTAATTATCGTCATTATATAAAAAACAAGGTATTTATTTATACAATCAGATCATTTGACAGCCGGCTAAGTTGGTGACCAGCCGGCTAAACAGGTGATGGACAAGTCCCCAAAATTATAATTGCCGTACTCGATAATTAACTGAGTAAATAACAAGCCCTCCAATTATATAACAATTAGTTGAACATCTTTAAGAAATTGTTGGTTTAAGGAGCATTAGTTTATATAATGATTCTATTTGAATGGGTCCATCATTTAGAATTAATGATGATATATTAATACGAGGATGAGTAAAGATATACATTTATATTTTGTTTTTATTAACACGAAAGAAACGAAAAGTAAACCAGAAACGTGTATTAGAGTATTTATGTTGAAGATGTGAAGCTATTAGCAACCTTTGAAGAGTAGAAAAGTCTTAAAAAGAGAAACAGAATAAAAACTCAGCGATACTAATATGTTACTGCTGCTGTCATTAAATGTAAATAAAAGCAAGTAACCTACATTGCATTTTAATATAATTGCGAATTTTTGTAAAAATAATAAATATTTTTATATGTACATAATGAAAGTTATTCATTTAATTGTTCTTTTGGAGATGCTTGTTATGAAAAAATCTTCGCGAAGTCAAAGCAAAGAAAATCATTATGACGACATTATGAGACTATTCAGGATCTTTTTTTAATATTAAAAGAAAATCAATAGGATTTTATACCAAACTATATCAAATTCAATATACGCCCTTATATCGTTTTTGACAACGATATAAAGTTATAGAGACATAAAAACTTATATTGATGTGTTTCAATCGATATGGTCTATAAATTTGAGTTTTCATGGACATTAAATTTTTTTAATTTAGTATGAATTTTCCACAAAATATAAATTTCCAAGCCTACAAGTTCGACTACCTTCACACAGACACTTCTGCTCCTTAGTGTAGCTACAACATTTCAATTTCTTGATGATTTATTTTTCGACGTATTTTACAAAAGTGATCTTCAGGAAAGTTGACGTGCGCTTAAATGATGAAAACTTTATGATAATAAATATGTCAGGTAAACAATGTAGCTATTTTTTATACGGCTTCAGCCTTTTCAATGCAATGCCTACAAACTTACTTATTATAAGTGTCTATAATATTACATTACAAATGTTATAATAATATAAGAAAGTTATAGTTGAAAATAACTTAAATATGTTGATCCTAAATAAAGAAAAAGGGTACAAGGACTTCGTCAAAGTCGCCACAATTAATTAGATGTTGAAAGAATTAAAAAATCCTTGGAAGACTAGCTTCAACAGTAAACTCCTATGGTGTTATTATTTTATCTAGAGCAGAAAATGATAAGCTTCTTACTCGATAAAAATCTTTTATAAAGTAACTCGGCGAAAAAATGTTACAACGAAAGACTTTCCTCTAAACTCTGTTCGAAGGCTCCATCGCAGGTAGATAAATAATGTTCGTAAGAAAATCTACATCTAAAATTACTCTTTTGAAATTTAACAATACTATAGCTTTAACAAGAACTACGTTAATCATTAAAAATAATAACCGTCTGGCAATATTAAATTAAGCATACTACTCACTTATAAAAACAGGTTTATTCAAAGAAAATTAGAAATACATACATCGAATGACTATTTGAAATTCTTTCATTTGACAATAAGTGAAAATTTTAATGAAAGACAAGATATTCTTCTACGCTACGGCATATGCATTATTACAGACGTGCAGTTTATTAATATTTACTGAGATGTAACAATAAATTTCCTATGAGTCGGAAATGTATACTCTTGAAACTATATTGGACATAGATACCTTAAATTGATACGTAATGATCAGAAAGATTCTGGCGAGTTAACATTTAAATAAAATTAGGGTTTTCGGATATAGAAAGCCATTTATTGTATTATATTGAACGCGGCCTTTCCATTACTTTACAACCGTGATCATTGGCAGACGAAATAAAATTTTAAATCCCATAAATATACAAAAACTTGAATGTCAGTTAAATTGATACTGTCCTACAACAGGGTCAAAATGATCCCCTCCAATAGGTTTGATCACATGGCAGTAATCTATAAAAGAAACGTTATAGCAACAACGGTCACGTAAGTCATAAGTTACATTATTTCAATTAATTAAATTCTAATGTCATATTCAAAAAAAAAACTAAATATATAAAGTAAAGAACATATAAATTTAAATTTATTAATCTTAAGAGGTTTTATGGAAAGTTAACAAAACAGTCATTGGTTATGAGGCGGTAGAAACTGAAGGGGATATAAAATAGAATAAATGGTTTAGATGCCCACGTTCGCAAAACCACAGCGATGGCAGCATTTATAGTAGTAGTTCAAGATGCATATAGCCCACTAAAGGATGTAGGTTTGTATGAGGAAATGTGTACGCTGGTTCACACCCGACAGACTTCAATTAAAATTGGCTGAGGGTTGAATACTTGTCTCGACATAACTCAGACAGCAAGTAAGTGGGAGGAAAATCAATAACAAAATTGTTTTTGATAATATAATACAACAAAATATAGTAATATATATTTTTTCTATATTAATTTATATTATGGCCGGTTAATATTATAGTGGGCTAGTAGAATAAAAACCATACACAAGCTGGTTCACAGACGGGTCGAATGTTTACATTTTAACAAACCGTGAAATATTTGTCACTTTGTGAATGTCAACCACTTCAATTTGTCTGTATTGTAAAATCATTTTAAAACAACATTATGTTTATCAATTAGAAAGTGAAAAACGATTTTATGTGTAAATGTATACAAATATGTCGTATAACGTCGTTGAATTCTTTTTCATTTCATTGTTTTTTCTCAACTTTGTAAAAGAATATCTCATCAACTATAAACCGGGGGGGTATTGTATATATGTTTTTTCATATATCTTACTCTTGAAAATGGTAACATATTTCTTTAAAATGGTAACATTATTTATTTCCACCTGCCTGGGGTTTTGGAAGTCAAAGGAATATTTAAAAATACGTTTTTTCTGGTTATTTAATTTCTTAATTTTAAAAATATATCACACACCCTATATTCCAAGAAAATTCTCAATCACTGTCCTATCAACATCAGAATACAAACATGTAAAGCGAAATTTTTATATCCTTTTTTCAGAAAATTAAGTCGGCTTCACGAGTTTAATGGACTCAAACTTTATATAGAGAAAAGCCAATGACCATAAGCTACATTTCTTTTTTATAAAAAAATGAATTAAAAATACATGGCATTATTTAAAATAAATAGTACAATACTACACTGACTTTTCGCCACTTATATTATAAGTAATTCGGGGAAAATTTCTCAATATGAGTATTGTTATTTGTCGAACAACATGAATTTTTTATCCAATATGAAACTGGAAATAATCAATTAATTATGGTCAAGTACCTTACATTATGGTGTATATTTTTATTAAATGAATTTAGATTTTTATATATAATAATATAACCCTCGATAAGGAATTACGGCCCATTGGCGAGGCCACTTAAATGCACTATGGACCTCCTCGCTTGCTCAATAAGGCCAATATATCAAAGACCAGATCATAGGATGTGCATATTATATAAATACATCATCCACAAATCCATTAGATCAAATGTTACGTGATGATTCATTGCAATTCAATTTACTCTTAGTTTCCGATCAACACATTTTTTGACAATTCAAAGGTTGTTTTCATTAAGTGTGGGACGCGCACAAGTCTACCTAGATAGACCCTGTACCGAGCCACCTGCAAAACTATACACAATTAAAGGATTCATATTAAGACCAATGTTACTTTGAGACCAAAGCCGGTTAAGCTCAGTTGCAGTCCATTATAGATTAAAAAAATTTATGAGCACTATATATTTTTATAATGTGGTCCTCGATACATACAATACAGGATTTAATTAAACTAATTATATTATAACCAGACATAACCTAATAATGTGAATGATAGACAAAGTATTCATAAACGTTTTGTTTTGTAAACTTATGAATTACTTTTTCATTCATTTCCTTAAAATATTAAAACAGCTAAAAAATAGTTTACTTTGAATATTAATATACATTACAAGTTAAGTTAAAAGGGCTTGTTAATAATTATTAACTAATTAGTTAAAAACATAGTGAAATGAAATAAATTACTAATACCTGATTACAACCATTCAAGAGATGACGGAATAATCATCAAATTAATAATTATGACCTACATATTTATATAGTTATGACATAAACAAGAGTGTTTTGTACTATGTTTCTATACATATCATAGTACAGTTTTGTAATTATAAATAGTTTTATTTGCAGAAAATATGGTCTGGACTTAACACCAAATATTTTTGAGAAAGATCCGATTTATGAAAAAGAATAAAAAGAACTACTATCTTATTAGATTCAATGTGTTTTAATAGTTCTTCAATTATAGACACAGTACTCTATGACTGTTTTAGAAGTAATATATTCAAAATAATAACAACATGCAATTTAAACAGCTAAGACTATTTAAAAGAACATTAATTATAAACTTACCGAATTATTAAAGCTCAATTTTTGCGTCTTGAGAACATCACTCTCCGATGCCATTCTGTTAAACATTTGCTTCCTTTCTTTAACAGATATTTTTTGTTCATGGTCAATTAACATACTTTCACTTCTAGAAGATGATAACGTTAAGGTGGACTTCTCACTTAATTCTGAGAGGTCTTGACTTGGTATCGATGAACGAGACCCTAAATTTAGGCTAGCAACACTTGATCTTTTCTCCGCTAAAATTTTATCAGAAGATTTTCTTCGTGGATGAACTTTGGGTGGGGTTTCCTCCACAGCTGTCAAAGACTCTTTGCTTTCACTGACTGGAATTTCTAAGGGTATTTCTGATGCTTGTGTTGGTGTTGCAGCTGCTGATGAGTCTTGTATAATATTTGCTAAGATATTGAAATCTTGGTTAAGTTGTAATGGTGGTGCATGCTTATATGTTGACTGAGGAACAGATTCTGTTTCCATGTTAGATACATTTGGTACCACAGGCAATTCAGTAATTTTTGATTCCACAACCTCCTCATTTTGTTTGACAGGATTATTTAAATATTTCTTTTTTAAAATTAACCACTTCTCATTGTTTTGGTTTTTAATTATGGCTAAAGCATTAACATGCTTTTTAAAAGTGTTTCGGGCTTCATCTGAAATATTCAATAAATTTACAGTGATATTCTAATTACCACAATGATCCCAATATTTCTCATCATAAAATTCGATAACCTAGTAATGTTTTCAAGTTTCAACAACTTACCTCTCATGTCCGGATTCATTAAAAACACTTTGAAATGTTTCACTAACTCATGGTTTGTAACTTTTCCATTATTTGCTAGCATAAACTTAAGTATTTCGTCAAAACTTAATTCTGCTGGATGGGACATTTTTCTAGTTTTCATGAATCATAGAAAACAAATAAAAACTTTCTGTAAAATTGTTAACGTTTACCTACGTCAAAAGTCAAAACATCGTTTCGGCGTTTAGTTATTCGACTGTCTGATTGACACAAAGTTATGTATCTAATGAACAAAAACAAACCATTATTGTCAAGATAACTAAAAAATATCATTTCCGTTCTTTAAATTAATAAATTGTGATTATTCATTGAATTTTTCATATAATATCCCTAATTGTTATAAGTTATTCTAAAGATTCTAATAATCATTTGTTCATGCTAAAACAAAACGTTATTTAATTAATTAAAATCCCTAGAGAATTATGTTGTAACACATTTTTGAGATTATTTCAATGATTGTGGCAAAAAAGATCAACTTTTGAGGGACTTTAATGTCTTTTTTGCGATTTTTAATGGAGTTATTAGAATATGTTACAAAGCTTATAGTTGAAAACATTATAATGAAATAAATTTTAAACTTAAAAATATATATATTTTAAAAATATGAATTGTGGTTCTGAGGGATCAGACGTCTTTTATAAAAGGAAATATTCAATGAACATAGTGACGTTGTTAAATTATTATTGTTTAATCATGGTAACAGTAAAAAAATATGTTTTTTTTTTTAATTAAAATATGTATGGTTAAGTTACTTGATTCAGATTTTTTTTGTTGGTATTAAAGTAGTACTTGTAGTTAAGACCAACAATAATATTATCTACGTAGGTTTATTATTTTAAATGATCTTATCCATAAAAAAGCCAATCTACGAGGAAACTCTATTGGAAAATATTTTTTTAAAAGATAAAATCTTGAATAAATGATGTTTTGTGTGGAATAAAAGTGAAATTGGAAACCAAATTTTACATTTTTGAAATTCAAATTAATCTATGTTATAAGTACGTTTAACTTAACAAAAATTAAATTAGGAGCAGTAGGTTTTAGGAGAATGATGATCATAAAAAAGGAAAAAAAAAGGAGAAACGTATTACCATTTTTGTAATAACATAAAGAAACATTCTTATTACCAGGCGTTAACAGCCAAGTGTACCTCTAGAAAAAAGTTCAGAAACGTGACGAAACATTTTTGATACTATTGTGGCTAAGGATTGGACATTCATCTATTTATCTATGTTACAATAGACCCGCGTGATTTTCAGTTTACTAAGTCATTGCTTTATATAAAGTCACCTTGGATAAAATTACATAAATCACCATCCAAAGTCGAATATTCATGCCGAATATTAATAATTAATTACGCAGCTATGATCACATCGCATTATTATTTTCGGTCACACTGCGATTATGCGTCAAAGCACTTATTTTGAATAGCTAATGCTAATTCTGTTTACCGAACTTGAACAAAAACCATGACCACGACTGATCGTGATCAACCTTCGAAACACACAATACGTTTCGCACGACATTTGGACATTGATGCCGAATAACAATTTGAGTTATTATTGGTAACAGAAATTATAAAGAAACGTTTATAAATGCGAATCGATTGGAACATCATAGGTTGTTATTGTTTGTATGTTGTGCTTAAATAAAAAAATAATAGTCTGTTTCTAAAAGTAATTAATTATTATCTTTTGAAAATACTACTCCCGTATGATTTGTGTCATTTGTTTCAAAGCAAAAAATTGTTGGTAAAATAAATTAAAGTAATGTATGAATTCACTATCATCTGAAAATGTTTCCAAGATGCTTCAAAATGTACATGAGGCACGGTTCCCGAAGAGATGATTCAGTAACGGCGTGCACCTAAATTTTTTTGACAACTAATATTTTTTAATTATTTCTATATACCCAACAAATGTTATTTTTTATCGCAATAATCATATTTATCGTCACAAGTATTAAGAGCATCTGATTATTTTGACATGTTATGATTGTTATCAATGTAATACATACTCGTAATATATGCCTACAAGGCCGGTGAGGCAGCATAAGATTAACAAGCATTGATTCATAAAACAGGTGAATCTATTGCTGATGTTCAAGAATATTAGTCACGTACATATATACGTATGTCTATTTGTTACAGAACTTTTCAGATTTCATGGATTTCAGTAAATTTAAATGTAGGTGATACATGATTTCTGATATTTTACCTATTATACAACTACACTATATTAGGTAAAATATCACGGGCTTAAATAAATTTTTGAGAAAGAATACACATATAAAAGTGAACAATGAATAAAAAAATAAGAAGGAATATGATACCGGAGCGTCAATCGGAAGCGAGTGCTAGTAAAACTTGCTGTTACGCTTGTTACTGCTGTCTACCTGCTATTGACGTGTGAATAGTAACGATGCCTCCTAATATAAAACAAAATTCACCAACCCCTTGGTTTAAGATCTCAACTCTACTAAGCATGGGATATTTGCATAAGCAACAATAATAAACCCAAAATATATTTGAGCTATTTTATACTCGACTAAAGGAAGTATGTGTTATAGGACAGCACACTTAAATATAGTCTTCAGTCCTTAACAGATAGTTTTTGGATCCTATTATATTTTATGTTGTTGTATCAATTTAAGTTTTATTTGTCGGCCAAAATCATAAACACTCGTATATCGTACCATATCTGAATTTAATTATTTATCAAAAGAAACGAGTATCTATAAATAATAATTTCTGTCCATCAGCTAGTTGACAATATCTTAATTTTCTCGTCTATTTCTCTAGACTCCAACAGCTCTTCACTACGCTTGCATCACTTTATTTTCATCTCTTTTCCCAGGAGGACGAAAACTGTAAAGAAATCGAAACCTTCAATTCAACATATACACACATACATATTGTTATGTTTAAAGATAACTACGAATTGTATTTTATTAACAAAGTTCGAAAGCTTATATGTACAGTTTTTAAGTTAATTACGTCCATTAGCCTCGCCATTAGTTTATTTGTACTGTTTCAGATGGTTTTAAAGTTAAAATTCTGACGCCGCATCACATCGCATCAGTGAATATAACTATTCTACGAGTATGTGTCAGGTAGGATTCAATTTAATTATTTTCGGAACTATATATTATTGTATATATTTATATTATAAAGGTTTATCTAAATAATCAAAGTTAATAATTGTTATAGTCCTGTTAGACCGTTTCAACAGTTAGAAACCTCAACGGATTTATGTACCTACGTCTTAAAACAATATCCTATTTCCTATAAACTGTTATATCCCTTTAGGAGCCGTATCTAACCTCTGTAGGGAATCACGAGAACGACACCACAATAATACCGACAATCTAATAGCAACAGATATTGTTATGTATTGCTATGTATCGTTATTGAGTTGTTAATGGAAGGAAAACGGTCAAGTCGTATCTGTAGGTGGCTGTTAGTGTTTTTGTATTGCATATTGAGTTCTAAGAGCACTGGATTATAAAATATATTAAAATGAATAACTACAAGCAATATTATCATACAAATTTAATATAAAATAAGAGAAAAAACTTTTGTTAAATCCAACGCTGGCTTATAATTCATTTAACACATATTAATTGGTGAATTCCGAGATCCTAATGAGTATTACGTTATTATGGCATTGTCTTTTCGAGTTTATCAAAAAGGTTAAAAAATGTTGCTACCTAATAGCATAAGGAGGTATCGTAATATGATTTTTTTTACAACTGTTAACATAAAAGCGTTTAAATAACATAAGGTGTTTAATACACCCTTGTATATTGTGTAGAATTTAATTAAATTTATTCTTGGCTGACAAACAAATAAAAAATGATCTCATTGGGTTTGTGGCCTTGTAATATGTGTTTGAAAAAGCTCACATATTTAGACCCAAAATATATTCAAACATTTTTATTTCAGTTGTTTTGACTATGTACAGTATGTAATTTTGTATTTGAAAGCCTGAAAATTTAAATTTATTTAAAATTGCATTCACTTACTGTCACTTTTGCAATTCTCTTGCGTCTTTGTCCGATAGATTCTAATAAAACGCTTAAATCATATTATTTTAGCTAACTAAAATTTACACTAAGATTCAATGATGGTGAAAACTTTCTTTTTCGAATATAGCTCTCTAGTCTCTGTTCAACGTTAGCTTCAGGACGAAAAACTGTAATGTTTAGTACAAAGGATTAATAAAAACGAAACTAATTAAAGAGAATAATGCAGTAGAACCTAATGTAGTAAGTATCGGCGTAGATTTAAAATTTAAATATTAATCAATGTTCTTATATACGACATTCTGTACTTCTATTCTTGTGACCCTAATGGTAAAACCATTAAAAATCATTTATGAAATCAAATGTTCAAGATATATATGTATGTATCAGTTCTGTTTATCAATTTAATTGCTTAGCTGTTATTTTTTTAATAGCAGGGTTTGAGTTCGTAAAATAAGATGCTTTTAAAAACTTTATTTAAGTAAAATATTGATAAAAAAATTGTGTTTTCATTTCAAATAAGAACTGCCCTGAGGTTAGACCGTGAAAAATAAGATCCGAAAATGATTTTCCATACCAGAATATATTATATGTCTATTATTCTTGTTTATTTTTACACTAAGCAAATATTAAGAAGTGATATCAGACTTGATAAAAAATAACGAACCATATAATCTATAAATGTTGCCGGTGTACGAGGTTATTTGAATATTAATGGATATTGATTTACAGAAACAAGTGAGCTGCAGTAACTTTGCTGTTTTAACATGCATTAAACCGTACATTTATTGTTTAAATTGTTTTCTGAAACACTGAAATTGTTCTGAAACACTCGTAATATTTTAAACTGGTGATGAATGTAAAACAATAAAATGTCTAATTATCGTTTCTTTTTCGATAAAAAATTTTCTTCAGTTTTCAAAATTAAATATTTCTTTATTAAGGCTATTGCAAGGTGTGGACGTAGCAGTAACATTATTAGAACGTGTATCTTGTTAGAAAAGATTTTCTTGGGTTATGCAACTTTCGGGACGGATCCATGTCATACCTAAAAGGAACTTTCGATACCTAGTAGTTGCTGAGTTGCCGAGAAACAGGAGTTAGACATTTAACTTTTAATTGGCTGCTTGTAAGATCTTTGAAACTAAACGGATAAGGATTTAACTATGTCATGGTCTTATCCCAGATAATTATTACATTTTTTACTTCTTTGCAAGAAATTATTATTTATTATTTTTGGTTTTCAGTTTTTAAAACTTATTTTAAAATCATATGTAAATTAAATGTAGCTGTGTAACGTACCCTGACCTTCGACAATGTCTAAAACCAAATATTTTTTTTTGTGTGAATACTGTTTATACTATCCTATTAACGGCGACTGGTTAACAAGGGCTTCTACCAACCAAAGGATTACAGACTGCACGCGAGGAAAATTTAATACGAATACGTTTATTGTTGTCAGACTTTTCATAGTATTATTTTGTTATAATAATATATGAAAATGAAGTTTTAAAAAATATAATAAAGACATTTTCATAAAACAATTTTGATCATCTCCAGGGGTCAATTATATTTTTTTATTATTTTGTACAAATAAGTAAGGTACTGAAAAATCTTTGTGTATTTTGGTATCATTATCAACAAGATAATTTGATAAAAAAAAAAATTGGGAGCAAAAATATTGAATTGGATGCACAATGTGTCCGTTGGACTTGCAGACAAGACATATTAAATTTTAGGTTTCCATAGATCATGTTAGCTGGTCTACGGTGCTACGGCCATGTTTTGGCCACAGCCGGACGGCGGGAAATCGGCCGCCCATGGTAGGCGTGAGGCGCCAACTCGGGGGAGAGGGATGGCGCTATTACTCTGGCTGTGAAACGAGAGGGATGGGTGCGGACTGCGAGGCAGAGGGCGTGCGGCCTCAGAACCAACACACTCCTGTTCCGGTCGCGTTGACGGGCGGCCGGAGACCGCCACACTACAGCGCCGTGCGTTTTTTTGCGGCCACGTGATACTGCGCGCTCATTCGCCGAAAGTTTTTGGCGCGAATGTTGAATAGTGGTAGAATGTTTGTGAACTATTGAGCAGTGAACGCGTTGCTCATGAGTTATCAAATCATGGATGATTGGGAGCGACATGTCACTCCTCTCCTGCAGGACATGGGCTGCCCTAATGACGAGACTCAGGATGACTTCTTTAATCAGCAAGACGTAAGTCTCAAGTAGATTGAAAAGAAAAAAAAAGCGAGTTTCTCCGGCAGGGTTCTACTATAACATGCTAACATACGATGTTTTTAAAATCATATGTATATTGAAATAAGTCTCCTAAACTTCCTGTAACGGTGCCTTTAAATATAGCTCAAGGTAAATTTATATTAGGTTTAAAGTTCAGATCAACTTCTTTCAGGATAACTTCGTTTAGGATTATTCAAAGTAAAGTTAACTAAATTTAGAAGAAGTAGAACGCACTTCAGGTAATTGTATTCATTAAACAATCAAAACTATGCTCTCGAGAGCATTAATTAAAAGCTACTTCCTATGTATAGTATACAAAACATCGTTAAAAAACTTTACCAAAAACTTCCTGTTGGTTAATCGAGACTCAGAGAGACAAAGTTTTATCTCAACTTTGTGATCGTTTCTAAGTTGATTCAAAGAACGTTCTTTAATAAAATAAAACTTTGACTAGACTATGTTGATCTAATAAGAATTATATCAATACATTAGTACTTATATACGTACAAATAACACCATTATTATAAAAGATGAAGGAAAAAATACAATTTGCAAGAGGGACAATAAAAATAGTACTATTATTGATTACAAATGACTTAATGATACCAATGATTTTTTTTACATGACATAAATAACATTACCTCGATAACTAGGCATAAGTACCTCCTTCTCTATATGTTGACTGAAGATGGAAAGAGAAAACATACACGCAATAGAAACTCTCATTTAAACCATTTTCTATCACTGCATGCGATTTTATCACAATAAAAAAATAGTAAGCTTACTATAACATGAATATTCCTACTTAATATGCTGACAGTGATTTACTGTAGAAAAATACTTGTGATTTAAATGGCTAAGCAAAGTCGTATAATTATATTTAGAAACTTAATAAAATTAACTGGTATTATTTTAAGCAACCATATTATTTCTTATCTCTATCTATATTTTAGTAAAAAAAAAATCTAAGTCATTTTTTAGTTAGGATATATTTTTTTTCAAAATAACAATTTTAATATTTGATTCAACAGCTAAAGGGCTCATGAAAACAACTGAATTTTAATTTTGTTCGTGTTTATTAAATAATTTTTGGGATATAATTTATCCCATTTTTCTAGAATTTTTTTTGGGCTATTTTTATGCCAAATTTGATATTTTTATTAGAAACGAGAGACTAAAAATTTAATTACTTGTTATTTTATCCAAACTTATTTTTATTTAATTTTTTGTGTAGTAGTTGCAGTATGATGCGATTTTGAAACATTTATGACTAATTTCCAATTATCAAAATTTGGAGGGCTTTTTCGAGAACTCCAAGTTCTCATATAAATGCTAGAGCTATATATAACCGCAACTTAAAATAAGTATAAAAACATGTATACTAACTTAATTTATAAAAACTCTGTATTGTATTAAATTAACATTATGATTTTGAGCAGAGATTATTGTGAAGGGAAATTATATAGCGCATTCGATATCCCTTCGCTAGGCTTTGTAACCTTACAGACTTGAAAACGTACCTTTCTCCAGTAGCTTTTAATATGCATACTTGTGTCTGTGCCTGTGATAATCTGTGTCAAACAAATTTTACCTTCATGTCGACAGAAAGACTATTATTAGGCATAATTAATTCAGTAAATAATATTTTACTTGTATTTTAGAAAAAGACAAATCCATGAATAAGAGAACAGTTCTTATGTTTTCTTAATTTTTCGTTTTTATAGTAATAGGAATACAGTGGTTGTTGTAGTATTTAGTATCAGATACATCAGAGTTTATTTGTTTTCTCTTCTACGTTATGTTACACATACCTACTGTGACCCCTCTAACAAAGTGACATAACTGTCAATTTCATGGATAAATCACATGAAGATAATGAGGAGAGTATTGAAGATGTAAAAGACTTTGTATTAACAAAACGTACTTTTTATACCTTGTCTGGTTAAAATCGTCGTTTGTGAAGATAAATTATAACTACGTATCCAAATATATTTTTAGATTCTATTTATGTTTGATAAAATAATTCAATAAGATATATATATGTACGTATGTACGTATAAAAACTGATATAATTATTAATTAGTAAATATTTAAACATAAATGCCTATGGCATTATATTTATATAACCATAAATACTAAAAAATATATAAATTTCATACCAATAATTATAAAACAATGTTGAAGATGTATTCTACTGTACTGTAAAGCTCTTACATTTTAATAGTATAAGATGCTCTTAAGGCACCGCCGATAACACTTTTTATTAATAATTTGAAACATAATTTTACAAGCGTAGTATGGTCAAGATAGAGTTTCATTGTAAAATCTACATTTTAACAATAAATTCAAGCTGTTCCCAAGTATCTTGTAGCAGACCGCCATGCCCATAACTTGCTATAAGTTAATTTATCTTGGGTTGTATAAAATCGCATAGCTGCCATGTGGCATGCTGCCCAGTTGTGCATTATTGCTTAATTGTCCAAGCACTCACCAATCTTTGTCTTAGTTTATTCAAATTTACTGCAACTGACTTTCAAAATCATTAAATTATATTTATGTAAGGTAATCATATAAGTGACGTGCTGTGAAAAATATAAAATAAAGCTACATCGTTCAGAAATCGTTTCTTATGTCGATAATAGTGCTCATTAATAGTCAAGAATAAAAAATACATCAACTATCCATTGAGACGATCGAAAGATAAGTTCAACCCCATTTACATGTTGGTTGTAGTATATTAAATATATGGGAATCTAGCATTTAAGTCGGAACGTTTAAGGTGCATATTTCAATTACAATTAAATGAATTGTACATTACACGTAATAACAATTATTGAAGCTAACGTTTCATTTCAGTTCATAAATGGTAAGGTTGTAACGTAACTTGTAGAAAGCTGTTTAAAAGATAATAAATGTTTGTCTGTTGTTGTGACGTTGACTGTACACAAAGCACGCGAGTTACATTCTCGGTATACAATTGAACAGTAAGTATATTTTTTGTCCAAAATAGTATAATTAATTTCCCAATCTTTGTACATTTAAATAATTATATTAGTTTATTACCTAAGTTCCTATTAATATATAGAACATCTTTTTTTAACTTATACCTGATTCGCATTTCAAATCATCTTCGAAAAAAGATATTAGCAAAACTATAATAATATTTTTTTTAATTTTTAGAAGCAATTTAAAATATTTTATAACCTCTAACATAAATTTATGTAAAATCTAATTTTCCTAACTTAGTATTAATACTAGTCGTAATACTAGTGATGCCAAAATAATGTGATATAAATATAAACAGTAGATTATTAAATACTCATATGTATTTTACAACTTTACAACTACATACGAAATATATCTCATCTTTAGTTATATAAAATTTTGTTGTATTAGTGGAAAATTCAGCTTCATAAAATAATTTGCTCCATCCGAATATAGGCTTGATACGATTGGGATAGAATTTGCATGCACCAGTCTCTTGTTAGGTAACATCGCCTAACCGTGGTCTAGGGAGAAATAGGTTGATTAAATTATGGCCTCGTATTGAATTGGTGTCGGGTCAGCGGTATTAACAGTCGATTATGAAGTAACAATTAAAATCTATAATCTATGAATATTTTCAGTACTTTATAAACGATAACCAAAATCTTTTAATTTAATTTAATCTGGTGAACATCAATAAAAAGCTAACGAAAATTTAAAAAAAATTGTTGTGTTTACACAGATTATTTGTGATTTTCTGTTGTTTTTTTTCTATCACAATCAATATAATGAATAATTGGTACTGTTAAAAATTGTGAAAAGAGTGAAAATTAATTCAAATTCAAAAAGGTTATTTCCCTGGACTTCGATATCTAATCGGAAGTAAAGTCGTCTTAGAAATAAATGTAATATTGCAAATTAATTATAGCTCACAATCCCGAACCGACTCCAGGTGGCAATAAATATTAATGTGTTTTATATATTTTTTTTTTGTACTGTAGCGTGCGAGTTTGCACGGGGTCCGTAATGTGCGTCGGGTGTGAAGAATACATTTTTTTGCTTCTTTGTGTATAATTGTTTAAAGGCTTCAGACAAATTTTTGCTAATTATATACTAAAATTGAAATATATCAATAACAAGGCCGTACCAGTTAAGAATGGATATATTTTTTTAAACGTGTCATTAATCAGTTACGACATTACAGATGTTAAGGCAATTTTATGCAATTACTGTTACAATAAATAAAACAAGCTGTAAAAAAAACAATAGCACAACTCGCTTTCTTAATAGATCTTGTTTCTTGTTTGTCTCGGAATAATTAATTACTAATATATATATATATATATATATATATATTAAAAATTTAAATGGTATTGATTATAACTATAAATAATAGTGTAGATTTGTGTTATAATATTTTATGTATGTAACTATTAATATTTAATTATAATGAATCCAGGCAATACATTTAAAAAAATGCAAAACTGGCATTCGATTGTTAAGAACATAAATACACTTCTCATTATAATAAAAAAAATCGTTTGATTTCTATGATTAAGATCGACTACAAGCGAGAATTTGCAGTCGCCGTTATACTTTAAAACTTACGACAATAATACACGCACGATGCTTATAAAACACTTATCCGACTGTTTTTGCCGTCGGTGCGCATCCAGCCTTAAAGATTGCGTGCTTATGACGCCTTAAAAAGTGACATGAACTAGACGTCAAATTAAAAAATCAAAACAAGTAAATGAACATGCACTTTTTATTATACCAACACAGAGTTAATGTTAACAACTAATTGCTGGTAAAGCTTAAGGCACTGACTGTTTTTCATAGTCATTAAAGGAACACATAGTATATGAATGTCCATGACTTAGGCCTCTTATAGACAATATTTGACTATTTCACTTAATAATAGTTTTTTCTGCGACTCAATTGTTAATAAATCCTATATATTTCGTTTATACGATGAAAATTAGTTACAGCATACTTTCTTTGTGTGTGTTTATTGTCTTGGAATTTGTTTAAGGAGATAAAGTAACTTTAAAAAAATGGTTATTAGTAATACATCATTTAAGAACAATGCAAATTATGAATAAAATCATTAACGAAAAGGAAATATCATAGAAGACTATTCAGTGTTTTTTATATGCACATTATAAAAATTGCTCGTTAAAACGGTTAAATGACTTGTAGTACTCCGTTCAATTAAAAGTGTTGAAGAACAAAAACATCAATTAAATATCTTAGCACAGAAGACGTCTCCTCGATCAATTACGTACTTCTCTTAAACTATAAAACGTACGTGTGATTACTGTAAAATTAACACTTAGAGACGATTATCTGATAGGAAAATGTTAGCAATTCTATGCTGGAAGGGTTTTTATTCTTAACGAGGTTCTTAATTGAAATACATGGCATTAAAATTAATGGTATGTGACCGATTCCTATTGTTCTACATAGGCGGTCTCTACACTGTAAAATTACTTGTGCTAAGCCGGGAACACACGATAACTTTTTACCTGATCACATTTGAAATTGTATATTCTTACAACCACTATAAATGTCGATATAAATGGGACGTTAAAGGAATTTTTAGAGGCGACACGTTCTGCATAAGAATACTGTCAGTTTTAATAGTTCATTTCTATTGAATCGAAATCGCTTAAGAGAAGCAAATTTTTTTATAAAAATCCCACTAGGTACTCTTAGTTAATAAAATTACAATTTGGTTTTCTTAGTTTTATTCTTGAATTTAGTAACTATTACTCATAATTATATTTGTTGAAACATTTTTCAAAGTTAAACAATAGAGTAGGTACGTACTAGCAGCAAAAATTCTTATGAAATTAAATTATGTTTGAAATTTGCTTACATATAATGAAACGTGCTTCAACAGACCCATGATAGTTAATAAGAAGATAATATTATAAATAAAACATTCAGTAATAGGTCATTAATTTAGATTTTATTTTTATAAAACGTTATAGCTCAAACTGATTTTTAATAATAACGAATAATATGTTAATATATCATTCCTTTTTTTCTATAGAATTTATTAAAATAGTGTTCCCATATTTTTTTTAACTCTTGATCGTTAATATTTTAACATATAAAGTTTAGTCGTAACTATTTCTTTTTTTTTCTATTATGTTCCGTTGTGTCCACATGCATGATTTTTTTTATTTAAATCTCATCACATTTTCCTATTTATCTTTTATTATTTATATGTCTATCATATATGTAAGCTTGAAGAAATTAACAAATATAATTCAAATGAAAAATAAAACTAAAAGTTCCTTAACTAATGTTCCATAAGGATGTAAATGTAATTTTATCATAATAAGGGTAAGGTTTTAAAAATTATGCTACGAAATAATAAGAATTTTTCATCTATTTCGTAATCACGATAGATCTCGAATATAAAAAGCTCTTATCAAAATATTTGTTTTGTTTTCATGAAGTAATATCGTGACTGGTGTATGTTAAACAAAACTTTACGATTCGTTACACCTCCTTTATTTTAATTTAAACGAGGTATTCTTTATAGCTACTTCTCATAACATTGTCTTCTATTACATAAACAGTTTTTATAAATGTAAAAAATACAAACTCAAAGTCGTTTATAATTAACCTTAGCCTTTGTATAACTTAAATGTGTAATCTACATATATAGTGACGTGGAGCTCATAAGGCTACATTGGTCCTACATCTCAATATCAAGCAGCTTTGAGGACACGTGTCAAAGAAAAAAGGGATTGCGGGCTAAGAAAACGATCGGCCAACTTTAATGAAGTCATCTTAGACATGCGCATATAAAATTAGTTACAAAGTACGCGATGATTAAGAATGCAACACAGTTTTTAGCTGAAAGAGAAAATAAGGAGACGTTGAGTGCTTACCACATTTTTCCATTATGTGTATTTAGTATGTGGGAAAGTCGGATGGTTGGGAATGGAATGGAATGGTACCAAACGAAATATTACCCACGTGCGGACCAACCGTCCGTATACCCGCATTACTTCGCTTGAGAACCGGTAACTATAATGTCATTCTATAGTGCAGGTGTGTTAAAAGAATAAACATTTAAAACACAAGAATAATCATCGAAATGACTGATAAATTTTCAATTCGATATCTACGTATCTATAGGTCGTTGATGGCGTATAGTGTGCGAATATTGTAATCGGAATTACTTTACATAATTTAGAATTATTGATTGCGTTGTTATGTATAATTCACTTTGCTAATATAAAACATAACAACGTTGAGTTGATTTCAAGTTCAAAGCATTATATGTATATCAATTTGATTAATTAGATGTATGGAGTTTGCTTCATTACCCTCTATTAATTAACCCGCATCAGATTGATAACTAGTTTGACGAGATTTATATCATAGGCGCTGTATCGTGAATTACATAGATATTGTTGTAGCAAAAATCGATATATCCATGTAAGTAAAACTTTCTTTGTTTAGATCTACATCATTAGATATAAATAATTATATAAATTGTGTACATAAAAATGCAGAATTAAAAATGACACACAATTTTTTTAAGTAGAAAAAAAATACAGAATAATTATAATTTATTATTCCTATAATTTAGTAACATTATTTTGATAGTATATTATAATATATTATCATAAATTATTTTATAATATATATTATATTATCACAAAAATACACGCTACAATTTGTTATAAAATTCGATTTTAATGCAACGAAGCATCGATATCGTATCGTTTGTACGAAAGTATTATAGTATGTTAAACTATAATAAGCCCCCTGTATGATAATTATATAAATAATTCAAACGGCTATCTGTACAAGCACGCGACTCACTTCCGTCTAATTAATGCGTGGTCCAAGAATGAACTCAAAATACGGATATTATAACATCGTGTCCTTAATTTTGTTAACAATTTGTTATTATTAAAGTACAGCCTATAAACTATTAATAATTAAAATATTTTTATCAGCGTTTTTTATAAAGTCTAACTGACGTGCTCGTTAATGTTTAATAGGTATTATTCTAAGTATTACTTTTTTCAAGATTATGTATCTACATATGTCTTCGTTTTATCTAAGTATATGTAGGAACTTTAGATTTGTTAAGTTATCAATATACACATAGAATTTTTTTTTGAGATGTTCATTTACTTTAATGATACCAAATAGTATAAGTATATATTATACTATAACACATTACTACTCTTTGCCACGATCGTGTTCCTTTCCTTACCATTAGAACAAAAGAGTTGTTTTACTCCACTATTTTCCGCTTACGTAATTTTTTGATAACCCCGTTTGCCCGTTTGTAGACATGTTTCCATCCCGGTAAACTTTTTAATCGCATACAAACTTTTGAAATGACACATATGCATACCCGGAATAGGCAAAACTAACGCTATTTTCGAATCAAAATCAAGGAGATGGATTTTTTATTAATGAGAGCACCGTATAGTTTTTACGAAATCACAAATTATCATCAATAGAAAAAGTAGTTTACGAAGAGTCATACTGAGTTTCAATGCCAAGGTATTTTTCATAAGAGATAATTAGATTCGTCTTAAATGTTTAAAATTATTATACACTTACATTTAAATTCACCTACATTTAAATATTTCTAAAGTTTAATAATTAAGTTTTTTTAAAACAACAATCAAAGCCTTCTATTAAAGTGTGGTATTTTTCAAAACTAAATATAAATTTAAACTATTTTGACTTAGTAAACTAAGGTAAACTATAACTTGAGTTATATTTTAAAGATTTGATTTCTAAATACTTACCTATTTTATTTTAATTTAATTGTAATAAGAATAAGCAAATTGATGCTTGCAATTGCAGGCAAACGGATAATAATTGTAAAAAAAGACAGTGACGTTTCTCAATTGGCTCTAATACAATAACCTTATAAAAACTAATTGTTTATACGTTTAATAACTGTCACGCTTTAGTCATTTTTATCTTCGCAGTTATATTGTTCTTTCTTGTAATGTCATTTATACACGCATATCATCTGTATCGAATAGAAGAAAAACATTAACTGATATTGTTATAAAAACTAAACATAACACCGTATAATATGAAGTTTATACAAAATAATTATAATCCTAAAAAGAGCAAACAAGAATACACAACGATTATTAAACATATAAATAATGCATTAGGAAACAAGTTACAAGACACAATTAATCGACCGAGTCCGGATATTTGTTTTCTAATCAATATGAGATCGATAAGTTTATAATAAGGTTGGTGTGAATGGTTGATAAATGAATTCATATTTTCAAAACGTGCGATAGTTAAATGATAACGTCCAATTAAAACAATTCCGTCAAAATATTACATGTCAGGTCATTCCACCTGCCTTTATTATAATTCATAAGACGATGAACCATTAAAGTCACTGCCCGACTTTAAACCCCGAGAACTTTAATTTTTTTTTGTGTTAAACTGCGCCACTTTGTAAGTAAATTTTCATAAGACTTTAACGGGAGATTGAAGAGGATTTTTTTATATTCACAGGAAGTATTATGTATGTATATTTTCATATAAGCTCTAGGTGAGCTTAATTTAGAAGGTCAAACGTTAAAAAAGAATTAAAACTATGAAGGCTACATTCAGGTTTTTTTTTTTTTTGTAAAATTGTTATTGGTTACCTTTGCAAATTGTTTTGTCATAATACTATTCAGTTCAGTCGTTACAGTTAAAGTTTCTTGTCTTGTTTAAGTTTTGATTTAAGCTCTGTCTTCTGATAGCTGGCTTGTGTTCTCAGTAGTACCTACCTGTCAAAGTGTTAGCCTTTAAAGTTAAATGCAACATGACTTCGTACATCGAAATGAAATATTCTATTTGTATAACTAATATTATTAATAAGAAAGCTTATGCGGACAGTTTACAGCTTATGTAAAAGAATATTTACTGCTCTTTCACACAAAATCCTATTAAAGGATTTTAATGCAATTCATATTTCACTTTACATATTATGTAACAATCAAGTAAACAGAAAAACAAAGACTTCATTTAAGAGAAATTTCAATGTTATAACATTTATTTTTAACAAATAGTAACCGATTATAATATCTCTTACACTGTTTCTGTGTAATGTTGGATATTTGCTATTATTTTAAGAAGATTCGTTCAGATCACTTAGGACAATACTTAGGAGAATGAAAAATAAGAATGTCCTATTAACATTTTCTCTTCAGAAACTTTACATACCTTAGAAGGCTTTTTGATTCTAGTTCTTGAATTATATTTGTTCCCTAACGAATCATTGTGTTCTTCTGGATAAACGGTTTGTCCTTGGTGAAACGTTTCAACCTCGGTTGGATTATATCAGGATGATTGTCTGAGTATTTTAAGAGAGAAGAATTAAAAAACTTACGAGCAAACTCAAAACATCACAAAATTAAATAATAACATTGAAGTTTATTTTAACGTGTGATTTTGAAAATCTCATATAGTAATTTCTTTCTGTTCACTTATATAATACAGGTACACTAAGAAAGAGCTATTAATTATTGAGTGTTTTTAACATACGGCTAAGGATTTTGCTGGCCAAGTAAAGTATAATGGTTTGTATTTTATATTTTGCGAGGGGCGGTCTGGCCCGATTGAATACTAACCAGCATTGATAATAGCATTTAATGGCACTCTGAAGAAAATACTTTATTTCAATTTTTTGTTTTTGTTAAAACTTTAAAGACAAATTAATTCATCCAGTAAATTATTTATGTCCAGTTGCGTTAATTCTAGGACATTAATTGAAATAATCTACACCTATGGATATAATATGTACATATAGCAATACAATAAAAAGTATATATGTACAAATAGTCCTATCTTTATGACTTAAAATAATCTAGGTAAAGGAGGACATAAAATAAAATTATATACGTAACTCGATTCTAAAATTTTTTAATTACATAAGTAACAACCGTTATGATATTAGAATATAAATAGTAATTTTATTTTAATTTATTAATTGAACTAATAATATATTCAATGATATTAAGAAGCGTTTATGCAAACACATTCAAACTACAAAGTCGCAATGTTTAGAAACCTTTATCAGACACAATGGAATCATAAACAATACTAAACTTTTTAATTACCACACAACCTTGATTACTATCATTGTTGTTTTTCTTTTAATAAAAAATATAAATTAAATTATGTATACACAATATATCTCTTAACATTTTTCTGGCCGCGGGTTCATCCGTGAACTTGTGAATTAAGTTCGGAGAGAAATTAATAAAATATACTTTAATTAAATTGTTATGGTGGTCCACTGGCAGCGACATCCCTTGGATGAAACACGAAACTTCATGACAAAAAAAAAAACAACTTTCATGCCGTGTTCTTTCGAAAAACTCCCGAATTTTGTTTAAATTATAACCCACATGTTATTCTTGTGTCCAAGCTAAGTCAATGGAAAGTGCCACCGATCAGCGGTTTATGCTTAAAACCACAACAAACTTCATTACATCCTCATAAACATTCGCATTTATAATTTTAGTTATATCAAAGATATTTTACTTGCATCAGGGCGATAGTGTGGTATTCGAATTGGAATTAAATCTAAAACATTTACAAACGTGTCTTAATCGATTATAACATTGAGTAAGACACATTTACGTTGAAATATTACAATTAAGAATTCAGAAAAAAAAAGTGTTTTAATGAAAATATTAAATAAAGTACCGTGCACTAAAGGAAAGAAACGTATACAAAAAAAAATCCCTATCTTTAAAAAGCAACTATTGAATTATTATGTTTGATATATTGATGTTAGTCGCTTAAAATGAATATTATGGCTGATTAGTCCTTTATTGCATCTGAGTTACGCATATCCTAATGCTCTTTTATTTTTTTGAATAATTTGTTTATTCATTGAAAAGATTACCCTAAAAATCTCCATGCGTTGTAGCGAGTTAGGAAAGTTACCTAAAAGTTTCCTAAAGGGAAATAGATGTTCGTATCTACTTGTTTATATTTGTTTATTTACGTAAATAACTGCATTGTAAATATTTTGAATCAATATTAAAGAAAGAAATAAATACTTCGGTCGGTTTAAACATTTATTGCGTGAATATTTACGCTTATACGTACAAATCTCAAGTTCATAAATTGATGCCATTTCCATATAATTATAAACAACACGCGATGTCATTAACAAAATAATATGGAGTGAATACGAGCTGAGTACGATCGGCGGTATGATAATGTTTTTTATAAGTCCTCGGTCTTTTTAAACTTTATTAGAAGATATCTTACTTATTTTCTGAATATTTTATTCGAAATTTAACATTGAATTCGTTGTCGCACGAATAGTTGCCTATTAAAAACGTTGTGAAGATTCAAAATTGCATGACGTTCCATTGTCTGTATTCGCGGTGGTCACTATACGTAACTTTGATATACCATCTAGTTTACACTGTCGGAATAAGGTTCGATGAGACGACTCAGCCCTGTTCCTATTGTGGGATTTATGACCCCAAGTTACTATAAATAAGAGCTAAAAGTACACTACAAGGACTTAAATAAACATTTCTTAGATGTTTATTATTGCTGTACATATTAAGCAGGTTCAGTAAAATTTAAAAGTTATATTTTATTAATATATATATATCTCTACTATACTCTTATAGAGCACTCCTTATAAAGTTAAGTATAACATATAAAAGACAAAAAAATAAGAATAATGAAATGCCTCCGTGTCATCTCTCAATACGTTTAAATCAGGAACAACTAAAAAATAAAATCATGTAGACAATGAGGTTTAAGATGGCCGGCGATAAAATTCATTGTATACAGTCTCTTTAAGTTAACCGTTAAGTATAATATCAATTTTCAAATAGAATGCTATAATTATAAAAAATTATATTTACATAACCTGATTCTTCAACATTAACATAAGACTGTTAGAAGACGAAAACAATTAAGCACTCGTTATTTTATCGTATTTAAAAAGCAATTAAAAATAAATAATTCATTTTATCAAATACGTCCTTATGAATCAGTCCCTACTTTCTAACGCGGTGTGTAATGTAAATCAGATGCAATCTAGAATATCATAACCCGATGATGAGAGATAAAGATCTTTAAGAGACCACTAATTAGATATATTAAAAAATAACCGTTTTAAATGGATTACAAAACACATTGTTACCATACAAACAGTTCTGACTGCTACCTTCGACATATTAATTATACGTTATTATGTACTAGCCTCCTTGAATAATATGCTGATAAGCTGTCGATTGTCGAACAACATTTGTACTTTCATTTGGTCTTATAGTTATTACACATTTCGTAATAATAATGACTTACTAGTAATTATCATCTCACCCTTTATTACCGGAGTCGGAAACTCATTTCATTGTGTTTTTTTTTTTATTCGCGTTGATCATTTTGTATCGGTTAATTATTCTTTTTTATTGTGTCTCAAGTCAGTTCTTTTTTACATTTATAATTAATAAATGAGTTGCGTATTTTTTGTTTATTTTTCTTTTTAATCAGGTACCAAAATCTACATACAATTTCCATAAAGTTATGTTTCCAGCTCTATAGGATCCATTTTGAGAAATAACAATAGTTGTTTATGCAGTAGTCTTTGCAAATTGTTTCCGTTTATTTGAAATTATGGTTGACAGTTCTTTCTATTAAAATTATATCAGCTGGTCGGTAGATACTATTAGTTCAAATATTTTATAATTATATAAAATGTACTTAATAGTTTAAAGTCATAACAACGCCTTTTATAAAAACTGTATATTTTAAAGTATGAAAATATTTTGAAGTAATTATTAATTTGTACAGCACAATTCAAATGATCCCTGAAATTTAGGGACCGTTGTCGATATAATAACTCATTTTCCTGAATTAATTTCACAAAAATAAAATTCTCTATATATACGTTTATAATAATACAAGTCACGTGTCAGCACGTTAAGCCTTGAAATACTGGAAATATGGAAACATTTTTGCACATTTTTGTACGTCACTAGAGCTTTTATTGTAGATAAATCATTTTTAAATATAGCAGTGAAAAAGATACGAATTCAAAGTAAATTTTAGAACTTGGAAATAAAAAGACATATTGCTTATTAAAAAAGTCATAAAAATAGTTATACTTATATCATCTCCTTTAAACTTGGTCTATCTAAAATAATGAAGGCTCCTTATAGTTAACAAATATGCGCTAATTATAATTAGTGTTATTATATATTGTGAACAAAGCCGGTAGCCTCCATTATGGTCATATGGTCAAAGACAATCCAGCGGTCGCCCGGAGCAGTTTATTTAAGAAATATTTTCCTGACTAATTAAAACCGTTGAAATAAGATAAAAACTTTATCGAAGGCATCGGCTTTGTTGCGGCCACCGGGGCAGTGCCAGCCTTCTCAGTAATTAACTAAAATCGAAATGTGTACGCAGAAGGGTTCCAGAATGAACTATGGCTTTTGGTTGTAATATTTACTATAACCAATGCTTTGTGTAAAACGAAAATGATCATTAAATACGATTACAATAACATTTGAAGTTGTTCATATTTTATAATCAATTTATCATATTTTTATTATTGAAGTCTTAGCTAACTCTGGTTTGGCACGATTAAGTTATGAATGATTTGAAAGCCTCCAATGTATATCATGTGAACTGTTACTAGACCGTCTACTCATATTATTATATTGTTCTTTATTATATAAGAAGTTTATTTTGTGTAAAATTTCTACACATCTTGTCTTTATATAATATCTCAAAATCATTTCGGAGCGACATTTCGTTATATCAAATGCAAATTCGAGCCTAAATTATCAATATTACCCATTGTCTTTGAGGTTCGATCGATCAAATGGTGTTTGTTTTTTTTTTTCAAATACCCGTTCTTATCTCATTCGATTTTATCGTGATATAAATTCAGATAATTAAGTGGTGTGACAAAAAATAGATGCGTGATATGTTTTCGGCCCGTCGACTCTTATAAGACTAGATGGTAATGAATGAACGTAGATAAGGCGAGATGAAGGTACGGCGACAGTCCTTACTGAATGAGTTATGTGAGCGTGTGTGGGAACGTGTATCGGATGTATGTGTGCGTCTTGGGTTAAGGTTTATTTATAGTACTCATGTATCAAGTTAGGAGCTTGCATATGTTTGTTGGATACAATTACGGACGGGATACCTTTTTTAAAACGATTACCATGACTCTTTAAATTTTTGTTTAAGATTATAATTATCCGGAGAGAAAATATATTATTATTAAATTTCAAAAACCACTTAGAAATGTTGTTTCATATTCAAACTTAATACACAACCTATGATTTAATCATATTAGTGTATAAAAACCTTAAACTGTACAATCCAGAATAAACAAGTGCTAAAAAAGAAGTACTTCTCTGGGCTCCGGTACAGAATAACAACACAACAGAAATAATTTATTATTTACATGTGACTGTCGGTCCTCATTAAAGGTTTTTATTTTTAAGTTATCTAATTGTATGTGTATCGGTTCATCAATACGACATTGCAAGATTTCATTATGTTATAACTAGCAAAAGGTTATAAATTCCGTTTATTAAACAGATAGATTTAATTTCAACTGACTTGAGATAAAGAGTTCTATTTAATTTTAATTTAATTCTTGCGTACACGAGTCGGATTCACATTTGATTAATTCGAGTTTGCAACGTCACACTTCGTACGAGGCAATTCCGTTGTCTTAAGTGTATACAATAATCTGCTATTTTAAAACTGTTAACTCTTTGTATGTAGTGACGATGGCATTATGCATACCTACTGATTGCATATTCTCTTTTCTACTTTAAACTTGGTTTTAATTCATTTTTATTTCTCGATATTATATTCTCTTATTATGTATATACCTTATGTAATGTATTAGTTAAAAAATTTACATCCTTAAACCAAATTGTAATTTAGTGAGATTTCGTTGGTCGTGTTAGATTTCTTAACTGATGCAACAAAGATTATATGGAATCATTTTGAATATAATTACAAAATTCCCTGTCTAATTTAACCGGCTATCAGTTTAAGCCGATACTATTTTCTCATATGAACATTATACACATATAAAACAAAACTAAATTATTACGAAAATAATGACATTTTATTCAAGAAACTCGATCAGAGACTAACGAAAAAGAAATTAAAAAAAAAAATTAATTGACTGAGATATGATTTATCAAAAAAGAGCTTTCCTCTATGCGTCACTAGCTAGTTTAAACGAAATGGCACTATTCTTTTATATAAAAAAAATCATATAACAACATCAGCAGCCCTAAAAAAATAAGGAGTGCATAAAAGCCTATTGAGATTTTTTACCGGAGCTGTCAGAATCCAATCTTTTTTTTGTTGAAATAAATATCTTAGAACAAAAGTGTCAAATCTTTTCATAGCGGTTTTATAAATTTCTAATATCACTTAATGTATCATGTGTATGTTCATTAAAACTTATCATATTGTAATGTAACAAGAAAAGTTGTTACTGACATATTTGATTATCATAATCGTTAAATAGGTTTTATTTAATTTGTGAATAATAATAGTAATAAGAAAATACTATAATAGTTGAATTGAATATATCGCTTAAAATAAACTGGAATGTTATAGAAATTTCTACTCACTCAGAGTGGAAATATATGTATGTGTTTTAGAAAAAATATAAAATACATGAGATGCGAAATAAAATTGTTTTATTGTATTGTCTTTAGTTCTTTTCGTAAGCAACTCTCATTATTATAACAATAAGGCAATAAGTAACATTTTTGCTTAAACGTTAACCATTTCGGCTTAATTATTTAAACTTTTAATACAACTTAATTATAAACATTTGTACATAAATTAGTGAAATAAGGTCAGAAGTTAGTCGAAACTCGAAACAGATGGCACTGAACTTACCTGCTATGTGAAATCTTAAATTATAATTGGGAATAGGATCTCCTTAATATTATAATGTTATTTTAAACACAGAATATATTTGGGGATGAAGTTCGTCGTGTTCCTCAGGATGGTACATTGTGAGATAGTGATTTTTTACATTATCTGTGATATGGTATATTTCTTACAAGTATTCACAAGAATATCTATATATAAATTTAAAGGTATTAATATCAGATTATTTTCGAGTTGTTCGATCATGACAAATGATAAATGTATTTGTTTTACCAATAATACCTTCTTCCATTTTCTACTACCATCGAATGGTATTGCTTAGCACCAAAAAACGATGAGTAAAACCCGCCAATTGTTAACTTCATAAGTAAATTTAGCATAACTTCGATATAACGGGGTAACAATAGAATAACGAAAATAAGTTTGAAGCATGCCGGAAACAAGTCGAGTTCATAATCAGCAATGGGAATGTCAGTAATGAAAACAAAGGGGCATTTACACACTTATCCGATGTGGGCTGTGTCGTCACTTTGTCATCCGTTTTGCCTTCTACTTAATTTTAATAGTATTTTATATTCATTCTCTTCTGTACAGGTACATTATTCAGGAATAGGCAAAAATTTTTAGTTATTTACTTTGTTGTTTATATTTCCCGGTTCGTTTCAGATGGGCAACCTTTTTTGAATATTTGGACAATCGTTCGAGTATTAAAGGCAAAAAATATTTTCTCACTATCTCGGATTTATAACTGGGAAAAAGTATAAGTGTATCTGATGTGGGATGAATCTTATAAAACTAAAGCTCATAATTGTATATAGATCTCTCTGGATTTATTTGTAAGACTAACCACGATATGTCAATGGGGTGAATTTTGAAATTTTAAAATAAGTATTTCTTTTTGTTAAAGAAAAGCTCGGTACATCAATTAAGAGTAATTATCTAATAACCAATTGATAATCTCATTGCAGTAGTTGTTAAGTTACAAAATCTGTCGTTCAGTATGGAACTCGTTGATTTTGTTTCGTTTTTTTTTTATAAGCATATCAAATATTGGTTTATTAATAATATATACACATGAAAAAAACACAAAAAAGACTGAAAATTTATAGGACAGAGAAACAAAACAGCCAGTTATATAAGACCATAATATCAGATAAGAAATATCTAGAGCTTATAAGCCTAAATTAAAAAAAAAAATATTGCGTTACTATGCCTACAAAAGCCGGGATGGGAATTGACATTTGATTTTTGACAATACAATAGATGAACAGTCCACCAGCTATTTGACGGACCCCAAGATCAGGAATTAATATTAATGCCTTGTTAAGACATTTAAACAGACATTAGTGCATTACGTATTTTACTAGTGACATCACAAAAACCATTACAGTTATTAAATAAATATTATAAGCATTTTGAGCCATAATAATAAATTTTAATTAAAATTTTGAAGGTATTTAATTATTAATTATCTCATATATAACTTTTTTAATTCCTATTTCTTATCATAAAAATCCAACATAATTTTTTTGAATATTAAATTGATAAAATTTAACATTTCCATTAATATGATTTTGTAGATGAATAATAATAATAATAATAGTAAAAAACAATATTATATATATATATATCACTAGAACAATAAGTTGATCACGTACAAATGTGTATGCTCCCTCGATAACGATTCGCAGACGAACGCAAATATAGGAAGAACAGGTGGATTCAAACAGAACTCGATAATAACAACACGAGACGACACGGCACAATCACCGTCACGTGCGAGCTCCCACACTCGAAATGTAAATGCATTTCATCTAAGAAAGCACTTAGTGTTTCACACTGTTCGATGCCGGTTGCAAGTTGATGGGGATGAATTTTGGATGGAAACGGATTATTTTTATTTAATTCCGCGAACAAATATTTGATATCTAATCCTTAACGTTTTGGACTTATGATTTTATGAGTGAAAAACAATATGCTCACAAATTTGTAAAAACGTTATGAATATTATATATTTGATTCTACCACATAGATAACACAGCCTTCTGATACTTCTATAGTATAGTATCATATATCTACTTATTATTTTGACATGCTTTATGTTCAAATGACACCATTCCTATTCATATAAGACATTCAAATTAAAAGTTTTATTTATTTTGTCATTTACTTTGTTTCTGGTATAGTAAAATAGTCCATCTAACCACAAAAACTATTGATAGAAAATAGTCCATCTAACCACAAAAACTATTGATAGGCCTTTCCTCATAACTCTCTCATCTAACCAAATGCTTTGTATTTATTTTAGAAATACAAAAATGAAAATATTTATTGTATATAAGTAGAAATATGGTCTGGTTATAACAATCAATTGAATTCATTCGACCGGAAAAATATCCAAGTATAATACGCGTAAAAAGTACTTAAAGAAAAATGTTAAGCTTATTAAAGGCATGTGAAAGGAGAAAAAAAAACATGAAAAAAAATAAAACGGAAACTAATCTAAAGATGGATTCAGTAAACAATACAATTGAAATATTAATAGGTACTTAAGTCTAAACTTATATCCCCTATAGGGGCAGATGTGTTGTATTTTTTGCGGTATTCTTGACCCACCCATAACTGTCACTTGAGTGGTTTTTGCGTTCATTTGATGATACTGGTGTATGGTTCATGACATCCATCAATGCTTGCCCCATGGTTTTTGTGGACTAAAAGGTTAGCAGTTGACTCCAAGTATATTTGTTATTAGATGACTTTATTTAGAAACGGTATTTGAAACTCAAAAGTATGTGTACTGTGTAGTAAGCTCAATTAAATCAAATGATTGTGACTGTTCATAAATAGTCAATGTAAGTAATAAGATTATAAAGCATATATTTCATTTGAATATCTCTTCGCAAAAAACTAAGAGCACTTATCTGTTCAACGATGTCAGCGGATGTCAGGTCACAACAAATATACTTCCTTCCATTGTATGTAAAGCCGCCCCACTATGCTCAATATGAGACATGCACAAGTGATGGATTCTAATTACTAGTATCTATTTTATAGTGCCCATAACCTACTTGAAGTTCTATGGACCTTATTATATTTGTATGGACCTTATTTTAAATACATTATAAAAAAAAAAACTTTTTAGAAATTCAAATTTATAGAATTTGGTCAGTTGATGAAACTAGAGCGATCTGTTACGTATATCTGTAGTGAAGTATATCTGTAAAATAATGACAATTTTGAATTGAAAAAGATTAAATTATAATAAAGATTAACCAGTTTAGAAACTATTATTAGATAGTCGAATTAGGTCATATCTGTTGAGCTAAGCGTACTGGATGCATGTCCTGCTTTATATGACATTATTAGTGGACAATGTCTTCAATTAATTATTCAATAGACTTGATCTCAACATTTATACTATATAATAATATAATTCAAAGTCATCTACAGTTTCGTGGACACAGTTTTAACTCTCTAAGCACGTTTGCAAGGACATAAGGACGAAATAAATTTAGTTAACACTTATTAGTTCGCGCTTCATACTAAACTGGATGTCTATTCTAAGGCATTCGTTTATTATTTTTTAATTAACAGAAAAACGATAAGTTCCTTGTTGTTTTAGTATCCCAACATATAACTGTTACAACTACAATAGGAATATAAACGTGTGAGGAAAATGTTAATCGATGAGAAAAATTTTTATAGGATGAACATTCTTTCACAACGATTAGATTTGCTCTGGCTTGTGTGATTCAAGCGAATTCGATTCTCAAGTTCCAAGTCCGGCTGGGGAAATGAGTTATTGTTTTTAGGTTGGATAGGAACTGATCAAAATAAATGTAAGATAACTAACCGTATTAGTAAAAAGAAAATTTAATATCTCACTGAGCCGTAATAAAATATCATAAGCTTGTCTAGATACTCATTCTTTTCACTGCTTACAGCCTGTTACTTTACCTTACTTAAAGATATGAAAGGGCTGTTGATATTTTTATCAAGTAATAACTATGATCTACATCAGCAAAAATTCCATTTTAAAGATTTAATTTTTAAATATTTCACGTAATAATATTTACAAACAATGTAAAAGACAACCTGATTTAATGCTTGATAAACAAGTTCTACCATTTATTTTAGAATAATTCTCGTTTAACTAATCTATTAGATTATGATAACTTCGGGAAACTGCTTGAATAGTATAAATTGTGTGTTTATGTTACTGTTTTAGAAATTATTATACACTATCCATTATCTGTTTTGACAGATATTTAAAAGGCACGATATTTTATAATTAATGAACATTTCGCAAAATATCTTAATTTAATGGAAAATATATTCAGAATGTCATTAAAATATTCCCGCTCTCATTCACGTTTTAGGACAATCACAAAAAATGCATTAAAAGACTCAAAAGTGGAAATCGTACAGAAATGGGAAAGTTCAAAATTTAAAAAATTCGAAACGGACATCTAACAAAAGCATTGAAGACGATAAACAGAGCGCAATTCAGCCTACCACGGGCGGATTCAATTAACAGTACAAGGCACAGGGGTAATAAATTCTCTAAACAATCAGAATTCGTGCCTATAATATGTCCGTGCATATGCGGCCGCAGTTTAATCAACGAATAAACAAGGTGTACGGAATCCCCCGGGACATTTGTATCTATGTGCGGTTTTTTTAATGTTTTTTGCACCCCGCATTCACCGGATGGTAAATTTGTCAACCGCTAGAGCGCTCCGATGCTATTTTTTAAATGCACTCATATAATGACTGTTTCGTTTAATATCACGATACATTTATTTTAAATATATATTATCTATTTATCATTAATTTATTATTTAATTCAGTTCTCTAAATAAAATTTTAGATTGTTTGCATATAACTTTTTTGTTTTCCGTTGTTCCGCCGGCTTTAAGACATCATGATTTGAATCATTTATTTTATTGTAGTATTATAAATTTCAATTAAGTGATTTAAAGGTCGCTATATAATAAATAAATATTACAAAGGTAGATTTCCTTTATATGCATTTCTTGTTTTTAAAGCATTTTTTTGTTTTTTTAAGATTTATTTTTGTTCTGTTGGGTTTGACAAATTAGTCAATAACGGAATAACGAAAATGTATAAAGACTAAAATAATTATATGATAGGTACATGATAAAAATTTATTTTGCAGTCCATAATTGTCTCAAAATTTTGTTTAAAATAATATCTAAGAAAATAAGATGTAAGTGGTTTTATGTTGAAAAAATATATTATTTACTCTGTTAAAGCGTGTTTTAACAAAATCAATCAGAAGTCTTACTGATTTGTTTTAAACACTACAGCTCCCTGGTTAGCAATATTTCGTTTTAAAGAAAACATATTTTCGATCAGTCAAGCACCAAGTTCATTGCATTCTTGTTAATAATATAAACCTGAACAACCACAACGAAGCGAAGCTATCGAACATTATTTATCATTCATATAATACAACTTCATAATATTTGAAAACGTCTCTGATGGTTCATAAATTATTTAAATCAGGTTAAACTATATTGTTCAGTTACTCCACTGTTTAAATAAATTATAATATAGTAATATTTTATATGGCACTCGTAGACACTTTACAAACGGCACGATATATGAAGTATTTATCAATAATTTTTGTTTTAATTAAAATAACAATAAAAACAAATCGTAATATTCAACAATAGAAAAATATTTAATGATATAAAATGTAGACATTTCTTTAAAAGTTTATATAGAGAATATATCTTTCAATAGCATAGTATATTATAGCTAGTGATGTAGGAACAACCCAATCACGGCCAAAATCCTGTCAACCGTTTTATTTAGTATTAGTTTTTCACAACTTCCTGCATGAGATGACTTAAGCTTTCGAAAAATGCGAAATTGACTCAAATTGCTCGTTATTAACGATGACAGATGTCTTGGCGCCACCACGCACAATATGAATACAACTTTGAATATTTACTATAAGGTTGTTTTTACATTGAGAGCAAGCAGAGGTAAATGAATCATACGCCACTAGGAATACCACCTTATTACAGTTATGTAGAGTCGATTTTTAAATGTCCATTGTTTTTAGGGAGCAAGATCGGTCGTGATGATATTGGAGTATGGATATGCAATTAGTGACACATTTTTTGTAGTTATTTAAGATGATATAGTTTAATGACTTAAGTTTTTGTAAACATTTCTTAAATGTTACTTGGTTATAGTATAATTAAATGTTGATATTTTTTTTATTTTGGCTTCACTTTCATTTAAGCCTCTCACGATACGTTAAACTTGTAGGATTATTCAGATTAAACAATAGATTATAATAACTTGTACGCAGTCGGGCTTATTACTAATAAACATGTTTCTGTCGTAAACCGCCTCCAATGAAATTCACAACTCACAAGGTGTGAACCACACCGTCTTCAGTCTCTTTAATGCACGGTCCTCATTACTTCCGTTTCTAATTATGCACTATACATTCCGTTTAAAATAATATATTAAAAATATTATCAGTCTTCATAAATTACTATAATGTATGGATCACTTACGCAAGACAAGGATAACGCTGTTAACAATTACGGAATTGTTTTTTTTTTCTCAATATATATATATAATAAATATTCATAGAACAATATCACTTTATTTTTAAGTATCTCCCATTTGTTGAAAGATACAAACTCAATACTGTTTATAGATAATACATGTAATTAGCGGTCGCTTAACAACCCCTACAGCTCCAAAGCAATTCAAAGCAGTCCTATCATAAAAGTTAACAAGTGCTTATCACTTATTTTTAAGTATAATTAAAAATGCATTCAAGATATCATTTAGCGAAACGTGTCGGCCGCGGGCTGCACGCAATATGCTAAAGAATTGCATAAAAAAAAATTGCATAATTACAAACGAATTTGTATGTAAAAATATGTAAACAACTCAGTGTAGGTATGTAAGTAAACAATGTGTAAAAATAATAGCGCCTTGCGTTTGGAGATTTTCAAGTAATAAAAAAATATAGGAAATGATATCAATCTTTTTTTCTATCGAGAGAAATAAAATGCGAGTGATGCAAGCAAATGGAAATAGGATAGGATCATCAGGAACGTTTTTTTATTAATTTCAGATTTATTCAGTTTGCAAAATGTATACAAAGATTAGATATTAATTGTTAGACCGTCATTCGAAATTGAAATCTACAAAAATGGAAACGAATTTTCTGTGAAGTGTTTTAATTACCATAGTAAGACCTAAATGGAAATAGAGCCCACACACATATACATAAAACACACACACACAAAACATTCATACGGTTAATGTAGATAACTATAGATAAATTTAAAATTAGTTCATGTACATATTTAAAAGAAAATAGTCGGCCTAAAAGTTCGGTTTAGATATTTATTAGCTAAAAACTATTTAAATATGGGTCTGCCAGTTCAAAAAATAATTTCATTATTTAAGCTGTAATCATTTTTGCTCTCTACAAATACAGAACATTGAGTGTAAATATTTCAAATAAATTGCATAATATTTAAAGTAAAATCATTCATAAAATTTATTTAATTACTTAAACGGTACCACTGTAAAAAGTTCCACATCTCGAGATATATTTACTTCAAGTTACGATGCCTCTGAAGTTTTGAATGAAGCTGAGTCTACATTAGCATTGCAAAATTTTATTATAGTTATAAAAATATGAAATACAATACACAATAAGTCATATTAGTATACAAATCATGATATACATCTATTTTTTGATTTAGAAACTTTGATAAAAGATAGCACGCAATTGAGCGTCGCCAAACGGACAGCGCCATCTATGGACGGGTGACGAAGTTAATAGTGTCTAGGGGTTGTTTTATACATACTGCATATACATTTGAATAGACAATTGAATCGTCGTAGCGGGCATTTTATTTGAAAAACAGAAATTAAAGTATTTATTTTCTAGTGCTACGAAATCACATCTAAAGATTATTTAATCTAATATCTTAAAATTATAATGGTTGTGTGAAGAGAATACACAAACGTTATTTCGTTGGTAAACATTCTTATATCTGCTTTAGTCGTATGTAGTTATTTCGCCGCCCGCATGCTATTGACCTCAGCTGTTCTTCAAAACAATTTTATTATTTTTCTTAAGACAAAAAGATACGCTCCAGTTGATTTAACGACGCTTATATATAACGCTCGCATGTATGTCACATGTATTAATTAAAGGTAGAAATAAAAACGTAATATGTAAATAAAGTTTATCTTTGATGACTGTTTTATAAAGCATCAAGATCGTCATATTAAATCCATAGCTAACGATAGTATAGATATCTATTAATAATATTTAAGAACAAATTAAATATATATATATATATATATATATATATATTACCGAACTTAAATAAAAATGTATATATTTATATTAAGTATTCGTTATTTATATCGTAATTAAATGTTTAATTCAAACCGATTCGATATTAAAATAATATGAACTATTTTTATATGTAGGTAGGTAGTTTTAATAATCAATAAATGTGCTTAAAATGAAAGCGATAAAAGATATGAATTTTTATATATAATATATATTTTTTATAACTGTGTGGGTATCTTATTAGTTAACTCATTAAATATTAATATACAGTTCTAAACAGTGAAGGACGTGATTGAGACGTCATAATGTTCAGTTTATAATAAAAGTTATTTTTAAAAAGAGTTCATATAAAAAATGATCTCCTAAAAGTAGGTCTACCAAATGTTTGACGGAATTATGAACTAGCGTTTAGTTATATGTGTTATGCACATATAGCCAAGATGTGTTTTTATCTCACAATTTATAGGACACCAAAATGTATGCTAAGTTATTGTATTGTTTCGTAGATGTGTGATAAATGTGAAGGTGGCCAATAGACCGCCTTCAAAACCTCCGTCAGATGCTTCTAACATTAATTAGTCATAAAGGCGTTACTGTCGTCACCGTCTCTCGGATCACTTCGGGAACATAAATAAAATATAAAACACAGGTATGAGACATAAAGTCCATTCCAAACTCGCTCCGTGATTCTGACAAGGTGAAACAACTCGTCCCGGGCCCAGTCATTTTTTGCCTATAGAGATTTGTTTGCTCGTACTCTCGACTGTCTCGCCGAAAACCCATAAACATGATCAACTCAGAGCGACTACTTTTTTCCGTCCCCCCACCAGGCTGAGGCGGCGCCGTTTGATGGGGCGGCGGTTGTCGGTAGTGGGGTCGCTGAAAGCCAATCGAGGCTCGTATACCCCGTCGGAGTTTCGAGAAGGATAGAAAACCTGAACCGTCATTGGGCACTGGAGCCGCTCTCCTCCTATGGGTGGGACGAAAATGGCTCTATCCTTCGGCGGTGGGGCGTTTGAATTCTGGCGCGAGCCAGTCTGTGTCGAGAATCGAAAGCGTGAAGGTGTCGGTAGAGTCGTCCGGCATGCCAACAGTGGCTCCGACACACTGACGCGATGGCAGCGCGAGGCGCAGCCGCCGCGCATACGAACTGTGATAAACAAACTTAATATATATACATATACAAGTTAACCGTCCGTGAAAGACTTTGAGAGAGAGTGTAGTGTGAAGCCGCCCTTATGATCCTCCCAATGGCAGCGTACGCACAATTTGGCTATTCGTATCCATCCGCCTCGCAGGTCAGTTGATAGATACTTAATATAAAAATGTGTATAAACGCTCACTTCATAGAAAATCAGATTCCGTTGAGAGAAAAAATCATTTTAATGTCGTTAATGAACCCAACAGTTAAAATACAAGTAAAGTGTAAAACTTTTTGTATGTCGACGAACATTTTTATTGCAACCTTAAGTATAACCTACTGAATAAATGAGTCATTTAATTATTCTCAGCCCGATCCAACAGAATCTAACTATTGTTTACTCAAACGATCGCCGTCGGTACAATCGTAAGACAATGGCGCCTGTTATAATCTAACGAATTATATAATTTTATATTTCATGATACAATCTTCGTTATTACAAAAATTTACAATAAACACTTGTGCAATATAACAAACATTTTGATGACATTAAATTTAACAATTATTATTATTAATAGATTGCTTTAGAACTATATTATTGAGTTTTAAACAGCAATTATAACACACAAAACTCATAACCAAAATATGATTCAATGTATTATTTACATTTACATATAATATGGTAATAATTTTAAGTGACCTACATAATATTCCTTATATTTATATGTCTGTATATAAACTTTAGTATATAAACAGTGTCTCTTATATAATATAAACTCCAACGATTTAATTAAATAGAACAATAGATATATATGTACGGATAACCTAATTAGTGGAGACAACAGAAAAACAAAATCGGCATGTTATCACTTATCCGATAATGTATCATTGTAATTATAAGTGTTTTAATATTATTGATCTTAGTTATTGTTAAAATTATTTAATACTGTCATGTAAAATATTAATATTACATGAGGGAAGTAGGCATATCGTACGTTCATTTAATATTAATATTTCTCATACATTTTATATCAGCCATGTTAAGATATGAAAAAAGAATTTTTTCACTTTTATAACATTTTAACGTCTGAAACTTGATGTCTTGAATTCATAAAATTAGTATTTCTTTATCCGAAATATTTTGTTTATTATAAAAAAAAATATTAAAAGTTATAGAAATTTATCTACATTCTCAATTCCTTGCAACCCTTGCGTTGCAAATGTACTGAAATTCTTCTGGACAAATGGAGACAATAACATGACTTACTCCATATTTTGTTAGCGGTAAGTATTTTAAGACATTTGATATTTTTTTTATTTTATTCGCTTGATAGTCATTAGAAAATTAACCTCCAAGAGGATCCGCCACATAATTACAGCACATCTTAGTTTGAGTTCAAATAAATAAGAGCAGTATACATAAAAAAAAAACTTTCTTTTGTATTAGTATTTGTCACTACCGTCATCTTGATGGTGGGTCGAGATCCGAAAAACGTAACATCTTCACAAAACATTAGCTCTTTATAAAAAAAAAAAAACATCATTCGGTCCTGAAATTGATTTATTCTTTCCTATTTTTCTCACAATTAGGATTATAAAATACAATATTAAAAAAATATTTATGTGTTTTATTGAAAAAGTCATCCCATTTATATTAATAGGCTTCCGTCAATTGATCCCATTATCACGAATAGAATATTATGAAAAATAACTAGCGGCGCAATGAAATAATAAAAAAATAATAACAGCGAGTAACAAAATGTAACAATCAAATTCCATTTCAATTGAAATGTTCACGTTTCTGTATAAACTAATCGTAATCAAATTGAATTTATATACCGAATTGTGATTGAATTATATGCTATATATATAAATATATATAATAATAAATATATATAAAGCAATAAAATACATTCATTTTTACTTTAAATGAGTCATAAATTTTTTTTTTCTAAGTATCTCATATATTTTTACGATATCCTCAAAATGTATTCAACATATTATACATGTAATGTATATACACAAACATAAAAATTATAATAATTTATTATACAATATTTGATATGAATTAATACATAATTTTTTAACACCTATAATAATATGTGTGTACCTATGTCCGACTACCACACATCCTCAAACAGAGGCAGACCATTAAAAACTTGACCTATAACTTATATGGTCAGTAATTTTCTGCCGCATTGGGCGCCTACAATGCATTTCAAACACCACTACAAACTGCTATTGTATATACGAATAATAAAGTGTTAGTTTCATAGAAACAGAAATGTATAAAGTAATCCCCATATTACGTGGTACCGGGAATCATTGATAGTATGTTTTATAAGAGAATTTAGCTAAGATTTTGTATTTTGTATTCATCTCAACTCATCGGATCGTCTGTTTAATTAAAATAATCTGTATGTATTTTAATACGAATTACTTGCCTATTTAAAAATGGTGAGATCTTTTTAAAATTCCTTCGAAATTAATTCTAGAACATTAAGGCTTTGTGTGCACATCTGTACCGGGACCTACTATCTGAACAATTTTCCGTCTAATTGACCGATTCCAATGGACCGTGTGACGTCACGCAGTTAATGCTTAATAGCGTTCTGATATGAAGCATATTCACATGTTGTATTTGTATCCACGACCTGGAACTAATAATAGATGCATAAAGGGCATATAATAATAATATATGCATATAAAAAAACTATATTGAATTACACGGCCACTGTTTTATTTCTTTTGCAAGTACCACTTGTAAATTCCATTAAAAATTGTCGATGATCAACCAATATGAAATAAATAGCTTTATAAAAAGAATCACAAATATTTAAAAATTGCTTCTGCTTTACGACCGCTTTAAGTTGAGTAAATCTTAAAAAGGAAGGAAAGCAATTGAACTTTTAACGATCTCGTCGCTTATTGTTTATGAAATGAAGACCCTGACTACTGATATTTTTTTCAATGAACACGTATTGAATTATTTATACAATATTACAGCGCGCCTTGTTCGTGTACAATGTAAAATATTTTTTGCTACCTCACTTAATATTAATAGATATGTCTCGTAATTCAAAACATTAGTTCTGTTGAACAACTACCAGCACTTAGACACATCAATGCAATCATATGAAGCTTTGTTTTATGTATAGTTTTAATCACATTGCAATTGATTCGTGGAAGAGGAGATAGTTCCGATCTAAACACTAAGCTGCAACACCTTTAAGTCAAACAATTGGTAATTTTTACTAACATATAATAACAACTGATAAATAAACCAAATTAATTTATGGAAATCGCTACCCAAGTGATTAACAATCGATTTATATATAAATGTAATTACATTATACAGTAAATTTAAACTCCAATAGTGTCGCAATCGCGCCCTTTTCTAATAAAACTGAACGGTAAAGCTTACTCGGGGAAATAATTAACATTATTCCACTCTCATATTGTGTGAGTGCGAACGTTGTGCGTAAAGTGGATCCATTTATCTGGAAATCCGGTGGGAGGTCACAGCAAAAGTCCACAATAAAAGCCGGGTCCGGTAGCACAGTTTAATTGAGTCCTCCGACCTCATAATCCGAACCTCCCGTCCCACCCGCTAAATGTTATTTATAAGCCAAACTCCGGACGCCCGCCGGCGAACCTCCGTATAAATTTTAGCCTATTCCAAACCGCTGAGCCGAGATTCGTTTATTGTTTTTCTCCGATCTACGTAATTAATTCTCCATTATGCCATTGCTCATACGCTCGTTATTAAACTTGTTAATAATTTAAGATGGAACATGCATCTCAAATTGGCGTCGCGGTCAATTGCTTTTCTCGAAAGTATTGCTTTAGTATGATTGTTATCGATCGATACTCTCCCGTTTAATTTGATCACGATCGTGATGTACAGCGTGTATCATTCACACAAACATATTAACGTAAGTCATTTATTATATAGGCTATACTACATCTCTATCCGCGTCTAGTCGATTCTATCGGTTTCAGCTTCTCGTTGCTTTAATGCTTTTGTTAACTATAACAAAACTATTTTTGTCGTATTAAATATGTTATAATAGAAACAAATGAAATCGAGATACATTATTTTATGTTCATTGACTGTAGGTAATACAATCGAATCGCATACCTTTACGCACACCTGAAGTGTACATTTCAGTGTTAATATCCGTCGGCGGTGGAACTGACGAGGCGAATTGTATCGTATGCCATAAATGAATACACATTCAGTATTAACTAGTGGGAATTCGGCTATCGGAATTATCGATGCTATCCACCGGACAATAATTGAATGGAATCGCGTTAAATGACCATTGATTGTTGTTGCGGGTGCGATTGATATTTATCTGCGATCGTCGCCCTGAGCGACGAGGTCCTCTGCGCGAATCTAATATTATAATGTTACATATTCACCGGTTTATGCAATGTTAGTCCTTAAGTGAATGCAATAAAGGCGGCAGGTGAAGTGCAGGTGAACGTGTAGTTGTACCGATGTAGAGCGTGTGTCGTGTCACAGTGTCGTGTCGGAGGCGCCACGCACTATCAAAGTCGTGACGATTCAAAACAATGTCAAAATACTCATTTAAAGTTTACCAAGTTGTCGTGTAATAAATATTGTAATGAATATTACTTAGTGGAAGTCAGTAATAAAATTTATATCTTTCTCATTTGTCACTTGTAAATTTATTGTTACTTTGTTACTGTTAGACATTTACAATTTTAAATGTTACTTTGAAGAAAATTTACGTTATGCACTTAAACACATTATGTCCTCGTGTTATATAAATAAACCCATTTTTAAAGCTATTCAACATAAAATGTGGACATGAAATAGGTGTAATACGTATAAATGAATTACATATTAACCGATCGTAAATTAAATACAAAAGCAAGTTTTTACCCTACGCTTTAAATCACTATATGCGAGGAAATATAAATTAATTATAACGAACAAAGTACCGAGACAGAAAGAATCGTACAAAAAGTGCAACAAACTGTTGAGTTTATGTGTTGCTTTATTACGAATGTGGCTACGTGAGGCTAATTCTGTTTTACGTTGATGACAATTGACTTAAGAAGATCCTATTACAGACCAATCGAGGTCCAGGATTCGGTGAATATTTGTCTATTTAGATAACAATACCAAAGTTTAAGCTGAAATAAAAGAAGAAACGTTACAATAACATACATTGAAGTTAAAATGACTTTTAAATAATATTTCGTCTCAACTCTAGAAGTGTATAATTTACAAAAATAATTGTTCGGTAGTTATGTAGAGGTTTGCATGGAGGAAAGTGGGGATAAATTAAAATACGACTCCTGTACGTCAAGAGCCTAAAAATGTGAACGTTTACCGGCAATCATAATAATGATCGGTTATCGATTTGTATGGCGTGCTTAAGAACGGACATTTAGAACAGGCCCGCAGCTATACCTAATCTGACTACCTACTGCTATACACGATATCGTCGTATCAGCGTCCAGTCTTATAATTTGGGCAAATTCATATTATAATGTCTGATAACTATCTAATTATTATAATGACCTTCTTAACATATGAGATGAGAGATTTTTATAATATAGAGGCCAATAAAGTTATGAACGTCTTTATGTCCCTAACGGTTTTTTAAAATAAACACATATTAAGTTTATTGTCAGCGGGTTTATGATCCGTTCCGACATTAAATACATTTGATGCAGTTGCAAGTAGCTAATGTTATACAATTAATGTAATCTGATCTTCTGTAATGTGGCCTTAAAACGTAATTCTGTGGTTTTATCCGTCTATCGGCACATTTTTTTCTCAGTAAGAACTGTTCAAATTGTATAATATATCTATTTGTTGATAGAATCATAAACAAAAATGCATATTAACTCGTGAGAGGGTGAACGAATAAATTTTAGCTTGGAGATCTGCGTGATTATGTTAGCGCCATTATTTTTTATCGATACCTTAATTATGATCAAAGTGCACACAATTCCATAAGGTCAGTATAAAAAACATAGTTATAAGTTTAGAATGTGACTCGATAAAATTCTAGAATAGATGTGGCACGCTATGTCACTCACGTTATATTCAAATTAGGCCAGTACCAACTTAGTGGGACTCCTTTTTTCATGATGTGGTGATACAGAAGAGAGGTCAACCCGAGTCGTAGAACTCATTTAAATGTTGTTCGGATCCCTTTTTTATCAAGGCATTGGCCTAAAACGATATTATGTAAATTGCCGATGCTTAAATTTTAATTAAGTCCCCGATAAAAGTAAGAAACGAATAAAAATTTATACAAAAGATCCGATTTTGCGTGTTGCAATATATAAAAAAAAGCATTTGCTATGCCCTAGTCTGCAGATGGTCCAAAAATACAAGATTCGTCGCTGTTTTTTTTTAGTTCGCTGGTACGTCGAAAATCATTAATGATTAACGCTGCGACTAGGTCTATGACAGCGTCCGAAACTGTTCAAATATTGATGGTCGCTAAAAGCCGTAGTATCCATTGGATAGGCATAAATTCAATGAACTCCTCCCACTTCAATTAGTTTATGTGACTACCATATGAATAGGGGAAAACTTTGAACAGGCGGCTTTTACGAGGATAACGGGCTGGTTATATAATTTAAGGTATCTTAAATTCATGATACAACAACTTTGTAGGTGTGTAATATAGGTGTAGGGAAACTCATTAACAGATCATCTTAATATGAAATGTATGGACATTAGATCTTTGCGGCATCCAAATTAGTTGACAATAATATTTAGTGTAAAGAGAAAGATTAAATTTTATATTTGAAATTCGATTCCGACAAGATTTCAAATGTTTTATATATAGCATTGGATGTATATCTTTTAGCGAAAATTATCTTGTGGAAACACCTGGTTTGATAACGAAATACTACATACATACTGAGAAATTTAATGTGAATGTGTCTGTCTGTTGATGGTAGACGACCATGTTGTTACTTATTTCATTATAATTCCATTTCATAAAAATCTCAATATAATCATGCAAATAATAGAAAATTGATTTGGCTACGTTAAAGCTAAAATATTGTGTATTGCAAATTGTCAAGCAAATTCGCGGTTTAAATTTAGTAATCAAAATATTTAATATAATACTATATAATCGATCTATTTTATTTTGTTCGGCGATTTTGAATCCTAGCTGCCCATATTCTTATTAAGTTTAATATATTTACCTATATATATATATAAAGAGTATGGGCAGCTAGAAATATATTTAAGAAGCTAAAAGTACTTAAAATTCTTAGAGGTACGACATTTTTCTAAAGTAAGTTTTGTCAAGTGCATTTTTGTATGCTAATACAAGGTACATATATCTTAACCAGAGTCCTCCGGAAATCTGGGACAGTTTGGCACCCTACATAGGAATAGACAGTAAAATTTAAAAAAACTTAAAAGCAATCGCCGCTCAAAATTTTAGGTACCTGTAGCTTGTCGCATCCAAAATGCTACTACGTATTACTTTTTATATTGACGCCATGTAATTATAATTCTGTCAAGGGAGTGAACAAAAAGTTTGTGTAGCCAATTCTGAAAAAGTGTAGAATGAAGACAATTGTATTGAAGTATTGTTTGATAGCATTTCTCAGAATCGGAGTCTTAAGAAATAGCATATATGTACTCATGTCCTTTTCTTCATTATTTGAATTATGTAATGGCGAAACTAGTATAGATTATGAATAATTGAAATTGTTGATAATCCCAGGAAGCCGGGAGTTAGAGTCGGCCAATAAAAGTTCTACAATAACAACTGCCCAGTTTATAAAATAAAAATATAAGTCATATATCTGAATCGTAACTGAAAGTGTCTGTTTAATGAAATCGTTTTCATAAATGACTATTGTCTATATGACTCGCGTGATCAGAAACAACACAAACCTTTTAATAATACCTTTCCGTTGATAAACTTTGAATCGGTTGTAATTAATGAAAACATGGAAAAACTTTTTCGATAACAATGTATCGTCGATGGAAATGATAGCGGATCTAATGCCACGCCGACAGTACGGAAAGACAAATTTTATTTTACTTTATATTTTATGTTAGATTTAATATCGCGTTCTATGACATATTATAGTATGGGCAATCGATTTTATAAAATTTATCTGTCATTAGAAAACTATTCTTTTTTTCAACTGGTAACTGGAAGCTATCATAGCGGAATACAAATAAAAAAACTGGTAACAGCAAACCAAATATAAAGGAAACTTCACGCTTTGATAACCACATTTTCGCCCTCAGCATTTCACCCTATCATATATCAGGACGCCCACGGATAATCCTCCCCTCTCTTTGCGAAGCACTTTTCATTTGACAGATTGCGCTAAATAACTGAAGGCTTTTTTATTTAATTTAAGGGTAATAGAGACTATGATTGAGTTCAAGTATTTGTGTTATCCGAGTAGTTCTTATTGGATGTTCTGTTGACAAAACCAGCTGAGCGGTTTGCTTATTAAATGTCCTTCTCATATCTGTAGACCCTTTCATCATTTTTATATTATTAAATGCTTATAAGCTTACTAGAGCACTTGAACTCCCACTTCGAATCGTTCATCAAATACTTTAATTATTTTAGTTCAATATAATTTTCTAAATACTTATAAATGTTCAATAAATAGTCCTTACTAAAATTTTAATAATGACATACATATTTATCTGTATATAGCAAACTTTCGGTATGTATTACCGAGTTCGTATTCCCTTTGTCCTTGTTACAATCACATAGTAATTATTTCAATATACATTTATTTATATGGTATTAATTTTAATCCATTAGACGGTAACTATAGTATAATTATCACAATCTATACCAGTTCTATATAACAACGTAATAAGATTCATATTATTATACACATGAAGCCCTTTTGTTGGTTGTCGCTTATCTTGATCTACAACAAAATCACAGATATCTAAATATCAACGTTCCAGTAATAATACACTGTTGTTACTAATTATATGTACAGTGTATAGTATAGTGTCATACATTCTATTCGATGTATTGCAGGCCATTACAATAATACCTATGTACTAGGTAGTTAGTGTACGAACACTTAGTGAGAACGAAGCTATGGACTGTAATTAGCAACTTCCATGCAGTAATTAGATGGTTAAAAGGGTTTTTATTAATGTTTCTGAACAACAGCATATGTAAGTAAATATCACTGCAGTCTTACTGAATATTTTATTTGAGTCCAGTCAAGAAACAATCAATAATTTTAATCTAAAATTAACGACGCGATACTAAAAACTACATGACAACTTAAATTACTTTTTATCGAAATGTTCAATAATTAACTAATAAACACGGCTAGCAATATATGTTCGCACATTTGAGATAGTCCAAAACAAATATAGCAGGCGGCCGCTTTGTAATCGTAGAGGTGCGAAAGCTCCGCGTCGTTGGACTCCTACTCAAATTACATTATACCTGACACTACGTCCGATTATCGTTCACTTGCTCTTTTGGTATGTTCTTGTTTCACAAATGATTCGATTGTTTTTATAAATCTTTGGAAATCATTTCAACGAATTAATTATCGAAAGTATTCTCGATATTACCCAAAGAAAGCTAAGAATTGTAAATAATTAATGTGAGAAAAAGAAATAAATAAAATATATATTTTGGTCATGACGTGTTTGGAATCTAAGTAATTAGTTGCTTTTAATAATAATTAATCCCTAAAAGTCTGAAAGGAACAACTCGAACGTTTCTGGAGGGTTTTTTTGTTTAAAGAAAACAAGTTGATGTCCTCAAATGGAACATTAGTGATTTGAGAGGAGCCCGTATTAACTTATGCTATTATTTCAAAGATCTTTGCTCCAATATTTGATCAAATCTCTGAGCGTCGAGTCTTTCATCTTGCCGCCCAAAGTTTGTTTGATATAACGGGTTGAGTGGAGTCGAAAGGCCGTACAATACTTTTTTATTTGTCTTTTAACTTATCTCAATAAAACCTCTTTCAGGGATGAAAAGTTTTGATTTATCTGAACAAATATAAGTTGTTGTCTTACATATTTACTGACGGACAGAATATAAAAAATGTTGTACTAAGGTAACAATACGTACATCACATACCTAGCTTGGAAGAATATTGACTAAATATAGAAAAATATTTTTTTGTTAATTTTTTCGACTTCGTATCAAAATCATATACTCCTATATTCGTATTGTACAGAAAAAAATCACTTTCCTAATCGTCAAGGAATTTCAGAGCGAAAACCCATAGCTCCACAAACTTTTTTTCTATATGTGTTTTATGTCATATTATGTATATGTTTATATATGTTCCAATATTTTTAGGTTCCGTACCTCTAGCGACAAAAATGAAAATCTTGTTAATTCTTACTTAATTTCTTCCCTGAGTGGCCGTCTCTCAAGGCCCTTTTTCTTAAGCGCACGCTACTGAAACGAACATCTATTGCTCCTCGCAGGACTAGACATAAATTATATTGACTTACGTAAATGAAACGATACGCCTATTTAAACTTCTATTATTTTTGCATATTTCAACTTACTTCAAACAATCAAATCATATATTTTAAAACCATAATTTTGTATTGACGTCGCTAAATTAATATCGTTATGCACTTGAAGCAATATGTAACGCTTTCTCAAGTTTTCTTATTTTATTAAAAGAATGTACGCTATTAAATGGGCACCCTTCCACTTTTTGTCGTTACGGACCCATTAGATTATAAGTAAAACTCACATTTTCCCGTTGTGTTTATAGATCTACGGTGAAATCGATATAATACCCTTTTAATTAAAATTCGTGGTGAACACGCGTGTTAGCATTTTATATAATGAGATTATAACTCATAATAACAATAAACCTGACCATAACTAAAACACACAAACACTAAATTATGTCAAATTACTACAAAATAAGGTGTAAATGATAAAAATATGACAATATTTTTAATAAATTGTACCATTATAAATATACTGGGGCTTTGACTATCTTGATGTGTCTGGTAAAATAATGGAATTTTTATGTTAATTATATTGTTTAGTAAAATTTTATTAAGGGCATTGAAATATAATAATTTCAAATAAATACAATGACAAAATAAAAAGTGAAGGTGGTGTCAAATCGTTTTGAACTGTCGAAGCGTGATCCTCTCTAATCTTCAACACCATTCGTTTTACAAGATGTTAAGTTTTTTTCTAACGCTCTTGAAATCCGAACAGGGTACGATTCAAACGTTGCTGTAAACTAAAACTAATAAATTAAAAAGATGAAGGTAACACGATATTCAGACGAGGTGAGAAATAATATCAATGTCTAATGATGTCGAAATGCCGACAAAGAAAACATTCATTAATTATTATCCGGATCGATACACGATATTTGTATATCTTAACATAACAACATTTAAATGTATATGATAAATTGATAAGTTTTTAATTATCAGAAGTTCTTGTTTGTTAAATAAATGATATAGAACATATTATATTCTTAAATTTTAATATGAACGGTGATAGTTTTGAATACGTTGTTTTATATATCAAGTGTTATACAGCCGTTGGCTTTTAAAACCTATTAAGTCATCGGAAAGAAAAGATAATGATCAGTAAACTTGTTGTGTGTAGAGGTGACGTTAGATTTAATCTTACGTGCCCTAGAAATTGTATTAATTTGCATAATTAATATAATCATATGAGAAAGCTATTTTAAATCCAAAATATTTTAATCGTATTATATTATTTTTTTATCTAACTACTTAAAATGCGCTCCGCATACAATTAAGTGATATAGTCTCAGCGCTTTAATTGAATAACAATGTGATACTGTAATTTTGTAGGATTTTATTTTATGATAAAATACTATAGAAATGTACTTCGATTCACTAGACAACAAAACTACGCAAAGCTAGTGTAATGCATGAATTATTGTATGTCAAATGATAGTAAATTTTACATATAATAAAAATTCAAGAAGAAAGGTGTGAAAAACAAATTCATTGCGTGAAGGTCTTTATAAATACAGCATTTGATTAATGGGATTACTCTCACCCACACATTACGTAAAACAGTTAGATGCCATACAACGCATATCCAGCCGCTGACATAAATGCATACGATAAACATCTCTATCACAATGCATTTAGTAGTCAAATTGTTTGAGGATATCGATATTAAATAAAGCTTAGCCCGTGACCGAAACCTGGCAAATCGTTTATTGACATTGTTTTTTTTTTCCTTTTTCCATGTAATATTCGTAGTTGTACGTAAACGTCTGTTTTATTATTCCGTGTTTTCACTTTGAGGTTTATATTTACGGGAAAAGAAAAATTTTATTGCGAGGGCGTTTTAGTGCCTACTTATTTTTTATTTCCTTTTTATGTCATTATTCATATGGCTATAGCGAATATAATTAAAGAAAACTTTTTAAAAGAATAATGGATTGTTTCATCGGGCATTTTATTAAAATACTTTTTTTTATGTCAAGTATAAAAAAATATTATCTAAACATCAGTACTGATTTATAATTCAATAAATAATCAGGGAGATGAAGTTCGAAATACATAATACTAACATTGTTGTCACAGTCAAAATAAAGATGACCGACCAATTAAACTCTGATCTTTGAAAATAAACGTGCGGTGATAAATTTGTCAAATAAATTCAATGTAAGAGCGGCGTTTCCCGAACTTTTATGAATACGTTATAGATTTATGATTTCTTGATACATCCAATGAAGTCGACGAAACGAATACTGGTTTTTACGGCCTCATTTATTTACTTTTATAACGTGTTTAATGTTTTCCCAAACTCTCGGGTATTGGACTGATTTTTTTTTAGGCTTCCTAGTTCACTTCAAAAGACCTCTGTTGACAAATATAACTGTTATAGCCGCATTTATGACATGACATTTATTATACGTAAAAGAAAAAATAATTTAAATTTTTATACACAACGAAAAACCAGAAAGATTTTTTCTTTGTGTTTCTGTATATTTAGTTTTAAATGATGGCGTATATAAATATCAAAGATTGTTAATCGTTTCTAATATTACAGTTGCTGGTTGGCAGTAGCGGGGCTGGTAACGGCGGAGCGGCAACCTCGCCGGACGGCGGTTCGAGCTCAGCTCCGCCGCTATCTCCCGGGGGCTCCGCGGTGGCGGGAGGTGCCCTGTCCCCCGGGGCTGGCAGCCACGCCAGCACACCAGCCGCCTCCTGCTGCGACACGCCGCGGCCTATCATCACCGACCCCGTCTCCGGGCAGACCGTCTGCTCATGCCAGTACGACGCGAGACTGGCACTCACCTCTTATCCTCGCCTCTCCAGTGCTGCCGTTGGAGTCTACGGAGCTCCATATCCATCCACTGACCAGAACCCCTATCCAAGCATCGGCGTCGATAGCTCCGCATTCTATTCCCCTTTGGTAAGTGTAGGATATTAATTTATTTGAGATGAGGTTATTTGAGATGAACACGCTAAATAATAAAGAGAAATTTAATAACATTAGCACCGACACGTCTTCACCAAACGCAACACATAGATTGCAAATTGTTACGAATAGTTCGGTTGTCGTCTGGCTGTATAAGAAGGTTTATCGCTCTCGAGTCAACGTATTCGGTTCTGCCGTAGCGTGCAAGCCTCCAACCGGTCCGTGGGCGCTGGGCCAGAAAACCTCCGACACCTCGCGTCGCACCGCCACCCTGTCACGAAACATTAATACTTAAAATTTTTAATATATTAAAAAGCGAACGCCAGTACTATAGTGAATATAATATTATTTTAGCCAATACGATTTACTTATAGAAATATTTAGAAAGTTTGCGGTTATTCACGACGCCGGTTTCGTTACGTGTATCAAGAAAAAAAATATTTTTTGTATATGGGTAATCTAATCCTCGTAAAGGGATGGTAACAGGATACACAATCGTACAAGTTACATTCTGCTACAAAAGGAGATTGTATATTTCTACGATTGTTCGCTTATTGTAAAGCTTTTTTATTTAATTCGAAGCAGCGACGCGAAGCACATGTGAAATCCGCTAAGCCAAGAAAATCCTATCAAACGAAAAGATGAACCGGTTTTTGTCAAGTGTTAAGAGGACGTTCTCGCTTTAATCCGGGAGTGTCGAAACGTTTACGCCGGAAGTTTTCAGAGTCAAGTTCTCCTTTATGATTGAGTTAATTCTCTTTGTTGTTTTATTCGGATTCGCGTCTTGATTGTTTCGTTTCCCTTCAGTATAAGTTTATTCAACTCATTAATTATTATATCACGATAAAGTATAATTGTAGATGCATCCCGAATCGCCGGCAGTGAGATCTCTATCTGTCATTGTATTTAACGAGTGCTGTGAGTACCTACGCTGTGTGACCCTGTTCATGTTAATAACAGGTGTTTAAATGTATGTATATTGTCATTGTATGCCGTGCGCTCATACCTACCTCGTGACAAGCCCGGCCGGTTCCGTGCAAGCGACAATTTAGCGAACAATGACGACGCTACGCCACAAATATACCGAGGCTTGGTTCGTAAGTCTTTGAGGTGCATAATGAATTTAGGACCTCTGCACTTAGACATAAGATTGAATTTACAATAAACAAACACAAAAACCAATGCTGTTAAAAATATTCAACTGCCATTTTAGTACACGGTCGACTTAGGTGGCGCCGTCTGTCGTCTCGACTTAGCAACAATACACAGCGCCATCTTTTGTTTATTGTGCTCTTGATATTCAAATAAAATTGCATTTAGATTTGTACGTATTGTTCTTATTATTCAATTATATTTCAAAATAAAGAAATATGGATATTATGATATGAGGAATTATTATTATTTTAGCACATATCCTACAAGCGATAGTGTTTCAATCGATTAAGAATGATAAAGTTAAAGTTATTTAAAAATATCTACAGTAATGATATTATGAAAATAAAACTAATTTACTATGAAACAGGAAAGCAATGGTTCAAAATAAGATTAGTCTCACTAGTCTCTTAGTCTGAGTGAATTGGATTAGAGTTGTAAGCGCGAGTGTAAATTTCAAAGAATCTAAGAAATCACAATGGATGGTTCTCCACATGTTGATTTGAAGTTAACATTTAATTTATTTATTAATGCATTAAGTATGATATCCTCTAACATTTTTTATAGCATTACGGTTTTTATTATTTTTGAGTTTCAAGTACATTGGAACACTAAAAGGTTATTAAAGTGATACAAAAGTACAAACAAAAAATAAATAAAGATGTAACAAAAAATGCCATTGAATAGAAATACATTCTTAAAGTAAGTGATGAAAGAACTTATTTATACCTACTCTTATTTTCGTTCTCTAATAGATAACAATAACATTAGGAACTTATTGGAAGAAATTAATAAAAAAACTCCTGAAAATGCGTCTTTATTATCATTATTATATTAAATTGAATAAATTCTACTGGCCACTAAGAGAATTTCTAGCACCATATTTATAAATGATTCTATAGAGCCCCCTCCTCCGTAGAACCTTAGAAATCTATAAAGGAATTGAAAATTGCCTTGCACTTTGCCGTCGGCAAGCATTTGTTAACACAATTTCTTAAAAGAAAATTTTATTATACACACTTTGAGAACTTTATTTGAATGAAAATAGTTTCATCTGCAATATTTATATGCAGCATTTCTAGTTATATGAAAATGTTTATCAATTGGAATTTATTTTATGAATTCTGGACGATCTATGAAAAGGATATCGACTATTTCATTATTCTTATTAGAAAACGAAATTTGTAAGATATTTTTATTGTTGAATGATATCCATCGCACCGGAAGCCGTAGTGTCTACGGCGATTGTTACTACAATCCTCATTCAACATGGCTATTTTTTATTTAACTACACTGAATAGTATAAAGATTTTACCTACTAGCACAAACAGGGTAAGATTAAACTTAAATATTTATCTTAAGCCGAATGTATTTTAATTTTTTTTTTTAAATCATATGAATAAACTTTTACGTTGTAGGAAATGAGGTAGTTAAGTAATAATTGATAAAAAAAATGTTATATCAACAATGGAAAGACTCTCAGATGGCAAATATTGTGACGTATCTCCCTTTAAATGAGGAAAAAAATATATGGCTGATAAAGAAATTTCAGACAAGCCACATAATGTACAGACCAAGATGTATATTATAATAGCCTCAAAAAATTTCGTTCAATACAATTTAATTCAGTTGAACGCAACACAAATACACCCAGCAAGTGAAATCATTAAAAAACCTTTAAAGTCGAAAGTAACTTCAACTCATTTCATTATCCAAATTAAACGTTAGATAAGAAAAAACCTTCCCCACTTTAAAAACGTACAAAACGCCCGCTTAAATACATTCACTAATCTCAAGTCAAAGAATAAGTTTAGTATTCAATTAAAAGGTAGCAAGAGAGAGGGGAGATGGGCTGGACCGCTGTGGGAGGGAGATGAAAAAGGTTTTGAAGGTGCTAATAGGGTTTTATTAAGCCGTCTCACTGCTCTGGGTGGTCCTTTGTTCATTAATCAGCAGATCATGACCAAATTATCGAATGATTTGCTGTGTTTATTCCACTATTTTAATTTATTGTGTATTATTATGAACCATATTATACATTTGTCAATATACGTAAAGTCTTCATGATTGAATATATTACTGTATCATATGTAGAATTTAAAACCCGTCCGATACTTTTGTATCTCTTTTGAACATCTCAGGTTCTAATTAGTGGATTGCGACCTTGCTCATATTAATGGGGATTTTATTTTATTCTTACTAATTAGCTTAAATAAGGCATGATTGAAATAGATTCAGCAAAATTTGTAACAGTTCATCCAGATAAATGTATTTTAAAAAAAACAAATTGAATTATGAATATTCCTTAAAAGTAGACTTTATATACGTCAAACCTTTACATTAGAAAATATTAGTTGTTTTAATAATATTTATAGTGTTTCGTATTATTTATGTATGATAATATTATCAAAGTTAGCAGTTTTAGACTTGAAAGGGAATATAGGTAATGATGTATGGTGTGCGCGTGCCGCCGCAGGAGGGCGTTAGTGCGTGATACATCACAGATTACTCCCTCCCGATTACTTAGCCATTTTATTCCTTGCCGCAGATTTCCGCACTGTAACGCCCTCTATTATTGGGCCCCCTTTAACGCAACTTTGCTTTATAAACTTTCACAACTTAAAAGCTATTACGATCTGTTATTAAGCACTTTGAATAAATAAGTACAACGTCAGTAGAACGGTCATTGACGCGAAATAAGAACTAGTAAATGTTGTGAAAAAGCGTGGAATTCTGGCAAAGATGTGAATAATTGGTGGAGCTAGCTAGCGAAACAGACAAAACATAAAACAAAAATGACTAATGTTTCTCCCTCACAAGTGGAAAATTGCTGTAATTATACGACTAGCGCACGTAATACGTACTTACAGAGGTTGAGATAATATGCCAACTTACATCTGTCATTTTTTGTAATGACACCGTATCTATAAAGCACTGTACATTGAGAGCAAATACATAGCCGCCATTGCTAGCCGTGACGCAATAGTGCTAGAGGGACGTGGGTGGGCTTATCACTATACATCGACGATTTGACATAAATGCGTTAGATTATATGACAACCGATAAAATGTTGCAAGGGACCGCCTGGCCGTGATTGACACTCCGCTTGTTTACATACTGATACGCACACTTTTGTATCCTTATCTACCGGCAACATATAAGCGTTTCGACGTTATCCAAGCCTAAAATACATGGTTCCACAAATAAAATCTGTCAGTTTGCAACGCCTGGTGTGAGTTTAGTAATCATTTACAAACAATGACCGCCCGATGCCCTCGGTTCGACGCGTTAATTGCTCCGCAAATATACTCATCTTCGCACTAAGCGTTTGACTGACTTTAATGACTGAGCAAACAGAGAACGGCCGCGGTCAGTGCGGTTCCTACGCTAATAAATCTTCGGATTTTCCCCGATTTCCCGACGTCCTGCGGGCGGCGCCCTCACCACTCTTATAAATTACCTACACGTTTTCGCGATAAATCAAACAATAGACTAGCTAAATGCATTTACTATTGTTTGGACACACATCGTACCGCTATTTCTGACGCAGTCCTACATTTGCGGACGCTGCGTTTTTGCAGGAAGTGGCTAACGACTGTCCAAAATAAAACGGATATTGTGGACGATACGCGACGGCGCACTTGCGATAAATAGATCAGGATACGACTCAGTCTTGACCGTAGGAAGTTGTCTAATGCGTGTTAATTAAATCTACGATGGACATTTCTTCATAAATTTTGTGTCTATAATTGAAAACGTATGTTATCTTTTAACTTCCGTTCCAGGATATATTCACGAGGGGTTTGAAAGTTAAAAAAACTCAATACCCATTAATTTTCATATATAGACGAGATGCATTAACACAAGCAGATGAAAAAAGTTGACATAAAATTAAATAACTGTTTTGAATTAAATAAGTTCTTTTTATTTTGAAATCTTCAATCTGAAAGACAATAGGAGTAACTTTGAAAGATGTTTCTATTAATTTATTATTACAATATTCAACCCCTTGTGGATACAAAATGGACATGGAAATATGGGTACAAAGTTTCGGTTTTCCGTGTGAGACTATATTTTTTAATAATATGTATAATTTTAAAAGGTTACTTGAAAATATTGTACGAAAATACCAATACCTATAAATAAGTACCATTTCATTACTTTAAACCAACTTATTAATGATACAAGAAATTAACACTTAATAGCGATTTTCTGGCAAAGATATAGTGTAATAAATACACTTATATGAACGTTTAGGTTGTATGTTTAAAACCATGAATATAAATCTTAATTTGGAGAAAAAAATAATTAAAATTAATCATGTTTTCACGAATTTAAAGTTTTACGGCAGCATAATTAGCATTTCTGTATGAAAGTATATAATTACTAGGTATCTCAGACGACTCACTCGGTAATTGTTGATTGTGTACGGTAATTATTTACGTAAACACTTTCTAACATATCAAGTTGGCGAGTAATTAAAGTTTAATATATAATTATATGCTCCGTATACTTTTAAGAGTTAATTTTTAAAAGATATTTAGATATGATATGAGTACATATAACGGTCACCAATAGTATTAATTTCAGAATCAGTAAAGAGATATTTAAAAAAAAGAGGGATTTTATAATGAATTTCTTTAAAATATGAAATAATATATAACACGTAACTCTTTCGCGTGACTTAAAAGGAATTTATAAGGAACCAATTTAGGAACAAACTAATTAAACATTTAGAAACAAACTAAAATGTTTCAAAAAACAAATTATGGTATCGAAAACATCACTAAGGTTTAAGGTTGTTCCAGGTTTTCAGAAATACATAAATTATTGTTTTCACCGGGGGCCTTGGGCTTAATCAGTGAAATAAGAAAATAAGACGCAAAATTTATATTACTTCAGCACTAACTACATAAGTACTCACAAAATTACATTCAAATCCATTTTTAAATAATCAGTTATTTTCGATTGTACAAATTAACCCGCACATACTCGTATGTATCACTTACAAATAAAAGCAACAATGGATTACAAAAAAAAATTGCAGTCACTCTTAATAGCAATGAACTTATCATAACAATTACCTTAAAATAAAAAATATCGCGTTTGGCACTATTGTGACATCATCCCTAGTCAACCCTGGACCACCGCTACAGCTCTACAGAAGCTCAATTTACAATAAATGACATGTCACAACCAACAATGGAGTCAATGAAGATGCTGCGTGGAAAACATAATATATTTTGTGTTCGCTGGAAAATAAACTTTGCGTACAGTTGGTAAATTTTAGAAGTGTTTTTTGCGATTTATTGTAGCTATTCGGACAGATGTCAGGGCCAGGGAATCCTCGCACAAAGCGCCCCAGGGGGTGCATTGTCCCGGCCATCACTGACACCTCGAATTCAGTATCAAAATTTATATATAGCCAGCTCCCTATAATAGTTATTGCTCTAAATGGTTTTTAATGTCCTTATTTTACGACTAATTTATACATTCAGCTGCTCACCCTTCCGAAGGCTATTAGACATCAGATACGTGTGCCCGAAACTTTTTATTATTAATTCGGATGGTTGGGTTTTCGATTGATTACTCGGTCACATTTGGTAAACATTCATATTTAATGTTATTGTTTATTGGAGCGTGACGCGTTGACGGAGGAGTTAATATATATAGTTTTAAGCGGCGGTAGAAACAGATTAAAGCGCGGTTGGCTCTTATTAAGATACCACCGTTGGAAATGAGGTGGATTACCGTAATGCGGATGTTGGGTCTAAGGTAGATTTGTCAGGGGCGGTGGTCGCGGACGTCTGTACCGAGAGCGAATCAATCAAGGAGGTTCAATAATTGATCGTTCTCTCCCCCGATCTAATTACCTCTCCCACATTCGCATGCTTCATTAAAGACCTTCTGTTGTTTGTTCTCCTAATTAAAGCGGAGCTTTATCGGTCTCGGGTCTTGTCTAATTGATATCATTACGTTTACGATCACTGAATTACGACCATTCGTTGAGCTCGCCTGTTAACCGTGACCGCACATCTCAACTCCAATTGACTTGTTTAATCCCATTTTATTGTTTGTTTATTTATCGACGAACCCTACGGCGCCACGAGGTGGGTGTCTCTACAAATCAAATGCGAAATACCTGCGCTTTCTACATTCATGAAATAAAAATATTTTTATACAGAGATTTTGATAAAGCTAATTTATATCTGTTTTATTTTAAAGAATTAACTGGAAGTAGGTGCACTGCAAATATCAATTATGGTAACATTTAAAAAATATGTATTAATCAAGTGAAAAATAATCCAATATAAATCAAACGACGTAAAACAAACAACTTAATTTCAGTTACTGCCAAACGTTTCGCGATAAAAATGAATCGTTAAAAAACTTATCCGATTGCGTATACAATATCACGGGTAATAAAATAATATTGACTCGACGCCGAATCGCATCGTCATATCGACCCAAGTGGAAAATGAGCAATTTTGTTTAAATCACAATCTAGCGATTCCTTGATACCCGTGAAATTGCCGTAACGAAATAAATGTTAAATAAAACGTAAAATAAAATTGTTGTGCTTCCTCCACAAACAAATAATTGGAACATACCCGACTCCGCGCCGGGCGCCCGTTGACGCTCATTTTATAGCTTATTTGGGGGAAAGCTTTATTGAACATAGCCACGTTGGCATATCCCTGAACAAATGTAGACCTTAAATCGAACAAGATAGGATTCTTAGTTGCATGTTTCTTGCTCATTGCGTCACCACCGTGCGGCATAAAATGACTCTTTCGTTTGTATTCGCTCTTTATCCACTTAGAGTCATTTTTTTCCATTCGCTACAATTCACTTTCAGATTTCGCTAGTCGTGCTGAGTATCGTTATTATTTTATAGCATGAATAATACAATACTTTTTTTAGTTTTGAGGGCCATTGTGGGAAAGTACTGTTATGAATTGAATTTATTTGTTAACAACTTTCAAAATAAAATATGTCCACTTACTTTTCTTAATTTTTAGATTTTGTTGATTCATATCATTGTAAATGGATACTGTTGTATAGACTCGCCTGTAATTTAGTTTAAAAGTTGCAATAGATCTTCTAATAAAACTTTAGGTATAACAGTAACGTAATTGATCAATTATCGTTAAACATTAATTATTATTAATCTAACCCACAGTTATCGAGTCTGCAAAGTAATTTACTTATAAATTTTATATATTACTTATACACCTGCAATTGCGATACCGGTAACGTCTTTGACACATTTAAATGTTAAATAACCGATTGTTTTGTTTTTAATTCTGTTTAATATATATACATAAAACTTTGTCCCACAAATTTGTATCACATCACATAATATATATATAGGTAGATACTGCACTGGTAACAAAATTTCATAAAAGTGTTACAGAAAATAATAATATATAAATACATTTTAATTTAATCAATCAAATACCAACATGGGACATAGCGATAGTGACATAACTCAAAAACATAATGATATCACAGCGCTCTTTAATAGTCGACCAACATCAGCCAATTCGGGGTTGGCGCATTCTACAAAGGCTTCATAAGCGCAGTTTATGAACCAGAAAATGGTATCACACAAAGCAAGTGAAATAGTGCCTTAACTGCACAGACCGTGATAGTCCTAGGATAAAGTAGACACCAATTTGGCAATCCCACCGCCGCAATGGCGCCTCGCAGCCGTGGGTACGCACTTTATGAACCGACAAATAACTCATCAATTTAACGCAATCTTATAAACCACTAATATATACACCAAAATTATAATACTTTTTTGTTATTTATAGATCTTCTGACGCGTATGAATAACGTTAATAGTGGGGCACCGCCCTTACGCTACTGTTTATATTTATTTGGGGTTGTTTTAATGAGCCTATCTGACGCGCTGACTCGCGAACTCTGTGAAGAATTGATTAAAATGTTGTTAGATTCAGTCTCACGGAAGAGTGGGGTGCTGTGGGTCGAATAGATTTTTAAGGGTTAATAAATGAGGTTTATCGCCCAGTTAAATAGATATAACTTGTTTTTATAAGGCGTTGGTGTTTAGTACATCTTTAAATGCAAATAAACATGTTGTTTATAATCTTGAAAGCGTTCTATTTACCGTAATGTACAGAGGTGTTACTTTAAAAGGTCCTTTTCAGAAATTACAAACCCAAAACTTTGCGAGCATAAGGAGACCATAGCTGTAAACAGTAACTACTTTACATTACAGTATATGTACACATTTGGTATTTTCCTATTCTATAAACAATAACTTAATAAAATATTTTTCACATATACATTCTTTTCAAAGTCAAATACTACTAGATGCGGTGAAATTTTATAGATAGCTTTAACCTCTTCGGATTCAATGACGATTGTGGCCATGTAAGCTAATGTATGTCCATCTGTCATAGTTAGAGCATCACTGAACAAAGTTTTTATCGCCCCACAAAGAGTTGGCACCAAATTTGTCACTGGGCTATGGGGGAAGTTATATAGATATTAATGATTTGCTTCAAAAGCTGAGAGTTCTCATTATTCTTGATCAGTGCTTTTGTTTACGTTTATTTTGATTTCAAGAGGGGTAAACAAAAAGTAAGATTTTCGTTAATTATAAGGCAAATGAAATACAAAAACTATATAATGTTATTCTAGCTTAAGTTCAGTTTAAATAATTGTATATTTATTTTGAATTTCAGTGGAGTCTAGGACTGTGAATATTTAATGTATTAAAGTCCATAATTGTAATAGTTTGATTTTTTTATCATGTTACCTTTTATATTAACAGCTTAAGGCTGGTCGTTTCTTATTTAGTAAGTTTCATAAACTTCAAATCTTATTCCTTGTATATCCTTTGATATAGTCAGTAGTGAAAATGTTTAATTAAATTATAACGTATTATTCATTATTATTACTCTCGCCGAAATAGATTATTCATTTTAATTAATACGGAAACTTTATATGCTTAAAATGTATGGAGATTGCAATTTTTCCATTTTATTTCTATTAAATTAGGTATTTTGTTCTTAAGATTTCTGATTGCCATTGATCGTTACTAAACAATTGAAAACGTATAATACTTTTTATAAAGGCGTGTTTGCTGTTATATTTAGTTTCCTAGACCCGCTCGTTTTATAATTACCTACATCAAAACGCCCAAACATAGACATACATCCTAAAAGTTATCAGTCTGTCTCCGGTATATATTTCTGAGATACAGAAAGATCATTCACATTTTTGTGACATTTACTATAAATAAAGGTGTTCGTCATAATAATTCATAAACTTATTTCAATTTAATATTTCTGTCCACAGATTCTTACCCACAATTACATTAAAAGCTTAATAGAACTCGGGATATTTTATTATAAGTTATCACAGACGTTATTAATTACTTACAAAAGTTCAATTTCAGAAAATTACATGATTTAAAATGTTCTTACTTTTTAACTGTTTTTGTTTTATGAATTATGATTCAGTATTTGTTTATTATAAATGTTTTTATCTCTATTCATAGAAAGATCATAAAGCCGTTTGTTTAACGATAGCGGTGAACAGAAACTACATAATTTTTTTGTTTCCAAGTAGCTTTGTTACCGTATTATTTACATTTTGATAAAATCTAGAATTAAGTTAAACATTGACGACATTACATTAGTGTGAGATTTCTAAAAGATATTCGCCAATCATAATTTTATAAATAGTCATATAGAAGTTCATTACTTGAGCTTATTTCGATAACCAAATAATGATTGAAAATCGCAAGTTCTGCTAATATGATTATTACGTTGATAACATTTATTAATAAATTTATACTTGATGTATTATTTGGAATAGTGTAATGTATACTTTGATTGGACGAAGTCTACTTAGTTGATTGAAATTTGATAAATTGCAGTGGAAAATAATAGTTTTAACTTAAATTTATTGATTGCCTAAAGTATCGGTAATATATTCTTTTAAATTTTTGGATAAATTGTTTGACTCTAGCCACTACAAATAAAAAATATATTTTTTTACAATTTTATAACTTTTTTGTAAGGATACATGAGACAATTTGGTAACTGTATTATCTCAAGGGTTGTCTACAATCCCTTGTGTTCGAGAATTTTCTAAAGGGGAGCGGAAAATGAGTGACGCGTTAAAAGCGTTTCTCTACATATTGGTGATTTATTTTTATTATTATTATTATGCCGCGTGATGCTGGACGCGTGTGAAATATTAATAACGTTTTTATTTTCTTATATACAACTTTACTAAATATTTTTGTGTTGCCATATAATTTTATATATTATTAATATTTAACATTATCCTATACTTGCCAATAACTAGCGTACAGCGACTGCCTACTAATTGGCAAATTTGTCGCAAATGCTAACAAGCCGATATATATACCTGTCTGATAATTAAGTTATTATCGGCTCGCCATGTTAATATCGAACGCGAGGTAGTTATTCAGATATTGCAAAATTTGAATTGACTCGAATTATCGACGTAATGAATTACGGTCACATAATATTCATTGAAAATATTTCATATCATTTTTTTCAATTCATAAATACGAGGAAGTGTCAAACGAGCGTAGAACGAAAATGGCTAACAATACATTCACTTTTCTTATAAACCCGAGGGGGACAAATAAGCTCAGCTATTCAGTTATCTCGCACCCAAACAGTGCTCCATATGTATCCTAATGCTTTTCATTTTATTAACAGAACTAAGCGAAGGGGCCAGAGTAGGGCCAGATGAAACAAGGGATCCTCAGTCCCTAAGCAAATCATTCGCACTTTTAATTTAGTTGCTCCTAATGTATGCGAATAACTTAAGGGTCCCTCACTGGCTTATAGTTAAACAGCTATCAAGGGTAGAACTTAATAGTGCTACCCTTCAGCCCATACATTATGCAAATACGTTAGTGATATGTCAAGCCATACACAAGGGACATTTATTGTTGTTCGTGCGTTTATTCCTCTATGAGTTAACTTTAATTAAATTCAAGCAGACTTATTTGTAGGGTGATTGACTAAAAGGTATTATGTGTTGAGATTTATCCACTCTTACAAGAGTTATCGGACTTGTATTTGGATGACAAACTGTTGTGTATGAATTAATATTATATACTGGCAAATAAATTATCGACGGTATTACTGTTTAACATGTTATAATAATATAAGGTAATTTATTATTTATTAAATAGATTTTTATCCAATATATTATAAGGGTAAAAATAGTTTTTAATGTTTCGACTAAAATAAATATAGTTAATATTTTATTTTTAATTTGCCTAAACACGATTAAGCTTTAAAGTGCATTTGACATAATAAAAAATTATATATAATATGTAAATCCGGCAATTAATATTAATCCTTATTAATTAATAAAACCGTCAACTTAATAACTCTTATAATTCCATTTGGCTTTCCAGAGTAATCCCTACGCGTTGAAAGAGGGCGGTGGTGAAATGTCGGCTTGGACTTCGGCAGGTCTTCAGCCATCAGGCGGCTATTACCCATACGACCCCACGCTCGCTGCTTACGGGTAAGTCTCTAGGGCTTATTAGGACTGCCAGCGCCAGTTTAGATAAAGCTCGCGTATTTCCATAACACCCTTCCTTGGATCGCTATGCGAAAGGTTTGACAATCGCGTTCGGTAATGAATTTTTGCACATGTACCCAATTGAGCCACTGTCTACTAAATGTTTTATATTGATAAAATTTTTCAGTCTCAGGTTTAGTTTTATACCAGTTTATGTATTTTTGACATAACACTATTACGTGATTATAAATTTTTAGTTTTAAAGGAATTAATCGTTAATATAAATATAAAATATTTGTGACTTTTTTATCACTCTGCCATTAAATCCATAGAGATATACTTTTTTGTATTTTATGAAAAGTACTTCTTCATTTGGAATCCGAACTTGTCACTTGGTTCCCATGAAATGACGAAACCTTGTAAAATGATAATTTATTATCCTCCTCAAATTAACAGGTTGAGACGAGGCTATAAACACACGCACACGCTCTATGTTTGGCAGTGCGTGTCTGCCGCGAGGAACAAATGACCGCGAAACCACTCCCGGTTTTTCTTCCTCTCCTTCTCATAGCCAAATACCAGCGAGAGCGACAGAGACAAATTACGGCACATCCGTTCCCCGCTAGGGTCTGATTAATTCACTGTTTTTCTTCGAAAAGCAATCACTCGACGCGTTTCACTGACGTTTTCGGCAAACTTATCGACTCGCCAGACGCGACTCGAAAACATTAAATCTGATGACATAAATGAACTTTAGCTCTCACTGCGGAACTGTCATAAAAAGGTATTATCTGGGTGCATCAATTAAACGCATACGCTGCGCACTTGTAAATTTATCTAGCTATGAATCACACTAGCAGTGGTCGAAAATAAAAAACAAGTCACGGTAGATCAAAGTGAAGTTATGCTGACAATTCGGCTCCGTTTGACTTAATATATAGCAAGCGGCGCGTTATAATCTAAAAATAATTAGGATCGACATTAGTTTTTATGCTTAAAAAAGATGGAGTGATAGTTGTTTCGGGAGCGATACAAAAATAAATCGTGATATATTGCTCGAGTAGAACACAATTGTCACTATCCTCTTTGCTATAGGATGATCTTGATATAATAAACAGTTACTGAAGCTATCAGACTGTTAATTATTGAAGTTTCATAGTAACCTATATGACATTTATCAAATTATATTGTTGTAAATAAATATCAAAGCAGGACATTTTAAGAGTCTCATAAAATGTAGAGAGGTTGAAAGAGAGGTACCCAGACCGAATAAATAGAGGCATAAAGAAACGACTACGATGAAAAGCGGACAAGAACAACAAAAGTTGGCCGCGACTGTAGGAGCGTTTCAGTTAAGTACCGTTCGCGTATTATTTGGAACAGCCTGTAATCTGCCACGCCCGCCGCGCGCCGAAATGAAAAATTACTCAGCTATTTTTAACACAATTCTCGAGCTCAGAAAACGTACAAAAATTAGAGAAAAGGGAGGAGGGAGCACTTGTACCGCACCATTGAGATCAAAATACGCAGGAAATTACATCGCTCGGGGCTTCGCGCTTAAGGAATTTGTGTGCCAACGATTTGGGCTGTTACGTTTTAAATAAACCAAACAAGTCACAGTCGTTAACGAGAAGCTCCTAAATGATACATTTTAGAAACATTTTTCATTCATAAACATCGCCGCTTCGCTCAATTAGGAGGCGATAGTGGTTGTGACTGATGCATCATCATGCTGGTTTTATTATGCCTATAAATCTATGTGATCCGTTCCACGGATGTAAAACGTTTACCGATGGCTGGATTTATTAATTGATATAGACAGATAATGATGTACGTTTCGGACTGGTGAGCTTCGACGGCGTCACTTTAGTATCCTCGATAGGGACTAATTGTATCGTATGTTTAGTTACTATTCCTAATTCTAATTTCAGGTAGGGGTAGGGGGTGAATTATTTATGTATGTACATAGTTAAGTTGGCAGGGAGAGCACGTAGCCCACAATTCCCCTAAGCGGGCAGATCGTAAACCTCTGATACCGCGAATTGAATGCCTACCTCGAGCATAGTGAGACTGCGCTCAGCGCCCACAACGGTTTTCCAATAACGATATATACTACTAATCTACTCAATGATTTTACTTCATTATATATATACATATTTTGATATGATCTAAGTACCTATTTCTTCATTGATCATTACGTTTATTAGAAGTCGACTATTATATCAAAATTTTCAATCATACATTTTATTTAACCTTAAGACAATAACTACATATGCATGTACACCATACGAATCATTTGTCTTTAATGTTAGAGAAACTGTAGTCGATTTTTAATTGTTTTTGCAAAATTTGTTCACTATTGCAGTATTAAAATATTGAAATTTTTTTTTGAACATTATAGACATTCTTATAAAATACTATATTATAAGTAACAGATTACTAAGAAATTAAATAATTAAAATCTAAAATTCACACAATTTCCTAAAACTTTTTTTTACACGACGACATTTAAGGTGAAATATAATAAGCCGTAATGAATACATTAAAACGTATTGGCATTAAGTTTCAATGCGTTACTTAACAGATATTCAGTAGATTAAAAATTTTCACAAAATAATATCTGAGTTTATAATAACTGTTTAAACTAGGAAGAACTACTTGAGATCAAAGTTTATTACATAGCCTCATATTGTTCATGACAAACTATATTTATACACTGAATACAAAACTGTATCCGTTTTGTAACAATATATTACTTATAAACTATTATTTTTTAATCTCAAAAATTCACCTGTTAGGAAAATTTCTATATCGATTAAACTAAAGCTGTGTACAATCGATTTGATATAAATTAATGTTTAATTGGAATGCATACCAACTGCTATTTTATAAAAATATAAAATTTATTTGTAACATTTTTAAAATATCAAAATCAATTAGAATTTTAGGAAATCGCCTTATATTTGCTACGGTATAAATTTATTACAACGACAGTAAAATTAATTGGTATATTTAGAGCACTTATTTTAAAAAACGTATGTTATTTCTATCTACATACTGAAAAGTTGGCCCACCGGGCTGACTGCCTAAATTAATTAGAAAGCTTACCCGTATCCTTTAAGCAGCTTAGACGCTGCTCAGCGACATCACAAAATGGAATGTTAGCTATTAAGCGCTGCATTTTACACTTAAACCGCTGTCTTCGCTCACCGCGTAGATTTCTGAAGAGCTTATTCGTGTACAACTAATGCGGTTTGGTTTCGGAGACTTTGTGAACATCGCTTTCAGTCATATGCCGTTAGTGCGTTCGATGGTCTTTTATTAAAGTGAATTTTGTAATTAAAGCTTTTCTCTACAAATAATATTTTATACATGAAAGGATCTAACAGGGTGCTTTTATTCTGTTCACCATCACTTTGTTTTAACGAACTGAATCTGGTATTAAGTGGCCGTGATTGGCCAGTCGGGTATCCATTTTTAATTACTTTTTTGAAATTCGATCGGCGTCGCGTCGTCCTTCTAACCGGTGTTGCGCAAGATGGCTTCTCGATCGATCGAGTACTTACGCCCACGTTGTACCCACGCCTGCGCTGCAACGCCCTGCAATGAGGTGCAAGCTCAGGTACCCGCCCTCGACTCACTGACTGACTTACAACCTGCAAACTAAACATTCTCTTTGTTTTTTATTTTTATATACAAAGATCTCGGCTGAGTTGCAACGTATAAGATTTATTATATTGAAAATAAAATACCTAATAATAAATATATAAAAAGGCAAGGATCTGGCGTATTAGAAGTGTCTTTACTGTCAGATATACGACATAATATCTATTTTTATTACGATCGTGACACTAAATCAATGCAATACAACGTACCAACAAATGGTTTCTCAGTCACAAATCTCATTCGCATCACGTTCGGATAGCCTGAAGTCGTTTCACGATAGTAAACTCTGTAACCGCTACACAGAGTAACAATTTGCGAATGTATAGACCGACTGGGGACCATTTTTTAACTATTTTCACGCACGAAACCTATTTATTGGGCCCTTCAGACCGCGCCTTTGTCATGTTGCCGGGAAAATCGAAGTCAGGTACGAGTTCTGCCTAGGGGAATGGAACGTTTCGCCACAATTACGATTAGAATGCGGATGCAAATGGGACTTTAAAAACTGCTCTCAAAGCCACGTAGGCTTTATTTTTGCTGGCGTTTAAAGTTATCTATTGCCTTAAATAAAACGTTTCCCTGTAACGAAAATATATTTAAGTGTTCGCAAATATTCAACATTGTGTACGTTCACACATATTTTTGTAAAATGTTTTTAAAGTACCTAAAGGAGTAATATACCAATTTTTGATCGACTTTGCTTCAAAAATATATAATAGTGAAAGAACTTTTTAGATAGGTACATTATAAGGAACCAATACTTATTTTTTATTTACTTTTAAATATTCAATAAAAACAATAGCAATATATAAATCCTTTAGAAAACGGTGGCATTGTGCTTGTTATTATAAGTTATTTTACTGTATGTAGCGAATGTTTTTAAGGCCAGAGGCGTCTGTATGTAGGTATATGGATAAAATTGTGTTTGTTAACAGATATGGAGCTGGATACGATTTAGCTGCCAGGCGAAAAAACGCTACCAGAGAATCAACAGCTACGCTCAAAGCATGGCTTAACGAGCATAAGAAAAACCCTTACCCCACGAAGGGGGAAAAGATTATGCTGGCGATCATCACCAAGATGACGCTGACACAGGTCTCGACGTGGTTCGCGAACGCAAGACGGCGCCTGAAGAAAGAAAACAAGATGACTTGGGAGCCGAAGAATAAAACGGATGATGACGAAGACACGATGCTCTCCGACGAAGAAAGGGAACAGGACGATAAAATAAAAGCTAACAAAGGTTCGTTGAACTCAATCACTACAGCAACATCTGAACGTATTTTCTTCAAATCGGTTGTCATTAAAAAAAGATACCGATTTGGATTGATCTCGATGTTGCACTGTTGATTAAGTTTATAATCATCATCATTTCAATAGCTTTCCATGCCGCTATGCGAATTGTTATGTTTAAATATTATCCCTTTTCAATACAATGTTCCTGCGAATGATAATCGTCTACGCTTGTGTATCGTAATTTAAGTGTGTGTGTTATTCTGTGTTCAAATCGAGACAGTGCTGAACGCTTAAATTGCTTTAATTTTGTCGGTGTATAAATCGTCGAGTGAATTGGCATAACCCGGTTGAGAGCCGGAGGGTGTACGGGCCACCGGGAGGAAGTCGGGGGGAGGAAAGGGGACGCGGGACGGAGGGGGGAAGGGCGTGTGACAGGAGCGGGGAAGTGGGGGCGGTGGTGGTCTCAAGCGTGTAACTGTGCGTAACCGCTCCTCGCTCCCGGATTTCCTATTTGTAGTAAAGTGGGCGGCGCCAAGGCTCAAATTTCATATAAAGTAAGAAACGTACAGACCGACGGAGGTCGTGTTAGCTTGTCTGACGATCTGCCCTATTTCATGTTTTTGCCAAAGGATTTGTCGAGTTCGTGGATCGTTTCTTTTATGAGCTCCGTTGTAAGTAAAGGTTCAGGGGATATTGGCATCGACTATGGCTTTGCTGTTGTCATTTGCGTGAAATTTTAAATGTGTGACACTAAAATGCAGATGCGGGGAGTCTAATGCATCTGAGTGGTTTTTAGTTACACTTGTCAACAACATAAATTATAAGTAGGCATTGTAGTAACAGAGATGATGGAAACGAGTGTTTTTATTTGAATCTTCATGGGGATAAATTATCGCGGGGGTGTCACGGTTAACGCTTGCCATACGTCGCCTAATGAAATCCACTTTTGTTCAAATAGAATAGAGTAAAAGTGCACTCGATGAGCGACATTTTCACTTGGGGTCATAAAATAACAATCATAGCATAATAAGTTTATTGTGTATCTGAGAACCACCAATTTTGTAGGATAAAAATAACACATACGTAGTTATCTTTAATACTTATAAACAAGCCCTAACTTATGTTTTGAGGCAATGACAACGATTGTTTTGTTAAAAAATGTTCTTCACTTACTCTGCGGTAAATGAAATAAAAATTACGTATTTTTATCCTTTTAAGCACCGATCAAATTGAAATTCCTTATTTTTTTATCCGTGTCAATAATCATGACCGTATTTGGGACAAACATACGTTATGGTTCTTTATGTAATAGAAGAAATAACTTACAAGTTTAATTGTGGTTATATCATTTCAGGTAAATGTAAACTTATCATTAAAATCATACTTACTTATTTTAACATTACGCCTACAAGGTTTATGTTGAATTAATTCAATTATAGAACATACTAATAATCCTTATAGTATATTGTGACTATTTACCATAGTAGTATGGAGTTTCTAGTCTGTAAATAAATTCATAACAAGGCTTACTAATGTTACATAATGTAACCGGTGAGGTTGGCTATATAATAAAAAGTAACGAGTTCTCGCTTCGTACACTTTGGTCTTATATTTATCTTTGAGTATGTCTTTACAGAACTTCATTTATATTTTTTCTATTACTGGAAACTTATCCAAAAGTCAAACACTTTTCAATATGAGTATTTAAAAAATAAAATTATATTCATCTGTATAAAGAAGACTTATCTAAAATAAATTATGCCATTGGCGTTGACACTTTAAAAAAATGGCAAAAGCAAATGGATTACCGCCACGTGACCGGTTGATGTCAGAACACACGCGTCGGAATCATAATTAAGGTTTGTTTCTGTTAGTGCAGAATTGGCCTCTGGCAGACTCACTTTAGGGGAATGTGGTGATAATAATTAACGAATAGGGTTTAAATTAGAATGATTCAGAAAAAAAAAATAAAGGATGTCAATAATTTGATAAAGATTGTACCTATACTCAGTCAAGGTAGGTTTTGTGCTAATCCTTTTTACACATTTTGTATCTACGATGTAGTTGATACTACTGACAGTTTAGATACCACCGACAACGTGAATGGGTAATTTTTTTTTAATAAATTTAAATAATCTTCAACAAATGCAAGAAAATATAAATAATATTATTATAGACGATATTGAACGAATTAAAATAAGCAAGAAATGTTTTTAATAACACCAAAGTAAACATGACAGAAATAATCCGGCTAATCTTAATCCTACAATATTATTGCGTTTCCCATCGCCTAACCAAACAAACCATAACAGCGTCCGACACGCATAACAATTCTTTTACCGAAATGTCAATGTTCACGACATGTAATGTATCATTTTAAGTCAGAACAAACAAAGGCAACATAAAGCTTTCACACGCGATCCATACAACGTCGTTGGCAAACAAACATCAAAACTATCCCGAGCTAAGCCACTCATGAATAATAGCATTCGGACCCCACCAATAAATGTTAATTTTTGTCGTAAGCACACGCATCGCAAACAAAATATTAATCCGGAGTGCGTTAATGGAAAACGAGTACAGGAGTGCAAACAAGTGTGTTTCTCTGCGGACGTCGCTCGAGGAGTAATAAATTGCAGTAAGTTCGCTTAAAATGCAGTGAAGTGCAGGGGGTTGGGAGGAGAAGGCTCAGTGGCGTCCCTCGTGGTTGAAACGAGTTTTTATTATGTCTCACTTCACCCCAGTTTCGGTGACTAAAGGGAAAAACCACTTGGTATCAAGCGTTGCTAGCTATGATTTCCACGTTTGCTCGTGGCTGTAAAATCTATTATTTTGCATAATTGAAAGAATTATATAGTTAGGACTTTTGTGCTCCTACTATAAAGTATTAGGTAAGAGATAACTGTATCCCGAAATCGGCTTATCGTGCACAATTTTTGGAACTTAAATTTATTGATCTATTTTTAATTAACATAATATTATTATAAGCCTTTCATAAAAGTTATTCTTAAAATATTGTTTGATGTGCTTTAAATCTTCCAAGTATATTAAGCTTTAGCCCATAATACCTTTAAGGGGGTACTTGATTAATGAAACGTAAAATTCAATAAACTACCCCAACAATTTGTATAGAAATTATCTAAATGAACACATTTAACGTATTGCGCGAATACATTAGAAAATCATCCAATTCTCGCTTATCTCCCGCCATTGTGGGCCTTTATTAGATTAATACAATGAAAATTAAAACAATTTGCCGGATAAATATCTTCGCGTGGAGTATCAGTGGCATCCCTATTTATCCCTAGTGAAGGGCAAGCCGGATAACCCCTCTTAAAAGCTAGGAGCAGTCAGCATTAAATGGAATAAAGCGAATGAAGTCGAGCGGTCGCGCCTCCCCGCGAACGAAACTCTAAATTTTATAAGGCACCCCAAACCCTCCGAACCCCCAAAAGCCACTTTACAACGGAAAATGGTATTATAATAATACTTAAGGTCTTATAAAATTTTACGGAATAAACATTTTTTGTATAATTGTGCAATAACACCATTTTTAAAAATCAAGAATATTGTTCGCTAAATTCAGTTTTATTTCATGACTGTTACAAGGCTTGTGGATATTCTCGTTATTTTTCCCTTAACACAGAATGTGAAATGTATGTAATGTGTACTGGGAAAAATAGAATAAAATGGGAAGTGAGGTTGACCATTAATTGTGTGGGTCGAAGCACACATTCCGCGGAGACAAGTGTGGTGCCACGGGGCGAGCCGAGAGATGCGAAATAAATGCTCGGCTTAATACGAAAGGGATCGGGCGTCGCCCGCGGCAGGGGAGTCGCGCCCCAAAATGGTATTTTCACTTCGCTAATCGGATAACCACTTAACGAATGGGTCACTGCACGCCAAACGTATTTTCACACGACTTTCTTTAATGGCTGCTGTGGACACTAGTGTAACGGTCTCGTAGGATACGATGAACATTATACTTATTTTCAAATATGATTTTTATCTCTTTATTATGACATTTTATTGTACCTAAGTACGGCTTGGGCTACTGCGAGTATGTAAAAAAAAAATCTTTTCAATGTTTGAACCTAGATTATGATATCTGAATTGATTATCTTTACAGATGAGGAACGGAAGGGAGATGAACTACTGCAGGGCATGCATAATCAACTCCTTGGGTACGGAATAAAAGAAGAGTCAAAGCGTGGCACATCAGAATGTGGAGTGCCTATACCAGCATCAAAACCGAAAATTTGGTCCCTGGCAGACACAGCAGCCTGTAAGACTCCACCTCCAGTTGCCCAACCATGGCCTCAACACGGCTATGGACCAGGTCCAGAACGTCCTTCAGTAGCTGATGGAAGCTCTAATGGCTTCGTCCTTCCAGCCACTGCGGCAGCAAGCCCAGCTGGAGGCTCATATGGACGATACGGAGGTGGTTTTCCTGGAGCACAATATGGAGGTCAGCATCCTTGTGTCCATCCTGCTGCGTTTCCCGACGTACAAACCGATACACCGCCTCAGACACCGCCTAACATGAAAGTACCCAGTGTTGCCAATCCGCTTGGCAGTGGCGGCGGCTCCGGTTACTGTTTTCCGAGACACCAGCAATCACCACAGCGCGACCCTTATCACAACCCCCACCACTCTAATAACCACCAACCTAACCACCACCACAACGAGGGATCGGCCGCCTTCAAACCTTTCTATAAAAGGTGAATATACATAAATAGAAAAAAGATATTGCTTTACTAGTTACAACATAAAATTTTATATAAACACCATAGTCAGTAGCCTAAATTAAAAAATATATATATTTAGCAATAATTTCGATAACTACAAAAAGCATAACTAAGAAGAACTATAATTTTATTCGCTACTTATGAGTCAAAGCAAATGAGGAAAAGCGTCAAAGGATAATCTTAGTAAAGATATCGATAGAACCATAAACAGGGTTTCGGTTTAGAGGCTTGAGTTGGTAATTGAAAACAATGGAGGCGCGTCAAGGCGGAAGGCAGACGAGGGCGGCGAGATTGCAATCTTGTGTCATTTGTCAGTGTCACGACGCGCCGTACACCTACGTGCACCGCTGACCTGCCTAAATTAGATATTTCCATGCGCGATCCCTTCCGTGGGTAGATCAATCACCCGTTCGTAAAAAATTTAACAAAATAAATGTTAATTTTAAAACACTTCCTAGTGTGGTCACTACTATGTTTTGGACTATCTAACATAAATAAAATCATTTTCAGTTTTGTAAATTAATAATTAGAATGATTTGTTCTATTTTTCAAACTTGTTGTTCTCAATCAAACGGTGTGTAAAGCAATGCGAAGGCGAATCCTAAAATGCTCCATTGGATCGTCTATTCACATTTTTCTAAGAGTCGTCAAAAGATTTCTTAGAACTAGCCGCATCCAGTCTCATTACAATAAATCGCGTATTCGACTGCGCCGCACACGGTGGCTTCGCGAGGAATTCTGTTTTAACCGAACGCTCACAAATTCACATCTATAACCTTTTGTATTATTTTCGTTTTCACGCCTTTTTGGGCAACGAATTCCTTGACGCGAAAATAACTCCTTATCGCGGCATTCTTTTAAAGGAACCCCAAAAAGAATGATCCGAAATCGACATTTCTTGTCTTTGACTTAAATAACACACCTACATATCTTTTATACATATACACCAAAAGTATAATTACCTGAAATTATTTAATTCATTATTAAAAAACAGAAAAATATTCAAATTAGGCAGTCTGTAAAATGTAAAAAATGTTAATTTAATATCGATTAAATAAAAAAAAATCAGTTTGGGACCTGTGTGTATCATAACTGGTTTACCGGGTCTATAACGAACCTACAAAGTTCATATTATATACAAATAAAAAAGTAAAAGTCATTATATAAAAACAGTTGTAATCTTCTAGGTTTAATTCCATTCTATACAGCTCATTTGAATAATACAAACGGGAATTGTTCTAAGGACAAAAAACACCTTTAATTTATGAATGTACAATGAGTATTGTTGGAGTCTTGTCGGCGCGGAAGCACGGCAGTCGCCGCTCCTTAGCGAGATAACGTCCCAGTCGTGCGTGGGCGCAAGCTCAATGGGCCCTCTTCATTCACAACACTACCTCAACATTAAAGCCGCTTTATTTTTTTACCTTCACGCCCTAATCTTCCCTCTTATCTTTTGATCCTCGGGTCCTTCTCTGTTTCATTCAGTCGCGACTCCGGCCAACCCGTTTGACTTCTTTTTTCGTTGAATGCGTACGAAGTTTAGGTGACCACAGGCGAGGTCAAATTTTTATTTCTTTCACATTTTGGTTTTCCGGTTCGGGCGATTCGTTAATAAATTCTCAGATAATGATGCTGAACGTTTCGTCACCTCAGCTCGATTGGTTTTATATTATTTCTTTTTTTGGCCGTTATGTGTGAACGCGGCGGAGGGTTTGGACTGGCAACACTCTGATAGAATCGAAACAACTTTCGGTATGGACTTTGTTTTTTGGTAATTTAAATACCGCTATTCTTTTTAAGCGACCCTTTCCTGCTCGAATTTCGTTTCATTCAGAAGCGTGTTAAAGTTAATAAGTATGGAAAAATTTTAAATGATTTTATGTTTTGTTGCAGGTAAAGCAAGTGAAAGCTGGGTCGCTGCACTGCCCTACTAGTGACTCTGACGTTCACAGTGGCACAGTGTTTCCAGGGTTCGTCCAGCTTCATGTCGAGACGCAGCCGCTGTTTATAACTTATATAGAATATGTAAATTAATTTCATAATGTTTGGTTATCGTGTAGATTAAAGAAATTCCTAAATTTAAAGCACAGATTATTGTAATGTATAAAGTAATTTGTTAATTTGTACTTAAGGAATTTAGTTTCAAGTGATTTAGATATGGACGGTTGTCCTTAGTACTTAAATCATTATATGGAAAAGCGTTGCTCAGTATTTTTATAGATATAAGGATATAACGAAAACTGATTTTCCATACTATTTATGATAGATTCAAGAAGCGCAATTATTTATAATAATAATAAAAAAATTGGTTATAGTCAAAATGTATAGAACATTAATTTTTATTTCAACGAATATTTCTTTTAAGGATTATTCTTTTCAGTTCTTCCAAATAAAGTTTATAAAAATATTATGTCCATAAGTTTTTTTTTATTGGTTATAACTTTATATATAAATCGAGCTCGGCTTGCTCACGGTACGTTCATTTGTTGAATCATCCTTATTTATGACGGCCAAGTTAGAGTCCTTATCAATGTAAATAAGTGATTGTAGATTTTCTATGTTTAGTTTCACATTTTGTGTACAAAGTATAATACTATTTCAACTTCGATGTTCATCGAAAATATAAATATTGTTTAAAAGTATTATTAGATTACATGTAAATAAATTCATTTACGACTATAATTTTATATTACAACGCTATTCGGTTTTGGTATTTTAGGAGTTTATTAAATTTCAGCACTTTCTGTATTTGTTATCTTGAATATTTACACTATTTTTCAACCCTTTTGTAAATTCATATTAGATAAGTAAAATAGTTATTAATCCATGTAAAATATTTTGTTCCTGACCAGAAAGTGTCTTTTTTCAATATATTAAGTCATCTCGTGTTTGTTTATTATTATATATATAACAACGACGATACATACGAATTCATTAATATACAAAGAAAAACTGTCATAAATTCTGTCGGTAGCCGAGGCTTTTTGAGACGAGATTTTTTAAAATGTGACCAAAATCGAATACATTCGCTTATTATTAAATGTTCTATATAGATATTTATAGAATATGTACCTATTAATTAATATAATTAAAATTATGTAACGATTGTAATTAAACCATTATTTCAATGAGTTCTTTTTATTTTAGTTGCAACGTTCATGAGATCACTTCTAACATCCCTCTAGACTTGTATTTAAAAAGGTGTGCTGTTAACGCGTTATATAATTAACAGCGTCTGAGCTATGAAATAAAGTGCCTGATGCGTCAGTCGCAAGGTCCGTTATAAGATCTTAAAAAAGCAAATTCGACAACTGCTATTCTCGCGTTTATTACCTATAAAGATTAAAAAGCGAGATAACTCAAACATTTCAAGAGATCCAATGTTGAGTAATGTTGAAACGAAATGAGAAAAAAGTCGATAATGAGTCAGTAAACTCGAAAGAGGGTCTCTCCCCTCAAAACAATACTTAGGAGTTAATAAAAGAACCACTTTTTAAAGAGTGCCTCGAATAACCCTGGAGGTATAGTAATTTAGATTAATTAAAAGGAAGTTCAATTAATGGAATATCGGAGATTAAAGACCGTTTTAAGGATAAAGGAATAGTAATGGTTTCGTAAACTTTACGGGTTGGATCTGGGGTTCCGCGGCTTATCTTATTAGGACTTCATAGTTTGTTCGTCACTCGATTTAGCACTTTGTATAAATGGTCTATAATTTGTTTGTATAGATTCGTTTAAAATTAGTTACAATAAAAATAATAAATCATTATAATTAAAACGAAAAACAGAAACGTCTGTTGAGAACAAATTTTAGAGAATGGGACTTATACTTCCAGGATCGAAGTTACCGCTGTCTAGCCAAATACTAGTTGTAATCTAGTTCGGCTTAAATAAAAACTATGTTATTTATAACCATTTACCATAACAACTGACAGACTATATGTCCCTTGATTTATAGTTTAATATTTCAGATATTCGATCTCGGTTCAGTTTATTGCTTTGATCTCGTTTATTCCTTACTTTTATTATGTTTACCTAAGTAATTACACGTTCCCTTCCTCTTAAAGTCGTTTTGAAGCCAAACCGCTGTGAAATTTATTTTACGTTATATATGTATATATTATACCCCTAAAGAAATTATATAGATAGTCATTTAACCATAGATGCGTACATGAATAGATATTGAATATATAAGAAAAAAAAAACTATTGATTTACTTAATGAAATCAGTAAATGTTAATCAAATAAATAATGTTACAGTCATAAAACAGTCATAAACACTGACAACACAAATAAAGGCTTATAATATACGGAACCAATCAAACGTATCGACGGTTCTTATTTTATAGTTCACCTTTATGAACTGAATGATTGGTGCAATAAAATTGTTTGCTGGACTCAATGTTAATTAATAGGAAAATATATTAAGTGACAGAAAAATTATCGCAGCGTGAAGACATTATACACTAAACGTATTTAAACAATACAAACTAAAAATGCAGATACCTAACATTCACACCGTTTAAGATTTTTAAATTTTATTTGTATTACCTGTGAAATTATTTTAAGGTTTAAATATTTCATTGTTTTAAATTGTGAGATAACTTACCGTTTATTACAGTATTCGATGCGCTCCATCTAATTTAGTGCGAGTATAAGTTGCAATGAAGTTTATAGTGTCAAAAGTTTTAGTTGGTAGTCGCCAGGTGGCGTAACTGGTAGCAAGTTTCAAGAGCGCAAATTATGTTTTTGGGTACTTCATGGATCTACAAACTATCTATCACAACACAATGATATTAGTTTAATAAACAAACACAATTTTTTTTTTCTATGTTACCAGTTATAAATATTATAAATTAACTCATTACAAAAAGTACATTGTACAACTCACACCTATTCGTATAGAATTATCGAAACGCGATAACGCTAGAAAACCATTAAAATATTAAAGGGACGTCGCCGGTTAACCTCCGAGAAACGCGTCCAGTTGCGGTCCGCGGTTGAAACTTCACGGCGGTTTTCGTTAACCGCTTATTCCGAGTAATTCCGAGTAATAAATAACTATATTATAACGTTTAATGGCCGTCCCTTGCGAAACGTGTCCATAAGACCGCATCGCCAAATCTATTAATATTAATTCCATGGCGCAAAACATGTAATTCGGTAAATACATTTAATTATAATTTATTTTCTTTTAAATGTAATCAGAACAATCTTAAAACCCGACAAAATTAGGAAGGTATCTCGATCGATAAGTATGTTTAACATCAATTATTCTAATACACGTCAAACACAATTTATCAAGATATCCACCTGCCTCTCTCTAATCGAAAGATATATTCATTCCTACCATTTATCATCGCTCCTCAGTTTTTCTGAACAAATGAAATCACCAGGCTATGGCTGTTAGTTTTATTGCAAATATTTATAATGAGTATGTTACACAAGTAATAATATGTAATTGCTATTTTAGATAATTTAATATTAATATTTATACTATGACTTCAAGATGGCTATAAATAAATTATATTTTTATTAACAAAAAAAAAAACAATCACTTACAGACGAATACACAGATTTAAAAAATATATATTCTGTATGTATACAAAAATAGTTTCAACACACAAACATTTTCCAAAATAGTCTTACATGTTTGGGGCCCGAAATTGCGGATGCTAAATTCTTCGCCCGAGGGTCCGCCCGGCACCTTTGCGAATAAATCTAACGCACGAATGTATGCATGACCTCTATTTATAGCAGATTTTTTTTACATTTATGACCCAACTGCCACTATAAATATTAAATCCCGGCTATTAATGAAAACAGTTTTACAAAATCGTAAATCGTAATATACATATGTATATTTATAATTGTATATACATTAAAATATTTAGATATATCATTTAAAATATATTAAATTATGAAAAAATTTTGTTACGTCTTTGCATTGCATCTTGCATTGATATGGAAATAGGATTAAGAGTCTAAATCGTCTACTGCATATAAAATATAAAAATATAAGCTTTTATTGAATTTGTTTTTCTAGGCAAAACGCTAAAATGTTTTTTTTATTAATAAATAAAACAAAGATAATTGAAGCTTTGACGACATAGAACATAAATACTAGCGGGAGCGAAGACATAAACACAAAGATATAAAAACCAGAAAACTGTTTAACTTTTTGTTAAAGGTTACACGCAAACGCACACATATAATACACTTTATATACCAAGCATACGAATACATAATTTGTATTGAAGATACCTAAGGCGTGAAATATTTTATTGCCTGACCATACCATCCTATCGAAACACCGATCACCGAGATGAGATCTCCACATTCCAGCCTCTATACACTCGAGATAACTGAAAACATGACGTTTATCATTTATTTACAGCAATTCGTCTACGCTCAGCTACTTATTAAATATAAAATAACGTCCCCCGAAATGCATAAGTCATTCTCATAGCGTGTCAAGAATGTTTCTAGTAAATAATGAATAAATCCCTAGCTTTATCTGGAAACAACTGACCAAAATTAATATAAAATATTCATAGAAACACGCACAAATTCGAAGTTGGTAAACAGTGGAGTGACCACGTCCATATTAAATCAAGCCACGTCGATCATTCCAAGATTTCGTCTAAAATTTAAGATTTGCCTCATTAATATTTCCGACGGAATCGAATATAGAAGCCCCGAATACTTTCACCGAAGCTGGGATGCGATTAAGTTCGCGAAGATTGCTTTGTAATCTCGTCTACGTGGAAGTATTTTACGACCTATTTGGTTATCAGATTTGAAATTTTATTTGTTGGGATAACTGAATATATTAATTTTATATAACAAGACTAATAATTATCTAAAGTTTAAAGTAACATTTTTTATTCATAATAATACAATAATGTTATTCCTTAGTATTAAATCGAATGTTTTTATTAGAACTTAAACAAACAAAAACGTATTAAAATTTATGTATTTAAGAAACTTACAAGCAGCGCCATTAATTGATTACTCACCAACTAAGAGGCTAAGAAGGCGGCGCCAGTTGTTTTCTTCCCATGGAATAAACACTACTCCTGATTTAATTTTAACATTAACAAAAGCGGACAAGCTCATATAAACCAACATAAATCGATTCCTGGCGAGCGCTTCGAGCTTGCTTCACTTGTACCATACTTTATTGAGTATAACACGCTCCAACATCGAAGATGAGTTACGGTGTATCCGCTGTCAATTTTGCGGGTATAAAACTACTCGGACACGAGAGAAGCAGCTGTCATCGCGGCTTTAAGGGTCAGTCCCTCGAGGGTAAGCCGCCGACGGCGGGAGGAGACACGCACTCCTCGTCTAATCCTCACCTACTCCGCACATAAAACCATCTAATTGATAATAAAAGAAACGGGGAAGCGTGCGACTACAATACGGTGTATTCTAATCGATTTTTACTGCATTCTAATTCGAATGATCGACGCTAAATATTATTTAGCGCTAATTACGTTCGGCCGCCTTTGGGGGAAATCGATTTAATGCCCACTAACTCGAATAGGCTTCACAAAGCCCCGGGAAATAAAAGTTTAATGTACCGAATTATTGCGTAGTATCGCCGGAGATTTATAGCGGAGTAAATAGTTTGGTAATATTACTTCCGGATTACGAACTCTAACCCCAAATAAATAACATACTTTAAAACATCAAATTGTAAGAAATTCGTATGATTTATTTTAAAAGCAGTTAACCCTTTGACCAAAAACAGAAAACAAAATAGGAAATCTGTCGCAGTCATTGATATATTAAAACTTTATTCAATTCCTAATCCGAATTCATATGACATTAGTCATGTAAACAAAGTTATGCCGAGGCGTCGGTTTACATTATAATTCGTATATTTTTATATATATATTTTTTTCTATTTTGGCCCACCTCAATAACCCCTGACAGTATTTTTTATGGAACGTCTTATTTTCTAGTGAACGAGAATTTGTTTGTACTCCTTGAATGTGTACAACATAATGTTATTATAATTTATGTCATACTAAGCAGGTGAAGATATACGGCCAAGTCATTCGTTTTATTAAGCGTGTTTGCTAAGGCGATTTTGTTGTTTTTTTTTGTCGCTCCTCGGCATCTATCACGCAGTGGGCATTCGCTTTCTGCTTCAGTTCTTTATTATACCAGTGATTTCCGGACACTAACACCAGTACCTTAAATATCCCATTATTGAACGGTTGTTTGAGATACAACAAATACATATTTTGAATGGAGTTTCAATAAATCTGTGGGAAAACTGAATTTTGGCAGACAAAATTTATCTAGGTTTTTTTTTCGTGTTTAAAAGATAATTGGGCAAAAAGATTTTAATTGTTTAAGAACCACTATTTACAAAGTAGGTTTTATACAACATATGTAAAATGCACTAATTTTTTTTAACAAGTGCACGCAAAAAAGGAACATCATTATTTGAGATATTTAATCTGTGGGAACAGAAACAAGCTAATAATTCTGTAAAGACAATGCATTTCCTTTCCGACCATAAATTTCGCGATCATCTAAATAAACGAAACGTTTGTGCAGTCTTTGACCACAGAAAGCTAGAATGTCATTTTTTTTCAATAATATAATAGCCACGGTTAAACTTAAGAAATACTCATAGCATGTCCAGTTTCAAGAGCATCGGTCGGTTAAAATATTTTTATATGACCTTCTATTTAATATATCGACATAGAACTCAGACTGAAACGTTTCTTCAGAATGTAAATGCGAAAAAATGACAGAATAAAAACTATATTCTCATCGCACACAGTACGATACAGGCCTCGTGTCATCGCAATACCTCCCGTAAAAGCGTTTTGTATTAAGTCAACATATCCAAAACCATTCAGGATACATTTGTTTCCATGAATAATAATATGCAAATGGGACCATTATACATATAAAATGTAATACTTCCCGTTGTCTATAGATTTATTTTGATATCAATTTTTTTCAGATTTGTTGATTAGAAATGTGTTCCCCTACTATCCCGTATTCTTTTACAATATATTGCCTACTTATGAACTTGTAAATAGTCGTTATGATATATTTAGTATGATTTTTATTAGATGACTTAATTGTTTAATTTAACTACTTGTTTATATGGTCAAATTTTTTTTTTATTTAAAATTATCTTTATAAATTGCAAACATAAACTTCCAAATCTAAAACAAAATGGAAGTGTTATAATTTTAGTTTCTCAAGTGTTTTGAAATTTTTGGGTCACACTTGAACTGATGATCGCCTCACCTTGGCTTGAGTGTTCAAATGATTTGAGTAGTATATTATAACATATTATTAACATTTGAAGTGTTTATCGAAGTAAAGTTTTAACTTTTTGACAGAATGTGTGCCTTAGTAAAATTTATTTTTAAATATCTCGTTGACTCAACGTTTTTTTGTAAAACATAATTTATTGTATGAGTTTAATGTAATTAAATTGCTGCTTATGTCATGTGTTACAAAGTTTTTAGAAGAAATATATAAGTAATGTGAATAGCTGTATAGATTTAAGTTTATGACCAGTGATTACAAATGTTACTTTAATTTTACTAAATTAAATAAAGGTATAAAAAATGAAGTATCTCACAATGTAGTAAAAGTATTTGTAACTTAATTCACTGTTCGACCATTAAAGTGACGTGTTAACTCATTTTTAACCACGCTGTATTGGACAATGCAATTGAAATACTTCATAATTTTTACAAAACTTTACCATTAACATCAAATTTATTTAGCCCAGAAGTGAGATAGAACTCTTATTATTGGGCTATAATGTATTAACATACATAATTTCACATTAATTCTGATACAAAGTTATAAAGTACTTGATAACCAAAGTCTATGCGAGCAACGAATGTCCTTTGCGATCGTTGTTTTGTCTCAGCATCACGACGATTCTTACAGGCCCCAGGGGTCTGGGACCGCCCGCAGAGGTTTCCTTCCTTCATCGACGGACAAAAACTTACAACAGAAATGCAATAAAAAAAAACAGATAAGTGACAAGTGACCTTTGTTTTAAATATGACTTGATTTGTTTACACTGGATGGGTCGAGTCTTGGGAGTTGATGTTTACATGTCAAATTAAGTGGTATTGTAATTTAATTTATCAATAAAATAGTAAACTGCATCGTTTCCACACATAGTTGTCATAGGTTTTCATATAATTATCATAAACGGTGAACGTTAAAACTTGTATATTACTGAGTAGACCTTAATAATATTAGTGAAATCAAAATACATTAATATAATTTTTAATAAACGACATAGTAAATTAATGACAATGAGTGTAACGTTTATCAAATATGATGATTATGAAGTACAAAAAGTCTCATTTAAATCGATTAAGCGATCAAATATCCGCCCATTAACGTCTAATCCGACGCCTTTGTCACAAAAACTTAATAAGTGACACCTCAGAACATTTATTACGTATGTATCAAATATCGGATGAAAACATACAAGTTGAGAACATGTGTTCCACTATCTAGCGAAAACATCGGACGTCCCGTTGCGAGGCTCTGCGTTCTTTACTTACCAAAGCTAATGGGCAGAAATAAATCAAACTTGCCTAAAAAAATGTAAAAAGTTGAATAAACAAAATTCATGGAAATGAGAACAAATCGGACAATGCCCGTGCCGGTGGTCTGCGCCAGCGTTTGCGAAACCAATTCCACATTCCGGCACTTTGAACTTTATTAATTTCATATATGGAAACAATTTAAAAAGATACTTTAACTGATTTCCGGTTACCGGTTTAACAATGATTTTCTTATAAAATAATGTTTAAATGTATGTGGATGCAATCCTTGTGAATAGAAAACAAACTACTTGTTATCTGGCATTGTTACAATAATCATATTATTTTATTATTAAAATGTTCCATATACTAAATATAAATACACTTCCAAATAGTTATCTTTATTTTATTATTAACCAAACAAATCTAATAGAAACATGTACAAACAAATGTATTACTATCATAATCCATCAATGTATAAAAACAAATATCAATCACTGCAGAGTAAAGATAACGCGGTCAAATAAAGATGTGTATAATGCGATTAAACTGAAGCAAATTAAATACTCCCACGTACCCTAGTTGAGACATTCGCTTCGTTCAAATGAGTGTCATTCGGAATACTGAACTCCTTTGATATGAAAATTCATATAATCCGCGACACGCGGCCAACACAACGCTGGAGTGTACATACAACACAACGTCGCCTTTATTTACAAACAAATAGGGTTGTTTTTATAACGGTGTTTCTTTGTTCTATTTTATTAAAATGGCTTAACTATGGTGATCTGTTATATTGCGTTTTTTTTTAAATTGCCTCGCCCTTTACAATAAAGCGGCTTTAGAATTGTGTTTATTAGACTTATGAATAATTATATTAAACTTGCAAAATTTTTTAACATTATTTGAATAAGTCATAAAAAGTGAGTGGTTTACGTTGTCCCTTCTTATATCTGGTGTAAGAGCTATGTTATAAATGATACTATATTAATGATTAATGGCTTACATACGTTATAAATGTAACAACATATTTGTTTTGTTATGCCAAGTATATAAGTGAAGTATTGGTATTTGTAATATTTGGATATTCATGATAAATTAGCTCCACCATCCGTGGGGTCCAGCAGTATGAAGCAAATTTTTGGAATTATTATTTAATTTTACAATACCTTCTAAGACCAAAAATTATTTTTGATTGAATAATAACTAAATTTTCATTTAATGCCTTAATTATAATCTTTTTAGAAGCCTACCATTCAGTAGACAACTTCGAAAATTTTCATGGAAGTGTATGACACCAATATTATAAATTTCAATGAGATCAGCAACAAAAAGAATATCAAATCAACTGCAAAAGTTAAAGTGACGCATTGAACGTCTTTTAAACACATATTATTTTTATGTTACATCAGAAACTGTTGCAAACGATAGGACGATATATGCTAAAAAATATTTGCGAAAGCACCTCACAATATTCTTAAATTTATCTTAGCTGTTCTTTTACACTAACAATAGCTATTTTTACTGTCGATTAGCAATCTCAATATCAATAAGCAATATTTTAGAATATAATCTTCAATTTATTTATAAACCATAATCAAGATTTTAGATTTAGATAGCCGTTGTTGTAGTTGTATGCCTTTTTCTAATCTATTTCACTTTTCAACCCTCCAACTGTCTCTACGAAAAAAATCAATTCAATTCCCCTCAGGATGGAACTGCAAATAAACATACATAGAAAACAGTAGAGCTACATATATTTGCCCCGTCATCCTTATAATGTATTTCTAAATACACTAAAAGATACAAATGATAATGATAAATTTAATCATACAAACACATTGTAGACCTAACTAGCTAGCTAGCTAGCTACTATGAAACCAGGGTCACGATGTCAGAATAAATGAAAATACTTGTGTCTACACTGGATATGTGGATGTTGTCACTCGCAGATAGGATTTTTTAATTGATCCAGCGAAATGTTGACACTTTTTATTTTGTTTGTATTGTCTGGGGTTCCCGTAACATTAATTCAGGTAGGTTTAGAATCGGTACAAATAAAATATCAAAATCTAAACACCGTTTTGATTTGAATAATTAGTAATTCGTGCTGACGGCCATTCTAGCATGGCGCGAAAGAAATATTGTCTATGACTAATACAAATGTTTCCACAAATTTGTTCATCCTGATACAACTAGTCACCTAGTTTATGGTAATTAAGGAAGTTCTTACAGAATAGATACCTATAATTAATAGTATAGTTATTTTTTTAATATGAATAAATGAATAATTAATGCTATAGAATAAATTTAATAATTATTTATTTGTTATCCAATATATAAACCTTTGTAAATTTGATGTGGGGTCTCACTAGCTCGAACGATTTATCATCACATGAAAGTTGCTCTTACTAGCGATGTACGGTAATTCTACAGATAACAAAGTTACAAAATTCGTATCTGATTTCCAAATAGAAACTTTATGCTGTAGAATTTAAAAACGATAGTCTCGCTAACGTTCACCCTTAAATGAACCTTAAATGGGGTGTTATTTTTTAAAATAATATATTCAAATTATCGAACAACAAATGTTCCAAATTCATTTTTGACTGCTAAAACACTAAAGATCTAGAGAATATTACTGACACAATGAAAAAAATAATAATTTTCATTTCTTTAATATTTAAAAAACCCAAGTCGTTAAGGTGTCTGCAGTCCAAAAGTAGTATTTTATTGTAAAGTAAAAAAAAAACAAGAACCATCAAACAAAAACATGGTTTTTATGGCCATGTATTCAATATTTACATTTTAAAATAATTTTAAATCGAACCGTTCGTTAAGCTTAAAGAAATATAAAGCCAACGCCTGGTAATTTTGTAAAGCAACTAAAGAACAGTCGTGAACACAAATTTTACGTTCAGGCGTTAACATGACCCTAAATCTTTATAACACAATAAAAAGGCGTTGTGTTTGTTAAAATAAAAATTAATCCATAGGTGGCCTCTCAAACCAGGCAGGCAGCATATCAAATCCAAGTGCATTATTTTTTTATTTCGCTAAATTTCACTCCGTTTATATAGGTAATATTATATTTTGTACAATGAAAATGTCCTTATGTTTAAATTACCTTTAGTCACCATTAAATTAAGTTAGACTCTAGATTTGTCAAGATATGCCTGTCTGATAATAGTATCATTTTTTAATAATTCCTTTCATACCGCCCACACATATGTAGACAAAAGTTACAGAAAAAAATATTAGACAAAAATTATTGTTTTTAAAAATCACAATTTTGTATACCTAATAATAAAATATGTGAATTAAATTATATAAAAACGATTGTCATTTAGAGATAAATACTAAACTATTTTTAAAAACAGGTTCTTTATCAACCTAAACGTAATGTATAAAAAAACTATTCAAAATCATTATAACACCTACCTGATGTTAAGAAACAGAGGACACACAAAAAAGAACAATGTTGTATCGACTCTTGCATAAAATAAAATAATTATTAAGCGGTTATCTGTTAACCCATCTTGCCTTAAGAATTTTAACTGAATGTAGACACTGTATTCTTATTATATGTTGTAAATTTATTTAAAAGGCTATTGCAATATAATAAATTACACTTGTATAAATCATTACTTTTGTATTTCTCAATAGAATATATAATTTAAATGTTACTATTATTGTAATACAGCAAAATAAGGCTCAAATTCTTACGATACCTATATATTATATGTATATATTATAAACAAGTAAACAAGTAAACAAATCAATTACAATGCTGCAAAAAAATAATACGACCGAGCCATAAATGATGTCTCACTTTCTGTCGATTTTTGGCCAGTCATGATTTATTTGTAAGCACAATAGGATGGCCAGATAGGTATTAATGCTCGAACTGCATTTGTATGATTCTCACTTAACAGACACCCACGGTGCGCTTGCAAGTAAATTGTCAAAATTCACATCGTTTTATATAATACTAAGTCATTTCACGGAATTCGTCCGGACAATTTAAACATGTAAGCAAACATCTTAATGTTTACTAATGAAACATATTGATTGATGGTTCTCGTGGTAGGGAATTTAACTTACTTTATTCTATTCATAACGCTCTGCGGGAAACGAAACTTCGGCGTTGGTGGCTTGCTATTGTTCATCGTAGTTTGATGTATTTTGGCAAACATTTCTGGGGCGACAATTTTTTTTTTGTTACCTTCGTTTCGAGTGGGTCATTTAAATTTTATGCGTATTTTAGCGCACGATAGACATCGGATGGGTTTCCATTAGAAGTGAATGATTAAGAGGTCGACTGTATTATGGGGCTCGAATACAGGGGGAAGGTGGCAGTCTCAAGGGAGCGTGTGAGGGCCCAACGCCTGAATATGGTGCAGTGCTTGCAATTAACTCCTCTGTCTGAGCATTATCTTGGCATTAGATCGTCATCCTGTAACAGGGCCTTCGCAGACATCTGTATGAGGTTTACTGTGTTCAAACCTATCAAATCATGTTACACCATTGTGGTATCTAAACCATTACTGTTGGAACACATTTTGGAATGTACAATTTTAGCCATTTACACAGATGTACAAGTAAGTTACAATCACACAGAGCATTTAGTTCGAGTGATTGATTTGTCAACAAGACTGCAATACGAGACAAATTGTAATGTATGATAGATTTATAAATATGTATATAAATATTAGATAACTTTGGCAATGTTTAAGGAAGTCCATTATTTGACAGGTGAAGTTAAATGAGGCGAGAGTTTTGAAAGTATCATGTTACTGTTTATGTTCCGGTCCTATGTAAACAAACAACACTAAATAAAATATTGAAAGTGTAGCTGAGATTGGTGATGTAAAAGTTAATCACGTTAGTGCGCCGGGTGGGCCGGCTGTGGACCTCATTGTCCAGGGTTCTATCCGACCCCCGCAACGATTCGTTGCTTATTTAATGGCACGATGCACACGTAAACATCTAAATAACTTTTGTGTGACATTTCTCTCCGACCCTCTAATTTTACTAAGTAGTCGTATCTTTACAAATGTACTAGGGTACTGGGATTGAGATTCTGACACATGATATGTTTCCTAGTTCCGTTAGTGAAATCCTCTTTTTAAAGCACCAACCAAAAGTAACGTATGAAGGATATTTCCTTATATTTCAAAATAATTTTATGTAGGTTTGGTAATTATTAAATTTATGTTATACTTGTTATTCTGCTTTCGGTAATTAAGTAAATAGGAATTTATTTTTGTTTTAGGTTCGACACTCTTCGCAGGCTAGCGTCTGCGTCGATGCAATCTGTGCGCACCACGCATCGATGCACTTGGACCCCAACCTGCTTGCCCTCGGCCTGCCAATCTCCTGTCACGGCTTACGCAAAACTGACAGCCTCCCAATAATTCGTTACGAAAATGTGTTAATCGCACGCCGTTTCACGCTCGACAACGCGAAATTAGATTAGTTTGTTGACAATAGAGACATCTGTAGACGATGCTCGTCATATTTTGACAGGTATGTTCGTTTGTCCGCACCCTTGTCTGCCCACATACACGTGTATGAGCGCTTCGAAGTCACAATGAGATGATTTCACGCGGCGCGAACATTCATCCGATTGTAGCGATTTTCGTTATCTCGCATTAGCTGCGAAATGATATTGAAAAAATAATACGTCTGGGATTTGACGGCCCCCATGTGCGCACGGCAGCTTCCTTTTGACGCTATAAATGAAACAGGAATGATAAATTTATTTAATGTATACAAATGTTTGGACATTTTTATTTTGCTGTCGTTTATACGTAGGTAACATAATTTAGTTCACCATATGTTAAGTCGTTACGGCGCTCTGAGTAGGAAGTGGAAAAAATGTTTTACGACTTGTGAGTGTAAGTATGACAAACCGGTCCTTTACCGTGTCATCCTGACTATTTCGATAAACGTTAGTTTTTGTAAAGGGCAAAAAGTAATAGATAAATGTTTGAGTTGAATGAACAACTCTCTAGTGTAGATACAATTATACAAAACTAATTATCACAGAGATATATCACTTGCAATTTATAGTAGTACAAATGTAGCTTTTAAATTTAGTATACAGTCACAAATAAATTAATAGTGTTATATTCTATGATCATTACAATATCGGTTAATTTGATAACGGTATAAAAATTTCCCGGCTCATTAGCGTCCTTAAATACGGGGTGTTCTTAATTGATCTGGTCGGGTAATTATTCACAGGGGGGTACATAACGTAATTATTGGGTAGCCCTTTTTCCTTGTCTCCCTGCTAATCACTGAAGGCGCCCGGTGTCAATGACGGCTCGCAACTGGGTCTTGGCGCGATGACAGCATTTTAATATATTTTGCTGTCGTATGTAAATTTTGATGCAGCTGTGATATTGAAGAGAACGCCTGACACGCCGCGTGATTTGTCACGCAGTCTGCTGAAATGATTATTAAACGGTTGATATCATTTTTATAGCTTTATGGTAACAATTTACACTAAATTTGAAAAGTATTTATATTTGTAAAAGCTACGTAGTAAACTAAAATAAAAATCTCTGTAACTCTTTTGATTTTAGAAAGTTAAAAATCTATTTTCAAATATTTTGAAGTAAGCAGTATTACAAAGTTTTAGGTGGATATAAGAGGAATAAGCCATTATAACATACATTTTTACTTTTAAAATATATGTGATACAAAATAACTGGGTATCAATTTATAAAAAAAATTATTAAATGTTGGGTTATTTTATATAAAACATTAAAAATTAAGTTTTCAAAAAAAAATTAAATCATATTAGGTATAAAAATTTTCTAGCGGTTCGTAAATTAGCGTTACCCCTAACTGCATAAAAACGCGGGATGAAGGGAGATTTATATTTGTTAAGAAGTTGTTCGTCTTCATAAGGCTCGACGTTTCATTCCTAGGCCGACAAGTGCCTCCAACCTCCTACTCTTCCCCCTCGTCCCCTTGACGCCATCCCCTTGTTATGCATAAAATTTTGCCTTATTACTTCCAACTTCGCTATTATATTTGACGAGACCAAGTTGCCAAGTTATTTTGTTATTAAAATTTTTGGTAGACGTTGAATCTAGTTGATGTAAATGGGAATTAAATTATAAACCAAGAACTTATTTGATTTAACAAACCTACGGATTGGTGGATTATTATTGTTAGAAACTCGGTAAACGTCTGCGATTGCGAGAGTTGAATGAAGACGAAATAAAGGACTACAAAATAGGATTCGGGGGGTAAATATATTAATTTACATTTACTTGTTTTCACTAACAAAAGTGACTATGAATGCTCGGATTTGATAATTGAGTTATGTCCTCTTTTTGTTGTTTTATAAGATTGTTTATTTAAGTAATGTATTAATATGTATAAATAGCATTCATGTAAATTTGATTAATATTTGTTTCAGTCTATTATAATCTACCTATAACTTATAAAAATATATGTATATATATTAAATATTCATTACTTATTTATATCTATTTCTCTATTATTAAAATTAAAATGTTTGCTTATTATGCAAGATATAAGGGTCTGTAACGTTTTAATACCGTTACTCGTGATTTAACATTCATAACAAACAAAATATTTAAAATCGCACAATTCCAAACGAAGGTTTAAATTCATTGCTTAATTAAGTGAAATAATAACAATTACTGAGTTTATTGGCATATCAAATTCTAAGCAGTATTAGTCGTAAAGTGTGAAAATGATTACAAATTTTAAAATAACTTGCTCAGCTGAATTGTTTCTTGCATCTGGTGCCTCGGGGAAGGGTAAGAAGGGTAAGGGTCTTGTTGCACAGCGTTTGTTCCTGGCTGTTAGTTATCCTTATTTCATTGTTGTACTTCCTACTTTTAATTGAAAAGAAAAATGCTTCTGTTTTAAGTATTACGTTTCTGTCTTTTTAAACTCACCGTACGATCTATTTTTTGGTAATATATAGGCATATTTATTTAAAATTTGTATGATCGGTAAGGATACAGTTTGTGTATAATTATATATTCTTTTTGATAGACACTAAATTTAATTCATAATGAAAGAAGCTACGGTGTAGACTCTTATAAGAACAATTTTATGAATTTTATATTCAGATGACATCTGCCTATACCATAAAAGTATAGTTTCTGCAATTGTAAATTCAACACGCGAAATAACAAGTTCCCACACCGATTAACCGTATCCGACACACAAAGGGCTAAAAATGGCGTACATTGAGTTATGAAAACAAATACACATTATGCGTTACTACGAAATCTCTTACAACTAATGACGTTAAAAGCGAGGGTAAGAGTAACATTGTTAACAGTCATAGTTCCACGGCACCACTATTCACAATTATACCCAGATAATGTGTTAAAATCGTACTGTTTAGCGTGCATTGATGCTCTTTTAAGCAAATGTCACAGCCAACTGTGTGGTAACCGTTCGATGGTTTTTAAATATTTCTTGTTTTTAAAGCGGCTCAATTCAAAACGTAAGCGCATGATGTCGGATCGGGTGTGTGTGCCAAAACTTGGCTATTGCTGCCATAAATACCACCACAGGGGGTCTCGTGGAACAATAGCTACGTATACGCGTGTAAACATTAGTCCCATACTTAATTCCTTGTTGCCCTAACTCGCTTAAGAGGTTGAGACTTACAGCATGTTAATTAAATAATTACTTTAAATAATAACTCGTAGTGCGCCGTTTAATGTTATTTACGTATAGCGGTGTCTTCCGTCACTATTATGATATTGAGAACTTAGTAAAAATATTAATAAACCTTATAAGCAAGAAAAATCCATGTCGTATTTTTTTCCTAAAAAGGAAAAGGTTACAGAAATTAAAATTAAAAAGTATTAGTTCATATATATAATTTCACCATTACACTGGATTGTATTGTAATGAAACAAACTTCTGAACATCATCTAGAACAGCATCTATAGAGTGTTCTGTAAAAAAGTTCATGTTAAA